>NC_056036.1:12212005-12832363 GCF_004379255.2 Salvia splendens | reverse complement strand
TGTGTTCAATCAATATTGCATATTCTCGTGGACTGCGTTAGTATAATTCAATCAAGAAATTCACGCGAACAAAACAATAAACTCAAATTATGTTTGTCTCCACCACCAGCAGTTATCCGGTATTGTTTCTTTCTGAAGTGATAAAAAAAAGAAAAAATCAATAAATAATAAAATTTGATATCCCTAAAATTTCCAAACGTGTAGAAGAAGAATCAAAAATCATGTATAAAATGGTTGTATTTGGAGAGGAACTGTACAAAAACCCCTTATATATTTGGGGCTTTTTTTGAAAAAAAAATGTTAAAAAAATGCAAAAACACCTTAAACGAAAGTGTAAAGTATAAAGGCTGCAAATGTATATTTTTTAAATATAGGAACAGCAAATATGCATCTTTGAAAGTATAGGCCTTAAAATGTAGTAGTTCACTTTTTTTTTGTATAAGGATATTTAGAGAAATGATATACTATACGTTATGTGACCTCCTTATATGAGCACTACTCTCGTTTGCCGCACGTTTAGCGTTGTTCATTTCGATTTATATATTTAGTTTGATTCTAATACATTAAAAATGTCATTGAAATTTTTAATTTCACAAAATTCATAAAAATCAAAGCTCGATTTACTGTAGAAACAAATGTTATTTAAGGAAAAATTTTCTTTAATTTCTATTTTTAGGAAAATCGAGATCTTTATTTTTAGATATACAAAGAATAAAATGTTTACTGTAGAAAAACGTTAATCTGTCCCTGTAATTAGATGAGTGTGGTTTCACTCAATAACAATGCAAGAAAACCAAAATTTGCAAACTTTATTTAATTTTATTTTTTATACTCAGTCTAAGTACTGATTTGAGTATTTAAAGTAATTAATGCCATGTGATAATTGCAAAGTGAGTTAGATTGTATTTCATTTCAGTTTCTATAAAATCAATAAAATTCAATGTACTAAGAATTGAAAGTTTGTTAGTATTAAAATAGAAATAAGAAATTACAATAAGATGGCATAAATGGGAGTGGTTGCCATTTGTTATACTTAACCCTTCAAATCTCATAAAAGAAGAAACTCAGAAAAATGACTTTTACTAGTATACCTCTGAGTTGGCTCTATTACATGGTGACTGGTACTGTATCCCACAGGCATATTATTTCAGTGAATATGTGCTGTAAATTCCATAAAGATTATTAAATCCAGAATTATAATTTTATTCCTTTAAATTAATAAAACTATGGAATTAGACAGTCAACTGTGGTTAGAATTTACTGTGTGTGAAAAGGAACAAGTCAAAAACCAGAGAGAAAATATGTTGGCAAAGTGCATTTATTATGATTCACATGAGAAAAAAAAGAGCATAGAGGACAGTTATGAGTTAACCACATAAATTAACTCTAGTTAAATAGAAATTAAAATAAAAATAAGTGGTGAAGACGCATCACCACGAAATCAAGATTTTTATCATCATCATCATTCAAACAAAAAAACCAAACCCATTCTTGTTTTCTATCTCTCTCTAACTTAATCTCCTCATCTCCTCCATAAAGATTCTTGCTTTTTCCCTCAAAACCCTAAACTCCATCTCTAATCTCAACCCTTTAAATAGGAGTAAAAACTAAACACTCTCACTCACAACACAAGCAAAAAATATACTAGTAATTATTTTGATTGATGGAGCTAAGCAATTCAGCAGCAGTCAAAACCCCTAATGCTGAATCCGAGACCCCGACCCGGATCCAACCCGGAAGCAACGGCGTGCTGAAGCGCCACGCGCCGCTGCACCACCCCCTCGTGGTCACCTTCAGGGAATGCATGAGGAACCACGCAGCCGGCCTCGGCGTCCACGCCGTCGACGGCTGCGGCGAATTCATGCCTTCCGCCACCGATCCGGCGTCGCTGAAATGCGCCGCGTGCGACTGCCACCGCAACTTCCACCGCCGCGACCCCCCGGAGGAGCCGCCTCTGACGCTCATCGAGTTCCACCCCCACCACCGCCACCACCCCCTCCCGCCGCGCCTCAGCAGCGCCAGCCCTGACAATTCGCCGTCGCCGCCGCCGATCTCCTCCGCCTACTATCCGTCGGCGCCGCACATGCTGCTAGGCCTCAGCCATGGCCATCCCGGCGGCGGCGGCGGCGGAGGAGGAGGAGGTCGGAATCCGAGCTCAGGCAGCCGCAAGAGGTTCCGCACAAAGTTCACCCAGGAACAGAAGGAGAAAATGCTGGAATTTGCTGAGGGAGTTGGGTGGAAATTGCAGAAGAAAGATGAGGATTTGATCAGGGAATTCTGCAGCCAGGTTGGATTGGAGAGAGGGGTTTTGAAGGTGTGGATGCATAACAACAAGAGCGCTGTCGCTAAGAAGAATCGTCAATCTGCTTCGCCGCCGGCAGCCAATAACGGCGGTGGAACTGGTGAAGACAGTGACAGCAAAGAAGATGCTCAGTTGGAAGAGGTGAGCCACCACCACAACCATGATGGATCGTCTTCTTCTTGAATTGAATCTCTTGGTTGAGATTAATAATTGATTAAAATTAAAATAAAACAGGTTTTAGATAGTTGAGAAAAGATAAATTGAAATTTCGGCTGGAATTTGATGGAGTAGTTTTCTTTTCCAATTCTGCTTCTTAGATTCATACCTTGATTAAACTTTGTTTTGCTTAGCTATGATGATTAGCCTTGATCAAATATGTGGAAGACATATATTTGTTTATTTATCATTTATCTAAATCGGTAATGATTTTGTTTTATTTTAATTTTTTATTTATGGCGATCAAATAATGAATAGTACTTTTTTTCACTTCGCATGCATCCTAATTCGTTCTATTGAAAGGTTTGTCTGAAATCAAGCAGCAAAAAGAGGTTATATTAAACTTGATCAGGTCAGAAAATGATTGACATCCAGATTTAATAAAACTATTATTCTACATATGTTAAGTTAATCTTGTTTGTGTTGTACTATAGATGTAATGATCTCCTCTTTTATTCTTGCATCTTTTGCTTTATCCCAGTGGAGTCGTGGACAGTAATAGATTTGACATTGTCTTTTGAGGGTTTTATTTATCTATACTGAATTTCGACTAAAATTAATTATAAACAAAAATTCTATGCTTTCCTAATCTAATAGACTAATACTACTAGTACCTATTTGTTGTCTTAATATAGCTCTTTAATTCTTGGAGTGGCAGAATTCTTTTAGGTGCCATGTTTTGTTTCATGTTTATTGCAGACATATAAAGCTCTACACTCAATCAGAAAGTATTAGGTTGTGTTATTGCCATTTAAGTTAATTTAACCAGCTAATTAAGTAAATCCTAGATGTATTTACTTCCCTTTTAAGGCAAGCAGAAATAATTATTGAAAGGTGGGCAAGAGGTGTCGCTGCCTTGTCCATAACCTATTAACCCCTACCATGCCAGTTGATTGTGTTCGCAAATCAAAAACATTAGAGCATACACTACTTATTCTTTCAATTCAAGAGTTCTTCAGTTCATAAACTCCATACTAGTTTAAGAACTATCATCCACAACTAATCATTTGTTCCTTTAACTATCCATATTTTATCTTTTTTTGTATTTCTTTTATTCAATAATTTATTTATTTCAGTATAATTAAAATACAAAATCCATTAAAATCCTAAATTTTTATTTTATTAAAATTCATGGAAGCCATTCCAACATATGCGTGAGGGACTTCTTCTTCTACTTTTGTTTGCTACTACATTTTTAGAGACCCAACTCATTTTCAAGTCCCTTGATAAACTTTCAATGTGATTCTAATTCTGACTCGTATCGGTGTTTAGAGCATTTTACACATTAGGTAGAAATCCGTTGTATAACGGATATATTTTGAGTAATGAGGTAAATTTTGAATTACATTAATAACTTTTTAAAAATATAAACTGGTTGAACATGAAGCCATTCTAATTGTGACTCGTATCAGTGTTTAGAATATTTTACACATTAGCTAGAAGTCCGCTGTATAACGGATATATTTTAAATAATGGGGTAAATTTTGAATTACATTAATATTAAAAAAAAAAAAAAAAAAAACTAGTTGAACATGAAGCCCATTCGCATGCTGCTAGTAGGCTTCACAGCAAAAGCTAATTGGCCGAGGAGGGGCTCATGCGTGGAGGGTCAGGCCCCCTTCCATCACTTGACCGAGTAACCGACGGAGGGTGGTGGGGGAAGGGGCGGAATGCTTGGAACGTATCCCCATCCCGTCTCGTCCCCCCAATCATAACGAGCTTTGCGTGTTGCACATACTTTTATAATATCACTCCTTAATCAAATATCATAGCATAACCATATTCATAATAACTGATAAGAAATTAAACATTTAAATTATTCATAACCCTTAACACTAAGAAGTACTTTGCTTACGCTTATGGACTCGAATATTCCATATCAATTGTTAAGGGAAAAATTTATCTTATTTCTATTTATAAATTTTTTTAATAATTTTCTTATTTTATTAAAATAATCTCGCCAGTCATAGTCCAAGTTCTAGGCGGCACATGGGAAAACTGATCCAATATTGGCCCATATTAAATGCGGTTTTATACTACATTGTAATACTGATCCAATCTTGGCCCATAAACTCTGGAACATATTATAATAGTATCATCTAAGTAGAGAAAATAATTAAATCTATTTTGGAAATATAGGATAGTATAGAGATTCATCTTCTTTGTGCATGATAATTCCAAATATACTAGTACAAAATAATGCCAAACATAACAAAGAACTTATTTATCACTACTGTCATCAGTCGCACGGGTCCTATAATTTTCAAGTACTAATTGCACACTTACAATAAGTCAATGGAAATAAGAACCAATATCATTGCTAGTTTAAAAATAAGAAATGTATAATAATACTTTATTAGATAAATAAAATAATATTGTAATTAATTAAATGTAAATTTAAATAAACAAATATAGATTAGTACAATTTAAAATATCTAATACAAACACAGAAATCAAACTTCAATAACATAATAAAACATATTCAATACAAATTAATCACAACTTATAATATTCAAACTAAACAAAATTTCATAAGTGAAGAACAAATGAAAAAATATACTACTACATGTTTAAGAATATAACTCATGTGATAACAACGAAACAATAGTTCATAAGTTTAGAATACAAAGAGTCTCCCCTTCCCCTTCCCCTTCCCCTTTTAGCCTATTTTGGTAAATAAGTAGTAGTACTATGTTTTTGTTTGGTCACTTTTGTCCGATTTCAATATGTACTACTCTAAATACAAACTAGTACTGTTGTATTTACGTTCAGTCCATTCTCTCAAAATTATGCATAGGGGTGGCGAAACGAGTTACCCGTACCCAACAAGTCGGGTATCCGTACCCGATTTCAGCTAAATTTATTGTCTCAATACCCGTCCTGCAATTTATCGGGATTACCCGATACCCGTGTCGGGTATCCCGTACCCGACCCGAAAATAAATTTATGGTACATAAAATATTTGTTACTACTAATCAACTAAAATAGAAAATTTGAAAACCTGAATAGCCGACAATGTTTCCTTATTAATTTATTTTATTAATTTTGATGGTAAGCTTTGAATATATTAGGAATAAAAGTGAGGGGAAACTCTATAGCTAGTTCCGGTGAGTTTTCAACTGACATTCGTTGGAATATAAAAATATTTCTAAAGATCTCTTAGAACACTTAGATTCTATAAAGTATTAAAAGATTATATATAATAATATCGGGTTTTATCGGGACTAACGGGTAAACCCGCGCGCTACCCGTAAAACTCTAAAACATACTGCCCGATCCCTCCCCATTTCCCGTTATAGCCGGGTACCCAGTACCCAACGGGTATCGGGTCGAAATGAGAATTACCCGTTACCCGCTACCCATTTTGCCACCCCTAATTATGCATTTTCTAATTTTGAAATTTTTTTTCTCTCTAATGAAGTGAAACTCATTTTCCACTATTAATATTTTAATTGTTTTTTTATTAATCTATCTTACTTTATTAATTGTGCATTAAAATCTGTGCCTAATTAAATATTAATTGTGCATTAAAATCTGTGCCTAATTAAAAGTGCATACTGTTATGAAATAAGGAAGTATTAATTAAATCAAACAGAAAGTTTATTGAACGGAGTATTTTTTTATGTTACATATACACACAAAACTAAATAAATTGGTATTAATATTAACTAAAATGAATAATCCTGGTCAAGCTATATCAAATATGGCCTTTAAGTGAATAATATTTCTATTAATATAATCAAAATATTAGTGCTACTCACTATTGCTCTCACGACCCGGTCCTTGTTAAGGATAACGAGAATGGGTAATTCGCGACTAATAGGGGATTAAAAAAGAGGGGTAGAAGGGGGGGTGAAGATCACGGAAGAACTAGAAGGAATACAAGTCAAATAAATACTGCAAACGAGGAACCGAGTATTTGGTTACATGTTATCAAAATAGAATCATTCACCATAGCAACTAATCAGAGTTCGAAGGTGAGACTTTTGAAATTCTCACTTAACAAAAATACAGCGGAAATAGGTCCCTATTAAACGACTTCGTGTATGAGGACACGAATCGTCGAGAAATCCACATATTTATTTAATAGCATCGACTCCGATCAATTCTTCTCCATCTTGACGTTCAACCTGTACATTTATAAATACATACATAGCTGAGTACAAGAGTACTCAGTGGACACGTGCCGAAAATCAAAGCATATATTATATAGTTGTCATCCATCAACAGTATCACACGGGGTTTTTCTTAAAAGGCCCGAGCATACTAAATTCTTTTGTGATCTTAAAAGTCTGACTGATTAGTCTAAGTTCTTCAAATTTCCTACCATGTCTGAGAAACTCGTGCCGTGAAGGTGGCCACCTTCAACGGACACCCTCGCCGGCCAACCTCTCTAGGATGGCTCACGGCTCTTGTGCACATTATTCCAAATAGAATTTGCGGTCCTATTGGGAACCGAATTCGTTACTAAACTTTTGGCATCGCCAAACTCTCGGCATATAGCCCTATCAGACAGGCCTCGAAAACAAACACTTTATGGCATGACAACAACTTTAAAATAATCACATCTCTATTTTGAGAAAAATATATTTCATAACTTCAAAAGTATTTGTTTTATATCCACACTATAGTGCTGGATATTAAAAGAAAGGCCACCTGGTATGCTTATCTCCAATTAAAATTCCTCGTTTGGCCTCACTTGCCCTTGTATAAATTCTCCTTTAGAAATAAGTAGCGTAACACGCTAATTAGTACTTGAGCTATTTTTATGCGAAAATAATGCATGCATTCTATAGGATAGCACCTATCTCTTAGTCTCGGCTTATAGGATTTTCTTCCTTAAATCCTAACTCGACTTCTTTTCTCAGCAGCATTTAATTATTCGCTTTACTTGTCTTGGAGAAATTCTATTATCTCTTGGTAAAATATGGATTCTTAAAATCCCTCCTTAAATTCCTTCTTCTTCGGATTTTTCTTAAGGCCGCCCATGACGTCGCGGGGCAACGCCGGTCAGCCCTTCTTGTCTCTGCTTATATTTTCCATCTTCGAAACTCAAATTATTCAGAGATTAATTCATTTAAGCTCCAAGCTTAATTCCTTTCTAAAAAATATTAAATTTCCAAGTCCACTAATTTAAATCATGAAGTCCATCCCAACCAGAATCCCTCGGCCCAAAATTTAATCGGCCCAACTCATTAATTATGAGGCCCAAGCAATTAAAAGGAGATTTTTATTTAATGGCCTACTCATTTAATTCTGTAGAGGGAATCGGTCCCTTTGTTCAAATAAATCAATGCTTGGCCCCAATCCTTAAAAAAAACCCATCACTCCATTTTATTACTAAGCCCAAGTAATTAGTCCATTAAGGACCCAAATTTCCTACACCTCCCCATCGGTCAACTCCTTATCTACCACTATCCAGTTTTCCCCAAACTGAGGAAACCCTCAATCGAAGAAGAGCAGCGGCGCATCTCCATTCTCTTTCACGATTCGTCGCCGCCAGACCCACCGGAGCCCCACCACGCCGGTCATCTCTCTCATCCGTCTGTGAATCACATTTTCTTTTCCTCCAACCGTGAACCCCTAGATTAGGAACGAAGCAGCGGCGCTGATTCCTCTTCTCGCCTTTCTCAGATGTCATCTGGCGATTCACGCCCGTCGCCTCTCTTCGTTACCCACCGGTGAGTTCGCCGAAGCCGGCTTCTCCGACTACCGTCGAGTCGCTCGCCGATGAAGTCTCTGTCAGAGAAGGCCTGGCCTTCTCCTCTCTCCCGACGAGTTGACGCCGCCATCGTCCCTCCGTCGTCTCCGCCGAATACCCCTCTCTTGGTGAAGTCATCGGTGGAGCCTCCTTTTCCCTCTTCTCTGCCGCGGCCCGTAGCCACTCCGCGGGGCTTCCAGGGTTCCGCCGTCGCCGGAATGCCCCTCTTAGGGGAGCCTTCGCGGCAGCCTCCGAGTCCTGTCGTCAATCGATCACCGCCGCGGTGCGAGCACAAGCTAAGTCACCCTCCCCTTTCCCCCTTTTCTAAATTTTCGAGAGTTAAACAGTGGCTAAGTGCACTTTGTTCATTGATTATCTGATCTCGTGGGGTTGTTTAAGAAGGCTCGGGGAGAAGCTTGTTATCTCTTGTTGTTCATTGCTTGATGAGGTTCTACCTACTGTGATTGCTTCCGAACTGTGATGAATCCTATTGAGAAAGTCTATGTTCTTGTGCTATCTTATTTGTCTATATGATGCAAAGGTGGTTTGGTGATTACCTCTCTCGGGTTATCCCCTTGGTTTGTGGCTGCTCCTCTCGTTGCCACTGCCTCGCTCGTTTCCCCTCCTTAGTCCTTGCCGAAATCCTGGTGAAGTTTGTGAAGAAATGGTGGAGGGGAAAGTGGAGGCGGTGAGGCTGCTTATATAGCCTTCGTTCTTGGCATCTTGTGCCAGATTTATGGGGAAGGAAACCTCCCATTTTGGGGTTGTATCTTAGCCCCCTTTCATGTTTTTGTGATCATGTACTTCATGCTATTTTGGTGAAATTCTTGAGGGAAGGAAGCTTTCCCCTTGGCTGTTCCTTGAGCCTCGGTAAAAGGGAGTCCTATCTTTCCACCTTTGGCTTGTGGTTGGGCCTTATCACTTGTTGGCAGCTTGGTTTTGATCGTAAATGATGCAAGCTACAATGAGACAAGGGGTGGTTGTTCTTACAGTCAAAAATCGCAGCCTCCTTTGGCTGTCCTAGCTTGCCTATTGCTTCCCTTCTCCTTTGAGCTTGTGTCTCACCTTCCTCCTTTATATGTCAATTTTGATACCCTATTTCATACTAATCTTGCAGGTAGAAAGGCTGCCCATTCTTGGAGCTTTGTGGGAGCATGAACCGAGAAGAGGGGGGTGGAGAAAGAGGAAAGGATTCCTTTGTACCTACTTGGTTTCCTTAACAAAATAGTTAGCTTCTAGTCTTCCTTACTATAGTTGATAGGATGCAGTGTAGATATGTGATGTCTCTTTCCCTCAAAACTTGTACATCTTGTATTGTGGACTTGTATTTTGTTACATATGTATATCTCTTTCTTTTGTATATATATATTATGTACTTTTATCCTTGGAAACTTTTCTTTTGCACTTAATTTCCTTCCAACAAGCTTTATTTATTCCAAGGCCGGAAGCCATAACAAAATCGTACACCTTCTAGACGAGGATTAAACAATCTAATAAATTCGGCTTATCCGAAATAAAAGAAAACGAAATTCCGGGGCGTCACAATTGCCCATCTCAAATTATAAAAACTAATATTAAAATTTTACAATGATCGATACAAAGTTCATGAATTTATGAATTGATAAAAAGATTACTACTATAATTTATGAGATCTAAGAGCATCCACTACGCGTCCCGCGCACGGCTCGCGTTCCGTCCCGGAGGGACGGTTCCGCCGCGGGACGCGTTGCAACCCTCGTCCCGTAGCCCGTCCCCAGCCCATCCCGTAGCCCGCATCCGCGAGACAAGGGACGCGCCGGCCCGTCACGTGCCCGGGCGACGTGGCGCGCCCCCGATGCATGCGTGGAGCCCACTCGCTGGTCCGCGAGTGGGCGTCGTCACGGATGACGCAATAATTCATTTTTTAAAAAAAAATCGAATTTTAATAAAAAAAAAATTCAAACGGTAATGTTACCATTAATTTTTTATTTTCTTTTTTTTAATTTTATTTATTTATTTACTCTATAAATAATCCTATTTCATACTCATTTCACACACAAACACACATCTATTCCTTTCAAATCCTCTCTATCACTCCAATTTCCATCTTAAATCAACTCAAACAAATGGATCCTTTTGAGCAAATGCGTCAATTAATGGAACAATCACTTGAAGAAGATCGACGACGAGAGGCGGAGGAAGCCGCGCCACCCCCACGACGCTCCCGGAAGTACATCAATCGGAACCAGGAGGAAGCCGCCGCACGGTTAGTACGCGACTACTTCTGCGATAACCCGATTTGGGGAGATACCTACTTCCGTCGCCGTTTCCGCATGAGTAAACCGCTATTTCTCCACATAGCGAATACTTTGGCGGCCTGGGAAGAGTTCTTCCGAGAAGAGTTCGACGCGGTCGGCCGTCCCAGCCACACGACGCTGCAGAAATGTACTGCAGCCATCCGTCAGCTTGCGACTGGACAAAAGGCCGACATATTCGACGAATACCTCCACATCGGAGACACCACTGGGCGCATGTGCTTGCTCAACTTCTGCAGAGGCGTCCGGGCAGCCTTCAGTGACGAATTTCTCCGGAGGCCAAGCACGGACTATTGTCAGTTCCTCCTCAACCTGCACGAACAAGTGCACGGATTCCCCGGGATGCTTGGCAGTGTCGATTGCATGCACTGGCAATGGAAGAATTGCCCGGTGGCTTGGAGGGGGTCCTACACGAGCGGCCACAAAGGCACCCACCCAACCGTTGTACTCGAGGCCGTTACCGACTACCGGCTTTGGATCTGGCACGCGTACTTCGGGGTCCCTGGCTCGAACAACGACGTAAACGTGCTCCACCAGTCCGATCTCTTTACCGAAGTTTTGGATGGTAAAGCGTCGGCCATCAACTTCATCGCCAACAACCGGCTGTATAAAATGGGGTACTATATCGCCGACGGCATCTACCCGAAGTGGCCGACCTTCGTGAAGACGTGCGGTAGGCCTGCGAACCCAAAGCAGGCTCTTTTTGCGCAGAAGCAGGAGGCTGCGCGCAAGGATGTGGAGAGGGCGTTTGGGGTTCTCCAAGCGCGCTTCAACATCATCAAAGCCCCGACTCGTTCCTGGTTCATGGAGAGCATGGTCGACATCATGTATACGTGCATAATCTTGCACAACATGATTGTCCGAGACGAAGGACCCGATGCGGGAAATTGGTTCGACCCCGAATCTCCCGGAAGCTAAACCGCAAGTAGTCCGCCGCGAAGTGGAGCGCATCCGTCTATACAAGAACGGTTGGCTATTTGGGCAAGGACACGCGACTCTAGCTCCCACACCCAACTCTAAGAGGATCTAATTGAGCACATTTGGGAAAACTTTGGCGGAGAAGATTAAATTATGTCATTTTTTATTTTTTTAGAATTTTAATTATGTCTTTTTTTCTTTTTTTTTAAGTTTAAGTTGTAATGTTGTTTTAATTTTAATGAATTGTGTTTGTTTAAATTTAATTGGGTTGTAAAAAAAATAAAAAATGAAATTGAATGAATAGTAATTAAGAGACGGAATAAGGGACGGAATAAGGGACGGTTAAGGGACGGAGCGTTGCAGGTTCCGTCCCTTAGTTAAGGGATGGAGGAAAAAAGGACAGTGGGGTCCTCAAATAGTGGTCAAATAGTAGTTAAGGGACGGTTTAAGGGATGGTATAGAGACAGCGTAGTGGATCGTCTAATTAAGTATCCTAGACATTAGAGCATCTCCAGTAAGACTGGACGTCAAATAGCCCTCACATAGCCTTCACACTGCCACATCATCAGCACTACAATTCTCCTGCCACATCAGCTTGCCACATCAACTGGACATCAAATAGCCCTCACATAGCCTTCACACTACCTATCCACATCACTAATAACAATTATATAATTTAATTTACACTCGTATCAACATACGGAATTTAATTTATGAGACAAATACGGAAAATTCGAATAATAATATTAAAACTTAAAAAGTACATTAATTTTAAAAAAAAGTACAATAATTTAAAAAAAAGTACAAAAATTAAAAAATACATTAATTAAAAAAAGTAAAACAAAATCACTCCTCGCCGCCGTCCTCGTCTCCGTCGTCGCCCAGCGCTTCTTCACCGTCGTCGCCGCCGCCTCCGTCGCCACAGGTACATGTTGTAGTACCCGTTTATCGGAGGCCAACCACCTCCCCCAGGAGCCGGGGAAGTATGGGACCCTACCCCGGGAGTCGGGGCCGTCTGAGACCCTACACCGGGAGGCGGGGGAGTCTGAGACCATCCCCCGGGAGTCACTGGAGTACCTTCGTAGTTGTTCTCCATTGCTCGTTATTGATCTTGAACAGAAAGTAAGGTAGAGAGAGTACTCGTTAAAACAAGTGGTGCGAATGAAAATGACGTTCAAAGCGCGTATATATAGTGTTTTCGAGAAAAAAAAATTTAAAATCTGACGCCGGTTTGACGCTGAATAGGGGTCCTACAATGGCGCCGTGAGGATCGGCGTCATCGCGCGAATCGGCATGGCCACGCTGATTTTGACGCCGATTTCGCCGACTCCGGTTCCAATAGTTCGGTGTCAGAACCGGCGTCGGCGAAAAATTGGCGTCGCGATTTTGACGCCGGCATTGGAGATGCTCTTATAAACGAAAGGGAGTAAAGACTACTCAATAAATGAAATTTACTAAAGATTTTTCTTTGAGCTATTTGATAGTTATCCGACTTGAGTTATGAGTACGAGCGGTTTCTTTTTCATTTTTCAGGAAGAAAAAAGATTGGAATCGTAGTCTAATTCATTTTATAGGCCCATTTTTTATTTAATTTATTAGAATTGAATACATAGACAAAACTTCGAATTCAATCGTTTTTTCTCGAGCCGTACGAGGAGAAAACTTCCTATACGGTTCCAGGGGGTATTGTTCATCTATATCTATCCCAATGAGCCGTCTATCGAATCGTTGCAATTGATGTTCGATCCCGAAGAGAAGGAAAAGATCTTAGAAAAGTGGGCCTTTATGATCCAATGAAGAATCAAACTTATTTAAATGTTCCTGTTATTCTATATTTCCTTGAAAAAGGGGCTCAACCCACAGGAACTGTCCAGAATCTTTTAAAGAAGGCGGGAGTTTTTAAATAACTTCCGTCTAATTAAATGAAATTCAATTAAAGAAATACCAAGGGGGGGTAGCGACTTGTATATTCAACGTGAGATATTCTTAGGGATCTTTTATGAGTTGTTTTCCACTTTGGTAGTTTATTCAACGTGAGATATTCTTAGGTTTTTGGTAAAAAAAAAAGAATAGTATTTGATTAAATGTAATTACTTTACCTAAGAAGTAATCATAAACTCGGTGAAAAATTAAGAATAGCATTCCGTATAATTTCATTACACTTTCACGTTATCATCAAAATCAATCTATTTTTATGTCACTAAATCTGACGTCATAATTTTACATTTGCGACAGAATAACTATTCAGCCCTAAAATATCCTTCCATAATTATGCCGATATTAAATTATTTTGGTGTTGTGATGATCCTCTAATAATTCTAAAATCATGTGATGTCATGGTCCTACCCTTGCGTCGGTCCAAAAAATTCCAACTTTAATTATCTCAACTTTGCCGTCACAAATTGTAACCCCTCAATTTAATCTTCTTCCCTCTCTACATTTAACAAAACTAGATGAACCACACTGACCTCTCAACTCATCATATTCCGATGCCATATACCAATTTGCCGAATCAAGAAAGAAGAATGTTACACACTAGTCTTACCACAATCATTGTATCTTATTAATGCATGTGACTCTCATGTAACAAACATGTCCAAACTAAGCAAGCACTAAGTCGCTGCCAGGTAACTATCTTCTTGATCTTGATTATCTCCGATCAATTTGGTCCCCTTTCAACCTCTTCTGATTCAGATTTCTCTGCTAATTAATTTCAACTTTTTTTTATTTTACAGATCATAAGTCCATTTTCTTTCATTTATTCAAACTAGCCATGAACTCTATTTGGTTGCTTCAATCCCAATTCAAACCCTGCATATATCCCATCAAAAACCAAAAACCAAAAACCAAAAAAAAAAACAAATCTCAATTTCTAAACATGAAGTTGAATCCTTGCTTCCTCTGCCAAAAACTGGTGTCTCTTTTCCATGCTATTTCCTTATTTCTGACCTATTTTTTCTCCTATTTTTCCAGGTGTTTTAACTTCATTAAATTTATTCTCTCTTTTCTGTTTGTTAACTGTAACACTTGGTTGAAAAAGTCGGCAAAGAAAGATGTACTATTTCTGGAGGCAGGGCGTGGAGATGAAAACGAATTGGAGCTGCTGCATTTGAAATTCAAGTTTCCTTCATTTGATGAGTTCAGAAGAATCAGTACTGACGTGAAAGATGATTCCTGCAATCTTAAACTCTCATCCTCTGCCTTGATTGAGGTACTTACCACTTTCCCTCTAAGACACATCGATGAAGACGCTGAGCTTGAGCCGAGAGAGGAAGAAGCAACTCCCGAGTTCAATGTTAATTTACTTCTACAACATTCTGTTGACGAGTCTGAGATGAGCAGTGATGGAGGATCTTTAGATAGTGAGAGCTTTGGAGAGGATAAGGAATCTTTGATGTTTTTAGGTGAGAGCAAGAAAGTAGAAGAAGAGCAAAGTTTTGAGAAAGATTTTAATGTGAATTCAAGTGGTGAAGGATTTGTGTCAGTAGATGATATGGAGACAAATAATGGGGAATTGGAAAAAGAGTGTAGTCCTTTTGAGAATGATGGAGTCACAAACAAGTTGGAGTGTTTATGGGAGCATCAAGAGCTGATTGAGCAGTTGCAGATGGAGCTTAAGAAGGTGAAAGCCACAGGTTTGCCTACCATTGTGGAGGAGTCCGAGACGCCTAAGGTCATCGATGACTTGAAGCCGTGGAAGATAGACGAGAGCGACGAAATGCAGCATCGAGATTGCATTGCTGAGCTTCACAAGAGCTACAGAGAAATGATGCGTAAATTCGATATCCTCAACTACCAGAAGATGTATGCCATGGGTTAGTTCATTTGCCTTTCATTTTACAATAATATTTTGGTATGTTTTGAAGCTAGCTTGGTTATGTTGTGATGCTGTCTATAGTGTGAAACATATTTTTGTAAGAGAAAACAACTTAGCAACTTACTAAGATAAGTCTCTATTATATCCTACTTCTTAATCCAGTTTGTTAGGGGTTTCCATAAAAATGAATAGATTAGATATTACTCCAATTATCATCAAATATTCCTTAATTAGGCTATGGCTTAGATATTTGAAAAGAAGCAATATAGACTAGTTCATCACAACATTTAATAGATTGAGCAACTCTGATCTTGTCAAATTATGTAAGCCTTCAATTCTGTAGTATTTTAAAAACTCAAAGTAAATGAATCAGATTATGTAATTGCAGGTTTTGTGCAGCAGAATGATCCATTCCAACAAAAAGTGAAGCCAGCCCCGGTGCTAAAGTCCCTAGTCTCGAAAAAGCTTTGGACGTCGAAACATAAAAAGCAGGGCAGCTGCCCAATGAAGAAGCTGATGAATGAGCTGCAGGGCGATGTGGAAGTGGTGTACGTAGGTCAGATGTGCCTGTCGTGGGAAATCCTGCAATGGCAATACGAGAAGGCCTTAGAGCTATGGAACTCTGATCCACACAGTGTCCATTGCTACAACGAGGTGGTGGCCGAGTTCCAGCAGTTTCAAGTTCTCCTTCAAAGGTTCATAGAAGACGAGCCCTTCCAGGGGGGGCGAGTGCAGACCTATGTCAAGGCTCGATGTGTTCTCCGCAATCTTCTCCAGGTTCCTCTCGTAAGAGGTGACAACGCGTCTCTTAATCTGATTCTGTCGCGTCTCTCTATGTCTCACCTCATTACTGACTTTAGACGAATGGTTTTGGCAGAGGACGACACAACGAAGGAGAGGGACGAGTATGTGATCAGTAGTGAAATGCTGGTAGAGATGCTTGAAGAATCAATACGCATATTTTGGGAATTCGTTCGATCGGACAAGGATTGTGGCTTTGCGCCGTTGCCTGTCCTTGATAGCCCTCAAGACCTCAAGATGTTGATGCAGCTGCGAAGAATTCTTCAAAAGGTTCTTGACTTCTTTCCATCCTACATTTACAACTAAATTGAAATATAGAATTTGATTGGAATAGTAATGGTTGATTGTGTATGCAGAAGGAGAGGAAGGTGAAGGATATATTGAGGAGTGAGAAGTGCATATTGAGGAGATTCCAAAAGCAAAAGAGGAGGGGAGATGAGGAAGCTCTTCATTTTTTTGCACAAGTAGATGTGAAATTAGTGTCACGAGTTTTAAGAATGTCGAGAATTAGTAGGGAGCAATTGATTTGGTGCGACGACAAGTTGAGTAGGATTAGCTTTGTTGGCACCAAAATCTACGTCCAACCTGCTTTTTT
Source organism: Salvia splendens (assembly GCF_004379255.2). Classification (NCBI taxonomy): domain Eukaryota; kingdom Viridiplantae; phylum Streptophyta; class Magnoliopsida; order Lamiales; family Lamiaceae; genus Salvia; species Salvia splendens. Next base: position 12,815,719 of record NC_056036.1, on the reverse strand, counting down.
GCTATTTCCATGTTGAATCATTTTCTACTGGGATAGAATTTGATCTTATCTAGTATTTGCATGCGTAATTGTTGGTTGTTTAAAAGTTCAACATTTAAACAAGAGGGTTATAGAAATTATTGTTGAATATGTATGTAGTTGAGTACATTTGTGTTAATAGTATGAGATTTATTGAACAACTCTTACAAAACACGTATGCCCAAGACAAATGATATGAGATATGATGGTAGAATGAAAATCCATTGGCCCAACAACAATTACTCGTTATAAACAATAAAACAAAATTTATTGTCAAGAGTGGGATTTGAACCCACGCCCTTTCGGACCAGTACCTGAAACTGGCGCCTTAGACCGCTCGGCCATCTTGACTCATGTTAAACCGACTGTGTTATAAATACTACTACTACTACTACTCTTCAATATTATTTGGAGAATACTAATAAGGCAAATTGTGAAATTATTACTTTCAGTCCATGGAGAGTGATAACTCTAGATGTATAACATCAGCTGTATTTAGTGTAAGTTATAATACTGTCGTTTATTAATATATAGTACTATACTAGTATAGAAAAAAAAATGCCTTGTCCTAGATATAAATTACTATGATTTTACTTATCACAAGGAATGATATGCTACTGTGAGCTCCTTATTTGTGTTAATATATGAGTATAGTTTAATAAATAATAATATGGAGTACTTATTACTCCCTCCGTCCCTAAATAGTACTTATGAACATTTGGTTCGGCATGGATTTTAATGCATAATTTGAACAGTAAAAGAGAAATAGAAAGAAAAAATTTTTAAAAGTATTATTAGTGGAGAATGAGTCTACCTCATTAGAAAGAAATGAGTTTCCAAAATTATAAAGTTCATAATTTTCAGAGATTGACTAAAAACAAAATAATTCATACTTTTCAAGGACAGAGGGAGTATGATATAAGATAATAACCCTTTAAAATTCATTATTTTATGTGGTACTCCTATTATTTAAATCCTCAACTCTTATGCATCGCCCTTATCTTTTTTTGTTTGACCACATGTGTTCCGAACACCCCAGCAAAAATCGACGAATCCTGCTTGACCGGATTTGTGGATTAAGACCGAAAGTCTCCCAACGGGTGATAGAGTTTAAACGCATGACAACAAAAAAAGTGATCAAAACAGATAAGAGTATATCAAAAAGAAAACAAGAGAGATTCATTTTTGAAAGAGCAATAAACCGTTACGAATAAGGTTATCACAGAGATAATGCTTTATTCTTCATCCTCTTCTTCATCACCTCCACCAGCCTTCTTTGCGGCAGCTTTCTGGTTCTTTCGTTTGACTCTACCAGGACGACCACCGCCAAAGGGACTAGTAAGCGAGAAGTCTATATGCTTCTGTGAATCGACCCTCACCAGAAAGGAAGCCACATTTACTACCTGCCTTCCCACCCTAATAATCGAAGGAAATGAGAATATTAGATTAACCATTATAACCATGAGGAGAACATTATATATGAAATATGTATTCTATATAGCACAAGAGAGAGTCGCTAGGTAGAAAGAACCGAACACTACCAAATGAATAATAACATAACTATGTAAAATATGGCCCCAATTTGACTATAGATGTGTCTTAATTTGCAACACACAAATGAATATAAATAAAACACAAGACATGGTATAAGATATATGCAAGCAAGCCAGTTGAAACTTTTACTAAAAACAAAATTACAAAGAAAATGCACAAATATATAAGAAAATGCAATATATAGTATAAGGATATTATTCCAGAGATAATGCAAGACGAGAGAATATTCAATATGTTAAGATATTATCAGGAAAATGCACAAGTATTAGAAGTATTGACACTTAGTACCATTAACTGCCTATCTTAGACAAAAAAAACACCTTTACTGCTTTTGATTGCAAATAGCCCGACGAAAGATATTCCTCATCTCATGACAATTTATGCTAAAGCAACTACAGGTAGATAAACAACCAACACAATTCTACAACAACAAAATTGAAAATTTAATACCTAATATGCCTCTGCCTGATGAGTACACGGGCATGATGAATCGACTTAGCCATTCCAGCCTTGAACACAAGGGTCTGAAGGCGGCGCTCAAGAAAGTTCTCGACAGTGAGGGACAGCACATAATCGAGCTTGTTTTGGCTTTCATCCAAAAGGCCATACCTATTCATCCTACGGAGAAGGGCCTCGCCTTCAAAGATTCGGCGGGGATCCTTTTCATCAAGGGTGAGGAGATTCCTAGCATTGTTTCGGATACGACTCAATGCGTATTGCACCCTCCACAGCTCGGGAAAATCGGGTTTATGGGGCACTTTACACTAAAGATTACGTAAATATACCCATTTTGTTATCTATTCCAAAAATGGGAAAAACGCCAACCACATTGGCGTTTCTATTAGTAAAAACGCCAACCTCATTGGCGTTTATCTTCGCGTCGTATTGGAGGTGTATTTTCGCCAAATACAGCGACGGGAAAAAACGCCAATGAAGTTGGCGTGTATACCAGGTAAAACGCCAATGTAGTTGGCGTGTTTAATTAATAAAAACGCCACTGAGGTTGGCGTGTTATGCTTAAAAACGCCAATTTGAGCGGCGTGTTTCTGTTGAACCATATCCTTATCAGATCTCCCCCAACATCGCGACCCTAAACACTTTCCCTCCCCAAAACGCGAAAACCCTTCCCAAACGCATAAAAACCTTTCGCTCGGGTCGACCCGGTGGTGGATTTAAGCGTGGATATTTTGAATTTGGCTAATTCTTTCAACCATTAGTCCTTCTAATCGGTTAGTATATCAAATTTTAGACTCATTCTTCTAAACATTAGTCTTCCAATATTTGATTGATTGTTGTGATAATATATATTGTAGTGTAATTAATATAATAGTTTGACCAATTATTATGGGTACACTAATATTTTGATGGATTATTATGATAGTATATATTTTAATGGAAATATTTTGACCAATTGTTATGCTATTATATGTTATAGTATATTTTATGGATTGTTATGATAATACATATTGTAGTGTATTTAATAGAATTATTTTGTCAATTTTTTGGCTGACTCTACATAATGATGAATGTAAAAATAATACATATTTATTTGTGTTTTACATTATTGCAGATAGTATGACGTGGTGTGTCAATTTATATTGGGGTGGAAAGATAATTCCCGAAGCAGTTATTTCGTATGATCCTCCTTTTGCTAAAGGATTCATTATGTTGGATGAAACAATTTCGTACGATGACCTTGTGGAAAAAATTTGTGAAAGGATGGGGATAAGCATATATGAAAACAATATTCAAATAATATGGAAACGTACTATATGCTTTGGATCCGGAGTCACGTTTATAGGTGTTCAACTAGAAGAAGTATGCATGCAACTAATGTTTAGTGAGAGTATGGTTATTGGAGGTGTAATTGAATTATATGTTGAGTATTCGGCAATTACTCAACATCATAGTCATCATGTCATAAGTTATGATGCTGGTACGTCAACGAGAGCCCAAGAACCATATTTTGCTGCAACACAAGATTTTGATGTTGGTACGTCTACGAGAGCCGAAGAACCATATTTAGCTGCAACACAAGATTTTGAAGCTGGAGGCGTGCATTTAGGGGATCGTGACAATTGTGATGTGGTGGAGGACATAATAGGTCCTGATAAAGCCGACTTTCTTGATCCACAATCACCTTATAATTCTGAAGATTCCGACACGGTTAGTACAGACTCAGATGGTGATCCGTCGGATGATGAACAATTTGTTGCTTCAAGACCATCCATTCCACTTGGAGAAACAGCAGTTGGAGAAACATCAGTTGGTGGAAGGGCAGTTGGAGGAAGAGTAGTTCCACAGTTCCCACAGCCTGGAATCAACTACTTTCGCACCTTACCAGGTCCATATGATAGTTTTGATCCCAAAAACTTTGAGCGTGATGATCCCAGTGTGCATTATTGGAGTGAAAAGGATCCTACCAATGTCGGTTTGCATACTAAATTTAGAACGAAGTTGGAATTGAAGGCAGCTGTGACTCATTGGCATTTGGAAAAAATCCGACAATATACAGTTGTTGAAAGTAAAGGAAAGAGATGGCATGCAGTTTGTAAGTGGCCACAGGGAAATCCGAAAGATAAGTCCTTACCGCCATGTTTGTGGGAGTGCCGAGCAACACTGAGGAAGCATGATGAACACTGGCAAATTAGAGTGTTCAGCACTGCTCATACTTGCATGGGGGATCGTAACTATAATGGTCACGCTAATCTTTCGTCGGGTATGATAGCGTTGAGTGTTCGCCATCAGATAGAAAACGATCCTTGCTACAAGGTAAAAGCAATTGTGGTTGATATTGAAAATAGATTTCATGTCAAAGTTAGTTACAAGAAAGCATGGTATGCTCGGAGGACAGCGATTGAGCTTGTATACGGTGGATGGGAGTGGTCGTTCAAAGTTTTACCAGCTTATTTGAATGAAGTGCAAAGACAAAATCCTGGCACAATTGTGGAATGGATGCACGATGACATATTAAGCAATGGTATGAACAAGGTATTCAAGTACGTATTCTGGGCTTTTGGACCAGCTGTGGAGGCTTTTCAACTATGCAAACCAGTTTTAACGGTTGATGGAACTCATCTACGTGGACGATGTCGAGGTAAAATTCTTATTGCCGTTGGATTTGATGCTAATAAGAAATGTTTGCCTGTTGCATATGCCATTGTTGATGAGGAAACCAAAGAAAGTTGGAATTGGTTTATGGAACGCATTAGACTTCATGTAGCAAAGCATGAAATATGTGTCATATCTGATAGGCATGTGGGAATCATAGATGCAATGAATTCTCCCATATGGAAAGAAGAACCCAATGTGGGTCATCACAGATTTTGCTTGGTACATGTTAGAAAGAATGTTTTGCAGAATCACAAAGGTATCATGGTCAAAAGACTTGTTTGGAAAATTGGTATTGCTACCAAGAAGCGCAAGTTTAAGATCAGACGTCGTTTACTTCGAAACGTCAACAACGAGGCTTTGCAGTACCTTGATGCCGTGGAGTTAGAAAAATGGAATCTGGCGTATGACAAACACAAAAGATGGGGTGAGGTTTCCACTAATATGGTGGAATCTTACAACAATGTGTTGAGAGGCGCAAGACAACTCCCAATTAAAGCTTGCATTGATATGATATTCTGGAGGACAATAGAATGGTTCAATGACCGGTCAATTGCATCAACACAGTGTGCCACACCACTTACCCCGTGGGCGCATGAAAAGGTGTGCAAAAATGATGCAAAAGGTCAATTGCATAATGTGAGAGCACCCAACACAATTGCAGGGCATTATGTGGTTCGAACAAAGCGTCGAATTGGTGGAAAGGGCGCTAATAAGTGGAAGGTAAAGTACTTGGACTCGCACTGCAAATGTCAAAAGTGGCAGATGTGGAGACTTCCATGTTCACATGCAGCGGCAGTTGCGCGTTTTAGAAACGACAACATGCTGTCGCTTGTTGATCCCGTATACCGCACAAGTGTTTTGGTACACCAATATTCTACGGTGTTCAATCCACCCAGACACCAAGATTATTGGGCCGTGCCTGAATGGACTTTGCAATGTTCACGAGCTCAGTTAATGCCTAAAAGTCGCGGTCGATACCGTTCTACTAGGATTCCTAATCAGATGGATGTCCGTGAAGCTGACCAGCCACGAGCCCGACGCCGATGTAAACATTGCCGTCAACCAGGTCACGACAGGCGCAACTGCCCGAATGCTCATTCAAGGATGGATACTCAGTTGGTAGATGATGCCGCTGACGATTTTTTGCATCCACCTCCACCAAGGATGGATACTCAGTTGATAGATGATGCCGCTGACGATTCTTTGCCTCCACCTCCACCAAGATATGCAGTTCGAGGTCGTCATTCTGTCAGTCACACTGATGATGTCGATCACGATTTTATGCCTCCACCTCCACCAAGATCTGCAGTTCGAGGTCGTCACTCTGTCAGCCACACTGGTGGTACAGGCGAACACATCGGTCTCAGTGATGTCCCACATTCTCCACCTCGGTCTTCTGTGCGAGACGAATATTTTGGGGTTGATTTAGAGAATGTCGTTGTGCGAGAGACTCCTCCGTCTAGACTCTCAACCGCCAGAATCGGGAAGGGGATCCGTAGCTTTTTTACGCGGAAAAGGCGAGACAATTGAACGTATGCATTGTGTAATATTGGATTTCTGTATTTAGCAAGATTTGGACTAATGTATAGGGTAATATTTGTATGTACTTATATATTGAATAATGATGAAATGATTAAAAACTCTTAGCAGCGTTTTTTTAAAGGACACGCCGATGTGAGTGGCGTGTTTGAAGAGACGCCTACTTAATTGGCGTCTTTTCACTTTAAAACGCCAACGTGAATGGCGTGTTATTACTGAAACACGCCAACGGGACTGGCGTGTTTGTTCAGAATGTCCGCTTTCGGCGTAGAAAAAACGAGCAACGAAAAAACTAACTTAAAAACGCCAATGGCGTTGGCGTTTTTAAATAACACGCCAACGGCAATGGCGTCTTATTAAAAACGCCAACGGGAATGGCGTGTTTGTTCAGAATGTCCGCTTTCGGCGTAGAAAAAACGAGCAACGAAAAAACTAACTTAAAAACGCCAATGGCGTTGGCGTTTTTAAATAACACGCCAACGGCAATGGCGTCTTATTAAAAACGCCAACGGGAATGGCGTGTTTGTTCAGAATGTCCGCATTCGTCGTAGACAAAACGGGCAAAATATAAACTAACTTAAAAACGCCAATATCTCTTTATTTGCCTGTTTTCATTTTCATTTCTACTAGGAAATAATAATTCAGACATCCAAATACTTAATCATAAAGACTTAAAATCAATGAGTTCAAATCAAATGAAAAAACATCAATATCAAATTACAGTAATATCAAGAGTTCAAATTAGTTCAATCGTCACGACGTTTCCGCATAAACAGACGCCGTATCCCCTTCCCAATAGTAGATGTAGATCTAGGGATCCTTGAGGGAGGAGTATCTTGAACAACAGCGTTCTCAAGATCCTCCTGCACAGACGACCGCGGTGGAGAAGCGGGGACATCACTGAGGCCAATATCTTCTCCGGTACCACCGGTATGGCTAATAGAATGACGGCCTCGAAGTGCAGAGCTCGGTGGAGGTGGGTCCTCAAAATCGTCATCGGAGTCGTGTACGAACTGAGATGACGACTCTCCGCGGACGGTTTTCTGCTTGGTTCGTCGTTTTGCCTTTTGCCTTATGGGTACGTCCACGTCCATTGCAGAGCGCTGCGAAGGAGGGTAGTCCATCAGCTGAGGCTCCCCGGATATCTGCAGTCCTTCTTCAACCATCCTCGAAATGGTTTCCATATCCGGACAGAAATGTCCTGTCGCAGCTCGGCCACTTAGATAGTGACGTATTTTGTGAAGCGTCTCCACCTACAATTTTTCAAAGTTAAGTACATATCATAATATGAATTTGAATAAGTAATCAGGGTTTAGTTAAGTATGAATAATGTACCGTAAAGTTATGAGAAGATGCGGTTTCGTGGAATCCCTCTTCAGCATGCACGCCGGGTTTGGTTAAATACACCACAGTGATCTGGCGAAACCAATTCATATATTCTTCCGTTGCAACAGGCTCAGTACTGTCCTCCAGATCAGTCCATATCGTAAAGTGTCTGTTGTCCCACTCCTGTATATAATTGGCGTGCCATTGAACCCAATTCCGACCAGCTTTTCCACGGCGATCCTGTTTCAAAAAATCAGAACCGTGGAACCGGGGGAGATCCGGGATATACGGTTGGACAATCCCGAATTGGCGCAACACTCGGTGTGGCAGGTGTGGCTCAGCCAGATTCCAACAAATAAGCGTTGTGATCGACATCCATATAGGACGACCGGCATCACAACTTTCCGGCAACTCCCGGTGGAGATAAGGCCTCCAAATAAACTACATGTGATACAAATTTTTCAAAATAATTTCCATAAAAACAAAAAACAAAAAACCAAAAACATTTTATAAATATATGAAGTACCTGATTAGGATGCATCATGGAGAACTGATCTCGGAAATTTTCAACACAATGTCCGGGTGCTTTTACATATGACGCCGGGCCATTCCATCTAAAAAATTTAAATTATGAGCGAAGAACACGAAAATTGATGAACATTAAGTTTAAAAACGCAATTAATGAACAACTTACGCGCTTGCACATGGTAGATAGTCTGTATGCACGGGATCTAGCATCCTCGGTCTAATATTTGGGATTCTCTCCCAAGCCCAAAGTTGTAATAGAGTTAAGGCTCCCCCTACATCCGTCCTCTGACCAACGGCCGCTTCACACAAATTGTGGTACAAGCAAGCAAGCGTCGCCCCACCCCAGCTATATGTAGAACACCGTTCTATATCCATGAAAAAGTGTAGGTAGAAGAACGGAATTTTATTTCCGGTGGCGTTGGGGATCATCAGACCACCAAGTAATAGCAGACAATAGATACGAGCCCGCTGAGCATATATGTAGTGTTCGTGGTCATTAGACAGCTCAATCCTCAATTGGCGCGATAAGCTCGTCTGCTTAAAAGCCATTTCCTTCAACTCGGATGCTTCCGGTATGAATCCTAGAAAATCCATACACCTGTCCGTCCAATATCCCGCGTCCGTCGGGGGGATGTAAGTTGTCAGAGCCTCTCCATCAACTTTCAGGCCCCATAAGACCTCCACGTCTTCCAGTGTCACAGTCGCTTCACCGACTGGAAAGTGAAACGTGTGAGTCTCTGGCCTCCAACGTTCAATCAGAGCTGTGATAAGATGGTGGTCAATTTCTTTTGGTTTACCACACCTTAACATACCCCCAAACCCCATCTGGTCCACTATTGTCAAGACATGTTGCTGGATGGGAACATCCCAAATTTTTCCTTCAAATCGTCGCAGCGTACATCTTCGGATGGAACTCCTGCCCATATGTTGTTAGAGACGTGTTGTCTCTGAAAATATAATACAGATGGATCCGCAGGACCACATGCAAGCCGACGACGAGAGGTTGAAGATGATGCCATAATTTACCTACATAATTCAAATTCAACAATAACCAACCATAACATTTAATCCAATTTCATAAACCAAATTCAACAATAACCAACCATAAACCATTTCAATAATTAGATACAATTTAATCCAATATCACAAAATTGAACACCAACATCAAATAAGCAAGTTACACAACATTGCACATTCAAAATCATAAACCAATTCACCTACACAAAATTAACAATTTCAATTAACAATTCGCCCAACCTACCAATTTCAATTTTGCCTAACCTAAACAAATTTAACAATCTAAACTAATCAACCAAAACCCACATAAATCAAAACAATTTGCCCAATTTTTTAGCTATAAAAACCCTAGGGTTTAGGCTTATAATCAAATTTATACACAAATTAACTTAAACCCAACACAATCCAACATAATAATCAACAATAATATCATTCAACCAATCCAAAATGCATAATATTTCTACTCAATTCACAACCCATTACAAACCCTAGCTATCCACCAATTACTATAATTATGTAAAAGGTAAGCATACTAACCGAATAAAATAGATGAATTTGGGGGAGAATAGCACCGATCGATGAATGTAGGCCGAAATCACGGAGAGAAGGCGCGCAGCTGGAGAAATCGCGAAGGCTGTGTGTTGTGAGGTTTTCGCGATTTGGGGGAGGAACGCCTGGTATATCAGTCTGATTAAACACGCCACTCAGAATGGCGTTTTTCATGATTAAGTAAATACGCCACTCCGGTTGGCGTCTTTTACAAAACGTCAATATGTTCGGCGTTTCAACAAAGAAAACACGCCATTTACAAATGCGTTTTTTTATTTATACACGCCAACGAAGTTGGCGTGTTTAATCGTAATGACAATCCGAGAGCATACACCCAAAATACGGCACAAGTATAAAACGCCATCATCGTTGGCGTATTTACCTTAAAACACGCCAATGACGTTGGCGTATTTACTAATAAAAACGCCAATGTGGTTGGCGTTTTTCCCATTTGTGGAATAGATAACAAAATGGGTACATTTACGTAATATTTAGTGTAAACTCCCCCATAAACCCGATTTTCCCCCAGAGCTCCCTCTTGCACCTCAGCCCATACTCTCCAACAAGCTTCAGCTCAGCATCCAATCGCTCCTTCTCATAAGGCCTACGAGGCTTCTTGAACGTCTTACCATCTACATCAAAATTGGCCATTAACAATCTTATAAAAAAACATTCTTCTATTATTTAATTATGAATCAAAAGGGAATGAAATGGAAGAACAACAAACATAAGAATACGCATTCGAACTTTCCAACATCCACAGATAATTAAACTTGAACATGTCGAAATAATCAAAACATGATAACATAAGATAAAATCTAAGCTCGATCGCAAATTAAAACCCTAAGGCTTGGTACCAAATCTGAACACAGTTCGAGAAAGTAGAGAGATAATGCTTAATAAAGCTTATCAGCGCCGAATTTACATCATAAATAAGAGATAGAAGCTTACAGTTGCGGTAGAAACTAACGTGCACCATTGTAAGAAGCTTCGCGGCTGAAGAAATCGAAAGCTTTTGCAGAGGATATATGTACAACCCTAAAGCAATTTGGGCCTTGAGAACGGGTAGGGTCAGGTTAGGGTGTCCCCAATAAGGAGGACACGCCCAATAGCCCCGCGCCCCCGCCCCAGTTTTTGTCCATGGCCCCAATTTTGTTGTCCATAGCCCCAAAATTCTATTTCCGCCACTATAGTGGATAACTCCAATAGCCCCCACATTTTATAATCAATTTCCATTTTTAAATATTTTTTAGTTTCAATCAAGTGTAATTTAAATAATCGCAGTGTAAATAACTAGAATACGAGGTAATTAGGGCCGAATATTCGTTGTATTGCAAACCGGTAAAATTATACAACGAATAATTAAAATAAAATACAACTACAAAACTCCGCCACCGTCTACTCGATGTCGGAGTCGGCTTCCTCGTCTTCCTCTTCTTCTTCTCCTCCTCCTCTCTCGCTGCTGCCGGCCGCGGTATCCCCAGGCGCATTATCAACCAACCCCAGTCGACTCTCAAGCCGATTGATGAGCCTCTTGTAGACGTTCCTTACGTACGAGTCAGTTTCCCCTGCGTATGACCTGCATACGTCTTGCAGTTGTTGCATCAACGTTACGTCTATGGTATTGGCCAATACCTCGTGGGGTTGCACCGTGGGCTGTGGGGTTGGGGCAGACTGGGAGATGCGCGATCCGGACGCGGCCGCCGTTTGGCGGGAGGCACTTCTACCCCCTCTGGCGCTGCGGATAGAGGCTTGTTGTCCCATGGGCCGTCGTCGCCTAATGTGAGTCGCGGCTGGCTCTTCGACTTGCTCGTCGGACTGCTCGAACTCGTGCGAGCCGCTCCCACTGCTGTATTCCCCGGCAAGGTTGTGCCTTGTGCGCTTCGGGCCATGAGCTGTTTCCACCTCGTTCGCCACGATCGACCTGAATTTCGGACAATCCGCGAGGACAAGATACTCCTCCCACAAGGTGAACTTCGGCTGGCCCATCTTGCGGTATTGGCCCTCAGACAGGGTCTTCACATCTGCTGCTCTTCGGCCACTCTCGGCGTGGCGAAGGTTGTTCTCGTATATGGACATGAACAGCTTGGTAGCCCGCAGTATCCTACCGAATTTTTTTCGGATCTGTTCTGGGTCGCGCTTCTCGGCGCCGTCGGGCTTGAATTCCTCGTATGCCATCGTGACGCGCCTCCAAAAGCTCCCCGACTCCTGATCGGTACCCACCACGGGGTCCGAAGTGATAGAATCCCACGCCTTCGCACGGCAATGCTCTCTTCTTTGTTGTATGGCTTGTCGCGGCTGGACCCCTCGGGCTAATCACCGCTTTCGCCAGCGCCACGGCCCTCGCTACTCGCAATGCCGGGGCAGCTGCCCGAGCGTCCACCGACGTTGCCGGTGCCACGACTGCCGCCTCCGCCCCTAGGGCTTCTGCCCCTACCGCCACCAGAGCCCCGACTGCCGCTACCTCCTCGGGTCGGAACGGGTGTTTCCACCCGCGCTGCCGGCGTATCTGGGATGCCGGAACTGAGCAGACCCAGCATAGTATCAAATGCGTCTTGATCTGCTTCGGTGATCGGAGATTGGCTGGCTTGGAAAGGGGAACCCGGCCGCGGTTGGTGAAGCGCGTCTAGGTTGGGTCGGTAATCTCCAAAAGCGGAACGACTCAGATTCCGATGTAAAGGGGGCGGCGTTGGTGAGGATCTCCACGACTGAGATGGAGGAAGGGGTGGACTCGATGCCCACGGTGGTGGAGATTGATTCCAACTCCAAGGCTGTGACGGAGCCGCATATCCGCCAAATCCCGACGACTGAGAAGCATATCCACCAAAACCCGATGGCGGCGAATGATGGGCTGACGGCTGAGATGGATTGCTGTCATATCCCGATTCCTCAGTGTCGGGTGATTCGTCGTCTCCTCGGTGCATTTTGTAGAGAGTGTTTTTGAAGAAAGTGAGTGTATGGATTTTGTGAAAATGGGAGTGGGGGAGGAGGGAGAGTGGTATTTGGTATTTATATAGAGGAAAAAATGAAAAAAAAAATTCAAAAAATCCGGCTATAGCCGCGGCGGATATCCGCCACTATAATAGCCGCGCCTATACACACACCGCCGCGTCCTCGCCCCACTCGCGGCGAAGCCTCGTCCGCCGCCCTCCCCCCCACCAGCCGCGTCCACCCTCGCGGCGGACACCCTCCCCACTATAATAGCCGTGCCTACCGCCCCCCTTCGCGCCTTCCGCCGCGTCCACTCCATAGTGGACGCTTATGGATTTTTACTTATTTTGTTCTTGATTTTATGGGCTTTAGCCATTTTCTATTTATTTTACTGATAAGTATATCAATGAAATACTAATCAAGTTATATAGGAGTATTTTGTGTATCGCCAATTATTTAAGCATTTTCCACAATTACATATTTTCAAGTACTAGTTTTGTAGATACCCAAAAGCATGTCGATCCTCCGATTTAGGTTTCATGTGGTCGTCCATCACAGAAGTCCTCAAACTTTGTAAGTAGCCTTCTTTTTATTTGCTTGGTGTTGAGGGAGTACTAGTTAGTTATTGTTAATGTTGACTTGTTTTGTTGAGATGTATATAAAAATAGTTATAGATACTCCTCATTCATTTGACAATCTTAAATGCAATTTATGTGTAGCCTAATATAATGATTTCATTTGAATTTAAATAGAGATAAGTTTTGCAGTGCGAATAATAATATGTCTAGCCCCTTATTGTAATCTTAAGTGATTTGCCCCAATATTTAGAACAAACCATTTTCTTAACGAATGTTCAACGACTTCAAGGGTTGACAACTTTGTTGTCATCGTGCCGTGCCGGGAAGGGCATATACCACACAAGTAAATCAAGGTGACTTCCCGGCACATACCACACAAGTAAATCAAGGTGACTACTGACTACACTTTGGATTCTACACATTTTTAAAAAAAATTATTACTCCCGTCCTCCATTAAATGACCGTTTAATTTAGCATGAGTTTTAAGAAATACAGTGGAAAATAAATAGAAAAAGTTAGTGGAATATTAGTCCTACTTTTATAGTATATTAATATTATAAAAATAAAATGTAAGTATAATGAATCGGTAGAATTTAAGTTCATTACCAAAAGGAATATATTAAAAAAGTAAGAGTGTAATTGATTGAGAGGACAGACGGAAAAGGAAATGGATGTCAATTAATGGAGAACCGGAGTATTAAAAAAAACTTGAAAACGACACAAATAAAATTGGAGTAATAGGAGTAACACTTAATAAAAATATCAAATCAAATTTAAATTTAAAATTTAAAAATAAGAGAAATTTGATGATAATGGTAGATACCACAACAACCGCACCAAAAAAACATAAGTTGCCATCTACCAACGTCATTATCTAAGTTTGTTTGTCTTCTTGCGTTAGTAGCATTAAGTAATTCTCAAGGTTTCAATAGTTCTAATCTTTCTTCGATTAAAATCACCAATAACTCATTTCGATAGAAATACCAACAACCATAAACCAAGAGCAAGCACGCCGACACTGGTGGAGAATACATGAAATTAGTCCATGAAATACAAATACAAACACAAATCAAACAGGATACTGGAAAAACACACTTAAAAAGCCTTCAAACGAGAGCTTATTCCTCAGTACTCCTCATTCTCATCATCATCTCCTTCGGCAGACTCAGCCCCAACTTCCTCATAATCCTTCTCAAGCGCAGCCAAATCCTCCCTAGCCTCAGAGAACTCACCTTCTTCCATACCCTCACCAACATACCAGTGAACAAAAGCACGCTTCGCATACATCAAGTCGAACTTATGATCAATCCTTGAGAAGACCTCAGCAACGCTAGTTGAGTTGGAAATCATGCACACAGCCCTCTGAACCTTCGCCAGGTCTCCACCAGGAACAACAGTTGGTGGCTGGTAGTTAATACCACACTTGAAACCAGTGGGGCACCAGTCAACAAACTGGATGGTCCTCTTGGTCTTGATTGTGGCAACAGCTGCATTCACATCCTTGGGGACGACATCACCCCTGTACATCAGGCAGCAGGCCATGTACTTCCCATGGCGAGGATCACACTTCACCATCATGGATGAAGGCTCAAATGCAGTGTTGGTGATTTCAGCAACAGAGAGCTGCTCATGGTAAGCTTTCTCAGCAGAGATCACAGGGGCATACGATGAGAGCATGAAGTGGATCCTTGGGTATGGAACCAAGTTGGTTTGGAATTCATTCACATCCACATTCAAGGCTCCATCAAACCTCAAAGATGCTGTCAAGGAGGAAATCACCTGCAATTTGGTTTAAGGGTTTGAGCAGATATATATATGTTAACCCGTTATGTTATGCATTCAAATATCACTCTGAAATAAATATTATACCTGGGAAATAAGCCTGTTGAGATTGGAGTAGGTGGGCCTATCAATGTCCAGTGATTTGCGGCAGATATCATAGATAGCTTCATTGTCAAGAAGCACAGCAACATCAGTGTGCTCAAGAAGGGAATGAGTGGAGAGCACGGAGTTGTAGGGCTCAACCACAGCAGTCGAAACCTGAGGGGAAGGATATATGGTGAAACCCAGCTTCGACTTTTTACCATAGTCAACAGAAAGCCTCTCAAGCAGAAGAGATCCGAGCCCAGATCCAGTACCACCACCGACAGCATGGAAAACCAGGAACCCCTGCAGCCCAGTGCAGTTATCCGCAAGCTTGCGGATCCTATCAAGGCAGAGATCAACAATTTCTTTGCCGATGGTGTAATGGCCTCTGGCAAAGTTGTTGGCAGCATCTTCCTTGCCACTGATAAGCTGCTCTGGGTGGAACAGCTGACGGTAAGTGCCAGTCCGCACCTCATCAATCACAGATGGCTCAAGATCCACAAACACAGCACGAGGCACATGTTTCCCAGCTCCAGTCTCGCTGAAAAAAGTGTTGAAGGCATCATCACCACCGCCAACGGTCGTATCACCAGGCATCTGCCCATCAGGCTGCAATACAAGTAAATTAAAGTTCAGGTGGGCAAATATGTATTCGTATAACTAGATCTGAGATAAATAACATAAAAACACCACACTATCTATGAATATTTACTATGAATATTTAATCAGTTACACCACAACGACATCATAATTTCTTACATACAAAATATCATTAGATCTGATATAATTAAAGCGAAGTAACAACAATTCCATGACATACATCCATTTTTCAGTAACTTCGAGTAATGAAGATAAGAAAATACCTAGATCTAATGAGATTTTTAAAGGAAACAAAAAATGTATACATATCTACTTGAAATACCAAAAATCAAAGGGTTTTTCAACAGATCTGGCGAAATTATACGATAAATGAACAATAACAAACAGCTATAGATACAGAGCCGATTTAACAAAATGTAGCTAAATCTCACATAATCAGAAGTAGAAGCACAATAGAAGATCAGATCCGAGTATAAAATAGTCATTTTCGACAAAAAAGATCTTCATATATGATAGTAAGAGATTAAAATATCAGATGCAATGGATTAAGAGAAACCTGAATCCCGTGCTCCAGGCAGTAGAGCTCCCAGCAGGCGTTTCCGACCTGAATACCAGCCTGGCCGATGTGGATTGAAATGCACTCTCTCATTTTCGAAATGAAATTTGAAAGTAGGAAGAGAAGAGGGAGAACAGCAGAGGCGTATACAAAGACGCTCTTGATGAATTGGATGGAGTAAGTAGAATAGGTTTAGCAGTTTTATAGGTGAATAATTTGAAATGATCTAACGGCCGGTTGGACCGTTGGAGTCGTCAAAAACTTATATATCGATCCAAAATGGGATAATAGCATCCACAATAGAACGACGTACCAATAGCCTAACACTATGACATCTCAAAAACACCTTCTGTCACGTCATTAGAATATCTCACTGCATTGCCATATCACTTGAACATCTCACTGCACAATAACACCCTAGTATTAGGACATCTCAATTGCCTAGCACAATAATAACCAATAAAACAAATGCACAAATTCACAAATAAGAAATTAAAATTTCAACACGAATACGGAAGGAGAAAGTGCAATAATGATTTCATTAATAGTACAATTAAAAAAACGTTTTAAACAAATTACATTATAAATATCAACGTGCACTCCTCTGCACACATAACTCTTCAATTATATCTTTCTGGAGTCAAATATGAGCTTCTTGTTGTTGAAGATCGGCAAATGCACGGACCCGTTCGGCGTCCCCATGAGGTATCCCCATTCGTACATTGGCGGTGGCCACGCCGTGGCTTGGACCAGCAATGCAGTCACTATACCATGTTGTGCATGATAATATATGCGTAAATGACATTAGCAATGATAATATATGCGTACATGACATCAACAATGCAGTCAGTATACCACAATCGTGTCAGGCCCTTCACTGCCGCCCATCGGGCCTGGAGCACACCAAATGCCCTCTCCACATCCTTGCGCGCCGCCTCCTGTCGTTGCACAAAGTAGATCTTCTTTGGATTTGTTGGGCATCTGATCGTCTTCACAAAGACAGGCCACCTAAGGTACATCTCATCCGCCAAATAGTAGCTCATATCGTGCTGGTTGCCGTTGGCGACGAAGCTGATGGCCGGACCAACACCCATGCACTGCTCGTTGAAAAGAGGCGACGACTAGAGGACGTTGATGTCGTTGTTCGACCCGACTACCTCAAAATACGAATGTAAAATCCATAGCCGGTAATCAGCTACGGCTTCGAGGATCATCGTGGGATTCTTGCCTTTGAAGCCAGTCGTGTACATCCCTTTCCAAGCAGTGGGGCAGTTCTACCATTCCCAGTGCATATAA
The DNA here is from genome assembly GCF_004379255.2 of Salvia splendens. Taxonomy (NCBI): domain Eukaryota; kingdom Viridiplantae; phylum Streptophyta; class Magnoliopsida; order Lamiales; family Lamiaceae; genus Salvia; species Salvia splendens. The sequence goes on along the minus strand of NC_056036.1, from coordinate 12,798,247 downwards.
TCTATATTGCCCAATATTTTGGGAAACCCGTGCACATTCCGTGCATTTGCATTAGAGCCTGGCAGTCTTCGGGGGTAGGCTTTCAGAGATACCTCTCCTTGAATATGTGAATGACGCCCGTACAAAAATACTGTAGATACCTCTCCTTGAATATGTGAATGACACTCGTACAAAAATACTGTAGACACTTGCGGACAGTCGTCTCGCCAATGTGGAGGTACTCGCTCGTCGGATAAAATGAGACGGAGTAAATGGGTGAAATGTTGACTCATTGACAATTAATGAGATTAATGGGTGTCAATTCATTCTTAATTTATGGGATTGATGAATGAGCAATTTAATATGTACCATTTTTCAATATATTTTGAATTTTCTATCTTCTAAAATATTAATAATGTGATTTATGTTGTTTGAATGTTTTTTCTAAAGTTTTTGGCGTTTTGTATTCTCCACAATTAAATAAATTATCATTCATTTATACTATAATTGAGTAATTCATCAATATTTATTTAGTTAATAATTAATTAAAATAAATTTATTATTTATTACTCTGTTGGTGTTTAATCTTATAAAAAAAACTCACCAGAAATTTTTGTTATATTTATATTAACAAAAATAAAATGTGTATTAAATATTTATTTTATTTTTAATTTAAAGTTCATATAACTATATCGTTTTTTATATCTTTTTATTAATCAACATTATGATATTAACTCGACAAAAATAAAATGGATCGTGCAACGCATGGATGTGATATTGGATAACAAAGAACTCGTATAACTAAACATGCCATCCTCAATTTCTACATCATATCATAATATAAATAACCAAATTACTTCAATAAAAAATTTAAAAGTATATGTCCAAAAAAATTACTACCTCCGTCCCCCAAAATTTGTCACGGTTTGACCGGGCACGGGTTTTAAGAAGTGGTTTGACTTTGTGTTAAATGAAGGTGTGTAGTGGAGTTTGGGTCCCACATTGATTCTATTCTTTTATTCTTGTTTAAATGGGGTGTAAAGGGTGTACTTAAAGTTTTTTCATCCATTTTTTTGTGATTAACATGTATATTTAACCAATTTTCTGTAATTAAAATTTTTATGTGAAAATGACTGCAAAATTGATTAACTACATTGGTTGACAATTCTGGAAAAAAAATGCTCAATGTATGAGCACATAAATTAAAATCGGCCTCTGCATTTCCAAATTTAGGGGTTGCCACCCTAATCCATACATTTTGAGAGGGAATTCTCCAACTACCTACTACACTTAGGAGGGAAATTAATTCAAACTAATGGAGGGAACACCATTTCATACACACAACCATGGAGGGAAATTCAAGCTACACCTATCTATAAAAGGACTAGCTATAACTACAACATGTGATTTTAGAACTAGTACCCTCAAAAAAATTTCATCACTGGGCTTTGGAGGAGGAGCCTGCTGGAAGAGACTCATGCATAATACCAAGCAGCACAAAAATTTGCTAGCTCAAAGTCTGCTGTAATCGAGCCAGGCAAGAGAAGTACCATATGGAGCTATTCAAAAGGCAGCAACGGGGTTTGAAGTATGCAGGAAGACAGCCCAGAGAATATGGGCAGACGCAAAACTCCAAATTCAGAGTGGAGTACATGTCAACATAAGAGACAGAGTTAAGGGCTATGAGCACAAAGACAAATTCCAGCTTGATGCTAGCAAGGTAAGAGATCTTTCAGTTCTTGAGAGATCTAACATCTGTAAGCTTGCTTCTAAACTTGACGTAAGCTCCTTGATGTAAGCAAGAGCACAGTTGGTAGGTTTGTGAAAGAACATCAACTCAGGCCACACACAAATGCTATAAAGCCTCTACTTACTGCCTCAAACAAAGTTGCCAGAATGAGATGAGGTCTAAGCCATATTCAACCACTCATAGTCAATGGTATGCTAAAATATCACACAATGCACAATGTAGTGCACATAGACGAAAAATGGTTTTAGATGACAAAGACTTCGGGTAGATACTACCTACTGCCAGATGAGATTGAGCCATATAGATCATGTAAGTCAAAGCGGTTCATCACAAAGGTGATGGTTATGTGTGTTGTGTGTAGACCACATTTTGCAGAAGATGGAAGAGTAATTTTTGATGGAAAAATAGGCATTTTTCCATTCACAACTATGGAGCCAGCAAAGAGGAAATCCAACAACAGACCAAGAGGGACTATGGAGACAAAGCCCATTCAATCAGTGAACAAGGAAGTGATGAGAGAATGCCTTATTCAAAAGGTACACTTTTTTTTCCTTATTTATACAATCACATAGTAACATATCATATATGTGTAGATCATACCAACAATCAAGGCAAAATGGCCACATAATATAAGCAAAGAGATATTCATTCAACAAGACAATGCCAAGCCTCATATACACCACAACGATGCTGACTTTCTGTCAGTTGCTTCCACAGATGGGTTCAACTTCCATATCAGGTGCCAACCACCCCCAATCCCCAGATTGTAATGTGTTGGATTTGGGATATTTTAGAGCAATCCAATCTTTATAGGATGATAAAGTGGCTAAGGGAGTGGATGACTTGTTGAGGAATGTGCATAGCTCTTTTGATGAACTTAGCTCATACACACTCAACAATGTTTTCCTTACTCTACAAGGTTGTCTAACTGAGATACTTAAGGTGCAAGGGAGAAATGGCTACAAAACTCCACACATGAATAAAGAGAGGTTAACACGGATGAGGACACTGCCAAATGCATTAGAGGTTGAAGAAGGAATTGTGAAGGTTGTTGTGGCATACCTCCAACAGCCAGAACATGATGTGAGTACAAATTATGACATCTCAGGTGTTACTGAAGGTGTAGGCTTCTAGTTCAGCATGTAGGAATCATACTTTTTGTCAGTTGGGTGTGTAAGCCTCAGAATTAGGTGTGGCTTATGCTATTCAACTGTTTTTTTGTCATTTTGTAAAGCCTCCAAACCTATATAGGGGTGGCTTCTAAAATCCTAATCCCCCAGAAAGATTTCATCATAAGGCAACCTCCAAACCTGTATAGGGGTGGCTTCCAAAATCCTAATCACTCAGAAAGATTTCATCATAGGGCAGCCTCTAAACCTGTGTAAGGGGTAGCCTCTAAGGGTGCCTATCTCACATAACAGCCTCCTAACCATGTACATGGGTGACTTGTAATGTGAAACTATTTCTATCATGAATTTGTATGGTTTTTTAAGCATAATCCCTCAGATAGCATGTTTAAATCATGGACAAATAAGCCTCCTAACCTAAGAACATGGGTGGCTTGTTAATAAGAACAACTCAGCAACAAGCAACACAAACAAAATCATCACAGGGAACATACCAGTATCAGCAAACCATACAAAATCATCACAGGGAACACATCAGACACAACCAATCATACAAAATCCTCACAGGGAACAGATCAATATGAGCAACACAATCATCATAAGCAATTATCACAACCACAACAGCCAGATAAAAACAACAACCAAAGCCTCCAATCCCACATCAGCCAAACCCTGGCATCCACACCCACAGCCTCCAGATCAGACAACAACCATGGCATCCAAACCCACAGTCTCCAAACCCATCTACACCCACAGCCTCCAGATTAAACAATCACCAGAAACCATAAATCAATCCAAAGCCTCAGCCTCCAAACCCATCTACACCCACAACCTCCAGATAAAACAACCACCAGAAACCCTAAATCAATCCAAACCCCCAGCCACCAAACCCATCTACACCCACAGTCTCCAGATTAAATAACCACCGGATACCCTAAATCAATCCAAACCCCCAGCCTCCAAGCCCATCCACACCCACAGGCTCCAACCCATCGAACAACCACAACCTCCAAACACAAATCATCTAAACCCGAAAGATAGGAAGTTGAGGGACAACATACCTAGATTAGAGCCAAAAACTCAGGCAGCAAGATCGCAAACATTTCCATCTCAATAGCCGAATACACGATGGGGGAAGCTTGATGTATGTTGACAGTGGTGGATGGTGGTGGTGGACTGCAATAGGGGGTGGCTGGTGGTGGTGGACCATAGTATGGGCTTTCAAAGCCAAAGTACTCAAACATCTCAGATGGATGGAGGTTTTCGAGTTCCGTTTTGGGGACAACGGTCTCGGTAAATGTTCCGACATGATAGGGGCCGACGATGGGGGGTATGACGGCCATAGATGCTCTGGCGTGTCTGGGACAACGAGGTCGTCCAGATCGTCGAACGAAAAACAAGGACATGAGTCGGGATCTCCAGCCATCGCAAACCCGCAAACTTAGGGTATCGGTGAGAATAATGGAGGGAGGCGAATGGGCGACAAAATTCGGGTTTTCGGTAGGTGATAAAGGAGGTGGATGGTGGCTGAAATCAAATCGTGGAGGGAGGAGTTTTACACGACCTAGGATTTTAGTGGAGTGAAGGAGACGGTGGGTTGGTGGGGGGATGGATTTCGCCCGTTTAAATGAGGGAGGCGATGGATGAAGGTGATGCGTTTAATGGAGAAGGTGGGTGGGTGGTTGAATGACATTAAAGGAGGCGGTGGGTGGTTGAATGGCATTGAAGGAGGCGGTGGGTGGTTGCACCGCATTGAAGGAGGCGGTGGAGTGTTGAGGGAGGCGAAAGGATGGAGTGGAAATGCCATTGACCGATTGAGAAATCAAATGGGGTGTAAGTGTAAATACCATGAATCTGGAGGGGTATTTTTAATGTCCACATGTAGTAAGTTTGAAGTGGGACAAATTTTAAGGGACGGACTCACGGACCGAAATGGTAAACTAGGACAAATTTTCAGGGACGGAGGTAGTATAAACTGCATCGACTCTGGGTCGAATTATAGTTGAGCAGTAATGTCATCGTGCATTTCCATAGCTAATTCAAACATCCTCGATGTATCATTCTTCATCAATTCCTCCAACGGGAAAGTTTTGCTCATCATGTCCATAGTACTAGCAATGTGATCGAGAGTCTTGGCTCTCCGAGTATAGGCGGCTAAGTGTTCAGAGCACCCGTAACGCATCTCGCGGGTGTCTCTTATCTCGTCCCTCCGAGACGAGACCCGCGCGGGACGCGTTGCAGCGTCCGGTCTCGTCACCATCCCGCCGAGACGCCCGTCCCGCCGAGACGGATGGCGAGCCAACTCGCCACGTGCCGCGCTGTCGCCACGCGTGACACCCACCCGCCGGCCCGCGAGTGGGCTTAGTCACGCTGACGCAATAAATTATTTTTTAAAAAAATTTGAATTTAATAAAAAAAAATCAAACGGATTTGAAAATTTTTTTCCAAATCCCAAAAATATGGCCGTTTTTTTCCCTTTTTTCTAATTTTTTTTGATTTTTTTTATTTTTTCCCCCCAAAAATCATCTAAAAATACACACATTCATCATCCATTTATCACATCAATTCATCTCCCATTCATCTCTCATTCTTAATTCTCATACAAACTATCAACACATTCATCCCTCATTCAAAACCTCAAATGGATTTCACCCATATTATAGCGGAAGCGGAACGCGAAGAACAAGAATACTACGAACAACATCGTGCCGCTTACGAAGCATATGTCGCGGCGAATACCCCCGCTCCTCCTCCTCAACGAACCAGATCAAATCGGCGCTACATTCATCGTGACCGGGAGGGAGCCCACGAAAGGCTCGTTGCCGACTACTTTGCCGACCAGCGCGGTTTCCGGCAGATTACTTCAGGCGCCGTTTTCGCATGTCAAAGCGCTTGTTCATGCGAATTGTCAACACATTGTCCGCACGTGTTGAATTTTTCCAAACAGGTCCAGATGCAGCCGGCCGGCAAAGTATCACGCCGTTGTAGAATTGTCAACACATTGTCTCTCATTTTTAATTTTTTAGGATTTTAATTATGTCGTTTTTATTTTATTTGTCATTTGTAATATTATTTAGGTTTTTTTTAATGAATTTTAGTATTATTGAAATGTTATTGTTTAATTGAATTTTAAATTAATTGTGCTCGTCCTTGCGGAAGAGCACAGCTGTGGGTGTTGTGCTCTTCCCAGAGAGCATGCAGAAAAAGTGGGGCCGGGCCCACAACCGTACCGCTGGCAAGAGCACGGTTGTGGATGCTCTAATGATTAGTCATTATATACGTGTCTATACTAGATATTCATTTAAGAGAATGGAAATGATTGACTGGATTTTCAAATTGTCATATTATTTGTCGTACCTTAAATCGAAAATCTTGGATCCGCCACTGCTTGTGCTCATCATTGTGAAAGAACACGGATGAGGGTGTTGTGCTCTTGACTAAGAGCAGACAAAAAATGTGGGGTCGGGTCCATAACCGTGCTCCTTGGCAAGAGCACGGTTGTGGATGCTCTAATATGCGTGTGGGGTATCCGTTGTTGATGGCGTTACTTCGAAATTCAAACTTCAAAGACAAGCTCCCGTCCATAGAAAGCGGAGCGGTTACGGACACCAACCGGCCATTAATCATTATAGTTCTTTTAAAAAATACTCCGTATCTGCTACTCTCAAGTCTCAACTTATATAACTCCCCTATGCGAAAACCTCAACTCCACTCCCCAAAAATTTTCATCCAGAGACGTCTTTGTATACGCCTCTGGTTTCTCTCCCACTTCTCTTCCCAATTTCAGTTCTCTTTCCATTTTAATAGCTAGTTCTTCTTCCCAAAACCTTCCAAGATGAGAGAGTGCATTTCGATCCACATCGGTCAGGCCGGTATTCAGGTCGGGAACGCTTGCTGGGAGCTCTACTGCCTAGAGCATGGGATTCAGGTCCGTCTTTGTTCACAAGTTCATTAGATCTATTGTTTTTTCTCTCCCTTACTTTCATACTAGATGATTTTGGTGCTGTTTGTCGAAAATGCTTATTTGCGTGGTCAGATCCGATTCTAGATCTATTTCTGATTGTTTTGTAAGATTTGGCCACATTTTGTAGATTATCAGTGTGGCATAGTTCAATTGAAACTGCATCGTTTCGTATCTTTCGTCATAATCTCATCAGATCTGTAGACTGCCCTTTCCATTTTTGGTATTTGAAGTTGTTGTGTTATGTAGTACCTTTTGTGTTTTTTAAATCTCATTAGATCTAAATGTATCTTTATACTTCTATTACTGGACATTACTGCAAAATTGAAGTGTGTCGAGGAATTCTTGCTACTTCTCTTTATTGTAATCAGATCTAAGTAAATTATAAGTGAAATTTCGTATTGTGGCAGTGTTTCGTAGATTGTGTAGTTATCTGTTGTTATCATCTAAGATCTGTGTTTTCTCACAGATCTAACTTTCAATTTACTTGTATTGCAGCCTGATGGGCAAATGCCTGGTGATACGACCGTTGGCGGTGGTGATGATGCCTTCAACACTTTTTTCAGCGAGACTGGCGCTGGGAAACATGTGCCTCGTGCTGTGTTTGTGGATCTTGAGCCATCTGTGATTGATGAGGTGCGGACTGGCACTTACCGTCAGCTGTTCCACCCAGAGCAGCTTATCAGTGGCAAGGAAGATGCTGCCAACAACTTTGCCAGAGGCCATTACACCATCGGCAAAGAAATTGTTGATCTCTGCCTTGATAGGATCCGCAAGCTTGCGGATAACTGCACTGGGCTGCAGGGGTTCCTGGTTTTCCATGCTGTCGGTGGTGGTACTGGATCTGGGCTCGGATCTCTTCTGCTTGAGAGGCTTTCTGTTGACTATGGTAAAAAGTCGAAGCTGGGTTTCACCATATATCCTTCCCCTCAGGTTTCGACTGCTGTGGTTGAGCCCTACAACTCCGTGCTCTCCACTCATTCCCTTCTTGAGCACACTGATGTTGCTGTGCTTCTTGACAATGAAGCTATCTATGATATCTGCCGCAAATCACTGGACATTGATAGGCCCACCTACTCCAATCTCAACAGGCTTATTTCCCAGGTATAATATTTATTTCAGAGTGATATTTGAATGCATAACATAACGGGTTAACATATATATATCTGCTCAAACCCTTAAACCAAATTGCAGGTGATTTCCTCCTTGACAGCATCTTTGAGGTTTGATGGAGCCTTGAATGTGGATGTGAATGAATTCCAAACCAACTTGGTTCCATACCCAAGGATCCACTTCATGCTCTCATCGTATGCCCCTGTGATCTCTGCTGAGAAAGCTTACCATGAGCAGCTCTCTGTTGCTGAAATCACCAACACTGCATTTGAGCCTTCATCCATGATGGTGAAGTGTGATCCTCGCCATGGGAAGTACATGGCCTGCTGCCTGATGTACAGGGGTGATGTCGTCCCCAAGGATGTGAATGCAGCTGTTGCCACAATCAAGACCAAGAGGACCATCCAGTTTGTTGACTGGTGCCCCACTGGTTTCAAGTGTGGTATTAACTACCAGCCACCAACTGTTGTTCCTGGTGGAGACCTGGCGAAGGTTCAGAGGGCTGTGTGCATGATTTCCAACTCAACTAGCGTTGCTGAGGTCTTCTCAAGGATTGATCATAAGTTCGACTTGATGTATGCGAAGCGTGCTTTTGTTCACTGGTATGTTGGTGAGGGTATGGAAGAAGGTGAGTTCTCTGAGGCTAGGGAGGATTTGGCTGCGCTTGAGAAGGATTATGAGGAAGTTGGGGCTGAGTCTGCCGAAGGAGATGATGATGAGAATGAGGAGTACTGAGATCTTGGTTGAACTAGCCCTGATGGCTTTTTAATTGTGTTTTTCCAGTATCTGGTTTGGTTTGTGTGTTGATGTTTTTCTGTTGTTTGTGTCGAACTATTTCCCCATGTTTGCTTACAAGTGTCAGCTTTCTCGCATTCATCTGAGTACTCAAGTTTTCAAGTGTGCGTTATTATCTCTCTTATAAATTGTGCTTAGTTTCAACATTATGGAAAGTTACACTACCCATCAATACATTGATAGTTAATTTACCTAAAATGTAATTGACGTAAAAGGTTGCAATAAATAAACCAGTTCAATCAAGTACTAGTTCTTCATAGAAAAAAAACACTTTTTAATGATGGAGATGCATGGCATTTTTTTTTGTTATTTATAGTTTTTAATTTATAGTAGTACACTATTTCGAGCTTTGATGATTGTTACTACTACATCTCAGGCTCATAACACTGCCATACTCTCATAAATGGTTAGAATTTACTAAGAAAGCAAATTTGTGTTAACTTTTGTTGAATAAGACATTTTAGAATTTGCTAATGTATTAATGAGATTTTTAGAATTTGGGATATTGATCCCAACAATCAAGAATTTTGTCAAATTTTGGTATTTTCTACTAACTTTTACATTGATCTAAAATATCACAAATTTGATATTTTATTTGCTCAACCCAACCCAAATAAGATATCTTTGGCAAAAAACTTATCCTACGTGGGCAACCTTGAAATATTTATGATATTAGACCACTTTTTCTGTTCGATGCAAGTAGGATAAAAAGTCTGTAGAAAACCACGTTGATTTAGTAAGGCTAAGTATGATAAAAAAATCCATGTAAGTTAGTCAGATATGGTGATTGACCTACCGTGAGAAATAACAAACAAAATGTAAATTTTTTGATATTTAAGACCAATTTTAAAATTCGTGGAAAATACCAAAATTTTGCCAAAATTTATGATTTTAGATACCAATATCCCTTTGAATTTTTCATACTAATGATCATATTTATGTTTAGGATATAATGTGGAGTTAATTTCATATTATCAAACTATTATACTTTTATTTAATTAGTTACTAAATTTTAGTATATTTTAAAATAAATACTAAACCTTAGACTTTACATCATTTGAATATTTTTAATTTAGGACTAAGATAAAGCAATCCTCTAAATTGGACTATGGATCAATTTTTTTTGTCCACGTTGCCGAGTTCCCAAACAGAAGTCTGTGGTTTGGACTTTAGGAATAATTATTTGGGCCTACATGCATTGCGGATAATGTTCATGTTTCGGGCATTTTACTATCTAAACTAAATTTTATCAGTCAAAATAAATAATGAAAACAGTAATTTAACATGCTTTCGATAAAATTAAATAATACAACACTGGGGAATAATCTTTTTTTTTGAGTTGATGAAATATGCATATAGATAGTTTAATATTAAACATTCAAATCAATCAAAACAAGACTAGCATAATCACAAACTCTAATTAGGCTAAAATTATTGAAGGATGGATCATAATATATATCAGCAATCGAAGTTAATGGATTGCCTATTGTGAATTTAAACTTTAACTTATCCAACAATATATTTGAGCCAAAATATTTTAAATATGATTAACCACCACATATATATCTTGACTTCGTAAAGGAGATTAAAAAAAATCCAAACCTCTAAAATTTAGTACTTTAAAGGGCTTGGAAATTTCGTTGGCAAATTCCATATTGATGTAAAAAGAGAGTTGAAACCATTATATAAATCTCATGGATTACTCCACTTATTATCGATTAATTTTAATGTTAAATACACACTCCTCCTTTCTAAAGAATATGCACTTTGAGTTTGACACGAGTTTTAATGCAAAATATGTAAAGTAAGAGATGGGTAGAAAGAAAAAGTAATTAAAGTATTGTTAGTGGTGAATGAGTCTCACCTCAATAAAGATAAAAGAGTTTTCAAAATTAGAAAATGCATATTCTTGTGGGACGAACTAAAAAGGAAAGAATGCATATTCTTATGGGCCATTCTATATACCATCCTCTATTTATTACCCTTTTTAAATTAAAATAAAGAACTCACTATTTTTCACAAAACAATATTAAAATAAAGAAAATATTGTATGATGGCAATTCAAGTAAAGCAAAGTGATAGGGCCTTGAGCATCTAAATCATACTCAAGATCGTGTCCAAATCTATCTCAATCTCCTACGTATCTGTTATTATTATTTGATTTTGCATATCTTATTGTAATCTTTTTATTTATTATCTTGTTTTATTAACCAGATATATTTTAGGGTTTAGAATTTTATAAATAAGAATTCTATAGCATTATTCATTGAGAAATAAAGTTAATTACTTAAACGTGTGTGCTCAATCTCAATCCCAATCCCAATAGAAGAAGTTCTACCATTTGGTGCTTCCATTGTTTACTCTTCCTACATCACTATCAACTTTCAAATTCTCTCAAATAAACTCACGGCAAAATCCTCATAATCTAACGCCATACTCCAACCATCACAGCAAGCAGCAGCCGCCGCCACCAATCAATCTCTCTCAAAAAATAAGAACTCACGCCACTCTTCACTCCAATCTCTCAACAGACCCCACGCTTACAATCCACACAGCCACCAACATACTTATCCCACAAGTTCGATGATGATGGAAACGACCGCCAACAGAAAAATTGAGGAAACCCTTGCCAAACTGTCAGCCTCCGTCACCATCGCGAGAGCGAAGGAGCCACCGGACCAACATCCAGTTGCGACACCTACGCGCGGTTGGTTGTTCCTTCCATCGATCACAAAAGCACCGCTTGTGCCCGAAGCCCTACCACCACATTTTGACGGAGAGAATGCCCCGGATTGGATTAATAAGATTCAAACGTACTACAACCACCACTACACACCGTTAGATGATCGTCTTTATCTTACACAATATTTATTCAGTCCACTAGCATCAGATTGGATGGAGTATTGGGTGGAAAATAACAAAGGAAAGGGTTGTGATGACTTCTTCTTGGCCTTAAAACAACGACTCGATCCTGATTTGTACGACTATGTCGGTCGATTGGCTACTCTCCGGCAAACTTCTACCGTCGAAGCCTATCAAGCATCGTTCGAATCATTGCTACAAGTAGTACTCATGCGACGGCCTAGAATGCTCCAGGAAACTTTTGCCATCGTCCAGAAATTAGACCAGCGTCAACCCAACCGCACCAAAATTCAGGAGGCGATAGTTGATGGAAAATACTTAGGTGCTCAACCTTCAACTGATCAAGATATTATCACCGATTCACTTTCTCAGCACACGCTCTTTCTCTCCCATCAACCCAAGGAATTATCTGGTGAGCCTACTCGCTTTACAAGGTCAAAACTTGATGAATTTGATAATGACAGGCCTGAACACTTGGCACTGGGACTGGTGGTAGTTCATGCGAAGTGCTGCCCCGATGATGTTTATCGAGCCATTGTCGTCCGAAGGTATTCCAAAAGCTCCGTCTCCAGCGGCTCCCTCAGCCACCACCGCAGCTCGTGCTAACCAGACTGTGGACGGAGTTGGTACGATGATCTTAGAAGCAGACGAGGAGATCTTAGATGCAGACGATGAAAGGAAATTAGGTGGCAATTCATCATGCGATGGTGGCCACAGCAACAGCGTCGCCCATGCTGTTAGTGAACCCGACAAGATGGTTACGTCGGAGTCTTTAATTCTGGAGGTGACTACGGTATTATGTAGTAATGAACCGGCCTCATTTGATGCGAGTGTGGAAACTCATAGGCCACGAGCTGAGACTATCAACACCGAAAACTTCATAGGTGAAATGGATGATTGTTTCATTGATATCAAAGTCGTGGCTGAGAGTTTCATAGACCAGCATGCAGTTACCAATATTTAGCAGTTGCTGCACAAGGTTTCGACCGTCGATGTTGTTGGTGAGAATAAGGAGACCTATTTTGGTGAAGTGAAGGTTCCTAGTTCGGAGGTTCATGGTGGTGAATGTGAAGAATTTTTTATTGTTATGGAAAGTGAGAGGCTTGACTATAGTTGGGGTGATAATTGGGCTGGCTGGGTTCGGAGAGTCATGCCATATTGGCCCAAACTCGATCTCTGCTCGAACTGCAATGCTGAGAGATTCTAAACACTGGAGGCTATTGGCACCTGATGTGATGCAGCTTAAGATACATATGAGCTCAAATGGTGTAGTGGTTGCTTGGCCATTTTCCATAATCAAATGGTTTATGCATTTCTTTAGTGCTACCAATAATTGGGAGAAGACACAGTACAAAAATAGTTCACCAGTATTACTGGCAGAGTATTACTGGCAGAATAGTGGCGGATAATCCGCTGGAGATTTTAGTGGTGAAATTCTCTTGGATTGGAGAATTTAGTGGCGAAATTCCCATGGATCAGTGGCGGATATGCACGCCATGGCGGATTGATCCGCCACTACAAATCATTTTTTCAATAAAATATATTGATATTATAAAATATAAATATTATTGGCGAAATTTCCAGCCACTGCTTTAGTGTCAGATTATTTCCGCCACTGTTTTAGAGCGTCCACTATAAGGTGGACGCGGCGGTCGCCGCGAGCGGGGCGATGGCGGGGTGGAAGGCGCGGCGCTTATAGTGGATGGGGTGTCCGCCGCGAGGGTGGACGCGGCGGAAGGGGTGGAGGGCGGCGGACGAGGCTTCGCCGCGAGTGGGGCGAGGACGCGGCGTGCATGGTATAGGCGCGGCTATAGCCGCGGCTATTATAGTGGCGGAAATCCGCCGCGGCTATAGCCGCATGGTTTGAATTTTTTTTTTTTCGTTTTTCATATCTATAAATACCACTCTCCCTCCTCCCCCACTCCCATTTTCACAACATCCATACACCCACTTTCTACAAAAACACTCTCTACAAAATGCACCGAGGAGACGACGAATCACCCGACACTGAGGAATCGGGATATGACAGCAATCCATCTCAGCCGTCGGGTTTTGGCGGATATGCTTCTCAGCCGTCGGGATTTGGCGGATATGCGGTTCCGTCACAGTCTTGGAGTTGGAATCAATCTCCCCCACCGTGGGCATCGAGTCCACCCCTTCCTCCATCTCAGTCGTGGAGATCCTCACCAACGCCGCCTGCTTTACAACGGAATTTGAGTCGTTCCGCTTTTGGAGATTACCGACCCAACCTAGACGCGCTTCACCTGGCGCGGCCGGGTTCCCCTTTTCAAGCCAGCCAATCTCCGATCACCGAAGCAGATCAAGACGCATTTGATACTATGTTGGGTCTGCTCAGTACCGGCATCCCAGATACGCCGGTAGCGCGGGTGGAAACACCTGTTCCGACCCGAGGAGGTGGCGGCAGCCGGGGCTCTGGTGGCGGTAGGGGCAGAGGCCCTAGGGGCGGAGGCGGCAGTCGTGGCACCGGCAACGTCGGTGGACACTCAGGCAGCTCCTCCGGCATTGCGAGTAGCGAGGGCAGTGGCCCCGGCGATAGCGGTGATCAGCCCGAGGGGTCCAGCCGCGGCAGGCCATACAGCAAAGACGAGAGCATTGCCGTGGCGAAGGCGTGGGATGCTATCACTTCGGACCCCGTGGTGGGTACCGATCAGGAGTCCGGGAGCTTTTGGAGGCGCGTCATGATGGCATACGAGGAATTGAAGCCCGACGGCGCCGAGAAGCGCGACCCAGAACAGATTCGAAAAAAGTTCGGTAGGATTCTGCGGGCTACCAAGCTGTTCGCGTCCATATACGAGAACAACCTTCGCCACGCCGAGAGTGGCAGAAGCGCAGAAGATGTGAAGACCCTGTCGGAGGGCCAATACCGCAAGACGGGCCAGCCGAAGTTCACCTTGTGGGAGGAGTATCTTGTCCTCGCGGATTGTCCGAAATTCAGGTCGATCGTGGCGAACGAGGTGGAAACAGCCGGTGGCCCGAAGCGCACAAGGCACAACCTTGCCGGGGAATACAGCAGTGGGAGCGGCTCGCACGAGTTCGAGCAGTCCGACGAGCAAGTCGAAGAGCCAGCCGCGACTCACATTATACTTGATTGAAACTAAAAAATATTTAAAAATGAAAATTGATTATAAAATTTTGGGGCTATTGGAGTTGTCCACTATAGTGGCGGAAATAGAATTTTGGGGCTATGGACAAAAAACTGGGGCGAGGCTATTGGGCGTGTCCACCTTATAGTGGACGGTGGACACCCTTACAAATATGAATTAAACTAGGGCATAATTAGATTTACACTTAATTCATTCAATTCATTGCGCGCCATAAATTCTCCCTTCCGTTCCCGTCGCCACTCCATCCTGCCGCCGTTCGCCGCCGCTCCAGATCCGTCGCCGCCGTTCGCCGCTCCAGATCTGTCATCGCGGCTCCAGCACCGTCGTCGCCGCTCCAGCCCCGCTCCGCCTCGTTGTCGTCGCCGCTCCAGCCTCGCTCTGCTCCGTCGTCGTCTCTCCAGCCAAGGTCTCAGTCTTCTCCTTTCTTCTTTCAATTTGTCGATTCTGTGTTTGTCGTATCCAACTGATATGTTCATAGGATTGTGGTGACCTAATTTAGGTTAGATTGAGTTTCTTCCTCATGATGCTTTTGTGTGTAAACCTAACGAAAACGTTTTCTGCCTCCAAAATTTTCAGCCTGCCCTATATCTAACCATTTCTGCTACATTCACATAGCTAAAAACTTTCCACAATCTGCATTCAGTTGAAGACACTATGGAATTGTGAGAGATTTCAATATTCATCTTCCTAATCAGGTGAGTTTTTAATTTAAGAATTGGAGTCATTTTTGAATTCTAGTTCAGATTTGATTAGCATTTCTTAGGTTAATTTGGTTCTGATTGTTAAGCTGATAAAAAAATAACCAATTAGGGCCTTCTCTTAGAATTAACAGACAATGGTTAGGATTAATCTAGTCTATGCAGTTTGATGTGTGTGTGCCGGCATTCATTGCCTTGATAGTTCGAATATTGGGGTGACACGACTCTATAAAACATAAAGTTATTTAGCTACTGAAATTTTAATGAATTTATTCTTTTCTATGGTTATACTATGAAAAGACCAGTCATGCCATTTTTTTTTCATTCTACTAGTATATAGTAGTAGCAAATAAGTGTGTTTTGATGCAGTGACATAAATAGAGCACAACACGGTCTATGGATTTATGCTGGACAGAACTTGGCTGCACACTATATTTGCCATACAGCTTTCTCTCACACTCTGGATCTTGAACAAAACTTTTGGGATTTCCTATATTTGGTATATACATAATCTTGTTTAGAAGATACATATCTAATGGTGATTGCTGAGGTTCAGTTTTGGTGATTTTATTGATTTCTGTAACAATTACGTAATCAATAATTTCTGCAGTGGTGGTAGTAGTAGAGGTTTTGAGATATATTATGCTTTGGATTTTGTGTGTAGTGAATAATGTTACATAATTAAATTTCTCCTAAGATGCTAATATTAATCTAAATTTTGTGTTTTTAGGTACTTACCTTTTCCATATTGTCTAATTGATTACCTTTTATTCCGCACTAAATTATACCTATCCTCTGTTGTTATTAGGGATGGTTAACAAGACTTGGCTTTGGTGTTATCTTAATGCATTTGCTGTCATTTTGATCCCAAATTCACTGAACAGGTAATTGGTGCTAAGTGGAAAGAGTGGTGTTCGGGGGGCATCTTCTTGAAGAAAACAACATCTGGTATGAAGTTAAAATTAATGATGTTAAAATGTTATTTTAGTTTCTTTTCTAGTCATGGTTAATGTTTACTTCATCAAGTTTTATGATTTAGTTTATAGTAGCATGCTATATATATTTCATGCAGTGAAAGCTGATGCAGTGAGAATTGGCCACTACAATGATGGGCAGTTTCCAACGAATGCTAAAGAATTTACTAAACGCATATTCTACACGGTTTTCATGTGAACCGATACTAGGTGAGACCAATAGAACCATGGCGATATTGCTTTGTCTAGCAGTTCAGTTTTTAAAACATTGATTTGATGTGATAGTAACGAAGCCTCAAGTTCAAGCAAGAAACACTCGAGGGTGGTTGCAGAGGACATCGGGTCATGGCATCTCGACGTTGCAATAGATGGAGTGGTATCTGCCCTGCTCTCCTTGTTTCAAACTCTCATCATCCCTAAAAAGGTACATCACCTTATATTGTATTCATGGCTTTTTTCAATCCAGACTAGATTAAATGTTTTATATTCGTAGTTTTAGTCATGTATTATACGGTGACGCTTGACAAAACACAAAAGTAGATATACAACTGTTGTTGAGTATTAGAGGCAGGAAAATGGGAGCACAGATATTGACAAATCAACAATAGTAAAAATTAGGTGTTGAACAAGAATGGTCGTGGCGTTCACGATAGCCTCACTATTGCCATGGATCCACCACAAATCTGGCTTTTATCTGGTGTTGAGTAGCACCACTGCCGATCAAGGATTGTCTGGTAATCTAACCAAGGTCTGATAATTCTCTTGCTTTTACATTTCTACTATGGTATAATAATACTAAATTTTTTAATTTTACTACTACTGATTATGGGATAAATAGTATGGTTGCAGCTCTGGTGACATAAATACAATTGGAAGCATCAATATGAAAGTCCTAGAGCATTCTTGAAATGGGCTGCTGTCAATCTCGGTTATTCATCCTTAGCACAAACTGATCAAATTAACACTCTTGAATCTTTGGTATATACTAAGATTAAATTAATTTTACTTAATATGTCAACTATTTTACTTTATCTCGATCATCCACATTAGGAGAGGGGAATGACAGAGGAAGAACTCTCAACATATGGAAAATTGAGAAAGACTTTACATTGTGGACCAGTATCCATGTTTGAGGTATAGAATGGAGTTCACTATTTTTCATTTTAATAGTAAATGAATTGAGATATATACATTGTGTTGTGACAGAATCTGTGCGAGAAATGTGGCGCAAATATGAGTCCAACACAAATAGCTCACAAAGTTAAACATTTCTTCAAGAGCTATTCGATAAATCGACATAAGATGACCATTCTAACGCCTTCATATCTAGTGGAGGTATACAAATTTGGATTAATAGTTTAAATATTCTTGAAATTTAGTTTCTTTTTTATTACATGGCTTTGGTTACTAACATATAACAACTACGTTTCCTTTTGCAGTCAAACAGCTAGTTGTTTGCTAATTATATATGTGTGTGGCTTCAGGAGGTGGATACTAGAGAGGAAGCTGGCTTCTTCAGATGTGCCGAACGATGAACAAATAAGTTTGATCAAAGATTTGGAAAGGAAAGAGACGAAGTTTATGAGATTGGGAAGGAACAAGATATGTGTAGATGATAAATCCGCCACTAAATCGTTAATTTGTTTTTTATTATTTTTAAATTTGCACTGATACTCAATATTATTATACTTTGGTTTTATGAGTAATTAATGAGTATTTGTGTATCTATTGTTATTTTTTATATGAAAAATATATTGATTTGTTGAAAAAATTATCTTAACAGGGTGGGTAAATAATAAAATAAATAAAATCAGTATAAAATAGGATTATACATAGTGGCGGAATATTCAGTGGCGGATACTATTCCGCCACTAATAATGGTGCTCCAAATCCGCCACTATTTTTAAATTTTACTGGCGGAATTTCTCTGGCGAAATATATTCCGTGGGTAATCCGCCAGTAAATTGCAGTGGCGGAATTTTTTCCGCTAAAATATATTCCGCCACTCATATTTTAGCGGCGAGTATTTTGCCGCGGTTCTGTTCCGCCACTAAATCTGCCACTAACTAGTTTACTGGCGGAAATACAAGATTTAGTGACAGATATTTCCGCCACTGAATAGCGATTTTTTTGTAGTGACAGGGGTAGTCATATTGGTGCGTAATGATT
This sequence comes from Salvia splendens, assembly GCF_004379255.2. Taxonomy (NCBI): domain Eukaryota; kingdom Viridiplantae; phylum Streptophyta; class Magnoliopsida; order Lamiales; family Lamiaceae; genus Salvia; species Salvia splendens. Next base: position 12,779,694 of record NC_056036.1, on the reverse strand, counting down.
GGTGGTATTTAGTTACTCACCTGGAGGGTTATGTGACCATTACCAAATATTTTGCAAGCACGGAGAATCGGTTACATGTTTTTGATTTGCTAGTTAGGCTTAATCCTAGCAGATTGATATATGTATGGAACAAGAGATGGAATTCTTTGGTATGTGCATTTGACGAACGATATCAACTTAGCTCTACACGAAACCATCGATGAGCTGAAAATGGATGCAAGTGAGAAAGAGTCAGACAACCCTTTGTTCTTGGACACTCTTACTAACTACAGCTGTTCCAGAGGTTCATAAGCTAATGAAGTTAGCGATGAGTTGTGACTATATGCAGGTGAAAGAGGACACGAAAGATAGTTCCTCGAGGGGTTTTGTTGAATTGGGTGCTGATTATGGGATGCTTGAGCTGATTAACGGACCACACGTTGTCGACGTTCTTCGTAGCTATTTCGAATTCCACCTTGAGGACAAGGTGGTTTTGAACGGCCCTTAAGCATCTAAATCATACCCAAGATCGTGTCCAAATCTATCCCAATCTCCACCGTATCTTTTAATATTATTTGATTGTGCATATCGTATTGTAATCTTTTTTTTATCTATTATCTTGCTTGCTTAACGAGATATATTTTAGGGTTTAGAATTATATAGCATTTTGATTTATTTATTCTCTTTCTGGTTCTGGCGGAAATCGCCCCTAGCTGTTTATCTTTCTTTTGTTTCGTTATAAACGTGTGTGCTCAATTCCAATAGAACGAGGTTCTATCACAAAGGGACACATGTATTGTATCATATGGCAATATGTTTTCTTATACATGTGGCAATATAATTATATCCTCTTCAAATTAAGTATTTTTGGGACTGAAGTTGATGGATGTAACATAAGAACAAATGAACGATGAAATAAATGACATTAGAAGATGGACGGGAGCAAGTAATTAATTCTCGAAGAAGGGGGATCTTATACATGTAGCAATATGTTCACTCTCAAAGCATTAGAATTAAAGAGATAGTGTTGTGATTACAACATTTCATTATTAGTGTGAATAATATAAATTAGGATATAAAGTTACTTAACTAAAAATCAAAAGGGCTGGGAGGGATCCAATCATCCAATTATAATTAAAATAAGACACTGTTTTGACATCTAATAATAACTCTTCTCTGTTTTCCGAAAGTATTTTATAATAATTAAAGTATGTTTTATTAATAAAAGCAAAAGAAAAAACAAGATAAAGGGAGACTTTATAAAATTGAAGTTGAAAAGAAAATAGAGTAAAAGAGAATTAAAATAGAGTAGTTGATTAAAAAGGGAGAAAGAGCATAATTAGCATGCGGGCACGCGAAGCCATGATTTGAACAGACGAAAACAGGTTTATGAATTTCTGTATCCATAATTATGATACCAAAAAGTTACCACTATATGTCTGGAAAGATACACAATTTAATACTCCATTAATTTCCCTAATGAACATGGATGTGTTGTTATCTAACCTGGATGGACACACCCAAAAATTATAGAATCAAAAGAAAAAGGAGTACAAATGATACTCCCTATTTAGTACTCGATCTATACTATATATGGTGGTCCATGTATTTATGGCCTCTCTGTTGTAAAGAGGAATTTGGGGGGGTCTCAACTAGACTAGATCAATGAATTCAAAGTTATCACTAAATTAACGATTTCTAACCATATTTGTAATTAATTTCGAATTATTTGATTTGAGAAATCATCTGAGTTTGTCAAGAGAAAGCAAAGTAAATAAATAATGAAAGAATAAAATAGAAGAAATAAAAGTAAAAGTAAGAATAAACTACGTAATATTAAGCAGGTTGGAATTTGCCAAAAAATACATTAAAATTAAATCTTTGAAAATTTTCTATTTGCCTGATCTTTTATCTATATGTTTATTTGCTTTTATTTTATTCTATGTTTTTTAATTATATTTTAGTTATAAAATCTAACTAAAAACCTTGGTCCTACATAGTATGTGAAGCTTGCTTGCAGTACTCATTAGTTTTCATATCTTTAATTATAGTACTATGTATACTTAATTAGCTTGCAGTTTTTTTTATGTATTATATTGTGCGTCATTATTCACTCTTGTTGGTATATTGAAACAATGAATATTGATAGAAATGAGAGATAGGATTAATGCTGCTCAATGGGTGTAACCACCTTATGCCTTATGGTATAGTAGAGACGCCAAAATTGTTCTTTTCCCCTTTTTCTAGTATTATACTATTAGTTTTATCAAAATTGGCCAAAATCACATTTAATTAGGTATAACTAAATTGACGCAAACAAAGAAAAATACACTATTAGACAAAATTGGTTTGAGTAGGAAAGAAAAAAAAACGTGAAAATTAGGAATAGGAAGTAAAAAATAATTACTGACAAAGCTCTTTTATAAATTTAGTTTTAAGTCAGATTACTAGTTTTAAAATATATTATTGGTATGATTTTTGTAAGAAAAAGAAGTCATAAATAAAACTCTTACCAACATTTTTCTGCATCCGCCTCTGCTGCAACATAAGCGATTGATGGCAATAAAAGCAATTGTTAGTGTTACTAGTAGCGTTAATCTAAGTGTTTTGTATGCATAATTAAGTTTTATAAATTTGAATTTCTTTACTATTAGTGAGTACCAGAATACTTGCTAATTTTGTTGAGCACCAACGCTTAACATCTCGTTGCATGCTGAAAGATTGAGATTTAATATGCAATTAATCGACGTCATTCTGCTAGATTGATACCCTTACTAATTCATTGAATAATCACTACTTAACATCTTTAGTTAAAGTTAATGACATTGGCAGTGATAAGATGCTAATTAGCTCGTTTGGACCATGCTACGGCTTAGGGACCAGGCTACCAATTTTTTTTAACTAAACTTTTTTTCAACAAATTGTGATTGAAATTAACAACATGACATGCAAATCGGGCTGCAGAACGTACCCATAATATAGTAGTAATTGCTCAAATCATGAAACCGAACAAATTTCTTATTTTATTTACTTGTTGGATTTTGTCATTTATTCTATTGTTACAGTGTTAATAATAATAATAATAATAATATGCTACAATATGTGGAATTATAACATTATAATTAATCGTGACAATAGTGTAATCTAGTAAAAGTAATCTTGTTATACATTTCATTTTTCTTTTATTATTGTTGGCGAAAAGGTAAGGATATTAATTTAAACTTTATCGTGTTACGTGTAACTTCATGTATGATGTATCCCACAGTTGATGGGATTTTTCCATGCATGTTTGACGATAATAATATTGGGTCTTGAATATTATTAATGTTTCAGAAGGAGTACTTGAATTTAATATTTCAAATATAATCCTTATATGATTGGGTATTTTTGTAATTCTTATTTTCTTTCAAATCTAGCAGAAAAAATAGGGTTTATTTTGGTTTAGGAACTCGTTATTTTTTCGGAGAAAATCAGTGATTGGTAGTCAATTTTCTTTGTATTTTTTCTTCGAGTAAAAGGGCCCTTTTAGGTCTTAAACATATGGAGATTTTATGATTTTGGTCAAAACATTATCTTTTGAATTATTCGGTCTCTCACAAATAAAAACGGTCACATTTAGTCCGAATTGGATGGAAATGGTTAAATTTAACGGTCAACGAATATTAATTGTATTTTGACCGAATTAAGTTAATAATTAAGTTAAGAATTAAGTTAAAAATTACACTACCGGAGCCGGTCCCCTCTCCTCCGCCGCCGGAGCCGGTCCTCTCCCCTCCACCGTCGGAGCTGGTCCCCTCTCCTCCGCCACTATCTCCGCCGCCGCCATACGGTGTCGGATAGTAAGAGCCGGTCCCCTCTCCGCCGCCATCTTCTCAACGAGCTCAACCACCACCTCGCCGTCGCTGGAATCCCCATCCCTGATCCCAATAGGCCCACCACCTCCAACGCTAGCTCCTCAAAGGCCAACAAGAAATCCAACAACTGAGAAGGAGACCACACCAGCATGTTTTGCTCATCATCAACATTTAGTTTTCGTTTGTCTCAATTAGATTTATGTCGAAAGTAGATGTAAGGGTCTCAATTTTGCCGATTGATGCTACTGATTGCTTGAACAAAAATCCCTTTAGTATTTAATTTATTCTTTTTACAAATTATTCACGCAAACTGATATTGGATTATTGAATAAATTTGTCTGATATACCATCTCCGCCTTACGCTATCCACCGCGTACGCGCCGCTGTCGGAAGGTGGCGGATAGTAAGAGGTTTGCGCTGATGGAGGCGGCGGATAGTAGTAGACGCCTCGCAGCCTCCGCCGCAGGGGGACAATTGACACCGTATGGAGGCAACGGAGATGGTGGAGGAGGAGAGGGGACCGGCTTCGGCGGTGGAGGGGAGAGGAATAGGCTCCGGCGGCGAAGGAGAGGGGACTGGCTCCGACAGTGTAATTTTTAACTTAATTCGGTCAAAATTCAATTAATATTAGTTGGCCGTTAAATTTAACCATTTCCGTCCAATTCGGATTAAATGTGACCCGTTTTTATTTGTGAGAGACCGAATAATTCAAAAGATAATATTTTGGACCAAAATCATAAAATCTCTATATGTTTAGGATAAAAAAGGGCCTTTAATCTTTTTCTTCACTAACCTTTTATTCTAACAACATTATCAATTATTGAAACGGGCCTAAACTATGTCGACGAAGAATACATTATTTAACATTTCAGCACAATTATTTTTCACTCGCAGCATGAATATTTATAGTGTGGAGCGGGAAAGAGATTGCGTTTCAAAATCTCAACAAAATTCACCTGTTTAAGCCTTATTAGGTCGAGTAGAATATCTGCACTAAGTCACTAACTTACTCAACCGAGTGGACCTCTTTGAACTATTGCAAAATTTTGCGTTAAACAAAACTTTCTTTACAAAAATCTGATTGAACTGTGTAAAATCTATCTGGGAAGCTCTCTTTTGAAGATGAATTTATGGCCTTGAATGGAACGGTTGGAAATCTTATTTTTGCCAGTTATTTACATTGAAACTCGACAAACTTGCCAAAACAAGGACTAAGTAAGTCATACTCACTAAATTTGTTTTTAAATGTTTTGACAACTCTAATTTTTAATTATTGTAGTAATGCATTCAAGTCATTATACTAAAAAAAGGATAATTCTCTAGAGTTAGACAAATTGTACATATTGGTAGGGATGTCAGTGTAGCCCACAACCCGTGGGCTGACCCGAATAGCCCGCCAAATATATAGGGTTAGGGCTGGAAATTTCTAGCCCGATAAAATCAAAACCCAATTAACCCGCAACCCGTTAGGGCCAGACACGAAAACTCGATAAAATTGCTATTATTCTATTTTTTTTACTCATAATTCGACACTTCATTGATTAATTTTATAATATAGATAACTTAAAAAATAACTCTCAATTTTATATTATTAAATATATAAACTATATATTGATTTTTTATTAATATAATAATTAGTAAATAAATTATAAACTTCAAATTCACTAAAACAATATTTAAATTTCTAAAACATGCATTAAAATTTCACAAAATATCTCAAATATTAGTATTTGATCATATTTATGATTGAGTTTAACTTATTTTTAACACAAGTATATCCGCAAGTGTACGGGGCTAATGTAGCAAATAGTAAGCAAGAGTATCGTATCCAAAGAGACAATGAGTGTCAACCTAAGTACCACGAACCAACCTTAACTACTATCTAGATGAATCGGAGAGTTTTGTTTTTCTAAATCTACTCAAAAGCAAAGTAAAAACAAATAAAAACAACTAGAGAACTAAAGCAAATAAAAGAGAACGTATGTAGATCAAGGACGAGGAAGGTAGAATCCTACGGGATCGATAACAACTATCCTATGCTCAACTAATTTCCAAACTATGCCAACAAAGGGTCTCAAGGGTTATTAAGCTATTACTAAGGTAAAACTATATCTTCTCCTGAAGCATACAATTTGTAGATTACTACCTAGAACCGAAGTGTCCTTCCTAGAACTAAGGTAACAACTCCTAAAAGCTCCTAAGATACTTAGCTTCATTCAAAGGCTAAAATCTCTCGATTATATTGGCAAAGACGTCAACTTCTCTTCTTTCAAATTAAACTACTCATCTCCCGAGTATTGTAGTAAAATCCATATGCATTTATAAGGTGATCAGTCAAATAAATGTATAAGCACAAGAGAAGTCAAAATAATCACATGAGCCAAGGCATAGAAAAATGAAATCAATTAAACATAAGAATCATTGTATCTCCCCCGTAGAACTCTACGGAGGATTTAGCTACTCATGTTTGACACAAAAGTCAAAGGAATATTCAAAGAAATATACAAAACATTGTTTGAACAAAGATAAAACTAAAGGTAGAAACTCCTAGAATTGGATTGGGCGGATTAGAGGCCTCGTCTTCAATCTTGCGATGAATACTCGTCCTCTGCTCGTTCTTATCTTCTTCCTAGGTTAAAAACTGATATTTTTGGGGTAGGAGGTGTGTAGAATTTGTAGGAGGCGTTCCATGCATAGCATATATATTAGGGCCCGAATTTCCTTCTTTAGAACTGTCGGCCGAACCTGGCGGGTCGCTAACTGCTTACGGCAATTCTGGGCGATGATCCTGGCGAGTCGCCAGGTTGGTACTGAGGTGAAGCTGGCGATCCGCCAACTGTGTACTACAATTTCGTCTTTTTTAATCCCGGATGCTTCCTTTCACCATTTAAGCTCATTTTCGGTCCTTTTTCTACAACCATGTCTCAAAGTACACAATATATGATCAAAATCAAGTAAAACTAACCTCTAAAACCATGTAAAATCCAAGTGTATCAAGGATATATGTCTCAAATTTATCATAATTAATTATTTTACAATCTATGAATATAAGTAATTTTCATCATTATTTATTGGATTGATCACATGTTAATCTTATCAGTAGCAACCCGATTAACCCGATGGGTTGGCTCGAAACCCGAGCTTTTACGGTTAGGCTTGAACTTTTATAACCCGAAAGAAATCACAACCTGATTAGCCCGCACTCAGTTGACCTGCAACCCGAGTAGGGTTGGCCTGAAACCCGACGGTGCGACCCGATTGACATCCCTACATATTGGATTGTTATCAGGTCAACTTAATAACAACTTAACATGTTAAGAGCAAAGATTCGATCTGTTAATGGAACCCTTAACTCGAACTAACGTCAATTTTTTTTTGTCAAAAGCATTCGAATTTTCCCCAATCTGACCCGATCCAAAAATACAAAGTTTTTTTACTGATCCGAATCGTCCGAATATTCTAAATTGATTTTTTTAATAAAAATTTAATATCAATAATACGTATATTCAATATCAAAATCTTAAAATACATTAAAATAAGAGAGAGAAAAGAAAAATTGATAAAGTGATAGAGAAGAAAAGAAAAAGTAATGGATTTTTATGCCCGACTAAAATAGAAAATTTAAAAAGTTTTGATTTAAGGTAACGAAGGTAGTACTTATATACATATTTGTTATGATCATATCCTAATATCCGAAAAGTCCAATTCGAATCGAATTAAATTGAAAAATCCAATGATAATTTCGAATTTTGCTTGGTTCGAATGGGATATTTTGGTCGAAACCAAATAGCAGCAGTGCACCACGCCTTCATCCGCCACCTCCTATAATAATCAGTCTCTCTCTCTCTCTCTCCTCAGACCTCGCTGCTCATTCTATTTCTACCCTCAACGCCTCTATCATTCTCTCTCTCGCTCTCTCTCTCCCCTCTCCATTTACTTTGACAACCAGTTTACTGATACTCTTCTCTTCTTACACCCTCATTTCGAACAGAGCACCCAAAAAAGAAATGCAGCCATGAAAGCTCAGTTAGCCCGAAGCTGAGTGATCAACCTCTCTCCCTCTCTCTCTCTCTCCAGGACTTCATTTTGCATTTTAAAAATGGCGGAAGCAGCAGCTGAATCTAAAGCAACTGGGAATGAAGAGAAGAAGAAAGAGCAAAGCCTGCCATTCTACCATCTATTTTCGTTTGCGGATAGATACGATTACTTGCTGATGATTTCCGGCAGCCTCGGTGCTGTCATACACGGCTCCTCAATGCCTGTTTTCTTTCTGCTTTTTGGGGAAATGGTTAATGGTTTCGGTAAAAACCAATCGGATTTGCACAAAATGACACATGAAGTTGGAAAGGTTCATTTTTTTATTCTTTCACTCTAAACTTTCTTTTACATTCAGATCTAACCTCACCTTTTTTCTTAACGAAGTACGCTTTGTATTTCGTGTTTCTTGGCTTGGTGGTGTGCTGCTCTTCCTACGCAGGTAAATTGTTATTTTATATTTACAAAAAAAGGTGAATGGATGAAATTATAACAACCATTTTTTTTCTAATTTATTCTTCTTTTATTGCATGTTTTTCAAACTTTAATAGTACTTTCCTTTTGCGTCGAAATTCGTTGCTTTTATAACAATTTGTTTTAAAAAAAAGCAGAGATTGCATGCTGGATGTACACGGGAGAGAGGCAAGCTGGGAGGCTGAGAAGAAAATATTTGGAGGCAGTGTTGAAACAGGACGTGGGATTTTTTGATACTGATGCAAGAACTGGTGATATTGTTTTTAGTGTTTCTACCGACACTCTTCTTGTACAAGATGCAATCAGCGAGAAGGTTGGTTTTTGCTCTCTCACACCATTGATTGAATAAAAACAAAATATATGTGAACGCGCAATGATGCATTTTAATACATTGCTGTAATCATAATATTGCGTATGCGACAGTTAATTATCAAGCCTAGCTTTCTCCTACACGTTTTTTCATTTTCCAATTTGCGTGATTTTTGTAATGTTCATAATTGAGTTTGACTGGACTTTTTAGTTTTTACTTACTATGTTTGCTATCCTATTGGTGCGTATTTGGAAATAATTATTCAAACAACCAATGATTTTGATGAATGGATTTGAAGTCCATTGCTTGAGCATAATGTTGATAGTATATGCAATGTTGAAGCATGGTTGAGGTGTGAATTTAGGTTGGAAACTTTATACATTACCTATCGACGTTCTTGGCGGGGTTGGTGGTTGGCTTTGTGTCAGCATGGAGGCTTGCCCTGCTGAGTGTGGCTGTGATTCCCGGAATTGCATTTGCTGGAGGTCTCTATGCCTACACCCTTACTGGACTCACCTCCAAGACTCGCCAATCCTACGCCAGCGCTGGTGTCGTTGCTGAGCAGGTAATGCTAATCACTTAACCATAATAACAACTTGTGCAAATAAATGTTGATACTATTTTCGTTGATGAATGATGTATGCAGTCGATTGCACAAGTTAGGACGGTTTACTCGTATGTTGGGGAGACGAAAGCACTGGATGCATATTCAGAATTGATACAGAACACTCTAAAGCTCGGATACAAGGCTGGAACGGCTAAAGGGCTTGGACTAGGATGTACCTATGGCATAGCCTGCATGTCGTGGGCACTCGTGTTCTGGTATGCCGGTGTCTTCATTAGAAACGGACAGACTGATGGTGGCAAGGCATTCACGGCTATCTTCTCTGCCATTGTTGGTGGCATGTAAGTTCCCCACTTTCCCGAGCCATGCATGTGGAAGGACTAGGACTCTGATTTGTTTGGTTTCGTATGTGCAGGAGCCTTGGTCAGTCGTTTTCTAATCTTGGGGCGTTCAGTAAAGGTAAGGCTGCCGGATACAAGTTGATGGAGATAATCAAGCAGAAGCCTAAGATAGTCGAGGATGCATCAGGCGCTGAGTGCCTTACCGATGTTGTGGGGAACATCGAGTTCAGGAATGTGAGTTTCAGCTATCCATCGCGGCCGGATATCTCAATCTTTAGAGATTTCTCAATTTTCTTCCCTGCTGGGAAAACAGTTGCTGTCGTTGGTGGAAGTGGTTCGGGAAAGAGCACGATTGTCTCCTTGATTGAAAGGTTCTACGACCCCAATCGTGGTAAGTTAGAAAAAAGATGTGAGATTCATAAATTACTTTATTATTTAGGAGTACTCCATTTTGTGTTTAAATGGGCAGGGGAAGTTTTGCTGGATGGTGTGAACATAAAGATGTTGCGCCTCAAATGGTTGCGGTCTCAAATTGGTTTGGTGAACCAAGAACCTGCACTCTTCGCCACGACAATACTCGACAACATTCTCTATGGAAAGCCCGATGCAACAATGGCACAAGTCGAGGCTGCTGCTTCCGCTGCTAACGCTCATAGCTTCATCGCCTTGCTTCCTAACGCTTACAACACGCAGGTAGGAGAGCGTGGAGTTCAGCTCTCAGGCGGCCAAAAGCAGAGGATTGCAATCGCCAGAGCTATGCTAAAGGATCCGAAGATACTACTGCTCGACGAAGCAACCAGTGCGCTTGATGCTGGCTCAGAGAGCATCGTCCAGGAGGCTCTCGAGCGGCTTATGGTGGGCAGGACTAGCTTAGTTGTAGCTCATCGCCTCTCCACAGTAAGAAACGTAGACTCCATCGCAGTTCTACAGCAAGGGCAAGTCGTCGAAACTGGGACACACGAAGACCTAATTGACAAGGCTGGTGGGGCATATGCCTCTCTTATTAGGTTCCAAGAAATGGCGGGAAACAGTGCTTCAACACACCGTACACGGTCCTCACGCCTTAGCCACTCGTTGTCGACTAAATCCCTCAGCCTCCGGTCCGGCAGTCTGAGGAATCTGAGCTATTCTTACAGCACGGGTGTGGATGGCCGGATAGAGATGGTCTCAAAAGCAGAGACTGATAGGAGAAATGGAGCCCCGGACAGATATTTTTGGCGACTTCTCAAAATTAATGCCCCCGAATGGCCTTACTCTATATTGGGAGCTGTAGGGTCTGTTCTTTCTGGTTTCATTGGCCCAACTTTTGCCTTGGTGATGAGTAATATGATTGAGGTGTTCTACTATACGGATTCGGCCGCCATGGAGAGGAAAACGAAGGAATACGTGTTCATTTATATCGGAGCTGGTGTGTATGCTGTTGTTGCATATTTGATTCAGCACTACTTTTTCAGTATCATGGGAGAAAACCTTACTACAAGAGTGAGGAGGATGATGTTTGCAGGTTCGTAATTCGCTCCTGTTTTCAATTGTTGTTGTCGTCAAAGATAGATTGTGTTATAGATTTCCATGCTCATCTTTCAGCAATATTGAGGAATGAAGTGGGATGGTTCGACGAGCAGGAGAACAACTCGAGCCTCCTTGCAGCGCGGCTGGGAAGCTATGCTGGTGATGTGAAATCTGCGATTGCGGAGAGAATATCCGTTGTGTTGCAGAACATGACATCTCTTCTCGCTTCTTTCATAGTTGCCTTCATAGTTGAATGGAGGGTTTCATTGCTCATATTAGCTACCTTTCCTCTACTTGTCTTAGCCAACTTTGCTCAGGTAAAATATTTCACTTGCTAGTTTGTAAAGATTTACAAGCAGTTGTCTCTTATTAACATATAATTAACGAATGTTGTGTGTTTCATCTGGTTTTAGATTAGACACTAAGTTGTTGGTTGATATGTGCAGCAATTGGCGCTGAAAGGGTTCTCAGGAGACGCGGCGAAGGCGCATGCGAAGACAAGCATGATCGCAGGGGAAGGAGTGAGCAACATAAGAACTGTGGCGGCCTTCAATGCCCAAGAAAAGATCCTCTCTATGTACACGCACGAGCTCCGAATTCCACAACGTTGCAGTCTGCGTCGCAGCCAGTGCTCGGGTCTGCTATTTGGCCTCTCCCAGCTCGCCCTCTACGCCTCCGAAGCTCTCATCCTCTGGTACGGCGCCCACCTCGTCACCACGGGTCTCTCCACCTTCTCAAAGGTCTTGAAGGTCTTTGTGGTCTTGGTCGTCACAGCCAATTCCGTGGCTGAAACCATCAGCCTCGCTCCCGAGATCATGCGCGGTGGAGAATCCGTCGCCTTCATATTCTCCATCCTCGACCGCCCCACAAGGATTGACCCGGATGACCCCGACGCTGAGCTGGTCGACTCCATCCGGGGCGATGTCGAGCTCCGCCACGTAGATTTCGCGTATCCATCGCGGCCGGAGGTGGCTATCTTCAAGGACTTCAGCCTCAGGATCCGTGCCGGGCAGAGCCAAGCTCTAGTCGGAGCAAGTGGTTCGGGAAAAAGCACTGTCATTGCGTTGGTGGAGCGATTCTACGATCCCGGAGCTGGGAAAGTTATGATCGACGGCAAAGATATAAGAAGTTTGAATTTGAGATCCCTCCGCCGCAGAATCGGGCTGGTGCAGCAGGAGCCGGTGCTGTTCGCGGCTAGCATATTCAACAACATTGCGTACGGGAAGGAAGGGGCGACAGAGGCGGAGGTGGTGGAAGCAGCGCGGGCAGCGAACGTGCACGCATTCGTGAGCGGGTTGCCCGACGGGTACAGGACTTCCGTGGGAGAGAAGGGCGTCCAGCTTTCGGGCGGGCAGAAGCAGCGGATTGCGATAGCGCGTGCGGTTATTAAGAATCCGTCGATACTTTTGCTGGACGAGGCGACGAGCGCCCTGGACGCGGAGTCGGAGTGCGTGCTGCAGGAGGCGCTGGAGAGGCTTATGAGAGGGCGGACGACCGTGGTCGTGGCCCATAGGCTTTCAACAATACGCGGCGTCGACAACATTGCAGTGGTTCAAGATGGACGCGTTGTGGAACAGGGCAGCCACAGACAACTCGTCAGTCGGCAAGATGGGGCTTATTCCAGGCTCTTGCAATTGCAACACCATCGGATTTGAAAACAAAATCATGCATGCCATTATTATCTTTACTTGGTTTGATTTGTATCATTGACAGTATTTTTATAAACACTATATAAGATGTGGATGTGGATGTGGATGTGGATGTGGATGTGGATGTGGATGAATTGGTTTTGGAGTCAAGACATTGTGGATTGGATTCCCTTCGTCAGCGATTCTCTCTGCCTCTCCTCTCTTTGCGTTCTTCCTCCCCATTGGTAAGTCCCTAATCCTCACCCAACATTCATGAATGCGCACACATACAAACACCCTCATTTCACAACCTCTCTCTCGACCTCACTCTTTCTCTTTATGTCTGGTTCACATCTATCTGAACTAATTTAAAGTACTAGTTGTTTAAAAAGACAGGGAAAATGAAAAATAGAGTGAAGTCAATAAATCTTGATACATATATTCATAGATACAATCCTTTCACTCTCCTTTTTAGTTTGTTCCATAAAAGATTACACATTTTATTTTTTGGAAAAAGCTCAATCTCATATTAATATAAATATATCATATTCTCTCTCCACCTAACACACAAAACAACTTTACCTAAAATCTCGTGTCAATCCCCAAGTATGCCATCTATTATGGGAACTGAGAGAGTATTAATTTAAAAGAATCAGTCAAGAAGAAGTGTATTAACTGCAACAATTTGCAAAGCAAATTCTTCTCTCTTCATCTCTTCGGTCTTTCCAAAGATGTTAGTATGACTATAGTGACTAATCATGCTATCTATTTGATGCAAAAACATATGAAGAATGACTGAATTGGTAAATAAAAAACTCAACGAATTGATAACTCTAGAATATAAAAACTCAATGTAAAATTAATAATCAAAGTCTGTTTTTTTAGTTCAACAATAAGGCCTTTATATAGGCAAACAAAAATTATAAACTTATGAAAAATAAAACTAAAAAGAAAATAAGTAAAAAAAGAAATTCTAATTTGTAAAAGGGAAAAGAATTAATATTTTCCATGTACTAATTGAATTGAAGGGGGAAAACCGGTGGGGTTCATGTTTAGGAATGATGACGGTGCTGGTGATCTTCGAGTAGTGAAAACAGAGTTGCTAGAGAAGAAACTCTACATCGGTGATGCTGTGCATTCAAATTGCTTGGAGGTTATACCAATTGTTGTTAACATACTTATTGTTCCTTTGGTCATTCGATATGGAGATTCTATGAACAGCCAGCATGATCTGTATGGACTGAGTGACTTCCATAGTGCAAGAGTTGATTGGATCAAGAAAGAAATATCGTTCCCCGCACTGAATACATGGATGGCATACTGGAGAAGATATAGAGTCTGTTAAAATAAGCTGTCTTTTAGTGCAGAAGCTGATGTCGGAGTTGGTTGTTGAAAATATCAATCAAACTTTAACGGATGGCATCATGAAGGATGTTGTTTGAGAAATTTTGAATAGGTTAAAGATGTTATTTCAATAAAGCAGACTCGGGGACGAGTCTTTTTCAAGAAGGGGAGTATGATGCAGTTATAGAAGACACGACTTGGAGGTCAAGCAAATTATATTTTGGGTTTTATTTATTTCCGAGTTAATTGAATTAGTAGATGGGGAAATATAATAGATGGAAAAATATTAATTGTTTTTCCTTCTACAAATTATGATTTTCTTTTTTGCTTATTTTCCTTTTAGTTATTTTCCATAAGTTTATGATTTTCCTTTGTCTATATAAAGACCTTATTGTTGAACTAAAAAGACAGATTTTGATTATTAATTTTACATTGAGTTGTTATACTCTAGAGTTCTCAATTCGTTGAGTACTTTATTTACTAGTTCAGTCATTCTCCATGCGTGTTCTGCATCAAATAGTTAACATGATTAGTCAATATAGTTATTAACTTGACATTGAACTTGAGGATAACAAATCCTAGTAAAGCTTGAGTAGGATGAACTAAATAATTTGAATAGCTAATGAGTTGATGAAATCACTACCCTAGGGTTCCATTATTTTTTTCATCCAAATAATATTTGAGGATGAGATGCGATAGACAGTCTGTAAACATATTTCATGTGTTCGATATTCTAGTACTGACCTTTAGTTATACTATCTCTCTATTTTATACTTGCAGTTAATTTTAGTGCTAATAAATAGGGCATCAACATGCGAACACGAGCATGATCACTGGCAAATGAGTGAGCATCATAAGAATGTGGCGAACTGAATACCCAAGAAAATATCCTCGCTCTATACTTGCACGAGCTTTGAATTTGATGCACTATTTATTAACACTAAAAATACCTACAAGCATACAAGGTAGATCTAGTATAGCTAAAGGTTAGTATCGGGATATCGAACACATGGAATAAAATTACAACTGACTATCACATACTAAGCATCATATATTATCTAGAGACAAGGGTTTTTGGTTTTGGATTTATAAACTAAACAGAAATAAATAAACAAAAAAGAAAGAAAGTACGAAAACAAAATAATACAAAACAGGCTAAAGAATATAGAGTTTTAGGACCCAACTACTACGACCTAGTGATGATTAATCTCACAGAACCTTTACCTTATTGTGTCTCTAGGATTATTAGGAAAGTCACGATTCTAAAATAAGTCCTCTCTCGAGCGCACCTATCCAGTAGATTAGACTCTAACTATCAAAGTCTCCTTCCAATAGATTAGATTCTAACTCAAGTTCTTAAGACTCAAGCCCTCACAAAGGGTACCCTCTCTCGAGTGCAGAAAAACCTATGTGTTGTACTCGTTACTTTTACCGTATAAAACTAGCTATCTCTCGATTAATCTAGTTAAACGGACATAGTTCTAAAGTTGGTAAGACAAAAGAACAATAAAAGCACAAGACCAAGCAAAATAATCACGAGAGCTAGGAAAATGTTCAATTTAATAAATTAAAACATATTCATAATAATCTTCTCCAATTGCATAGTTTCTAAACTAAATAACTCAAATTCATCACAAATATACAACCCCCAATTTTAAGAACTCTAATATTCAAATTTCATGCCATATGTATAAAGGTGTGGTTCGATTATCACTCCATCAACAACATAGAATGAATTCATCTCAATTCTTCACAATTACTAGCTCTAGGATGGTAAATAACAAGATATAACAAGATTCTAACATCAATTAATCAAAAAAATTCGAAATTGGTGTTTTGAGCTTGAAATACAAAATCTGAAATTGGAGAAGTGGTGGAGAAATTTGAGGGTTTAGCTGGTGGTGTGGACCAGCAGTGGCCGGGATAGTATCGCCGGCGGTTTGTGACGGTAGCTCGGTGAAAGTTGTTGGGATCGAACTAGTCGAACGTAATCGTTTGAAACATCAAGAACGAGGAACGAGATGAATTTCAGCAAAACTCTTGCCGAGACTTTTTTTTGTATTGATAATTTGATAGATAACTGCTAATATGACGATAACCCATTTAAATACAAATATAAAATCACAACTAAACCCACTACTAAACTATTTTATAACTATTCTACTAACTACTATGCTAATAACATAACATAAAATAACTACTGCATCCACCATTCCTACATTTCCCACTTCTTCCACTTACTTAGTGTCTTAACTTCCAAGTAGGTCTAGTAGTGCGTGAGCCGTGATGAACCCCAGCTGACTCAGCTGAACAAGGCCCATCAAAAGTCCGGCGAGCTGGCTGTGTGGGTGACGTGAAGAGTGTGTGTGTAAAGTGAGAAATGTATATGTTGAGAGATAGAGAGAAAGACTTTTAATTCCCATCCTTTTTCCTATTTCTTTTTTTTTTCACTTCTTCACCTCCCCACATGCCACGTTTCTCCCTCCCTTTTTCTATTTTCTTTTGTCTTTATCCCCAAAAATCACATCCTAATCCTTTTCCTTTTTCTATTTTGATTCCTCTTTATTCCTTTCATTTTTTTTTTCTTTTCTACTAAAATATAAACACACATACATGTATACACGTACAACCACTAAAATACTAGTCTATTCCTATTTTAATTCTAACTATCACCTGTACATAGTGGCGGATCCAGGGGCAGATGGGTCGCCCCCACTAATTTTCCCTTATCTCAGATGTATATTTTTCATATCCGCCCCCTCCGTTATCTCCGACATCACCCCGTTGACCGAAAAAATGACCATTATCTCCTAAGCTCAATTGAAATAAAATTTTAAAACTCATCAAGCCCAATTAAAATATATTAATTGTAATATTAAATCAAAATATCCTTACGAAAAAACAGCATTGATTATGTCTGCCCTAATTTTTTTGGAAGTTGTTTTAAATATTTATAGGAAGATCACTCAATGCACAACTTACATAATTATATAAGTCCCAATAAGAAAGCCCAATAGTTTGATAAGCCTAGTAGAACAATGAAGGATGCTACGACGCCGTTTCCTCTCCTCTGTAATCTTCTTCAGCGAGGCTGTTGCATCCCCAATTCCCCATGCCCTATTCCACCATTCCTCCCCTGTATTCAGTGAAGCAACTCATACCGTGAAATTTTTAGGTATTTCCTCGTTATTAAACTCTCATTTACCATTTCTTTGAAGAATGGTTTGGAGTGTTGGATACTTTTTTTTTCTTCATGTTTTTCGTATGTGTATTTTGAGTTCTTAAAGTGTTGCTTTTTCTGGCATTTTCTGTTGATATTTTGGTTTTTGAAATAATAAATCCCATGGTGTAATATTCTCCATCCTAACTATTCCTAAGAGTATTGATCCTCGATAATATTCCGGGAATATTTTATAATTATACCTTTTTTTGTTTCATTAGGTATAGAGAAATATTTTGGAAAAAAACCAAGAATTTTGGATTCTTGTCCAGAACTAGAAGCACAGAATGCTGAAGAAAATTTGATGGAGAATGATGATATAAATGAAAGTGAAATCAAGGCTGATCTTGGTTTGCGAAAACCAATTGCAGAATATGGTGTGAATATTCGGGATCGTATTCGTAGAGAATATGTAGCAAAAGGCCCTTGTCAACCAAAGGGTAATATTTTTCAAAAAACGCATCAAGGAAAAGATAATAGGAGTTTTAGAGATGCTTGGTACAAAGATTATGATTGACTAGAATATAGTGAAGCGAAAAATGCCGCATATTGCTTTTACTGTTTTCTTTTCAAGCGTGGTTATGTGGCACCGGGAGATGAAGCCTTCACTAGTTGTGGTTTTTCTAATTGGAAAAAAGCACTAGAAAGATTCAAGGCGCATGTTGGGGATAAAAGTAGTGCACACAACAAAGCAAGGATAGAATATGAAAATTTTGTCAATCAAAGGCAAAGTGTGACTTATGTTGTAAGTAGAGGTATGACAACAAAAGAAAAGGAATATCGAATTCGATTGACTGCAACTGTTGATGTAGTTCGTTTTCTTTTGATTCAAGGTTTGCCTTTTAGGGGACATGACGAGTCATCTACGTCTTTGAACAAAGGTAATTTTCTTGAGTTATTAGAATAGTATGGTTTGAGGAATGATGAAGTTGGTAAAGTGATTTTGAAAAATACCCCTGGAAATAACCAAATGACTTCTCCATCAGTCCAAAAAGATATGGCTAATGCTTGTGCGGTGGAAACCACACTTGATATATTGGGAGAACTTGGAGACAGACACTTTTCAATCCTAGTTGATGAGTCACGTGATTGCTCAACAAAGGAGCAAATGGCAATTGTCATAAGATTTGTGAACAAGGATGGCCAGATAATTGAAAGGTTTTTAGCTTTGGTTCATGTCAAAAAAAACTACATCAGTTTGTTTGAAAGAGGCGATTGACTCCGTATTTGCTAAGTTTAAGTTATCTTTGTCAAGATTGAGAGGCCAAGGATACGATGGAGCATCAAACATGCGAGGTGAATGCAATGGATTGAAAGCACTAATTTTAAAGGAAAATCCATCAGCTTGGTATGTCCATTATTTTGCCCACCAACTTCAATTGGTATGTGTGGCCGTGTGCAAGACAAATCAATATGTTTGTGATTTTTTCAGTTATCTTATCTCGATTGTCACAACATGTGGTTCTTCTTGCAAAAGGGCTGATATGATTCGACAAATTGAGCACGATAGACTAGTTGAAATGATAGAGAATGGGGAAATCGGTACTGGTAGAGGCCAAAATCAAGAAACTTCTTTGAAGAGACCCGGTGATACTCGATGGGGATCTCATTATGTCACCGTGATTCTTCTTGCAAATATGTGGCAGTCAGTAACCGAAGTACTTGAAAACGTACTTGTTGATGGAGAAGAATATGAAACAAGGGGCAAAGCTGTAGGTCTCGTACAGAAAATGGAGACTTTTGAATTTGTATTCATCCTTATGTTGATGAACCATTTGTTGGGGGTTATTCAACCATTGTCTTGTGCCTTGCAACAAAGAGATCAAGATATTTTAAATGCGATTTTCTTGATAGAGAATGTGAAAGAAAGCTTGAGATCATTTCGAGAATTTGGATGTGATACTTTCTTGCAAGAAGTGAATGATTTTTGTGGGGCAAATGACATTTCAATAACAAACATGGATGATGATGCTCCAAAGCGGATTAGTAAGAGGAATGGTTCAAACATCAAGAACTACCATCATTATCGCGATGAAATATTTTGTCAGGTAATTTGAAATTTAATATCTTATTCATTTACTAAATTAGAATCATCTTGATATTTAATCTTTCTTGTGTGTCAATTAGGTCGTCGACTTACTTACACAAGAGATGGAAAATCGTTTCTCTGAGGCATCCACAGACTTGCTAAGTTGTATGGCATGCCTCGATCCAAAAAATGATTTCGCTGCTTTTAATGTTCATAAGCTTGTTCATCTTGCTACTCTTTACCCAAAGGACTTCACATCGACTCAACATACTGAATTGTTTAAACAACTTGAAACTTTTGTTGATGTTGTGAGAAGAGATGCACGATTGAATGGTATCAAAGATTTGGCTAGCCTATCTCAGAAGATTGTTGAAACCAAGAAAGATAAAGTTTTTCCGTTGGTTTATCGTCTGATTGAGTTGGTATTGATCTTACCTGTAGCGACTGCATCTGTTGAAAGAGTATTTTCAGCAATGAAATTTGTCAAGACTGACTTGCGGAATAGGATGGGAGATGAGTGGTTGAATGACAGTTTGGTAGTATACAATGAAAGATCCATCTTTGCTAGTGTTTCTAATGAAAGAATCTTGAAACGTTTTCAAGATATGGATACCCGTAGAAATCAGTTGTCTCGGTTAACAGATGCTAGAGCTACTTGAATTGTAATAGACTTTCATTTTGCTAAAAAAACATATTGAAGTATTATACTCCCTCCGTCCCGGACTACTTGCACTTATTTCCTTTCTGGGCGTCCCAAGTTATTTGCACTCTTTCCATTTTTAGTAAAAATTATCACCTACAGCCGCAATTGTTGACTTTGCTATACACTCATTCCTTAATCTCCGTGCCGAAAAGGAAATGTGCAAATAGTCCGGGACGGAGGGAGTATTTAATATTTTATTATTTTATTATTTTATTCCGCCCCCTCCGTTTTTTAATCCTGGATCCGCCACATATATAATATATACACTAAAATTCTAATTCTTATATTTATTTCTATTTTCTATTCTATTTTATAAATTTGGGGTATTACATAATCACGTTAAAGGTAATATCAAGATTAGATAATAGGTTATTTCAACATTTGTGGTCGTAGGATAGCACTTGGCCAACTCAAGTTCAACAAGTTTCAAATCACCATCTCCGTTGCTTAAGGAACGATAAACTTCTCTGGTTTTGTGTTAATTTTAGTTAACATGTCAAATTGTAATCTCATGTTTGTTATTTGCGCAATTCTCAAGTGTTAGTGTAGGGTTAGTAGCAAATCTGCTTTAATTTCATACATTGAGCCTTGTGTCATCACATTGCAGTTGTGATTAGATAGTTCTTGCCCTTTTTGTTCTTCAATTTCTTCTTTTTCTACGCGAAGGCACAGTCCCACGTTCCAAGATAACTTTCCATCCTGCGAATACATTAGTTAAGGTTGACTTTTGTTTGTTGTGTGACTGCTATGTATGCTGCACCTCCTATCCATTGATCTTTAATTGCTCAAGTAGTTTCGTTCCCAGCTAGGTTAGTTTCTTTCATGCATGTAGTTAAGTCCCACGCCCCAAGTTAAAGCGAGGCTGCATGGCCAACCCCTCTCTAGTGTTTGAAACCCCTTGTGTCCGTTCTTCATGGGATCCACATCGCACTTACCATATACTCATTAATACTCCCTCCGTCATATATAAATATAGTCTTCTTTTTCCATTTTGGTCTGTCACACAAAAATAGCCTATTTTTATTTTGGCAATTCTTTTCTCTTTATAATATGAGCTCCCATTCTCCACTAACAATACTTCAATCACTTTTTCTTTCTACATTTCTCTTACTTCATCAATTTCACATTAAAATTCATGTTATCCCCAAAGTCCGGACGGAGGGAGTAATATTTTGGGAAGAGTGAGAACTATAATTATCTTTGTCGGGCAAGAATGCGCTCAAACGACATGCGCAATCGGGCTACTTCAGTCATGCTTATAAAATCCAGTTGAAATTCTATATTTGATTTTTGATTGTTAGGTATAGATCAACCGAAGGCTAGATACAACGCGGTGATGCACTATTTTATTAGCACTACAACTACTTACAAGTATAACAAGGTAATAATAGTATAGCCAAAGGGTAAACACAGAGTTGTCGAACTCGGTGAATTATATCACATATTGGCTACCATGTACAAAGCTTCTACTACTATTTGGACTCACAAAAGGTTTGGTTTGAACACAGAACAAAGCAGTAAATTAAAGCAATTAAAAAAAACAGTAAACAATCGTAGTATGCTAGATTTGAGAAAACAGATGGGAACAAGGGAATTCTAGGGATGCGCTTTCACAATTATAGTTTACAAAAAACACAGTTAGGATATCCTATCACAGTTCATCCTTGACTAGAGCGAGTCACATAAATATTGCCCATGCGGCACAAAGTAGATTAAACACTAAGGTTGCAGGCTTAGATTATTACCTCCAAAAAGCTTGATTAGACCCTCGAGATGCCCTCACTCTCAATTAATAGTACATTTTCAGGTAGAATTAATTGTAGTGTTAACTAAGTCCGTCTAACATGCAAATCCTCTTTTGATTACTATACATGCTAAGATATCATCATAAAATGTGTCACTCAAACATGAAGCATTATCGAACAACTTAGAATAAAGCAAACATAAACAAATGGATACTGATAACAAGAATTATATACACCAAAATAGTTACTCAAACAAGAATTGTATACACTAAGACAGTGTCCCGAAAGATCAGAGACTTGATAGCGGTCTGCAGTGACCTGTCCAGCGACCTACTTTTCCTGTCTTCTTCCAGGCATGATTTCTGAGGTGGACCGCTGCTTCTTCGGCGGCCGCTGGCTAACTTTTATACTCCAGACTTCTAATTTCGACCTTTTCTGTCTTTTAAGGCTCTGTTTTGCATATTTCTCACAAATCACGTCAAAATACCAATATATATATAAAATATGCAATAAACAGACATGTGATGCAATTTTAATAATCAAAACGGACCAAATAATAGCCTAGCGTATCACGCGGCTACAGGTCATATAAAGAAACAAAAGCTAAGAAATATTAGTTCACAAGAGAATCATCTTGAAACATGAAGTGGATATTTTGCCCGAGACATAATATGATTGGTCTTCCTGAAAAGGGCCACAAATTCCACTTTTTTTAGGTAAATAAAGCATTTATAAAAGAAAGCAGTAAAGGTATTACACGAAGGGCAAGCCCAACACACACACCAAAGCTCGAGGGCTAGGTGCGGACTAAGCCATGGACAAGCCCATGGTCAACTAAACAATGCCCTAACCTAACCTAACCCTAACCATCCATCGTGGAATTGGTGTTGGCTGGTGGTTGGTATACAAACTGGGAAACCCAAGTGTGGGTCTAACTTCCACTGCGGCGCGTGTTGGGAAGAATTGTGTCGATCCCGGGCAAAGGTATCGTCTAACACGTGACCTCGTGTTCACATGACTGTTTTTGCGCCGAGGGAGGTGGTGGTAACTCTAAGGCGTCCTCGGACCCTTATCGTGGTGGTGCACTAAGCAGCTGGTGGCGCGCGTGGTTAGCAACGCCCCACAAGCAACATTAGTTTATCCCATCAAAATGATCCCTATAGCCCTCCGGTCCGAAAACTAGAGGCATTCTCCTTACGAGACGTTGCTATTAGGTGTGGTCCCCGATGCAAGCCCGTGATAGGTTGGCGCAGGGTGGGTGAGTGCGTCTACTCCACGCCCTCAGCTTGTCTTGGCGCGTGGAGAGTCGTCGGGGTATCTGGTTGATTCCCACGCGCCGTCCCCATCGATTGTGGTATCTAATGGGTTGCACCGCACCATGTCTGCACCCATGTGTTGTCCCTGTCTGTCACGGATGTTGACTGACCACGCCAGTAGATCTCTGCATTACTGGAACACGACAAGGTTGGTCGGTCAGAGCTGCAGGTTTCTCGTTTAGCGCCAGGGAGAGCTAGCTGGCTGGTAGCGCCAACGGTCTTCTGCTGGAATGCTCAAGGAGATTCCGGCGAGTTCGAAACGAACTAACTCAGACCAAGGCTGGCCATGGAGGACACTCGTCACCCTTCCTTCACCTCCGGTGAGGGGATGATACGGTATCTTCCCCAACACATGCAGGTGGACAGGAGGTGGTCGATGGCAACGACAGTAGTGAAGAGCCGCCGGTGTTCGAGACGAGAGTCGAAGAGTTGTCAAGTTCGGAGGCCACGACTGTGAGCGCGAGGCCTCGAAGGGAGTCACGTCCGCCAAATCGCTTTAGGGATTACATGAGATATTAGGATGCTTTTTTTCGCCTATTTTGTTTAGTTTATTTTAGGAGAGTTATTTAATTATGTAAACGCAAGATATTATTAAACGTTGAGTCAGGCTTTTGCTCCTTTTCGGGTTTTCTTCGTTGATTCTTTCCTGAATCGTATTGTCGAATCAACCCTAGGGTCCTTAAATATAAATAGGGGAATTGTTAACTTCGTTCACAAGAAATAACATCCAAATTCCTCTACTCTGGGTTCTAATTTTTTCTGCAAACCCTAGTATTTTGGCGTGATCAACGGGGCAAGCCCGCGACTGCCATATCAGTTTCCATCGGTGACGAACTCGTCTCTGGAAACTAACGTTGAGGGCAGAAAACCCTTAACATTTGGTGCTTTCATCCCTGAACCATGTCCTCCTCCACGACAACAGAAGGCTGGTCCGAAACCCTCCCCGTGGGTTCCCTGCCGGTTTCGATCGATCCGGTGATCTCCCAAGTCACGCCATCGCCGCCGATCGACCCAGCGGTGACGTTGATGGAGCATATTTTGGCCACGCTCGCCAGGTTCGAAATTCGAATGAATGAGCAAGATAGAAGAATCGCAGCGACTGCACAGCCGTCTCGCCCCGATCCCGATCCACCGTACAGCCTGCCGCCGTTCAACCCGACCGCTGTTGTGGCGGTGTCGATCCCTATCCCACCGTTTTCTAACGGCATCCCTCCATCCCTCAATCCGGCGGCTCATCCTTGGCGCCAACCGCCCGTTTCAGGGGATATCACTGACTTCGAGCCTCGACCACCGCCGGGTTTTCTCCCTTCGGGAGCCAACTACTACAACCCTAATGGATATGCAGCGGGTCCTCGGGCCCATGGGCCGAAACCGTATGTCTCCCGGCCCCCGTCGACATGGGATAACCCTACCGCCCGTCTCAATGGGGATGCCCAGCAATGGCGTAATGGGTCTTCATCGTGGGATCCCCCTTCCGCTCGCCCATCGTATGGCGCCAACGGCCACGACTTGTCGAGACAGTTCAAGATGGATCCACCGCACTTTGATAGGTCAGAGGCGCCGAGCTGGATTTCGCGAATCGAATTCTATTTTGATCATATCATGCTTCCCGAAGAGCATCGCATGCACTATGTTATCATGCTTTTCGACCCCCCGGCTACAGAGTGGATATTCAACTATAGGGCGAATAATCCGTCCGCGCTATGGCATGAATTTCTGGAGGATGTCCGTCGCAAGTTTGATCCAAAGTACTTCACCAACCATATTGAGTTACTTGCCAAGCTAATGCAGACAGGCACTTTGGCAGCGTACAATACGGAGTTCGACAGTCTGTTGCACAAAATACAAGGGCTACCAGAGTCGACTTTGCTCCCTATTTATAATGGAGGGCTGCAACAGCCGGTTAACAATCAGGTCAAATTTCAGCACCCGGTCTCTGTGGCCGCAGCAATGGCTCTAGCTACTGAATTTGATTCAGCTGTCGACAAGACGCCATCCCAATATTCCTTCCCACGTCGCTCTTGGCAGCCTCGAGATAACCGCCATCAAGCGTCGACTGGGGGAATGACGTCGGCGACAGTACCAGCGCAGCAGCCGGCCAGGTCGAAGGGAGTGGAGCTGTCTACGCTCCATATCATCAAGCTATCGGCTGCAAAGAAGGCTGAACGTTCCAGGAAGGGTATATGTTGGTACTGCCCGGACCGCTGGGCTCCTGGCCATGTGTGCAAGACTAACTTTTTGGCATACATGGGTGAGGATGAGGAAGAGGCCGAGCAGCTGGAGGCCGGACAGCAGCCGCTGACAACCGAGGTGATTACAGATGATTTGTCGCATATTTACGCCTTAGAGGGGCGTCAGCGATCGGATTCTATTGAATTACAGGGCTCGATCAACAAGCTGCCCGTGACGATATTGGTTGATACGGGTAGCTCTCACGATTTTCTCCACCCGGACATCGCTCTTGAAAGCCATTCGGCCGTTCCAAGTCTACGTGGGGAATGGAGAGTCTCTCTTGTGTTCTTTCGCAAGTTTGCAGACGAAGTTAGTTATTCAAGGGAATGTGTTTCAGTTAGATCTTCATATCCTACCTATTCATGGCCCCGACATCATTTTGGGCATGGCCTGGCTCCGCTCCCTCCGCCGGGTAACCAGTGATTATGACGAGGGCACGATTGAGTTTCTCCGTGACGGTTCCCGCGTCTGTTTGAGGGTGGTGCCTTCTCTACCGCGGCAGGTTTCATCCGTTCCTTTGCGGCCCTCATGTTCCATCAGGGGTTGGCCGAGGTTTTTGAGCTTTTGCAGTGCACTACCAAGCACGTGGAGCATGAGCCGGTGCAGGATTTCCCAGCTGACTTACCAGCGGCGGTGCTGTCGGCCTTGAAGGCGCACAGTACAGTTTTTCAGGTTCCTTCTAGCATGCCTCCAGCACGTGTTTTGACCACAAGATTCATTTACTACCGAATGCCAACCCAGTGAATGTTCGCCCCTACCGGTATCCATATTTTCAGAAGAATGAGATTGAGCGGCAGGTGCGTGAGATGCTAGATGCCGGTTTGATTAGGCCCAGCCAGAGCCCTTTTTCTTCGCCGGTCTTGTTGATTCGAAAAAAAGATGGCTCGTTTCGCTTTTGCATTGACTACAGGACTCTCAATACGGCGACAGTGCCTGATCACTTCCCCATCCCGACTACGGATGAGCTGTTTGTTGAGTTGGGAGCGGCTCGTTTCTTCACTAAACTAGACCTACGGTCGGGCTACCATCAGATCCGGATGCACACGGATGACATTTATAAGACTGCATTCCGTACACACGACAGCCACTTTGAGTTCCTGGTCATGCCGTTTGGGCTTACAAATGCCCCGTCCACCTTTCAGGCTGCTATGAACGACATATTCAGACCTCTACTTCGCAAGTTTGTCATCGTCTTCTTTGATGACATTTTGATCTACAGCCCAACAGTCGAGGCTCACGGCCAACACTTATATGAGGTCCTATCTATTCTCTCTGCTCACCAATTTTTTGTTAAATTGTCAAAATGCACGTTTTGTTGCTCTACAGTGGACTATCTGGGCCACCTGATTTCGGAAGGGGAACTTAAAGCTGACCCTAGCAAGATCGCGGCCATGGTAGCTTAGCCCACTCCTTCGACAGTCAAACAGTTGCGCGGTTTTTTGGGGCTAACGGGATATTATAGGCGGTTTATTTCCGGCTATGCGATGATTGCAGCGCCCTTGACGGAACTTCTACGCAAGGATGCTTTCGTGTGGTCTTCAGCCGCCGAGGAGAGTTTCATGGCATTGAAATCCGCCATGACGATGGCACCTGTTCTTCGTCTCCCGGACTTCACTAAGGTTTTCTATTTGGAGACGGACGCTTCAGATTTTGGTATTGGAGCTGTTTTGCTTCAAGACAACCATCCGCTGGCTTTCTTTAGCAAGAAATTGGGGCCGCGTAGGCGAGTTACCTCAACTTATCATAAAGAACTGTATGCAATCGTGGAGGCGGTACAGAAGTGGAGACAGTATTTATTAGGCCACGAATTTGTGATACGCAGCGATCAGAAGAGTTTAAAGGAGCTCCTTCAACAAATCATTCAGACTCCTGATCAGTAGTTGTACGCCCGTAAATTGATGGGATATAAATTCAGAATCGAGTATAAGACGGGAGCATCGAACAAAGTGGCGGATGCGCTATCGCGCCGCGACATGGAGGTCACGGAGGACCCCCCAGATCCGACACTACTATCTTTGATTAGTCACCCTCTCCCAGAAATTATGCAGATCTTAAGGGAGGATGTGCACACGAAGCAAGATCTTCGGGAATTAAGGAGGGCAATCGAGAACGGCAAGGCGCCCCCTCAGTTTTCCTTCAACGATGGCCTGATTTACCGAGAACGGAGAGTAGTAGTCAGCGCCGAATCTGTGGCGAAGGAGGCTCTCTTATATGAGCACCACAGAACGCCTTCAGCGGGCCACCCCGGTGTGGAGCGCACTTTCCTTCGCTTGGCGGCTATGTTTTATTGGCAAAAGATGCGAAAGGATGTGAAACAGTTTGTCGAGGCGTGTTTTGATTGTCAGACGACGAAATACTCGACACAGAAGCCAGTCGGGTTGCTTCAACCTTTGCCTATCCCTACTCGGGTTTGGGAAGATGTCTCGATGGATTTTATTACGGGTCTTCCGCAGTCTCGGGGGTTGAAACGAGGTTTTTTTTTAACACGTGTGCACAGAAATAGATCACTGCAAGCGCTTGGTCAAGACACCACGCTCCTTAAATCCACTAGAGCACAAGGTCTAGGAACTTAAGAGAACATAAAGTGCTTGGTCGTTGGACACACATCGACTCCCCTTCAAAAAAATATAAATCCCTCAACCCGAATACTATGAATTAGTATAGGGAAGTGGGGTCGATCCCACAGAGATGGACTCGCAAAGTAGTGCTCAGAGACTTTGGACAGACAAATGGCTGCTGCCACGCAACAAAAGGGTTGAGAATTTTAAACTAACTCTAGACCTAGGCAGAAAATGTAAATGCTAGACCTAGGACATGTTAAACTTGTAAATTCAGACTTCGACAACAAGAAACATAACCACTTCCTAGACAGTGTAAACAACTACCTAATCTAGCTAAACAGAATATGACTGAAAGTGGGGACCATAATTCCAAAAATGGCAAGTACGGAAAGAACTGCAGATTAACAAACTCTGACGCTAGCTCGCAGCAAAATGCATCCTCTCAACCGAATTAAACTTGCAGATGAACAAAACAGAGCAAAAAGCGAGATTCGACAGAATATAGAGATTTGGTCGTCGTTATCTTGCTGCAACTCAGAAAAACATCAGATCTGCGTACACTAGACGGAATGAAAGTAAAACACGTAAACTAAGCATGAAAATCAGATCGAAACTACTCAGATTCACGTCAGAATACTTGATCCACTCCGGATCCAAGACATCCGAACCCAACAACCAACAAATCCAGCAAATCCAACCAAAATTCTTCCACAATCCAACTCCAATCTCCCGGATCTGACCATTAACCTACAATAACTCAGTAAACAGCTGCGAAACGCATCCAACTCAGACAATTTAAAACTCCAAAATCTCAATAAGCGAAACGATCAAACCAGAAATCAACACAATCGCCATAACGGAAAATCAAACTTGCATTTAAACCAGAAACTATTCGGTGAAAACAGCGAACCGAGCTTCGAACAACGAAGCTCGGCAGAGTAAGTAAAATGCGGAAAGCGGAAAATAAATTGTTTCTTCGCTCCTAACAAGAGCGGTGTTACACCATATCGGAAGCTAAGATGAAACCCGAACGTGCGAACTGAGATCTCCTCAAAACTAGTATCAAGTGTGTGTGTGGGAAAGTGAACTAAGCAACAGGCTGTGGTGAGGTCTCCCCCGAGAAGATCCCTCCAGCTTGCATGCTTCTGCCTTTTATAGATGCGGACATAGCCCTTGAGTCTTCGTAGAAATCCCTATTCTACCCTTCAACTCTGGAGCTTCCTCCGTCGAGCAATTCTCTTCATAATTGTTCACTAAATCGCCAGTTCCTCGACCTTGTGATTTTTTGGTCTTCTTTCCTGGACCTGGCGAATTCCTTCACACACCTGGCTTAAAACGTGCGTTAGTCCTAGTAAAATCACGAATTAAATCCCTAGACCCATGCATGAAATTAGCCTTATCAAACTGCTCACACTTAAACCATGCTTGTCCTCAAGTATGAAAGACAAGAAAAAGAAATAAGGCGAATTTCAATGCACGGCCCCCCCCAAGTACTATTCTACAAACAAAACAGACTCCTAGACCTAGACAACTACAACACGAAACACATAAAAATCACAAAAGAAAAGAAAACACATAAGCGCATAAACTGGTATTTTCCTAGCAGCCATCCCCACAAGTTTAAGGTCAATCCAAGCGTTTACAGCCTCAGATTCTTCCCCCTCCCTTCTTCTGTCTAGTCAAGTTGTCAGTTCGTCAAGATAGCCTTCTGACTTCCCAATTGTTAGATTCACTCGATCACTCATTCCTCACCAGGGATGTTAGGATCGGATCGCTCTTAAGTTAAAGTTACTCCACTGATGCATCGGGTTATGAGAGTTTCTCCTTCCTACCGTCTCCTTTTTATTCCTGGGTCTGGTTACTACTGCTTCCTGCCCTTAAATTTTTTTTTTTTTTTTTTCCCTGGACTTCGTCCAGCTTATACCTCCGGTTTTATTATTTTAACTCCTCCCCTGGACTTCGTCCAGCTTATACCTCCGGTTCCTGGACTTCGTCCAGCTTATACCTCATTTTCCTGGACTTCGTCCAGCTTATACCTCCTTTTCCTGGACTTCGTCCAGCTTATACCTCCTTTATTCTCTACTCCCTAAGCATCAAGTGGTAGCCCATTCTTTTTACAAGTTAGCTCAAAGTGTATAGGCTTATAACTCGCTCTTATAGTAGGGCTGCACAACTGGGTTATCTAAGGCATCCTCTATCGTTCTTACTTCATCCAACTGACTTTGATTTATTAAGAGAAAAGGATTCACAATTTAGCATGTATTTTCTCTTCAATTACTCTCCCTAAGGGGCTTTTTGCTATTTATTTTACCAGTTATGCAAACACGAAACCTAAAAAAAACTTCTAAAAACTCCTAGACCTAACAGAATATGTACAAGACACTAACTGCACTAACTGCGTCCCCCCTCCCACTTCATTTATGCTTGTCCCCAAGCAATCCGTATGAAGTGGAAAGCAGGCCAGTTAGTGGCGACATGAAACGAACTCAACAAAACACAAACTTCTCACACTTAGACCAAGCATTGGGCTAAGTGGGAGAAGGAACAACATACAACACAAAACATGTTATGACATATAACCCCTTCTCACACTTAGACCAATGCTTGGTCTAAGTGGAAGGGTTCAACACATATATACAGAACCTAGCATGCTGGCAGGTAAAACAGAAATAAAATGAAAGAACTGTTAAATAAAAGAAAGAAAAAGTTACTTGGGTTTGAGGGGAAATTCAATTCGGTGTCTGGCCCCCGTGGGAGCCAAACTTTGGTGGCACCGTCGGCTGGGTCACCTTTGCTTTCTTCCTGGCCGGCATCTCCGGCTTCTCTGGTCTGTCATCAGTAGGTCGGGGTATGGCTGTCCTCAGGATCACGGGTCTAGCGGAAGAGGGGGTGATGTGAGGCCTCGGGCCTTGTGATGGCTTCTGCGCGGATACACTTCCTGGACTTAGCGTTGTATAGTTGCCGCTAGACCCAGGAATAGTTTCTGATGCATCCGGGAACTTTTTGTGCAGCCATTTCAACATGGTCGTCATCAAAGCAACACCCTCCGCCATCCTGTTGGTTTGCTCACTTGACGAAGCCACCCAATCGGTGATACGTCCCCTCAGGACTGCGGCCTCTTCCCTGCTTTTTCCGAATTCCCTTCGGATCTCAGTCATTTCCTTGCGTACCCCGTCGATTCCTTTCCTTACCTCCTCAACTTCTTTCTGAACTCCCTGAACCATCAGCCTGACTTCGTCCTCAGTGGCTTGATCCTTTACCTCCACACCATCGGGTTCCTGCTTGACTTGTGCCTCTGACTTACCGACCTCATAAAAACACACCTCCTTCCCTCGGGCGATCAGCAACCCCTTGTTGAAAAAAAAGTCGAAATTGAAGAC
Source organism: Salvia splendens (assembly GCF_004379255.2). Classification (NCBI taxonomy): domain Eukaryota; kingdom Viridiplantae; phylum Streptophyta; class Magnoliopsida; order Lamiales; family Lamiaceae; genus Salvia; species Salvia splendens. The sequence goes on along the minus strand of NC_056036.1, from coordinate 12,748,469 downwards.
TTCCGGGGCTGAGCACATCTTTACTACACGGCAGGCCTTGCTGATTTTAATTACAATGTTGCGCTGCAAATAGGCCCCGAGAAGATGGCACGTGTACAGATGCCTGGACGGGTTGGAGGTGACTTGATGGCAGGCTTGGGCTAACCAATAACCCAAATGAACTCGTACTCCTGTGGCCATGCACCACGTAAAGTATAGGTCGGCGGTCGTCAGGGCGTTGTTGGCAGTGCCCATCAAGTTGTAGCTAACAAAAGTTTGGGCGAATCGCAGGACCCGATTTTCTATATGGTGTGCCTTCGAAAAACTTGTTTTAAATTGACCCACTCTTGAGTGAGTCAAGAACTCCCACGCACCTTGTGCCTGAAATCCTGGCGTCAACTTCGGCGGACCAACCATTCTGTCGTTCCACAGGCCCTCATCATCTTCTGTTCTCGTTAGCAAGCCCATCCGCAGCGTCCACTCCCGGATACTCATCCTATGTTCTTCATTAAAAAGCCTGAAAGCTATGGAATCCGTATCCAAATCGGCGGTGGATTTGAACCGGAAGGTGGAAAAGAATTCACGGGCCGCGTCGACTGGAACTTCGAAAGTGCTGTGCTTTAGTAACCAATCAAAACCGATTGCATCTATATACCCCCTGAACTCATCGTTAGAGCTAATATGTTTGAGTTCCGCCGGGTGGTACATTTTTCCGGACTTCGCCACCTTTCCCTCAGCACTCTTTTCCTTGTATATGGCCACACGTTTTGGATCGTCAAATCTTCTCATATCGTCTAGCAGCTCTTTTGTAATCCAAATCTCCGTCGGCTCAAAGTTCAGTACATCCTCGTCTTGCTCCTCCTCGGAATCACTGGACCTGGCAGGATTCTCGGGCTCTGTGGCGTATGGTACCTTGGCGGGTGGAGGAAGTGGGGATTCAGTAGGTTTCCCCCTCTCCTTCTCGGTCGAGGAGGAAGCAATTTGTTTCCCTTTCCTCTTCTTAGCCCTCGCGCGGCGCCCCTCTTCGTCACTCTCCCTTCCACTCGGCCTGGGGGAGTCTTCCTGCGCAGACACGGCTGTCGCTAGGTCCAGCGTATCCTTTTCCTTTTGTTGGGCAGATACGTCAATGTCATCAAGAATACTCCGACGTGTCCGTCTCCTTGTTTCCCTTAGATTAAGCTGCGAATCGGCCTCCTCAGAGACCTCAGTTAAATCCACTATCATGTTGAGTCCTGCATCGACAGTTTCTTGAGCACCCTCAGAATCGAGTGCTCCACTTTCCTCTGCTAACAATGGGGTTGCCCCCGTGATATAAACAGGGGTTTCTAACCCCGTAAGATTTCCTTCAGGTTGGGCTTCAGTGCCCACAGATTTGTCGGGAGTCCTTCCCGCATCAACATCTTCCTCAGTAAATTGGGCTTCATCGCCCCCAACTACGTCTAGGGTTTCCTTTTCTACATCCTTCTCAGAATTTAGGGCTTCTCCGCCCACTTGAACATCATCATCATCAACAACGGCATCCCTCTCAACAGACGCCTCCAGAACAGGGGTTTCCCCCTCAACCCTACTAACAGTAATAGCGGTGTCCTCAACTACCGCAACAAGAGCATCTACCCCCCCAACAACACTCTCCACCAAATTCACAGCAGAAATATCAAGGTTTACTCCCTCTGAAACACCATCACCTCCAAACTTTAAAACAGGGGTTTCCTTCTGAGAATCAGAACCTAACCTGGGTTCACTTACGGCCAATAACGTCAGTCCCGCGGCCAGATCTGTCTCTACTTCGCGAATCTCCGCAATGGGTGATCCTGGAACGGCGGGCACTGCATCGTCCTCCGGCCTGGTGGCGGTTTCTGGGACTGTGTCCTGGGCAGAGGTGGTTTCTTCTGGAATAATGGTAGCAGCCTCCGGTGCGGTTTCTTGTACAGCAGTGGGTGGTGTCTCGACAACCTCCGGTTGTGTCACGGTGGTTGTTGGAACGGCTGGCATGGGTTGTCCCATTGCAAACATCGCGAACGCTTGCATCGCTTTATCGGCCCCTCCGAACTTCTGAAATAGTTCATTCATGAACTCCGCCGCACTCTTCTCGGCGGATCCAGAAGCGCTGCTGGTTCCTTGTTGGTTATCCATGGTATTCTGCAGAAAATTTTGAAAAGAACTTGGGCGAAATTTTCAGATTAGGGTTAGAGAGAGATTGAAATTTGGGGTTTTTGATTTGGGAGAGAGAATATTTGGAGAGAGAATGAGTAATGAGAAAATAAGAAGGCCAAAACCGATCATAGTGTAGGCATTGGAGAGGACAGTTTCCTTTTGCAGGCGGGTGCAGGTGGTGACGCTAGCGACCGTACGCCTCCCCATAAAGTGCTCTTTGAAATCCGGACCGGTGCCAACTCCCTCCAAAACTCTTTTACCCCACAATTCCTTGCTCAAGTAAATTCCTTCTGCCAAAACACACTAAAAGAAAACATCAAACTAAAAAAACAAATATGAAACGCCAAACTCCCCGGGTCTAGGATATGACAGCATCAAAAACATTCCCGATGGGTCTGGTGTTTCGAAAATATTTTTGGAAGAATAAAATTTTTTATTTGTTTGGATTTTTCTTGATTTAAAGAAAGCAATTAAATATTTACAAAATTGTTGTCAAGTGTTCTCAAAATTTCCTGGATCAGGGTATGGTCAAACTTTTAATTACTAGACCCAGGAGATATTTTAAAAACACTTCATTCCTAGACTGGTTAGGTGATATCAAAGAGTGCGCGTAGTGGCACTTCGTCCACTACACACAACTCTGAGCTATCCCTAAAGACCTTTATCCTATGTCCATTGACAAGAAAAGGTATGGAATTTGGTGCACTTCCCTGGATTTCAACTGCTCCGTTTGCTCGAAGTCCCATGATGATGTAAGGCCCAATCCATTTAGACTTTAACTTTCCAGGCATCAACTTGAGCTTGGATTGAAACAAAAGGACTTTCTGTCCTACCCTGAGTTCCTTGACCCGGAGATTTTTATCATGCCAAAGCTTAGTTTTTTCCTTATACCACATGGCAGATTCATAAGACTCAAGCCGTAACTCTTCCAGTTCCTGGAGCTGCATCTTCCTCTCTTCTTCACAAGCCTGCGGATTCATGTTGATCTCTTTGACCGCCCAGTATGCTCTGTGTTCGATTCCCACGGGTAAGTGGCACATTTTTCCGAATACCAACCTATATGGTGACATACCAATAGGTGTCTTATAAGCTGTCCTATAAGCCCATAATGCATCATCCAGTCTCTTACTCCAATCCTTCCTAGACGGGTTCACCGTTTTTTCGAGAATGGCCTTTATCTCCCTATTTGATATTTCTGCCTGGCCGTTGGACTGAGGATGATAAGGTGTAGACAACCTATGGTGGACTCCGTATTTCTTCATGAGAGCCTCTATTGTACGGTTCTTAAAATGGGTTCCTTGGTCTGAGATGACAGCCCTAGGGATCCCGTACCTGTTGAAAATGTTAGACCGCAGAAATTTGGCTACTTCCACAGCTTCGCAGGAGGTCGTAGCTTTTGCCTCTATCCATTTCGAAACGTAGTCCACCGCCACAAGTATGTATGTATTCCCATATGAAGATGGAAATGGACCCATAAAGTCCATACCCCAAACATCGAAAATCTCACAAACAATCACCGGAACTTGTGGCATTTCGTCCCTTCTAGAAATTCCTCCAATCTGCTGACACCTTTCGCAATTCTGGCAGAATTCGAATGCATCCTTATGTAATGTAGGCCAGTAGAAACCACTGTCTAGAACCTTCCTTGCAGTCTTCCTAGGTCCAAAGTGACCCCCACAAGCTAAAGCATGGCAATGATTCAGCACATCCCTTTGCTCCCACTCCGGAATGCATCTCCTAATTACCTGGTCAGCTCCCATTTTCCACAAATACGGATCGTCCCAAAAGTAGTATTTGGCTTCACTTTTTAATTTCATCTTCTGGGCCCGGGAAATTTCGTCGGAACTGGGCACTTCTCTAGTGACCAAGTAATTTGCTAGATCAGCGAACCATGGCTCTGCATTCGCCTGGCATTTCCTTTTTTCAGCATTTCCTGGACCTGTTGCTGCCATTACTTCTTCCCAATTGATAGGTCTAGGAGAATCGTTAAAATAATAAAGATGTTCTTCCGGGAACGCATCAGGTATTGCTTCATCCGTCTCACCTTGGTAAATGCGACTCAGGTGATCAGCCACCTTGTTCTCCGTCCCCTTCTTGTCTCTGACTTCCCAGTTAAACTCTTGTAACAGTAACACCCATCGGATCAACCTTGGCTTAGACTCCTTCTTTGCCAGTAAGTACTTTATCGCAGCGTGATCTGTGAAGACTATCACCCTCGACCCGAGCAGATATGGTCGGAATTTTTCAAAAGAGTACACGACTGCCAACATTTCCTTCTCCGTGGTGTCATAATTTTTCTGGGCCTGATTTAGCGTTTTTGACGCATAGAAAATCACGTAACTTTTTCCGTCAACTCTTTGACCTAGCACCGCCCCTACTGCATAGTCACTCGCATCGCACATGATTTCAAACGGCAAACCCCAATCAGGTGCTCTGATGATGGGGGCAGATACTAATCTGTCCTTCAGCAGCTGAAAAGCCTTAATGCACCCCTCATTAAAAACAAACTCAACATCGTTATGCAACAGATGAGTGAGTGGCTGAGCAATTTTGGCAAAATCCTTTATAAATCTCCTGTAGAATCCTGCGTGACCTAGGAATCCCCTCACTTCCTTTTGATTTGTCGGGTGGGGCAGTTTTGATATCACGTCCACTTTTGCTTGGTCCACCTGTATGCCCCTTTCCGATACTACATGCCCCAGGACAATTCCTTCAGGGACCATGAAGTGGCATTTCTCGAAATTCAAAACCAAGTGCTTCTCTTGACATCTTCTCAGCACTACATCCAAGCTCGCCAGACATGAATCAAATGAATCCCCGTATACAGTGAAGTCGTCCATAAAGATCTCGATGCAATCTTCCAGCAGGTCTGAGAAAATACTCATCATACATCGTTGAAAAGTGCCTGGTGCATTGCAAAGGCCAAACGGCATTCTCCGATATGCATACGTTCCGAACGGACACGTGAAAGTTGTCTTCTCCTGGTCCTCGGGGTCCACGTAAATTTGGAAATACCCACTATATCCGTCCAAGAAACAGAAATATTGCTTGCCTGCTAATCTCTCCAGCATCTGGTCAATGAACGGAAGGGGAAAATGGTCTTTCTTGGTTGCCTCATTCAATTTTCTGTAGTCAATGCACATCCTCCAACCGGTGACTAGCCTGGTCGGTACCAACTCATTCTTGTCGTTCTTGACAACCTGGATTCCCGACTTTTTGGGTACCATGTGTACTGGGCTAACCCATTCACTGTCTGGTATGGAATAAATGATTCCTAGGGATAACAACTTCAATACCTCCTTCAATACCTCTTCCCTCATATTGGGATTCAATTTGCGTTGAGGGTCTCTGCAGGGTTTCGCTCCTTCATTTAATCGAATGTGATGCATGCACAGATCAGGGCTAATCCCTACCAAGTCAGAAAGTGTCCAACCAATAGCGTTCTTGTTCCTTCGGATGACTTTCAGCAGCTCCTCTTCCTGTTCCTTGATCAAGTTGCTGTTGATAATCACCGGAAAAGTCTCATTCGCCTCAAGGTAAGCATACTTTAGGCCTGGCGGAAGTGTTTTCAACTCCTTCTTGGGAACATCTTTTTCCTGAGGCAGGGGGTTCTTTTCTGCTGCTCCAGTCGTCATCCCCTTAGTCGATCCAGGAAGATCTTCCTTGCTTGCCCCATAAAGTGTCTCCCTCGATCTGGCTAGCTCGGGCTTGGTGCAAAATTCCAGAATTGCTTCTGCTAGCTCTTCATCTGACAACTTGCTCGTATTCATTGCTTGGCACCAACTGGCCACCTCCCTATCAACAGCATGACTCATCTCTGAGTTCTCAATCTGTCCCTGCATTAATTCAGTCTCGAGGTATTCCTGGACCAAGGGGTTAATGATATCTACAGAATGCAAATTTTCAACATCAAGTGGCTTCTTCATTGCCTCATCTATGCTGAATGTATATTTATCCCCATTGTAATCGAGACAGATAGTACCATCAAAGACATCAATGATAGTCTTAGCAGTTCGCAGGAAAGGTCTCCCCAATAATACTCCGCCAGACTCTACAGACTCATTATCGCTCATCTTAATCACATGGAAGTCAGCCGGGTACAGGAAGTCGTGTACCTTGACTATTACGTTCTCGAGCACTCCTTCAGGGCAGATGCATGACCTGTCCGCCAATTGGATCACAACCTTCGTATCCACCATACCTACTCCCACTAACCTCTTGTATATGGACAGGGGTAACACATTTATGGATGCTCCCAAGTCACACATAGCATGCTCAATTTTTACATCGCCGATGGAAATAGGCAAGGTGAACATACCTGGGTCATTGCATTTCGAAGGCATCCTCCGCTTCTGAATTACCGCGGACACATTCTCGCCTATCAAGATTTTTCCACTAGGTCTAGCCTTCCCAGCTATAAACTCTTTGATGAACTTGCTGAAAACTGGCATTTTCAAAGCCTGTAAGAAGGGTAGATTTATCTCCAGTTTCCCGAAAATATCCATAAGATCCACTGGCTCATCCTTCTTTTTCTTTGACTCTCCTCGGTTTGGGAAAGGTTTTGGTCGTTTCCCGGTTCCGGAACATTCACCTGCTGAAGATTCATCGACTCCTTTTTTCTCTACCAATTCCGGTTCTGGATCTAGGAAAAATGGTTCGATTGTCCTGGGCAGCCGTTTCTCTAAATCTCCTGCCTGAAGTTCATCTCTAACTGCAGGGTTGCTTTCAACCGAGTTTCTTGATTCAGTGGTTTTTTCCTCTGTTTCCTTATCCTTAATGGGGGTCGTGACCTCTCTGTACCTCATGACCGGCCCTTCGTACTCCTTCCCAGATCTCAGCGTGATCTGGCTAATATTGGCTTTGTCAGGTGGTCTTACCGATGCAGGAATCTTGCCCTCGTTTCCCCGCATATCACTCAAGGAAGTAGCTATTTGAGACAACTGTTTGGCCAACATATCCATTGCCGCCTTCTGTTCTTGCTGCGCATCCTGAAGCTTGTGGACCACATCATTGTTCGACTGTAAATTGTTCTGAATGTGCTGCTGGGAACTAACGAGGTCGTGAACCATCTCATCAAGGTTCCTTGGTCTAGAGCTTGGCTGACTAGGGCCTGGCCCTATATTTTGGTTTGTTCCACTTCCTTGGCCTGGGCGAATGTGCCCTTGACCTCCTGGATTGTTGTTGAAATTACTTCCTTGACCTGGGTAAGGTGCTTGGAAATTCCTTTGATGTGGTGGTACATAAGAATTCCCTTGATAATTTTGATTCTTGTTTCCCCAGGTCGAGTGATCTCCTTGATTACGGTTGTTCCAATTTCCTTGCCCCTCATGATTTCTCCAGTTACCCTGCTTCTCGGGCTGCGGTGCGGACTGTATACTCAGTTGGGGTGCTGGCTGGCTTTGCTCGTTTTCAGACCATCTAAAGTTCGGGTGATTCCTCCAGGGTGCATCTCTTTGTCTTCCTTGGTTCCAACTTCCATCAGGATTCCAACTTCCCATCGCGTTCGCCTGGGCCTGGTAATCACCTTCCTGAGGTCCGTAATATTGCTGGAGTTGATTATCTACTGGACCGAACAACTTAGCCGTTTCCTTTGGTGCGGCTGTATTAGTTTTTTCGATAGCATTCAGCAAGGCTTTCTCCAGCCTATCAATCCTTGCTTCAACTTTGTCATCCTCCTGCTTCCTCAATGCATTCACAGAGCCTCTTCTCACAGCATTCCTCGTACTGTCATACGCCTTCTTGGCGTCGATTAATCTTCCCAAAATCTCTCTTGCCTCACTTCCTCTCTTTCTTGTAAAATTCCCCCCGCTCGAGGAGTTCATCAAATCCTTAGACTCGGGAGTTGCCCCTTCATAAAACAGAGAGTAGGTCTCTGCCTCTATCATCCGATGATTCGGGCATGCGTCCAGCAATCCCTTGAACCTTGACCAGTATTGGCTCAATGACTCATCGTAATCCTGCTTGCATTCCACTATCTCCTTCTTCAGAGCGTTCGTCTTGTTGGATGGAAAGAAGTAATCTAGGAACTCCAATTTAAAGTCCCTCCAGGTGCGGATAGAATCCGGGGGTAATCTCAACAACCATGTATTTGCCTCCCCTTTAGAGTGAAAGGAATCGCGCGCAAGCGATAGTCCTCCTCTGTCGCATCATTAGGCCTCTTTTGAATGCCACATAACTTGCTAAACTCGTTCAAAAACTCGTACGGGCATTCACTCCTTCGCCCAGAAAATGTTGGCAAGACACCTAACACATTCGTTTTGATCTCAATAGATCTCTGACGTGGGTTCATCACTATTGCGTGTGCTGGCTCTCCATCGAGATGAGCCGTTAGTGACCCTATTTCTGGATCTGGGTCCGCTACGTGTGCCATCTCAACTTCCTCTTCCTCCCCTGTTTCTGACTCTGTTTCCGATTCTGGTGGGGACTCCGGATCTGTTCGTCCTGAAGATTCCCAGGATTCGTCACTCAAAAACTCAGTCGGGAACGGATCTCCCGTCGTGAACCCTGATCTGGTAGTCACGGTGGAGGCTGTATCCTTGATCTTCCAAACGAACTGACCGTATTTCCAACCAGACGAGTTACTCCGGTGGAAGCTCCTGCTCATGTACTACAAAGAAAACGGAAAGAAAAAGTAAATTAAAATTATTCACACCAAAAACTCTAGGCACTAACACAAAGTACGCCATCCATCCCCGGCAACGGCGCCATTTGAAACGAGGTTTTTTTTAACACGTGTGCACAGAAATAGATCACTGCAAGCGCTTGGTCAAGACACCACGCTCCTTAAATCCACTAGAGCACAAGGTCTAGGAACTTAAGAGAACATAAAGTGCTTGGTCGTTGGACACACATCGACTCCCCTTCAAAAAAATATAAATCCCTCAACCCGAATACTATGAATTAGTATAGGGAAGTGGGGTCGATCCCACAGAGATGGACTCGCAAAGTAGTGCTCAGAGACTTTGGACAGACAAATGGCTGCTGCCACGCAACAAAAGGGTTGAGAATTTTAAACTAACTCTAGACCTAGGCAGAAAATGTAAATGCTAGACCTAGGACATGTTAAACTTGTAAATTCAGACTTCGACAACAAGAAACATAACCACTTCCTAGACAGTGTAAACAACTACCTAATCTAGCTAAACAGAATATGACTGAAAGTGGGGACCATAATTCCAAAAATGGCAAGTACGGAAAGAACTGCAGATTAACAAACTCTGACGCTAGCTCGCAGCAAAATGCATCCTCTCAACCGAATTAAACTTGCAGATGAACAAAACAGAGCAAAAAGCGAGATTCGACAGAATATAGAGATTTGGTCGTCGTTATCTTGCTGCAACTCGGAAAAACATCAGATCTGCGTACACTAGACGGAATGAAAGTAAAACACGTAAACTAAGCATGAAAATCAGATCGAAACTACTCAGATTCACGTCAGAATACTTGATCCACTCTGGATCCAAGACATCCGAACCCAACAACCAACAAATCCAGCAAATCCAACCAAAATTCTTCCACAATCCAACTCCAATCTCCCGGATCTGACCATTAACCTACAATAACTCAGTAAACAGCTGCGAAACGCATCCAACTCAGACAATTTAAAACTCCAAAATCTCAATAAGCGAAACGATCAAACCAGAAATCAACACAATCGCCATAACGAAAAATCAAACTTGCATTTAAACCAGAAACTATTCGGTGAAAACAGCGAACCGAGCTTCGAACAACGAAGCTCGGCAGAGTAAGTAAAATGCGGAAAGCGGAAAATAAATTGTTTCTTCGCTCCTAACAAGAGCGGTGTTACACCATATCGGAAGCTAAGATGAAACCCGAACGTGCGAACTGAGATCTCCTCAAAACTAGTATCAAGTGTGTGTGTGGGAAAGTGAACTAAGCAACAGGCTGTGGTGAGGTCTCCCCCGAGAAGATCCCTCCAGCTTGCATGCTTCTGCTTTTTATAGATGCGGACATAGCCCTTGAGTCTTCGTAGAAATCCCTATTCTACCCTTCAACTCTGGAGCTTCCTCCGTCGAGCAATTCTCTTCATAATTGTTCACTAAATCGCCAGTTCCTCGACCTTGTGATTTTTTGGTCTTCTTTCCTGGACCTGGCGAATTCCTTCACACACCTGGCTTAAAACGTGCGTTAGTCCTAGTAAAATCACGAATTAAATCCCTAGACCCATGCATGAAATTAGCCTTATCAAACTGCTCACACTTAAACCATGCTTGTCCTCAAGTATGAAAGACAAGAAAAAGAAATAAGGCGAATTTCAATGCACGCCCCCCCCCAAGTACTATTCTACAAACAAAACAGACTCCTAGACCTAGACAACTACAACACGAAACACATAAAAATCACAAAAGAAAAGAAAACACATAAGCGCATAAACTGGTATTTTCCTAGCAGCCATCCCCACAAGTTTAAGGTCAATCCAAGCGTTTACAGCCTCAGATTCCTCCCCCTCCCTTCTTCTGTCTAGTCAAGTTGTCAGTTCGTCAAGATAGCCTTCTGACTTCCCAATTGTTAGATTCACTCGATCACTCATTCCTCACCAGGGATGTTAGGATCGGATCGCTCTTAAGTTAAAGTTACTCCACTGATGCATCGGGTTATGAGAGTTTCTCCTTCCTACCGTCTCCTTTTTATTCCTGGGTCTGGTTACTACTGCTTCCTGCCCTTAAACCTTGGCTTAGACTCCTTCTTTGCCAGTAAGTACTTTATCGCAGCGTGATCTGTGAAGACTATCACCCTCGACCCGAGCAGATATGGTCGGAATTTTTCAAAAGAGTACACGACTGCCAACATTTCCTTCTCCGTGGTGTCGTAATTTTTCTGGGCCTGATTTAGCGTTTTTGACGCATAGAAAATCACGTAACTTTTTCCGTCAACTCTTTGACCTAGCACCGCCCCTACTGCATAGTCACTCGCATCGCACATGATTTCAAACGGCAAACCCCAATCAGGTGCTCTGATGATGGGGGCAGATACTAATCTGTCCTTCAGCAGCTGAAAAGCCTTAATGCACCCCTCATTAAAAACAAACTCAACATCGTTATGCAACAGATGAGTGAGTGGCTGAGCAATTTTGGCAAAATCCTTTATAAATCTCCTGTAGAATCCTGCGTGACCTAGGAATCCCCTCACTTCCTTTTGATTTGTCGGGTGGGGCAGTTTTGATATCACGTCCACTTTTGCTTGGTCCACCTGTATGCCCCTTTCCGATACTACATGCCCCAGGACAATTCCTTCAGGGACCATGAAGTGGCATTTCTCGAAATTCAAAACCAAGTGCTTCTCTTGACATCTTCTCAGCACTACATCCAAGCTCGCCAGACATGAATCAAATGAATCCCCGTATACAGTGAAGTCGTCCATAAAGATCTCGATGTAATCTTCCAGCAGGTCTGAGAAAATACTCATCATACATCGTTGAAAGTGCCTGGTGCATTGCAAAGGCCAAACGGCATTCTCCGATATGCATACGTTCCGAACGGACACGTGAAAGTTGTCTTCTCCTGGTCCTCGGGGTCCACGTAAATTTGGAAATACCCACTATATCCGTCCAAGAAACAGAAATATTGCTTGCCTGCTAATCTCTCCAGCATCTGGTCAATGAACGGAAGGGGAAAATGGTCTTTCTTGGTTGCCTCATTCAATTTTCTGTAGTCAATGCACATCCTCCAACCGGTGACTAGCCTGGTCGGTACCAACTCATTCTTGTCGTTCTTGACAACCTGGATTCCCGACTTTTTGGGTACCATGTGTACTGGGCTAACCCATTCACTGTCTGGTATGGAATAAATGATTCCTAGGGATAACAACTTCAATACCTCCTTCAATACCTCTTCCCTCATATTGGGATTCAATTTGCGTTGAGGGTCTCTGTAGGGTTTCGCTCCTTCATTTAATCGAATGTGATGCATGCACAGATCAGGGCTAATCCCTACCAAGTCAGAAAGTGTCCAACCAATAGTGTTCTTGTTCCTTCGGATGACTTTCAGCAGCTCCTCTTCCTGTTCCTTGATCAAGTTGCTGTTGATAATCACCGGAAAAGTCTCATTCGCCTCAAGGTAAGCATACTTTAGGCCTGGCGGAAGTGTTTTCAACTCCTTCTTGGGAACATCTTTTTCCTGAGGCAGGGGGTTCTTTTCTGCTGCTCCAGTCGTCATCCCCTTAGTCGATCCAGGAAGATTTTCCTTGCTTACCCCATAAAGTGTCTCCCTCGATCTGGCTAGCTCGGGCTTGGTGCAAAATTCCAGAATTGCTTCTGCTAGCTCTTCATCTGACAACTTGCTCGTATTCATTGCTTGGCACCAACTGGCCACCTCCCTATCAACAGCATGACTCATCTCTGAGTTCTCAATCTGTCCCTGCATTAATTCAGTCTCGAGGTATTCCTGGACCAAGGGGTTAATGATATCTACAGAATGCAAATTTTCAACATCAAGTGGCTTCTTCATTGCCTCATCTATGCTGAATGTATATTTATCCCCATTGTAATCGAGACAGATAGTACCATCAAAGACATCAATGATAGTCTTAGCAGTTCGCAGGAAAGGTCTCCCCAATAATACTCCGCCAGACTCTACAGACTCATTATCGCTCATCTTAATCACATGGAAGTCAGCCGGGTACAGGAAGTCGTGTACCTTGACTATTACGTTCTCGAGCACTCCTTCAGGGCAGATGCATGACCTGTCCGCCAATTGGATCAAAACCTTCGTATCCACCATACCTACTCCCACTAACCTCTTGTATATGGACAGGGGTAACACATTTATGGATGCTCCCAAGTCACACATAGCATGCTCAATTTTTACATCGCCGATGGAAATAGGCAAGGTGAACATACCTGGGTCATTGCATTTCGAAGGCATCCTCCGCTTCTGAATTACCGCGGACACATTCTCGCCTATCAAGATTTTTCCACTAGGTCTAGCCTTCCCAGCTATAAACTCTTTGATGAACTTGCTGAAAACTGGCATTTTCAAAGCCTGTAAGAAGGGTAGATTTATCTCCAGTTTCCCGAAAATATCCATAAGATCCACTGGCTCATCCTTCTTTTTCTTTGCCTCTCCTCGGTTTGGGAAAGGTTTTGGTCGTTTCCCGGTTCCGGAACATTCACCTGCTGAAGATTCATCGACTCCTTTTTTCTCTACCAATTCCGGTTCTGGATCTAGGAAAAATGGTTCGATTGTCCTGGGCAGCCGTTTCTCTAAATCTCCTGCCTGAAGTTCATCTCTAACTGCAGGGTTGCTTTCAACCGAGTTTCTTGATTCAGTGGTTTTTTCCTCTGTTTCCTTATCCTTAATGGGGGTCGTGACCTCTCTGTACCTCATGACCGGCCCTTCGTACTCCTTCCCAGATCTCAGCGTGATCTGGCTAATATTGGCTTTGTCAGGTGGTCTTACCGATGCAGGAATCTTGCCCTCGTTTCCCCGCATATCACTCAAGGAAGTAGCTATTTGAGACAACTGTTTGGCCAACATATCCATTGCCGCCTTCTGTTCTTGCTGCGCATCCTGAAGCTTGTGGACCACATCATTGTTCGACTGTAAATTGTTCTGAATGTGCTGCTGGGAACTAACGAGGTCGTGAACCATCTCATCAAGGTTCCTTGGTCTAGAGCTTGGCTGACTAGGGCCTGGCCCTATATTTTGGTTTGTTCCACTTCCTTGGCCTGGGCGAATGTGCCCTTGACCTCCTGGATTGTTGTTGAAATTACTTCCTTGACCTGGGTAAGGTGCTTGGAAATTCCTTTGATGTGGTGGTACATAAGAATTTCCTTGATAATTTTGATTCTTGTTTCCCCAGGTCGAGTGATCTCCTTGATTACGGTTGTTCCAATTTCCTTGCCCCTCATGATTTCTCCAGTTACCCTGCTTCTCGGGCTGCGGTGCGGACTGTATACTCAGTTGGGGTGCTGGCTGGCTTTGCTCGTTTTCAGACCATCTAAAGTTCGGGTGATTCCTCCAGGGTGCATCTCTTTGTCTTCCTTGGTTCCAACTTCCATCAGGATTCCAACTTCCCATCGCGTTCGCCTGGGCCTGGTAATCACCTTCCTGAGGTCCGTAATATTGCTGGAGTTGATTATCTACTGGACCGAACAACTTAGCCGTTTCCTTTGGTGCGGCTGTATTAGTTTTTTCGATAGCATTCAGCAAGGCTTTCTCCAGCCTATCAATCTTTGCTTCAACTTTGTCATCCTCCTGCTCCCTCAATGCATTCACAGAGCCTCTTCTCACAGCATTCCTCGTACTGTCATACGCCTTCTTGGCGTCGATTAATCTTCCCAAAATCTCTCTTGCCTCACTTCCTCTCTTTCTTGTAAAATTCCCCCCGCTCGAGGAGTTCATCAAATCCTTAGACTCGGGAGTTGCCCCTTCATAAAACAGAGAGTAGGTCTCTGCCTCTATCATCCGATGATTCGGGCATGCGTCCAGCAATCCCTTGAACCTTGACCAGTATTGGCTCAATGACTCATCGTAATCCTGCTTGCATTCCACTATCTCCTTCTTCAGAGCGTTCGTCTTGTTGGATGGAAAGAAGTAATCTAGGAACTCCAATTTAAAGTCCCTCCAGGTGCGGATAGAATCCGGGGGTAATCTCAACAACCATGTATTTGTCTCCCCCTTTAGAGTGAAAGGAATCGCGCGCAAGCGATAGTCCTCCTCTGTCGCATCATTAGGCCTCTTTTGAATGCCACATAACTTGCTAAACTCGTTCAAAAACTCGCACGGGCATTCACTCCTTCGCCCAGAAAATGTTGGCAAGACACCTAACACATTCGTTTTGATCTCAATAGATCTCTGACGTGGGTTCATCACTATTGCGTGTGCTGGCTCTCCATCGAGATGAGCCGTTAGTGACCCTATTTCTGGATCTGGGTCCGCTACGTGTGCCATCTCAACTTCCTCTTCCTCCCCTGTTTCTGACTCTGTTTCCGATTCTGGTGGGGACTCCGGATCTGTTCGTCCTGAAGATTCCCAGGATTCGTCACTCAAAAACTCAGTCGGGAACGGATCTCCCGTCGTGAACCCTGATCTGGTAGTCACGGTGGAGGCTGTATCCTTGATCTTCCAAACGAACTGACCGTATTTCCAACCAGACGAGTTACTCCGGTGGAAGCGCTTGGTCAAGACACCACGCTCCTTAAATCCACTAGAGCACAAGGTCTAGGAACTTAAGAGAACATAAAGTGCTTGGTCGTTGGACACACATCGACTCCCCTTCAAAAAAATATAAATCCCTCAACCCGAATACTATGAATTAGTATAGGGAAGTGGGGTCGATCCCACAGAGATGGACTCGCAAAGTAGTGCTCAGAGACTTTGGACAGACAAATGGCTACTGCCACGCAACAAAAGGGTTGAGAATTTTAAACTAACTCTAGACCTAGGCAGAAAATGTAAATGCTAGACCTAGGACATGTTAAACTTGTAAATTCAGACTTCGACAACAAGAAACATAACCACTTCCTAGACAGTGTAAACAACTACCTAATCTAGCTAAACAGAATATGACTGAAAGTGGGGACCATAATTCCAAAAATGGCAAGTACGGAAAGAACTGCAGATTAACAAACTCTGACGCTAGCTCGCAGCAAAATGCATCCTCTCAACCGAATTAAACTTGCAGATGAACAAAACAGAGCAAAAGCGAGATTCGACAGAATATAGAGATTTGGTCGTCGTTATCTTGCTGCAACTCGGAAAAACATCAGATCTGCGTACACTAGACGGAATGAAAGTAAAACACGTAAACTAAGCATGAAAATCAGATCGAAACTACTCAGATTCACGTCAGAATACTTGATCCACTCCGGATCCAAGACATCCGAACCCAACAACCAACAAATCCAGCAAATCCAACCAAAATTCTTCCACAATCCAACTCCAATCTCCCGGATCTGACCATTAACCTACAATAACTCAGTAAACAGCTGCGAAACGCATCCAACTCAGACAATTTAAAACTCCAAAATCTCAATAAGCGAAACGATCAAACCAGAAATCAACACAATCGTCATAACGGAAAATCAAACTTGCATTTAAACCAGAAACTATTCGGTGAAAACAGCGAACCGAGCTTCGAACAACGAAGCTCGGCAGAGTAAGTAAAATGCGGAAAGCGGAAAATAAATTGTTTCTTCGCTCCTAACAAGAGCGGTGTTACACCATATCGGAAGCTAAGATGAAACCCGAACGTGCGAACTGAGATCTCCTCAAAACTAGTATCAAGTGTGTGTGTGGGAAAGTGAACTAAGCAACAGGCTGTGGTGAGGTCTCCCCCGAGAAGATCCCTCCAGCTTGCATACTTCTGCCTTTTATAGATGCGGACATAGCCCTTGAGTCTTCGTAGAAATCCCTATTCTACCCTTCAACTCTGGAGCTTCCTCCGTCGAGCAATTCTCTTCATAATTGTTCACTAAATCGCCAGTTCCTCGACCTTGTGATTTTTTGGTCTTCTTTCCTGGACCTGGCGAATTCCTTCACACACCTGGCTTAAAACGTGCGTTAGTCCTAGTAAAATCACGAATTAAATCCCTAGACCCATGCATGAAATTAGCCTTATCAGGGGTATTCAGCGATCATGGTGGCGGTGGATAGGCTGTCAAAATACGCCCATTTCGCACCGTTACCGTCGCGTTTTGATGCATGGCGTGTGGCTAACGTTTTTATTAACACGATGGTGAAGCATCATGGGTTTCCAAAAACCCTTGTGTCCGACAGGGATCCTCTATTCTTGAACGAGGTAAGGGAGAATATGTTAAAATTGAGTGGAACCAAGTTGCATTTCACGACGGCGTATCATCCGCAATCGGATGGCCAAACCGAGGTGCGCAATCGAGGCCTTGAACAATACTTGAGAGCTTTTACAGCCGATCGCCCTGCCAAGTGGAGCAATTTCTTACCTTGGGTGGAATTGGCTCTAAATTGTTTCCATCACGACGGTTTGGGGACGTCTCCTTTTCACGCCCTATATGGCCGGGAACCACCGCCGTTGATTTTGGCCGCACCTTCGGTCACGACTCCTCCGAATGTGGCAGAGGTCATTCGACAGAGGGGGGAGTTGATCGTGGCTCTGCCTAAGAACCTAGAAAGGGCGCAACAACGCATGAGGACCGTGGCAAATCGGCATCGACGCGATGTGGAGTATAGTGTGGGTGATCGCGTGTTGCTTAAGCTGCAGCAATACAGGCAGCATTCCGTCGCTTGCCCGTTGTCGTCGAAGCTGGCACGCCGCTTTTACGGCCCCTTTGAAGTGTTGGAACGCATAGGGCCTGTGGCTTATCGCCTACGGCTGCCGGAGGGGAGTCGGATCCATGACGTTTTTCACGTGAGTTTGCTACGCCCTTTTGTGGAGGGAACGTCGGTCGAGATCACTGCATTTCCGACGATTTTTGATAGGGGAAGCCCCATGGCTAGACCTCTGAAATTGGCTGCGAGACGTACAGTATGGCGTGAGGGTGATGCGGTTGACGAGGGGCTGTTGCACTGGGCGGACGACGAGGGCCAGTCCCCGACTTGGGAGCCGATGTCGATGATTGAGAAGCGTTTTCCGGAGCTACTCCTTGCGGACAAGGAGATTGTTATCGAGGGGGGAGTTGATACGGTATCTTCCCCAACACATGCAGGTGGACAGGAGGTGGTCGAGGGCAACGACAGCAGTGAAGAGCAGCCGGTGTTCGAGACGAGAGTTGAAGAGTTGTCAAGTTCGGAGGCCACGACCGTAAGCGCGAGGCCTCGAAGGGAGTCATGTCCGCCAAATCGCTTTGGGGATTACGTGAGATATTAGGATGCTTCTTTTCGCCTATTTTGTTTGGTTTATTTTAGGAGAGTTATTTAATTATGTAAACGCAAGATATTATTAAACGTTGAGTCGGGCTTTTGCTCCTTTTCGGGTTTTCTTCGTTGATTCTTTCCCGAATCGTATTGTCGAATCAACCCTAGGGTCCTTAGATATAGATAGGGGAATTGTTAACTTCATTCACAAGAAATAGCATCCAAATTCCTCTACTCTGCGTTCTAATTTTTTTCTGCAAACCCTAGTATTTTGGCGTGATCGACGGGGCAAGCCCGCGACTGCCATATCAGTTTCCGTCGGTGACGAACTCGTCTCCGGCAACTAACGTTGAGGGCAGAAAACCCTTAACAGGGGACCTCACCTAGGCTACTGGGTGTGAGTAGGAGCCACGGCAGCAGGTTCATGGACGGATCTTCAAACTGACTCCAATGTGGCTAGGTCGGCTTTAGTGCCGTTCTTGGAACGCCGGTGCGTGTATTAGAATGAGAACTTCCACCTAACGCAGGGTTCCGGTCACGGTGTACAATCTCCGGTGAGCTTTAAACCTTGAGAACCGAGTCGTCTGAAAATGAACACTCCCATTCTTCAACTAGGCTCCGAAGCACCAGCCAAACCAGAGGTGGCTAGAGCAGCGTTGGGACTGTTAGAAGGAGCGGGGTTGTGCACGCCGACGAGTAAGTAGACTGTCGGCGACACACTTGGCGCTCGTTGTACGGGGGCCTCCGCCTTGTCGCCAAAACCAAGGAGTGACGGTCTTGGAGGGAAGAAAGAGCTCACCTCCATATCGTCGACATCCTCTTCATCGAACGCCAGCAAGTATAGCTGAGGAAGACAACCCACTGGGTAGAGAGCTTAATGCAGTTGTCCAGCAACGACGTGTAGCCCCAAGGTAGAAGGGACGGAGAAAGATCTCCAACAAATCGGCCGGACCTCCCTGCGAGCTACTCAAAGTGGCGGAGGTCCTCAGAAACTCAGGCGACTCCAGTGGGGAGTACCATCAGAAAGGGTTCAGGGAGGGGGTAGTGTAGTGTGTACTTCGGCCGGAGGTGCGGCTAGGGGGCGGCGTGACAGCCGCCCCCTCCAAAGTTTTTAGAAAGAGAAACTCCGCCAGTTCTAGCTTTTCACTTCTAGAGAGAAGGAAGAGAAAAGTTCTAGAGAGAGGAAGTACTACTGAGAGCTCTTTCTTCCACAAATTCCACATTGATTTAGTATTGAGTTGCGATAAGTTATTTTGTTGCAAATTCTCAAGAAAATAACTTAGTAGGAATTGAGGATTTTTTTAATAAAAAATCTCTAGTTTGGGGTGTGGCATTATATAAGATAAATGATAATATTAATCATTGTTTGAAGTTACCAAATGAAAAAATTTCAGTTATGGGGTGATATAAATATAGTTTGGAGTAGATTGAAATAGTCAAAACAATTGTGAAGCAACGCAACAATCTGTCCAACAGAAAACTTCCCCACCGTCTCTATATTAGGAAGAGTAAACCTTGACTGATGGTTGAAAACTGCATTACCTGATTTCAACCTTAGAAACTCTCGCTCACATATCATCTTCTATTATACACAAATACTAGTTTATTCTTAATTTTTGACACTACTTGTGTTTCGTACCTCCAAAAGGTCCATGCACATGAACCTCGCTCGAACTCGAAACATATATGTTGTAGCTAATGGAGAGTCTGAACCCGAAGTTCGATCAAGATAAGTTGTAGGCCAGATAAAAAAGAAAATGAGAGAAATAAAGATATATCCATGGTTGTTAATGGTGTTTTTTGGTTTTGGTTGGATGTTAGAAATCGTTAATGGTAATATTGGAGAATGGGATGAGGTATGGAAGAAGCGATCCGAGGAGTCATGGAATCGAACACTTGAGACTTATGAGCCCGTCCCGGAACACATAGTTAGTCATTTGAATGTTCATGCCAACAAGTAAGCCGAGTAGTATTTGTTTTTCTATATAGGAAAATGAAATAGAAAAAGATTGTTTTGTTATTTGGAGTGATGCATTTGTGCAGGGCAGTAAAAGAAGTGGAAGAAATAAATGCAAAGGAAAATAGCAGTCGAAGGGAGCTACTAAGGGGCTACACGGGTCCGTGCATGGCGACAAACCCAATCGACCGTTGCTGGAGATGTCGGCCGAGATGGGCGAAGAGGCGGTTTAGGTTGGCGGACTGCGTGTTAGGGTTTGGATACAAGACCACAGGCGGAAAGAACGGCGCCATCTATGTGGTGACGGACCATACCGACCAAGACATGATAAACCCTAGGCCGGGAACCCTCCGGCACGCTGTGATCCAAAAGGAGCCGTTGTGGATCATTTTCGAGCGCAACATGCTCATCGTCCTCCAGCAGGAGCTGATCATGCAGGGCGACAAGACTATTGACGGGCGTGGCGTCCGAGTCGACATTGCCTATGGCGCCGGCATCACCATCCAGTTTGTCAGCAACGTCATCATCCACGGCATAAGAATCCACGACATCCTCAGCAAGAGCGGCGGCATGATTAGAGACTCTGTCGACCATTATGGCTTCCGCACTGTCAGCGATGGCGACGGCATCTCCATCTTTGGGTCACAGAATATCTGGATCGATCATGTCTCAATGAAGAATTGCAGCGATGGCCTTATTGACGCCATCGAGGGATCCACGGGCATCAGCATCACCAACAGCCACTTCACTGATCACGATGAGGTATAGGAGCATATCATATGGATTGACAATGACATGAATTACTATGAATATATATCTCAAACAAATCTCATATATATTTGTGAAATTTTTGACAGGCATTGCTCTTTAGTGCAAATGATATGGCTACTTATGATGATAAAATGCAAGTTACGGTAGCCTTCAACCATTTTGGGAAAAGAATGGTGCAGAGAATGCCGAGGTGCAGATTTGGTTATTTTCATGTTGTTAACAATGACTATACTCATTGGAAAATGTATGCCATTGGTGGAAGCAGTCATCCCACCATCATTAGCCAGGGAAACAGATTTGTTGCCGATCATCCTTTTGCCAAACAGGTACGGAACTCTACTTATTATGTATTCACATTCAAACCCAATTGCTATAACTTTCTAATTTAGAATGAGATGCATCACCAAATCAAGAATTAGAAGTTACTCCACGATGTTGAAATCATTGTAGGTGACAAAAAGGGAGAAATCTCCAGAATCAGAGTGGATGACATGGACATGGATATCAGAAGGCGACCTATTTTTGAGAGGGGCGTATTTTATCGAATCAGGAGATAGAGATTGGACTAAGAAGCATCCTGAACTTTATGACAAGATTCTGGCGGCTCCAGGTATACATACAGCAGAAATTACTAGATTTGCAGGCGCACTTAATTGTGTTGTAGGAGAACCCTGTTAAACCACGCTTTATTTAATTTAGTATTCGCACGAACTACATAATATGCTGTCACTATATAACATATTCCCTATATCAATGTAAGAATTTCGATTTTGCGATTTAGATCGGAGATTCATGTCTTGATTCTGTAAGATCCGAATTTATATTTTTTGGAAATGCACAATTGTTTAAGATCCCCAATGAAATTGTGTTTTAGATACTCCATGATTCAAACTTTTTTTGATTCAATTAGTTATCCGTCTACTGCAATTGTTTATCAGATATGATGCAATTGTATATTAGATACGATGCAGAATTTGTGATTCAAGTGTTAATTCAACTAATGTAAATGTGTATATGGAGGCAAATAGAAATGTAAGTGATACATTCATGGTCAATACCATATAACTAGGGATGTCTCTCGCTCGGGTTCAAGCTATTCGGATATTATTTTTTTGATTAAAATTTTTCTAATCCTAATCCTAACCCTTCAAATTTCAGGCTCGTTATGCTAATTGGGACAAAAAGATTTCTCTAACAATGCTTAGTTCCAATTCTTATTCAATTAAAACTTATGTTTCCACTATGTACTTTACAGAATATGTAATTAATTGAACCACTCAATATCGTACTAATTCACTAAATGCAAACAAACTACTATTAAATTACAAACAGGTGGCGGATCAGGGAGGGGCAGAAGGGGGCGACCGCCTCTCCCCGGTGACCCACTACCATGGACCCGGACGTAAATTTTCCATAGACGCCCCCTTCAATAGCTTCCGACGTTGCCCCTCCCCCTTCTGTTTAGTTTCTGATAAATTTTATTTTGCCCCTTCCGATTATGGATCCGCCGCACTCAAATGATTCTAATGTATTAGAACTAATAGAAATGTAAAAACGGCAAATTATCTTACGTAGGATCTGTTAGAATTACTGTTTAATTTATAATTTAGTTCAAAGTCAAACTATTTATGTGGTTTAGTTTGAGAGATGGATAAGATTTTTTGTATTGTTAAACTCACGAATCACCTTTCACATTTTTTCCTCGGATTTTCTCTCGCGGAAAAAATGAGAAAATTTTGATTGGAAGGGGAAATCTATCGGGCTGACCCGCAACTCGACCGGGTCAGTCTACTTAACCTGTCAACCCATTCAGGTTGGGTTCGCCCTAATAGTCCATTTCTATATTCCGGTTACAAAACTATAATCTTAATTCTCTAATTTTATCGGATTATTTGGACCGACCTGTGAGTTTCGGATTGAATTGACATTCCTACATAGGTATAACAATAACATTTCAAAAATGAATAGAGTCTGCTATGAAGCAAATTACAAATATGTTCCCGCGTGTATAAGTCAATTATGCATTATGTTTATGACACATAAATAACTGCATTTAACTCATTTTCAAAACATAAAGACGTCAAATGTAATGGTTTATTCATTGATGTCAATTAAGCAAAAAAAAATCCAACGAAACATTGAAATATGAAGGGTAGGTGCGCCTTGATACAACGAGGCACAACCTGATTATATCCATGGTAAAATCAAAGAGATGAGTGGTAGTCCAACCACCGTAGATGGAAGTCAAGGGGAAAGAGCAAATAAATCAAGAAAAATTGGCAATCGTTCCGGAATAAGAACAAAAGGATGCGGTAAGTGAATGCTATCGCCAAAAGAAAAGTCAATTTCAAAGCCTAGGGCTTGTCATGGATGTGAGCTTCGTGGAGTATCACATGACAAACTTAATTGTCCAAATTTACACGATGGGTATGTGAAGTGTTGAATTTTATGATTTACTCCTTCTGTCCTCGAATAGGAGTCCCGTTTTTCCATTTTAGTCCGTCCGCGGATAGGAGTCTCGGTTCATTTTTACCATAAATGGTAACAGGGTTCCACCTTCTACTAACTCATTCCACTCATATTTCATTTAAAATTAATATATACAAGTGGGACCCCTATTCCACTAACTTTTTTCTATCCACTTTTTTTAACATTTCTTAAAACTCGTACCGCCCGTAAATGGGACTCCTAATAGCGAACAAAGGGAGTATATATTATAGTTGTTTTAGTAACCAATATATTTCACTTCATTATTTTACTCTCATATTTCAATTTCAGATCGGTTGCACATAATCGTCAAGACAATAATGACTATGCACATGGAAAAGGTTGATGTCCATAGTTGGTGAAAATAATTTTGAAGTTTGTTTTCTTATTAGAATTTTTTGGGCATAGTATAGTTGAATTTCTAGGTACGTTTGAAGTTTGTTTTCTTATTAGAATTTTTTGGGCATAGTATAGTTGAATTTCTAGGTACGCAGACATTTTATACCATAATATCCGATATTCTATGTACTCTTTATTGTTTTCTGGTTTGCTATAGTTAATCAGATTGCACTTGACATTAGCTCTAAAAACTGATGGATGATGTTAATGACACTTGCAAAGCCTGAGTCTTTTATCACATTATCCTTATTCCTATCATAGAGGTGTAAATGGTGTTCATAAGCTCGAGGTCCCTCTGTCGGGCCTCTATATATAGCTGGATGGTACATGACAGACTAGGTGTTGCTTATATTTGTTGATTTTGTTTTTGTATTCAGGCTTTGCCCGCTTTTTTTACAAAAAAAAAAATTAACACCAACAAAAGAAAAAAAAACTATAAATCACTATTTAATGTTTCACTACATAATATTTTAGATGCAGTTTTGATAAATGTAAATTGATAAATGTAAATTAGAGGAAGCATAATTTTACCCATATAAAACTCCTATCAGCTTGTGTCTTTTATGTTTTCCTAAAAATTGATGTTGGAAAAATATTCAACGAGAGAAGCAAGTTGTTGGTGTTAGGATTGGTATACTGAAAAGTATATTTCAAGCAATGTGCATGGATAGAATTGCTTGTATACAATAAACTCTACAATCCACTTTTAACCCAAGGCAAGAAAAAGTATTGTTTTTATCGCATTGGTGTTTGCTTATGCATTTATGAGATGTTTCTCAAACATTTAAATGTATAAGAAGCAAACAAATCTAATTCTTCTGCACAGTAGACTGGTCGTGAACGACGTTCACAGAAGGTGACGCAGTCGGTCATTTGTAGAAGAGAAATAGAATTTCACAACCTAGATAGGCTTTGGCTACCTATCGTTAAAGGTTGCAGTGTCAGTCCACATGTTTCCTTACCTTAGGAAATAAACGACACTTGTGTGGCATATCACTAAAGGATCTAACAGTTGAGAGAAGTCTTTCTTGTTATTTACTGAAAGACGAGGTCTCGGTGATTATTATTTCTTAATCATTGTTGACATAACATTGAGTATGCGACATTGATTATGCACTACTTTGATTTATCAAATGGTGCGGATTTTTCGCAATCCAAGAATCCTGATATCTTGGGTAGTGGTGATCAATGTCTAGAGGTGTTAGTATTGTTATTGCGATTAATCGTGTGTTGTGTGAGTCCAATTTGATAATATCCTCAAGAGGTGTTCGAAAAATATTTTATTATTCAGAAACTCGGCCGGTTGGAATTTATTCTAGAATTATAAATAAAGATTTTGAACTAGACAACTCTTGGATAAAGATATTAATTAATTAAAAGTCAAATAACAGACTTAAATTAATTAATGAATATTTATATCTTAAACACAGAAAATAATAAATGAAAGAGGTAGAGCCCGGATTACTTGTAATTTGGGATTGGACGGGCAGTAAATATTATTTTACTATAGTGGCTGATAATAATATTCTGTTTGGATTTGCATTAAATTGGGGCTCAATTTAATTAGTAAAAGTCCAACAGGTTGACCCAAATCAAAACAGAACAAGACATTTCTGAGCTAAGATATGCAAAATAAAAAGAAAACCGAAAGCAGATCAGAAATAGCATGCATGAAACATAACACCGAAGCTGGAAATGAGGACACAACTTTAGCTTAACTAAATAAAAAACATCAAATCGTCAATAACATCAAAAGTAGACAGAAAACAAACAAAGAAAGCAGTAAATTGTTTCATCACCCCTTCTCGGAGTGGAATACAAAACCGAAAGCTAAAAATGCAAGAAACTACCACCAAATACCGACTAAACTAAACTAAGCGAGGACTAAGTGTGTGTGTGTGCGACGAAATCAAGAAGATGAAGTGCAAGAGCTCCGATTTCAGCCCTAGAAGAGAGCTGAATTCCTAAAGATATTCTAACTAAGAAAGCTTGTGAGTCCCCCTCTAACTACGGCTGGGACTCCCTTTTCTTTATGTGTTGGGCTTCCTTTATATAGAGAGGCGTAGGGCTTTGGTCCCTAGGGTACCATTCTCTGTGAAATGTCATTCCTGCCCTTTACATTTTGTGGTGGGGTCTCTCGCTCTATTTTCCAATGCGAACTCATGCTGGCTCCGTTTGATTCTTGACTTGATCCGCTCAATGCCGCAATTTTTTTTCTTCTTTTCTTGATTCGTGCTTCCGCCCAACTGATTTGTTCCTTCTTCTGAAAATGGCAGATTTCACACACACCTGGCTCAAAAACAGACGTTAGTTCCTGGATTTGAGTGCAGTTTTGCCACGGAACACATACATGAAACGAACCTCATCACACACCAACGCATATACAGATCACCAACATTTTCACATAACCAAACACATATATAGCCCCATAAATGCTTAGTGACAGACTAGGGTACGCGGACCAGATCAAAAACGGAATCGGAATCAGAATCAGATGCAGACGCGGATTTTATCCTCGAGAGGACTCCGCACAGACCACTCATTTAGGGTGCAAACAGATAATCAGACCACCCATGAGGGTGCATATCAGACGGATCAGATAACAAACAAATCAGATGTCAGATGATCCTCGCTTCGGTCATCCAGAAGACGGGCGATCACAGATAATGCAGCGCTACTGTCCTATGGCATGCCAATTGTACCCATAGAATACACTCAAGCACGAGGCGTAAACACAATCAAATATACTCATTTTCATCTCAATACTTATTCCCAACTATTTCCAACATAACACATCAACAATATATTTTCATACCATATCATATTAAATTCATAGATTAAATTCCAACTCTCTCAAAACCATCCCAGATTCAACAACATGTGCATATCATATATTGTATTACTAATTAGCACACACTATTACATATGCAATTGCGTAGACCTATATCAGGAAATTAAGACCTAATGCAGAATATACTACCTTATAACCCAGTGAAATTGACCAAATAGGGCATAACACAAACTCACATTCATCCCTTTTCATATTTCATTACCAAATCATTCAACAATTCATCATATTCTCGTATTTTACTTCATAATTCTTTTTCACACATAATTCATTAAAATTTACCAAGACAATAGGTCACATAATAATCACATAAAAACACATAAGAGAATTAGGCATTTTAAGTATTGAGCATGCTACCTGACAGACTTATGAGCATAAGCCATTTTACCACCTTTACATTTCAGTTAGTTCGCACTGTTTTTCTCTTCCACCATTATCCTATCTTTGCGACCACCGTTGATAATCCTTCATCTGTTGTACTACTAACAAACGACTCATATTAATTATATACTTTCTTTATGTCATCATTTATAATATATATCCACTATTTATCCATTTTGTCTTATTAAACCTTTCAAATAAAAATTAGCAAATATCCTATTACTATTCACAGTACAAACTTTTAAGGAATTTAAAAATAAATGTTTTAAAATTGTTAAACCTTTCAATATAACCATGGCATTGGACTGATTTCCAATGAACGTGTCGTATTTATTCAAAATACTTAGGAGGCTAAACTTAACATTATTAGATTCCCCCAGAAGTTGAATTTACACCCCAACAAGGTTCACTCCAAGATTCCTAATAGTTTAAGTGATATTCCCATTTTCCAACAGACTATAAAAATGGTGCAGTTTATGACAACGTTTTCTACTCAGTTTTTATAAATAGTATTTGTACTCTTTAATTAATCAAAAAATTCAGAGAATAACTAGACACTTTATAATTAATTTTGAATTCATGCAATCAAGATTTCATCGATCTTAAGTGCTCTCAATAATTCGGATAAGAGGTACAAAGACAGTACACATTATGAAAACTATGACAGTTTATAGTTGTATTGTTATAACAATTTATTAATATAGTATATGAACTCCAAAATTCTCCAAATTATTCAGAGCACTAATAGACCCATCAAAGTTGATTTAAAAATTTCTAAACCAGAATTTTCATTGTTCTATACATGTCAAACAATTCTGAACAGATCATTTGAAAATAGGAGAAATAATCTGATTCAAACCTTTATATCAAATTCTACCTTGGTCCTTGAATATAGGCTGTCCCAAACTTCACCATAGCCGTTCCTCTTCATTAAGGTGTAAATTATGTTTAGAAGCTAAACCTTTAAAAACTAATCCAAAAAGCATAACAAATTTTCCCAATGAAAAAGGAGGAATCCCAGGTTTTTCCCTACATTCATAGATCAAGATAAACTTTTCGTTCTAATTCATCTCTCCAACTATTTCTACTTGCCACATACCCATATTCTCTTTCTATTATGTCGTTATTCCATGTCAGCGATAATCTTTTAATTTATCTTATTTTATTTTCCTATTTTTTATTTTCTTTCCTCGCTATTTTTTAATAACCTAAACTGATGGAGTACGGACTAAACAAGCCCAATAGCAGTGATAGCCCGTCAGCCCAAAGCCCAAGGAAGAGTATCAGTTCGGCAATACCAAAGAGTTCGGCCCCAGCCTACAGCTCGGTACAAGCCGACCAATCAGTTCGGCATTACCAAAGAGTTCGGCCCCAGCCTACAGCTCGGTAAAAGCCGACCATTCAAGCTCTACTCTCAGATCGGCAAAAGCTGCTCGGCAATAGTTCAGCAGTTCGGTCTCAGTATTCGACCGAACTGGGAGATAGTGGACTCATGCAGAACCTCCACGACCTCCACTACACCCACGATCTATTTAGTGGTGTCAAGCAGTCATTAACTCATGCAGGATAGTGGACCCATGCAAGATCGCCACGATCTCCACGACATCCACTACCTAGTAAATGGTGCTGCATGCCACGATCTTGGTTCAATGTATAAATAGAACCTAGATCAGATAGATAGGGTTAGACTCTCTCGCTCTCTAGAGATAAAAATATAAAATAGCAAGTCTGTATTTGTAAGCTGTAGAAAACAGATCAAGCAATACAACTCTGCCCTCCTTTCTTCCCGTGGACGTAGATTTACCTCTGTAAATCGAACCACGTAAATTCTCTGTGTCGTGATCCGTATTTTTACTTGCATTTATCACCATCAAAAATTCGTCGATTCATCACTGGCGCCGTCTGTGGGAACCAGAGAACAAAATTTGTGATAAAGCGAATTTTTGACCCTCTTTCCACCCCAAAAAAATGCATACCAGATCACACACTACCCGTAATACCGTTCGTGAAAACCATGAGGAAGCTAGTCCAGCCCGCAGGTCCGGAAAACAGCCTCGGGAGACATCTACTTCCAGTTTTCACAATGAAGGAACAAGCCGCTCAAAAGGTCCACACACCGAGTCTTCCCAGCAGCCTGATTTGAATGAGGCTGTCAAGCTGTTCTTGGCTGAGAAGCAGGATGAGTTCTTAGCCTTCCTGCAAAAGAGCCAAGAGCCGAAGACGAAAACGGTGGATTCTCCTTCCTCATCCAGACATGAAAGTCACTACCGCAGTAGTGCCGTGTCTTCCAGGAAGAAGAATCCTCAACCCCGACATGTTCCTGTTCCTCCTCGGTACCGGAACCACAGGAGAACTCCATCTCCTCCGTACCGAAGAGATGTCGGGTTCGCCATGTACGGAGCATTAAAGACTCCGTTCTCGGACGATATCACCCGAACTCCTTTGCCGCGGAACTACCGGACACCGTCAATGACTTATGACGGGTTGGTGGATCCTCATGACTTCCTGGGACGCTATCAATATAATATGGCGAACCAGGGTCTCAATGAGGTCCATATGTGCAAGCTGTTCCCCGAGCTGCTCATCGGGAACGCCAGAAGGAGGTTCTTTCAGAAAGCGGAAGCCCGGATCACTTCGGCTCAGCTGCTTTCTATACGTCAAGGTCACGACGAAAAGATCAGCGACTTTTTGACGAGATTCCACAAGGAATGCCTACAAGTAGATGATCTCAATGATCTACTTGTCATTTCGGCATTCCAAAATGGAATCCTGCCCGGAGCTCTCTACAGAAAGCTCGTGGAATGCAGTCCGCAAACAGCTCAAGAGATGTGGGACATTGCGGACCAGTTCGCCCGTGCCGATGAGGCAGACCGTCGAAAACGGTCTTTAGACAGCTCATCTAGAGGAGACGAAAAGAAGCCCGATCATAGCGACCAGAGGCTTCCTCGCCGAACTCCTTTTGAAAGAATTCAAAGGGCACCGGTACAAGGCAGATTGGGACCACGTCTCAATCCTGAGAAGCCGCCCGCTCAGTTCGTACCCTTAAACAAGTCAAGAGCGGAAATTTTCGAACTACATTCCGATATGTTCGAAAAGCCAAGGCGGATGACGAAATCGGCCGCGCGCCGACCTCAGGATCAATATTGCTCCTTCCATCAAGACTACGGTCACGATACCGAGGAGTGCCAACATTTGGCTGCAGGTATTGATGCCCTTGTGAAAGCAGGGACGTTAAAAAAATACCAAAGCAAGCAGCCGAAAAGGAACAAAAAGCAGGGAGGTGCGAACTGCGCTCCTCAGGATCCGAAAAGGCAACGGGATCCCGAAGACGATAACGAGCCGCAATATGATGGAGTAATCCTAACTATTGACGCTCTCCCTGCCGAGAAGACTAAATCGTCTCTGAAGTCATAGAGCAGAAAAAGGCTTTTGACGAGCTCAAAAGTTATTTAGCCGAGCTTCCAATTCTCTCTGCTCCAACAGATGCCGAAGTGATTTTCTTATACTTAGCGGCATCTGATCAAACCATTAGCGCGGTGCTTGTACGAGAAGAAGGCCTAAAGCAGTTTCCCATCTACTTTACAAGCCGAGCATTAAGAGGTCCAGAAACAAGGTATCAACCTCTGGAAAAAATTGCTCTGGCGTTAGTAAATGCAGCAAGGAGACTGCGGCCATACTTCTATGCTCACAAGGTATGCGTCTTAACCGATCTGCCTCTTCGGCAAGTTTTGACCAAGCCAGAAGCATCAGGCGGAATCGCCAAATGGGCCATAGAGCTGGGAGAACACTCAATCGAGTACCTACCTCGAAAAGCCATCAAGGGACAAGCCTTGGCAGATTTTCTTGCAGAGGCCAAGTTCGATCAAGCAATCCCTGTCATTGCCGAACAGAAAAATTCTGCCAATGCCGAACTAGCACAGCCCTTGGAATCCGAAGAAAAGCCGCCGGACTGCTGGAGCGAATTCGTAGATGGAGCTTCGAATAAAACGGGAAGTGGAGCTGGTATTCTGCTTATCGCTCCCGATGGACACGAGGTAACCTATTCACTTCGGTTCTCATTCCCAACCACTAATAACGAAGCCGAATACGAAGCCCTCCTTGCCGGACTCAAGCTAGCGCAAAGTCTATGTATCAAGTCTCTCAAAATCCATTGTGATTCACAAGTCATAGTGAATCACATGTTGGGTACAAGTGAAGCTCGTGACGAGAGAATGAAGAAGTATTTGGACAAAGCGCAAAGCATCAGCCGAAGTTTCTCCTATTTTCGGATAATCCGCATTCCCAGAGCGGAAAATAGCCGAGCAGATACTTTAAGTAAGTTGGCCTCAGATCCGAGCTCAAAGGCGGAAGAATTAATGCATCGAAGCATTGATGAAGCCGAGGTACATTCAGTATCCAGCTCGCCGAACTGGATGACGCCGATCTTGCAGTATCTGGATCAAGGACAATTGCCCGAGGATAAGAGAGAAGCTCGGAAGATCACGTGCCGAGCACTTCGGTACGAACTTCATGAAGGAGTCCTCTTTAGAAAGTCTTACCTCCAGCCGTTATTGCGGTGCGTAGGGCCGGAAGAGACGGACTACATCCTCAGAGAAGTTCATAAAGGATCGTGCGGTAGCCACATCGGAGCCAGAGCTTTAGCTAAAAAAGTTCTGAGATGGGGATATTATTGGCCAACCATGGTACAAGAGGCAGTGCAGCTCGTCAAGACATGCCCGAAGTGCCAAATCCATGCAAATATCCCAAGGATACCGCAGACCGATCTATCCACTATGCAAAGCCCTTGGCCTTTTATGCAATGGGGCATAAACATAGTGGGACCACTTCCTCAAGCTCCTCGGCAAATGAAATTCCTTATCGTTGCCGTGGACTACTTTACGAAGTGGGTGGAAGCTGAACCATTAGCTACGATAACGAGCTCGAAGGCATTGGATTTCGTCTGGAAGAACATAGTGTGCCGATTTGGCATACCCCACATCCTCATTTCGGATAACGGGACTCAGTTCACCGACAAGACGTTCAAGAATTGGTGCCAAGAGCTGAATATTCAACAGCGGTTCACTTCGGTCTCTCATCCACAAGCAAACGGACAAACGGAGGTAACAAATCGTATCCTGGTGAAAGGGTTAAAAGCTCGGTTAGAACAAGCCAAAGGACTGGGTAGAAAATCTCCCTCAAGTCCTATGGTCCTACCGAACTACACCCACAACCTCCAACGGTGAAACTCCGTACAGTCTTGTGTACGGCACTGAAGCCGTGATTCCGGTGGAGATCGGCATACCCAGTCCCCGAACTCTAAATTTCTCAGCAGAAATGAATGACGACGGACTGAGAGCCGAGCTAGATCTTGCCGAAGAAAGAAGAGAATTGGCATGCATAAAAGCAGCCAAGTACAAGGAGCAAGTAGCCCGGTATTACAACCAAAGGGTGAAGAAGCTGCAATTTCAAGTGGGAGATCTCGTCTTGAGAAACAGCGAAGTAAGCCGAGCAGAAAAGCTGGGCAAGCTCGAACCCACATGGGAAGGTCCGTATCGGGTGTCAGAAGTCCTCGGCAAAGGGTCTTGCAAATTAACTCACATGTCAGGAGAACAGGTACCCCGAACATGGCACATTCCCAACCCTCAAAAAGTTCCATTTGTAAGAGACAGTCCGGTCAGTCAGTCTTTGTGCTTGTCTTTTTTATTTGTCTATGTGCGTTTTGTCTGTGTGCGTTTTGTCTGTCTATGTGCGTGTCGTCTCTTACAAATGTTACTGAGGTATCTTGTTCTTCGAAGGCTGATCCCCTTCTTAGAACATATACAAGCCAACGATTGTGAGTCAAAGCTTCTAAAGAGGATACAAGACCACAATTCAGCTTAAACAAGCAGTTCGTCTGAAACGAGCTGCAAGCTAACGATTGTGAGTCCAAGCTTCTAAAGAGGATACAAGACCACAACTCAGCTTAAACAAGCAGTTCGTCTGAAACGAGCTGCAAGCTAACGATTGTGAGTCCAAGCTTCTAAAGAGGATACAAGACCACAATTCAGCTTAAACAAGCAGTTCGTCTGAAACGAGCTGCAAGCTAACGATTGTGAGTCCAAGCTTCTAAAGAGGATACAAGACCACAATTCAGCTTAAACAAGCAGTTCGTCCGAAACGAGCTGCAAGCTAACGATTGTGAAGTCCAAGCTTCTAAAGAGGATACAAGACCACAATTCAGCTTAAGAATCAAGCACTCCGTCTGAAACGAACTGCAACAAAAGTCCGATTCACGCGATAAAACTTGCCTGAATTAGGACAAGGGAAAGTCCGATCCACGCGATAAAACTCGCCGAATTAGGACAAGGGAAAGTCCGATCCCCAAATTAGGACAACGGAAAGTCCGATCCGAGCGACAAAACTCGCCAAATTAGGACACAAACCAAGTCTGGTCAAAGATGTTTATTTCATCAGACCAAAGACGAGTCCGGTCAAAGATGTTTATTTCATCAGACCAAAGACGAGTCCGGACAAAGATGTTTATTTCATCAAACCAAAGACGAGTCCGGTCAAAGATGTTTATTTCATCAGACCAAAGACGAGTCCGGACAAAGATGTTTATTTCATCAGACCAAAGACGAGTCCGGACAAAGATGTTTATTTCATCAAACCAAAGACGAGTCCGGTCAAAGATGTTTATTTCATCAGACCAAAGACGAGTCCGGTCAAAGATGTTTATTTCATCAGACTAAAGACGATTCCGGTCAAAGATGTTTATTTCATCAGACCAAGGACCAAGTCCGGTCAAAGAAGTTTACTTCATAAGACCAAGGACCAAGTCCGGTCAAAGAAGAGTTTACTTCATAAGACCGAGGACAAACATCAACTTACCCCGCACCTTTATCCAGAATGCCGAAGTGACTCGCTTCGCCGAAGTGATTCACTTCGCTTTTCGGGGGGGGGTAGTGATGGAGTACGGACTAAACAAGCCCAATAGCAGTGATAGCCCGTCAGCCCAAAGCCCAAGGAAGAGTATCAGTTCGGCATTACCAAAGAGTTCGGCCCCAGCCTACAGCTCGGTACAAGCCGACCAATCAGTTCGGCATTACCAAAGAGTTCGGCCCCAGCCTACAGCTCGGTAAAAGCCGACCATTCAAGCTCTACTCTCAGATCGGCAAAAGCTGCTCGGCAATAGTTCAGCAGTTCGGTCTCAGTATTCGACCGAACTGGGAGATAGTGGACTCATGCAGAACCTCCACGACCTCCACTACACCCACGATCTATTTAGTGGTGTCAAGCAGTCATTAACTCATGCAGGATAGTGGACCCATGCAAGATCGCCACGATCTCCACGACATCCACTACCTAGTAAATGGTGCTGCATGCCACGATCTTGGTTCAATGTATAAATAGAACCTAGATCAGATAGATAGGGTTAGACTCTCTCGCTCTCTAGAGATAAAAATATAAAATAGCAAGTCTGTATTTGTAAGCTGTAGAAAACAGATCAAGCAATACAACTCTGCCCTCCTTTCTTCCCGTGGACGTAGATTTACCTCTGTAAATCGAACCACGTAAATTCTCTGTGTCGTGATCCGTATTTTTACTTGCATTTATCACCATCAAAAATTCGCCGATTCATCATAAACATTACATGTATAATTTGACCGTCTTTGTCTTCTTCTGCAACATATCTCTTTACAAATTTTGAGATTATTTGACAGAGGGAGTATTACTATTACTTTGTTTACGTCAAAACTTTACATCCCACTAACACAGGTAATATTTATTTCATTAATTCCTTGTCATATATTTGTTCTAGATTAATATTATGAATGCAATTTTTTTATTTATTTTAATAGACTATAAATTCAAGTTTTTTAAGTTCTTTTGATCATCGCCATGAGAACATATAACAATTGTTGGACTTGATGTGATTGTATGTTAATTTAACAATAACTGATCGTGTAAAACTTAAAAAAAAATAACTTTCAGTTTTGAGAGTATTGTAATATTATTTGTCAATTACTCTTATTGCTATTACTGCGTACATATGTTGATTTTTTTTAATTTAATCTATTAGTATGTTAATGAGAATATGGGCGATCAATTGTATATTCCTAAGGATCGTAAGCCAGATATTGAAATGAAGTTTGCACATTTCAAGAAATTTTAAAGTATGTTTTAGGATTCAAAATATTTCAATTGAATTTGATAATTTATTCATCTATTATTATATTAATAAATATTTAACAAATATGTGTATTAAATATAAAATAGTTATTTTATTAAAATTATTTTATTATTTATATTATAAAAGTCATTAATAAAATGTCGAATTTACTGTAGATAATAGTTGCACATAGGCATATAATCCGCCGGGTTCCGGGTCAGTCAAGCTAATCGAATTGCAATTTTTTCGGATAAAAAATTTTTCAATCTTATCCTCCAAATTTAATGGGTTATTCAGACCTCATTTATGAAATTTAAGCCGAAATGATATCCCTCTATGCACACCAACAATCCAACATGCTGCCATCAAGAGTCTAGAATTTCCACGTAGGTCATTTGAGTTAATACGAGTTTTAATGTATAATTGAAAGGAATAGAGAATGAAAAAAAGTAGTTTAATTTGCGTAGTGACGTGTAGTGAATGGTGTGACTCATAAATAATAAAATTAAAATAAATGATAAATGTTATTATAAATAAATATGAATTATTTATATGGAAGCGAATGAAAAATGAAATATGCGTTATTTGTATAGGACAAGAGAGTACAAATTTCCCACATATTTTTCGCTTTCGTATCACGCCAACTCAATCCCTCTCATGTACATCTTCTTACATCTCAGGCGCAGAATCCCTAACTTTGCAGATTAATTTTCCTGTTTTGCACACCTCTGTAATATATAGCCAGAGGGAAAAACTTCTACTGCCGTTTCTCAATTTCAGGTTTCGTATTTTTTCCCATATGATTTCATTATTTGCACTGCACAGGAACCCTAGATTTTTTGGCGTTGACTTGTGTAGATATGTATACTTGTGCCACGGATTCGTGAATCTAGGATCTTTGGTTTTCTTGACGGTTAATTTCGTTTTTAAGTATTCCATTCTGTGGGAAAATGGTCTCTTTGTTATTTCTTTCTCTTATTATTTGGAAATGTTCTTCGTTTAAAGAAAAATTAATTTGGTAGACTTTGAATTAGGGATGTTGTATAAAATTTAATAATTCGAATTGTTGTCAGCTCTTGATTGTTAAGGAAATTACATTGGGTTGAAGCTGGGTGTTACCATCAGTGGGGAAATGGTGTATTTGACTTGTGTTACTTGCAGGCAGTTAAGATGTCAACGCCAGCTAGGAAGCGATTGATGAGAGATTTCAAGCGGTTGCAGCATGATCCTCCCGCTGGCATCAGCGGGGCTCCATATGATAATAACATTATGCTCTGGAATGCAGTAATATTTGGGTATGTAATGTGAAGTAATCATTTTGTACTAACTGATAACGAGGGAGTCGGACTATATTTGTCACTGATATTTCTTATTATCTTTGAATTACAGCCCAGATGATACTCCTTGGGATGGAGGTAAGAAGATTACTTCTTCTAGTTTGTTTCTAAATAGATGTTATTGAATATGCACTTATCTAATTATTTATACATTTTTTGAAATGCGTATGTTAACTTCTCTGCTCTAGTGCTTGCTTGATTGTTATCAGTCATGATACAGTGGAGGGGAAAGTACAAAAAAAAAGTAAAAAAAATCGTGTGAAATTGTACGATACTTTCTTTTCCCTTAAATTGTGTTTTCCATGTAGATCCCCAAGGCGTTAGGATTTTTTTATTTTTCCTTTATAATTAATCTCATTCCATAATCCTGTTTTCCATTAGTCTGGGAGAGAGTTACAATAATGATTATATAATTTTATATTTTGTTTTTGTCATTATATCATAAATAATCATAGCATGACAGTTTTTTCCACTTTACATTACTTGTGTAGCATGATTTTTTTTGGTTCTTTCTTTTTTGCATCGTTTGTTTTTCTCATTATTTGCATTGATGATGGTACTGTTTGTGTTCAGGCACATTTAAGCTGACTCTTCAGTTCAGTGAGGATTACCCAAACAAGCCCCCAACTGTTCGATTTATATCCCGAATGTTTCACCCCAATAGTAAGTTAATTCAACCATTTATGGATATGGTAGTTTTGTAAAGGACTTCATTTGTAATTGCTTACTTTTATCCTTGCTGTTGTCCCATTATATTGTTTCCTAAGTCAAGACTGATAGTGGACATTGTGAAATTGTAAATTGTTCGAGAGCTAGTTACTAGTAGCAAGCATAAATTTCTTACTCCTGATATGTAAATAATTAAAGATATAGTTGACTATTCCCTATAAAAAATATTGGCCGGGCCTGGATAGTTTTTCTTTGTTGTGTGCTCGCTTTAGTTTGTAACTACAGTATTTGATTGCTGTTATGGTTTTCAGCAAAACTATCCTTCAGTGGCTTAATCTGTTATTTCCCTGCATTGAGAAAATACACAATCTCTTATAAAGTTTAAAAGACGTGTATTAGGTTAATCATTTAGTAGAAATATGGAGTTTGAGTTCTAAATAGTTTATGTACCTTGTCATGCATGAATTGTGCATCTGACTACACTTATATGCTTCGTAGCTGAGTATTAGTGGCAATGCTTCTTCATTTATTATGCAAATTCTCATAGTTAGCACTTGACTATTCGTTGCTAGTACAGTGTGCAAGAGACAGTGTCTATATTCTGGTTTCTTATTCTCTCTGTCCAGCTTGTGTCTTTTATACTTGGTGGATTTGTAATTATTATCTCTTTTAATGTATTTTCAATCTCTCTCTATGTATGTGTATTTTGCAAAGTTACCCATTTCTATAATTTCATGTTTATATGCCTTCCCTTTTTTTTGTTTTGCATTTTATATGCTGAATCCAAGTTCCAACAAACATTCTGCTAAGGAAAATGATGAGATATCTTAAAGTTATTGTTAAGTTATAGCCCAATCCAATCTTAAAGTTATTGTTAAGTTGTGGGCTTGTGGAGGAAAAGAACATAAGATAAAGAAACAAACAAAAGAATGTAAACTCTCCTCTCCTCTCTAAAGATGCCACTCCTCCAAAGGGGCCACAATGTATTTGCAGAACCTTAATTATATTTCTCAACAAATGAAATGTAAGAAACATAGCCCTATAAATATTTAACTATGAACTGACAGAGTAAAGGTGGTTTGTAGAAAAGAACGGAAAAAAAAGAAACAAATGAAATGTAGGAAACATAACCATATAAATAATGAACTGACTGAACCCTAATGAAGAGGCTACTCCTTCGAAGAGGCTAGGACTTATTTGTTGAACCTTAATTGTATTTCTCAATGAATTCAACAACTGAAAGTGAAACGCAGGCTGAACCCTAATGTATAGAACTTTTAACTCTTATGATAACGCCGACTCTAATGAACCTCTAACAACTCGACCCAATGAAAAAAC
Organism: Salvia splendens; assembly: GCF_004379255.2. Taxonomy (NCBI): domain Eukaryota; kingdom Viridiplantae; phylum Streptophyta; class Magnoliopsida; order Lamiales; family Lamiaceae; genus Salvia; species Salvia splendens. The sequence goes on along the minus strand of NC_056036.1, from coordinate 12,710,227 downwards.
TAATTAATAATAATCAACGATCTTAATCACAAACTTTGACCTCATGGTAATATTTTATCTTGAACAAAAAAAAATTACAAATATAGCCTGGATTTTTCTTTGTACTCCCTCCGTCCACAAAATGTTGTCCATGTTTGACTCCGCGCGGGTTTTAAGAAATGTGAAGAAAAGTGAGTGGAAAAAGGTTAGTGAAATGTAGGCCCCTCATTTATATATTAGTTTTATAATAAAATGTGAGTGTAATGAGTTGGTGGCAAGTAAAGTCACTTTACCAATAATAGAAAAAAGCAAAGTGGACAACATTTCACGGACGGACCGAAATGACAAAACTGGACAACATTTCACGGACGGGCCGAAATGACCAAACTGGACAACATTTATTACTTAACAGCCTATAGTAATAGTATAGTTCAAATTATATACATTTCATAAACTTAAGTATTTTACATCTTATGAAATGTTCTATTCGTCCCATTATTTACAACACATTTTTTTGGCATATATATCTAGGAGAGTTAAAAAATGGTGTAAAGTGGAGTGATGAATTTATATTATATAAAGATGTTTCAGTAATTAAGGTGATTTAATTATAAAGAAAACATGCCATGTTATATGAATTGGCCTAAAAGGAATTCATGCCATGAATTATGGGAGGGAAGAGTATAACTTTTAACTTACACTTTAAAAAATATATAATACATGTAATTAAAAATGAAAGAAATGTGAAAAACATGCTGGTTATAAGATCCTCTAACCATGGCCAATCAATTTTGTTACAGTTTCAGTGATAGCTAATTTGTCAGCCGCCAGTTAGAGTTAGCCAATTGTTCGGTTGACACTTTTATCCCAGTTAACTTTTAAATATGTTTGAGCTAAAATGATAAGTTGATGGATGTGTTTTTGCCATGCATATTATAGAAACTTACATTCCCATGGAATACTCCATCTGTTTGTCTTTTTATGTTGTCAGCTTAACTGGTCATTCGTGTTTAACAGTAAGTAGGTCTATGGCTGGGCATATTTGCTCTTCTGATGTACTTTCCCTCATCAGTTTATGCAGATGGAAGCATTTGCTTGGATATTTTGCAAAATCAGTGGAGTCCTATATATGATGTAGCTGCTATACTTACATCTATCCAGGTACTGTAGTAGGGAAAATAATTGCTGTCTCTTTTTCGATCAATCAATGGACCATCAATAGTAGAGCGTTTGATCTTTGAAAGAATGAAATGACAAAGAGACTGAAACGAATGTGGGAGGTTTCTTTAAGAAGCTATAAATTGGGCTGTGCAAGATGAATAGATTTTTAGTCACGTGTAGATTATTATGTCTTTTATAAGGTTATACTATTTCTCTAATATAAGCTTTATGTTCATAAAGTAAATTGTTTTTTTTGGTGTAATCTAATGATTCTAATTTAATCTAAAATCCACCATTCCAATTGTTTTGAAGTTTAGTTGCATATAAAACGTTCCAACCGATTAAAAAAATGTTCTTTGTCCAAATAAATGATGGGAAATTTTGTTTTGTTAAAAGTGTGATTGTTTTTTGAACTGTTCTAAGGCGAAACTCGAATAATTCGAGTCGAATTTGTTTTCTGTGTGCTTCATGACATTTTTAGTTTAACAATGCACATCAGTAGTATCAGGTAAGAAGTACAAATGTAATAATTTCTTTTGTTATGAAAGAAACTAAAATTTTTAGGGACATAGCTAAGCTTTGATGCATTAAAAGCATGCATAGAGGTTATTTTCACTGGAAACTATATGCTCATGCTAAATGTGTTCCTCCCACTGGGGATATATAAATCAGTTGAACTCTTCATTTCTGTATAACAGTCGTTGCTTTGCGATCCAAATCCAAATTCACCTGCAAACTCTGAAGCTGCAAGGTTGTTTAGTGAGAACAAACGTGAATACAACAGGAAGGTGCGAGAAATTGTTGAACAGAGTTGGACAGCTGACTAACCCTACTATCTGAAGTGTGTATTACAGGTGATGGTAATTGATGAGCTCAGTTTCCAATCCCCTCTCCTGGCAGATGATGTTCTCTGTCATGAAATGTCTGTTTTACTGCAATTCTAAGCTAGCAACTTCCATAGCTGGAAAATTGTTGTTATGAATGATCTTTTTAAATGCTTATTTTCAGGACTATGAATTGTCTCTATCTTTGTTCTGATGCTCCAGGAGCATTTATGTACATAAACATATCTTGTATTGTATTTGCATGGGACAACTTGGAACTATAAGTTTGCCCATTAATTTTCTCAGATTCCAGTTAAATGGTGGAATGATCGATAGAAAATACTGAAACCCCTTTGAAATATAGCTGTGGTTGATAGACTACTCAAATCCCTTGCTAGCCTTGCTTGTCACCTTTGTGAAGTTTCTTGTTTGTTTGTTTGTTTGTTCTTTCTTTGTTCAAGTGACTAGTATTGCTGAAATTGTTATTCGTATTGCTGAAATTTTTATTCTGTAACCCCAAGTTGTGATCTTAGTTCAAGTAAATAGTCGTGAACATTGTTATTGTTAAAATTGGTCTTTCTCTCACAGCTGAAGTTAGTTATAAGAGCATCTCCAGTGGTCGGCGAGCGAGTGGCTCGCCGATTTTTGGCGCTCGCCGAACTATTGCAGCCGGCGAGCGTCAAATCGGCGAGAATTTCGGCGAGGGTACGCCGATTCTCAGGCGCTCGCCGATTCTCTCGCTGATCGGCTCGCCGCTATTGCAGCCTCCCGATCGGCTAGGAACTGACGAGCGATTTTTTTTTTTTGAAACACTATATATACGCGATTTGCACGACATTTTTATTCGCACCACTTGTTTTAACGAGTACTCTCTCTATCTTAATTTATGTACAAGATCAACAACGCGAAATGGATCTCAACAACGAGCCAACTTCAGGGTCGAGCGGGTCTCTAACTCCCGCGGTCCCCGTGGGAGGTGGATGGAATCAGATGCCCGGGTACTACAACAACATGTACCCTTGGCAGCAGATGATGCCCGGGATGGCAGGGGATGCCGGGGGGTTAGGGGGGACCGGGGATGCATCCCGGGATGCCGATGATGCCGGGGTGGGCACCCGGGACGCCGGGGATGGCGGGGATGCATGGGACGCAGGGTACACCGTGGGGGCAGGGGACGCCGGGGGGCTCTGACGTCTATCGCCCCAGCTTTAATTTTGGTACTGCTGCTTCGCACACATCGACCCCAGCGGATACGCAGTTCCAGGGGATTGAGTCCTTCTCCTTAGAGGAGTTGGGTATAGATCTCGGGGCACCGGACACTCCCGTGGGGCAGGGTCGGGGCGCGCCCAAGAAGAAGAAGGGGAAGAAGGTGGTCGGCGAGTCGTCGCAGACGGAGGTACGGAGGAAGTGGACAGACGCGGAGAATGTCGCGCTGTCCAAGGCGTGGGTGAGTGTTTGCGATGACCCTCTCGCCTCGAACAATCAGAGGATCGTTAACATGTGGGCTAAAATAGCAGCAACCTACAAGGCATTTTGCCCAGAGGGGAGGCCACGCAGCGGGGAGGAGTGCCAGAAGGGGTGGGACCGAATCCGGGCTGGGGTGTCCCGATTTTCGGGCTTGTACACCAACGCCATCCGAATGAAGTCCAGTGGCCAAACTGACGACGACTGCAGGAGGCTGGCGGAGAAAGAGTTCCCTCTGCCCGGGCTTTACAAGGACTTCACATACTGGAACTGCTACGAGGTGCTAATGGACTCCGAGAAGTTTCGGGCAGGTGTCGACGCGGGCTGGCCGAAGAAGCAGCGCCTGAACTATTCAGGTGATTACGCCGGAGGTAGCAGCGGCGGTTCCCACGACCTCCCCGAAGATGCTCAGGAGACCCCGTCCCCTCCCTCGTTTACTCGCCGCACTCGCCCGGTTGGTCAAAGACGGGCGCAACGCCCTCGCCAGAGGTCCTAGGAGGTCCAGTCGGCATCCCCCCTATTGGCAGCTCGACAGCCGACCTCGTCTTCTTGGCGCGTCAACAAGCGCGGGCTCAGATGATCAAAGTCATAGATCAATGGAAGAATGCAACTGACCCCGAGGAGAAGAGTTTTTTTTCACGCCGTGCTCGTGAGTATGCGACAGGATTTGAATCCCGGCGCGGCACAGGTGGGGGCTCTGACGCGGGCTCAGATGCCGCAGATTTGGGGGTCCCGGATAGCGGCGACGACGGCGCGGAGTGAGGCGGCGCCGGAAGGGGTTGGCCTGTGCGTGGATTAGGATTTTTTTAAGTAATGTAATTTTTTTTTACTTTTTTTTAAGTAATGTATTTTTAAAAATTTAATATTATTAGAGAATTTTCCCGTATATGTGTCGTAAATTTAATTCCGTATTTTGCATGATTGTTTAATTATTTATTTTTAGTGCTGATGATGTGGCAAGGCTATGGCTGGGCTATTGCTTGTCCAATTGCTTGTCCAGCTGATGTGGCAGGAGGAATTTAGTGCTGCTGATGTGGCATGGCTGAGCTATGGCTGTGTCATTGCTTGTCCGCCGACCACTGAAGATAGATGCTCTAAATGAGGTATATGTGTGTATGTTGGGCCAGTGGTATAGTTGTTAATGTTTACATCAAAAATTTTGGATTCGTGACCACTATGATGTGTCCTATAAAATTTTTGTTCACTTATCACTATAAAAACAAAGTGGGGCCTTCAAAAGATGTTAATATTGCTATGTTGCCAAACTGTTCCTCCCTCCCTCCAAAATAAATGTCACATGTGAGTGATAGACCTAAGATTTAAGGATATATTTTGTATGTTAAGTTGAGAGAAAATATATGTTTATATAATAATGTGATAGAGAATTTATTCTAAAAAAGAAATGTGATTCGTTTTTATAGAAAAAATTAAAAAGATAAGTGTGAGATCAATATTGAGACTGAAATTTGAATATTACTCCTTTCATCCTACATTATTAGGGTTATACTATACTCATAGCCATATAGTAATGTGTTTTGATTTTTTTTGTTTAAGGAAAAAATCAGAAAAATTCAAAGTTTTTGTATTTGTATTCAAAAAATGTAAATACATGTAAATAACCCAAATGAAAATATTATTATCTCTATTTTTTTTATTACTAAATTTCCTCTTCATTAACTTACACAACAACATTACATATTACATAGTCATAAAATTTTGTGGCAAAGAAACAAACTTTTCATATCTTAAAATATAATGACATCGTCCAAATGTGACACATGTAAACTTTGGGTAGAGCATTAAATTAAGTTGAAAATTTAGGGGCATTTTTGAAAATAAGCAAAGATTTGCGGAACAGTGAATTTGAATGTCATTGTGGCATAAGGGCTTTGAGTGGATCTGGTAAACTACAAGTGGTTCTCACTCTCTCCGTTCACCTCCGCCGGTCCCGCCACGGTGTCCGATCGGCTAACGAAGCCGTTAGGAAGAATCATCTTGGGTTACGTATAAAGCTGCTGCTATTGACTGATCGTAATTTGTGGGAGAATTTGTTGCAGTTTAATTGAGAAAACAGAATTTTGAGGAATGGATTTGGACCAGTGGATAGCAAAGGTGAAAGACAGCCAGCACTTATCCGAAGATGAGCTCCAGCTCCTCTGCGAATACGTATTACTTCGTCTTTTCCTTTCTTTCTTTTATTATATTTTCATAATATTATGAGTACTCTTTTCAAGTTAGTTCTTTAATAACTAAGTGATTCTTTGATCGATGGGTTGAACAATTGGGAGAAGATTGAGCCTTCATTTAGGATTGGGATGTGGCCCTTGGTTCAATATTCAGCATGATAGTTGTATTTTCAGATTGGAGCTTTGTCTTTCTGGGGTTGAAATCTGTAGCTGGGTCTCTTCTTTCAATCTTTCAGTTATGACTGTAATATAACAGGTCTAAATGTTGGATTCAATAATTATTGTGCAATATTTGATGGATCCTTTTTATATTATATTCTAAATCTTAGGTAAAGGAGATACTGATCGAGGAATCAAACGTTCAGCCTGTCAATAGCCCAGTCACAGTATGTGGGGATATTCACGGGCAGTTTCATGACTTAATGAAACTTTTCCAGACGGGGGGTCACGTACCGGATACAAACTACATATTTATGGTAGATATCGTAGTACATGTCTATCGTTGCCAATTTGACTGTATTAAGTAAAGAAACTACATATTTCTTTGGCAGGGAGATTTTGTGGATCGTGGCTACAATAGTCTCGAAGTTTTCACAATTCTTTTGCTTCTCAAAGCAAGGTATGTAGAATATGAAATTTAGTAAATTGGTAATCAGTAATGGCACATTTTTATCATTCTTGCAAGTCTGTTCATCTCATGAATCTCAGTTCTGATACTGTGGCTTTGCATACGTGTTGTACAACTTTGTCAAGATTTTGTAATCAGCATTATTAATGTTGCAAGTTTGCTGGAATTCTGGCTGTGATTGTTTTGTAGTACTGTTATGTGAAATTAAGAATAACACACTATAGTTATGACATTTTTGTGCTACTTATTTTCTAGAATAACTTAATGCTGAAGTATTGCAAAAATTCCTCTCAGACTATAGGCAGTCAGTATTTAACAATGTTACCGCATTACTTTTAAAAATGAGATTTTCAGATTACTCATCTTTGTGATTTTTCTTATTTACTAGATATCCTGCTAACATTACTCTCCTCCGTGGAAATCACGAAAGTAGGCAACTAACACAGGTATCTATACTCTAAACTCATAAGTGATTATGCTTTCCTTTGCCATGTACTTAAATTTTTAAGTTCTAGAAAATGAACAGCATAACTTTTGGTAATTTGATAGTGCATCCATGTATACTAGTATGTTGAAGATGGAAGAAGGCAAGTGTTAATCATTATCAAAATTTTACTCTCTTTGTTGATATATATGAAAATTTATCTTGCTTTTATAGTGTTAAGTCTATCTTGGGATGTTTTGTGGTTAGGAGATGGGAGCAATACAAATAGTATCTATCCTCTAACTTTGGATTTATGGGATTGATCAAGTCTTGTTTGTACTTTAATTTGGTTTGAATGGTCAAGTTGGATAAATGAGATTAGTTTCTATATTTTGATCATCTGTGTTGGGATTTTTGATTGGGATTGAGTCTTATAAATAATCTTGGAAAGTATGTTTTGGATTTTAGATGTGAACTTTTGATATTTAGTCATCTTGGAGGTTTAGTGTGGGGGCTTTACTGAGTTCTTTTGTAGGCAATTTTGCATAGAAAAATACCGCAAAACTATATAATCCATCGTCTATGAAAAATAGTCTCATTTTTCCATTTTAATTCGTCCACCAAAACTAGTCCCTTTTTATTTATGGAAACTTTTCGACCACTTTCTCTCTCACTCACTTTATCCATTTTTTCTCGTTCTCACTCTTACTTTACCAATTGCGCATTAAAATTTGCATTGTTCATTATGAGACTATTTTTTGGTGATGGAGAAAGTACTACTTTTGATTTGATAATTGAAGTCTACTTCGTTTATGATGTAGTGTATATGTTACTCTTTTGTATATAGCTCTTGGAGACTGTTATTGTTTAGGTTACTGAAACGAGTTAATTGTTGATTGTGAACAACATAGTAGTGTCCTTGACCAACATGTGTTTGGCCCAATAACAATGCAACAACACAGCAAGCTTCTTTAGTAAAATGGTCCAACCAAATTTCTTCAAGCAACTGTTGCACTCATATACATTTATTAATATCTAGTTTGCAGTATATGTGGGACATTGCCACGTCAATGGATAGCTCCCTTGAGGTGGTCCTAATACCATTCAAATTTTATATTTCAATTTTCAAGTTTGTATTTTAACATGCGTTACCACCTTAATTCACAGGAGTAGGGCCTAGTAAAAATGCAAAGGCATAATAGAGCATTCATGCTTACTTTGCCAGAATAATTTGATCAAGTTGCTAGAGTATCCAATCGTACCCATTTATAAGCTCTTTAAACATGTACTATCCAGTAAATGTGTGCCATTACCTTCACCCAATCTGGAGGTGCAACATCCTTGTCTTGTTCTTTCTAGTGTAAGATTAGTAACCCACTACCCCTACGTTGATCAAATACCGTTTATAACACTTTGACCTGGACTGTTAAACTGAGGCATGACAGCATGAGTTGACGCTCCCATGCATTGATGCACTAAAATGTTAGGTAATGAAAAACCTTGTAAGAATCTAGAAGCTAGCCACGTCAAAGGTGTGTCAAACTCACATAAACGGATGGGGAGTCACATTCTTGAAAGGTAAGAAGATATGATGTTGGAGAAACCAATTATGAAAAAATCTTTCTTACCAGTAACATTAGGAAGATCCACTAATGTGTCTAGAGTATGCTTTGGAAACAAGTGGAGCATCCACACTCTGAAACATTGATGGATGTCCTTGTGCAAACACCAGGGGATGAAAAGAGTCTATTATTCATATTAGTAACAACAGGAGAACGTGGGCGAACATGGGTAGGAAGTTGTATATATGTAGTTAGTTATTTGCTTAGGCATGGGAAGGAGAGAGCTTGTTGTCTGCAGTTTGGAAATGTTTTGAACAATGAATTTACAATTTACAATATTTAAAATGCCACAGTTCAACATTGAGAAACAGTAAAAAAAACTACTATTAAGAGAAATTTATTCTTAAAAAGATATTAACACCTATATTCAGTCAGAAACTATTCACTAACAATTATTAACTCTTATATTCAGTCACAAACTACATGACATGTGTTCCATTTTCATACAGCTCCCTATCATAGAGAAATACTCCCTCCGTCCTCAAAAAAACAAACTTGTAAATGGCACGGGCTTTAATGTGCAATTGGTAAAGTAAGGGAGAGATGAGAAAAAGTAAAAGAGAGAGAGGAAAAAGGTAGTGGAAGGAGTGTTAGTGGGTTGTGGGATCCACATTATAAATTATGTGTAGGACTATTATTTGTTGAAAACTTTCCATATTTAGACTTGGTCTAATTTTGGGGGACGACCCCAAATGATAAAATTAGTCTATTTTTTGAGGACGGAGGGAGTATCAGAATATTCATAATTATACTGAAACAAGAAAATCCTATAGTTTACAATTACTCTTCACACCTTGATCTACCCCCAATGAATTGGCATGGTGTCTCATGGACCTAACATAGATCAACGTAACAATTTCTGGAATAATGGAGATGAAAGCACCATATCATCATTCTGTCCTACTCGTGGGCTTGGGTTGTTACATATTTGAACTATCAAAGTTGGAAAAAGATAATCTTTGTAATTAGGTAATCTATGCAATTCATGGTAGGCCTTTTGGAATACTAAGGTCTGTGTGATATCATCATATGTGGTTGAAATCACAGTGCTTGAATCAATTATATTAGGGGGATTTAGAAACTTGTCCTTCAGGAAAGAATTGGTGTTGATGGTAGGCCTCTGTGCATCACTCTTTCTATTTTTCATAAAAAAGCAGATAAACATCAGGTAGCAGTTTTTGATCTATAGATACAGAGCTTACTTTGAGTTCTTTGTTACTCTACATGTAGTACTGGTTCTATTTGACATGACTCTGCCAGCCCCTGAAAAGGGAGATGAACATATGCTATTTTGCATTAAGAATCGGATAAAGATAATTCTTGTTCTCTCTTGCAACATTTGGATTACAGGGAAAAAATTATTGATAATTGATATCTTTAATTTTTGGCAATGTCTTATTGAAATGTTTACCGGCTCCTTTAGGAAAAATGCTCATAAAACACTGGAATATCACATTGTCCAGGATCTCAAATCCTTTCGATATGCTTGTGGCATTATTCTGCTATGCTGATCAATTTCATATACACTATAATTTTCTTAACCATCTTTGAATCATACTACACCTAGTTGTTTTAGATATGAATTACTCAACTACATGCAACTTGGTGCCATTTTTAATGTTGTTTCTCTGCTAAAGCCAAACTATTATTTTCTACAAGGTCTATCTTATAACTGCAAATTGCCAAATGTTCATGAGTTTCAACATTTCCTGTTATTGTCAGGTTTATGGATTTTATGATGAATGCCAGAGGAAATATGGGAATGCAAATGCTTGGCGATATTGCACTGATGTTTTTGACTATCTTACTTTATCTGCGATAATTGATGGGACGGTATGGAATATATCTCTTGTCCTCACACCCCACCCCGGGGAATAGAACCAATTTTAAATTGTGAAACTTCACCCATATTATCCATTGAATTGTATAATTATTTTATTTTACATGCCTCTTATCTTCAGATCTTCCCCCGACAAAAAAACTCATCATATTCAGAAAATCCCAGTATTGATGTTGGTTTTAGTTGATTACTCGTTTGGTAATCAGACATTTATGTTTCTTGCGTTTCAGGTACTTTGTGTGCATGGTGGCCTATCCCCAGATGTTAGAACTATTGATCAGGTTCAACCATGATCATTTTCTAAATTATTTATTCTGGGGGCATATTTCATCACAAGAAGATTTGAGGCAAAGTGGTTTGATGATAGGCTATCTTGTGAGAAAAGGGCTAGATAATTTGGCAAAAAAATTATTGCATTCAATGTTGACATGCATTATTAGAGTTTTCATGTTTTTTTCTGCTCAGCGAGATGGCTGCATATATTTCTGAGTGGAGTGGCCTTCCATTTTTTGTTTCTACGAAGCTTTCTCATCTATTTTGATAAACTTTTTATTCTGATTAACGCAGTAGTATTTGGTATCTGAATGAGCTCTGTCTCTGTTGCTCGGTGTAATTATTCATGTGCTGATTTTTTCATGCCAGATTCGTGTTATTGAACGGAACGGTGAAATCCCCCATGAAGGGCCCTTCTGTGATTTAATGTGGAGTGATCCTGAAGATATTGAGACATGGGCAGTTAGTCCCCGAGGAGCAGGTTGGCTTTTTGGTTCCAGGGTTACTTCTGAGGTGAGTTCACTAAATGTGCTTAAAGCAGTCAGGATATAAAAAAATTACTAGTACCTTTTTGTAAGATTAGGTTGTATGGAAAGTCTGGAAATGCAAATCTTGTTGATGTAGTTGTTACTTTTTGCAGTTCAATCATATTAACAAACTTGATCTGGTATGCCGTGCCCACCAACTTGTCCAAGAAGGTCTGAAATACATGTTTCAAGACAAGGGGCTTGTGACAGTGAGTTGCTAAATTACATCCATAGAAATTGTTTCCCACTGTTGGGTTTTCTTACTTCTTTATGCTGTGTGCTATGCAGGTGTGGTCTGCACCAAATTATTGTTACCGATGTGGCAACGTTGCATCCATTCTGAGCTTCAATGAGAATATGGTAGTAGTGAACCTCTGATCTGATCTGCTCTATTACTCTCTCTTTCACTCGCCAATTTGATCATTGTTGGTATTTGATTAGGAAAGAGAAGTGAAGTTCTTCACCGAGACGGAGGAGAATAACCAAATGCGAGGACCCAGAACTGGAGTACCTTATTTCCTTTGAGTTTGTTTTCATCCACCATTCAAGCTTGACAGAACTTGCCATATGTAATGTTCATGTGTTTCCTAGGTAGTTTTGAGTGATTTAAGCTGCTTTCATTGTCTGGATTATTTATAACATTTCTTTTTAAAATAATAGGTTATGTACGATCTGTAGCTCTTGCCCTATCCTTTTAAATTTTAATGCTCCTTTTTCTATGCTCACTACTGCCAATACCATCATATTTCAAATATTTATATTAGTTCGAAAAAAAGTAGGGAACTGCAAATGCATATATGAACTGGTTCATAACAAAATAAATTTATTAGTTGGTTGGTTGTCTTTCAATTTGATCTTTAGATTATTGAATTATTTAATTTATCAATAATCTAAATCTATTTTAATCAATAATTTGACTGCGAGAAACGTGGATATTACTACATTTTTATTCGAAAAACAAAACAACCAAAGCAACAATATTTTATTAATGATTTCTTTTTAACTCCTTGAGCGTAAGTTTTGTGTATATCTAATATAAGATGAGGCCATCAATTTATAGTCAAGTAGTAGTACTATATATTTAAATATTTTTTATAAAATATATATTGAATTAAAGATAATTTTATAAATATTCTAATGAAATCTTAATTACATACTTCCTTTATCCATAAATAAGCTTTCCATTTTGCTATTTTTTTCCGTCCACCAATAAAAATCTCATTTATATTTTAGCATTTTTTATAATAGATCCCACATTCCACCAATTTTATTCACTCACATTTCATTATAAAATTAATACTAATATATAAAAGTATGACTCACTTTCCATTAATCTTTTTCTCGTCCATTTTCTACTATATTTCTTAAAACAAGTGTTATATCAAAGTGTGAACTTGTAACATGGACGGAGAAAGTAATATACAAAAGCTGCATTGTCATTAAATAAAAATCATAAAAATCATACCTTTTCAATATACTACTTCATTCTTCATAAACAAGTACTTTTGCCTAACATTACATTATTCTCTATCTGTCTCTTATAAAATAATTTTATTTTGCTATTTTAGTCAGTTCTATTAAATAAGTTTATTTTTATATAAAAAATAGACTAAAGATCAATTTTGGTCCTTTACATTTGGCCTAAAATTCTTTTTTGTTCTCATACATTAAGTTTGTGACCTTTTGATCCTTAACATATTATTTTGGTACTTTTTGATCTCAAATATATTGTTTTGGTCCAAAATAACCATTTTCCGTTAAAACTAACCGTCAAAGTGTATGACCAAAATTTAAGTTTATAGTAGAGAGCTATGAAAAAAATCTGTTATAAGAAACAAGAGTTTTAGGATTAATTAACTATGAATGAGCAGTTTTAAAATCAAAGAATTTTTCATGTAATTCAATTTTTATACAAATGAAATTTAAATACTCCCTCCGACCCATAAAAATATGGGCAATGGGTATGACACGAGAATTAAGACAAAATTGGTAAAGTAAGAGAGATGAAAAGAATTGTATGGTAATGTAAGAGAAATGAGCAAAATAGTAGTTAAAGTAGTGTTAGTGGGTAGTGGGACCTACATTATTAAATTGATATGACTTTTCAAAAATGAAATGCACATATTTTTGTGGGACGAATGAAAATGGAATGCACATATTTTTATGGGACGGAGGGAGTATAAAAACATCAAATTTACTCCACTTAATTATCTATCCATTTACACTCTAAACATTTTTTTCTTAGATTTTGTGCTGAAAAGTTTTCTCTCAGCATTGAAGAAACGGAAGGAGTATTAAATTAATTAAGTTAATTAGATTATAATTAAGTTATTAAATTGGTCAAACACTTTGACGGTTAATTTTAACGGAAAATGGTTATTTTAGATTAAAATAATTTGTTTCGGACCAAAAGGTACCAAAACAATATGTTAGAGAGCAAAAGGTCATAAGTTCAATAGGACCAAAATTGAACTTTAATCTAAAAAAAAATTCATTACACATTAATATACTAAAAGGTTCTGATTACCTATCAACATTACTTTTCATTTTTCTAAATCAGTGATTTTCTATTTCAAAATATATTCATTTTCTATTTTTATTATGCAGCAGGTATCCATTTTCTTCTGATAATTAGAAAAGTAGCCCTCCAACTAAGGCTATTTTTATTATGCAGCAGGTATCCATCTCAAATTAGAAATTGGCCCCATTTCTAGGGTTTTTCTTCATTCGCGTGCCCGGTGACCCTGCCTCAACCTTTCTCCAATCACTGTTTGCTCCTCCACAGGTTAATTTCTGCTCAACATCAATTTTCTTACAGTTTACTTCTTATTTGATGTCCAATCAACTGATTGATTGTTAGAGATCAATTATTTTTCCTGCATTTGTTTTCGTGAGTTTCCTGCTGTTATTCTGGTCATTTTCTATGACCGTGATTTGGTTTGACTTGTATGTAGTTTAATTTTCGTTTCTCAGTATCTTGTTGCATTGTTGAGGTAATGCCGATCGTTTATCATTCAATTCAATTTATGATTCGGTTGTCAACGCATTGCTCTTTAACTTTCCGAGTTGTTTTTACTTTTACTTGGAATATCCTTATATGCATGTGTCTAGATTACGCATTTTGGTGTTTAAATATCGGCTAATGGCTTGATGATTATGATATCCTTAGAAAAAATATAGTTTGCCCCTTCTGAAATAAATCATCCCACAAAAATTTAGATCACCTGGCACAAAGATACCAAATTTTGTGTCTAAATAGAAATTTATGCTGATGGAAGGGACTTGTAAGATATTATAAGCTGTAAATTGGTAGTTATTGTCCTTGTTTCGGTAACATGAAAAATGACTTATTTGCATACTGTAAATGTGAACATGAGGAATAGAATTTCATCATGCTCCTACAATCCTGATAAAAGTTTTTGAGTGGTGCCTGTTCTCTGATTATGTTGTGGTGTGCAATACTCTTGAGCTCTTTCATCTTCTCATATCTCCATTTCTCCATATATAGAGGGGGTGAACACTTCTCTCTCTCTCTCTCTCTCTCTCTCTCTCTCTCTCTCTCTCCCTCCCTCCCTCCCTTCCTTCCTTCCTTCCTTCCTTCCTGTTCTTTGCACATTTGTCTGTACATATTTGAATGAAGCAGTTATATTTCCTGGCTTCTTCATGATGGCACATCTGGATACCATAAGTGCATTACTTCAATTTTTTTTGCAGAACCCTTATTTTCTTTGTAAATTAATGCCTCAAGATATGAATATCAACATAGCTTTGTCATATAACTGATACACCAACTAACTGCATGTTTTGTGATAATTAGAGGAAATGGACATCCTTGATATTACATACATTTGGTGGTTGAGTTTGTTGAGTGCACAGTGAAAGGAAACTGCTAGGGACTATAAGTTAATGAATATATGATCATAAAGGATAAAGTAAATATATGACTTCAATTGCTGTTTTTGGATCTCCGAAGGAAGGGTTGCAAAACTTGCAATAGAATTTAAGTGAGGGAATTGCTACAGAAAATAGAAGTTACAGAACATATATGCAAGCATTCCTTCTTTGTCTAATGCATTTCTTGATCTCCAGAAATACATGCCATGGTAAAGGGGAAGCTTATACTGATTTGCCAGTCTGGAGGAGAGTTTATAACCAAGGATGATGGCACCTTGTCGTATGAAGGGTCAGAGGCGAATGCTGTCAATATCAATCATGAAACCCTGTTCAATGGCCTAAAACTAACGTTAGCTGAAATGTTTAATATGGATCTGAATACCATTTCTATCAAGTACTTCCTCCCAGGAAATAGGAGAAATCTCATTACATTAAGAAATGACAAAGACCTGAAGCGAATGATTGATTATCATGGGAATTCAGTAACTGCTGATATCTTTGTTAATGGAAAAGATGGATTTGACCATGATGCGTATAAAATACACATGAGCAGGTACACAAGCATGGTGCTTCTTAGCTTTCACTTCTTTTCTAGCAATATAAATGTTCCATTTTAGTCTATTTTGTCTTGAACTGCAATATCCTATGAAGTTGATGTCTGTAGAGATCATGCATGTCGATATTTATGCATCCTTCATTTTCTAGTGTTTGAATTCTTTGGCTTCAATTTACAATTTAGCAATCGTACACTTCACCTTGCTGGTAAAAGTATTCTTGAATAAGCTTACAGTATATATATGAATGATAACTGCAGGGACAGTGGTGTGAAACTCGCTGAGACAGTAAACCATAATCCTGGACCCTTAGCTCCTGCTTCTCCCAATGTCAGTAACCTTAAAAATGTGGCTAATGTGGCTTGTGATGCTAAAACTTCACCTGATGCTGCAGCAGCTGATAAGGATGCAGAAAGCTCAAGTCCAGGTCAAACAGATACAACTTCACCTGTGTCTTCTGGACATTGTGCAGACCATGATTGTGATTATCAGCCACAGTTAGATGCCAATTCTGATATTCGTCATAGTCCAGTAGGTTTAGACATGAGTGATAGTCCAGCAGATACTGTCAAAAAGAGGAGGCGCACTGCCTCCTGGATGATTGGTGCTCATGATCCAACTGGTGTTGCTGCTAGTTATATTGATGTGAACAGGAGAAAGCAGAAAAAAAATAACCAAGGAGATGATATTTTAGCTGCCATTGATGACTTGGAACACTCCGGAGATATTGCTGGAGTGACAAATGATCTTGACAGCTCACCTACAGTCACTTTACCTGGTGATGGTATGCCAGAAAATTTAGTTGATTCGGGGAAGGATTGCATCACTGGTGTAGGACAGGACTTTATAAGTGTGAGAGAGTTTAGAGAGGCCCTTCAAAAGTATGCTATAGCTCACCGCTTTGTCTACAAGTTGAAGAAAAATGACTCAAATCGTGCTAGTGGCAAATGTGTTGAGGAAGGCTGTTCATGGAGTATCCTTGCATCTTGGGTTCCTGCTTCTCAGTCATTTAGAATTAAGAAGTTCAATAAATCACATACTTGTGGGGGAGAATCTTGGAAGAACGCCCTTCCAGCAAAGAAGTTGCTGGTAAGTGTTATCAAGGACAAATTGCGAGATTCTCCACATCACAAACCCCGAGAAATCGCTAAAAGCATTTCTCAAGACTTGGGGATTCAGTTGAAGTATACACAAGTAAGGCGTGGGATAGAGGGTGCCCGGGAGCAACTTCAGGGTTCATATAAAGAATCATACAATCGCTTGCCTTGGTTCTGCAAAAAGGTAGTCGAGACAAATGCTGGTAGTTTTGTCAAGCTGGAGACTAATGAAGAGAAAATCCTCCAGCGCCTTTTTGTCTCATTTCTTTCCTGTGTAGAAAGCTTCCAGAATGTTTGCCGTCCCATTCTTTTCCTCAATGCTACTTCTCTAAGATCAAAATACCAAGAGAGCTTGTTAACAGCCACTGCAGTGGATGCAGATGATGGATTCTTTCCAGTTGCATTTAGCATAGTTGATAGTGAAAATGATGACAACTGGCATTGGTTTCTTGAGCAGTTAAAATCTGCCATATCAACTTCTTTACCCTTGACCTTTGTCTCAGATAGGGAAAAGGGCCTAGAAAAGTCTGTGCATGAGGTATTTGAAAATGCTTACCATGGTTATTCCATTCATCACCTTTTGGAAAGTTTCAAGAGAAACTTGAAGGGTCCATTCCAAGGAGAAGGAAGGGGTGTTTTACCTGGAAAACTTTTGGCTGCTGCACATGCTGTTCGACCAGGTGGTTTCAAAAGAATCACAGAAGAAATCAGGCAGATATCTTCAATTGCATACGATTGGGTAATGCATATTGAGCCAGAACATTGGACGTGTTTGAGTTTTAAAGGTGAGCGATATAACTATATTGTACAGAATGTAGCAGAACCCTATGGCAAGCTGATGGAAGAAATTAGAGAATCAACTATAATGCAGAAGATAGAAGCACTTGTATACATGATAAGCCAACTAATAGATAGCCGACAAATGGAGTCGAGCACATGGGCCACAAGACTGACTCCATCAAAAGAAGAAAAGATACAAGCAGCAGCTCTTGACGCACATTGTCTTCGAGTGTTCATCTCCTCAGATGTTCTATTTGAAGTTCATGATGATTCTACACATGTTGTCAATATTCAGAACTGGGACTGTACTTGCCTAGAATGGAAAGCTAGTGGCTTACCCTGTCGGCATGCTATTGCAGCTTTCAGCTGCTCGGGGAAGTCCGTCTACGACTTCTGTTCACAATACTTCACCTCAGATAGTTACCGCTCAATATATTCCAAGTCCATAAATCCTATTCCTGGGATTGGTTCGCCTATGGCAGAAGAAGATGACGATGAGAAGGTGCTTCCTCCGGTACCCTGCTCTCCAAATCAATTAAAGGAGCGGAGTAAAATGGATGATCCGGATAGGAGAACAGTGACTTGTTCTAAATGTAAAGAACCTGGACACAACAAGGCTTCATGCAAGGCCACTTTATAGAACTATTGTTATGTGTAGATGTTGTACATCTTGTACATCCTATATATATATCCTATACAGCTTGATTATGAGAAGTAATTGACATGGTTGATAAAGTGTGCTAGGCTTGCTTTGATCCTCACCATGTATGACAATTGGTATCTTATTTATATGGAAAGTATAAGCAGGAATATTGTCATTAGTGGTTTAGTTGCTGAGGGCATTGACATGATCGATAAAAATGATTGTTGATGGATCGATAATTCGATATGATGTTGTTGAGTGGAATGGAATGTCTACCGATGGCAAACTACTAAAGCATCATGTAGATTTACGAATGACGAGTTTTAGTTATTCTGTAAATAACCAACCATGATCATTCTTCACCTAAATAGTGGAGTTGTATAGTGTATTTTCATCTAATATTGTAGGAGGAAACATGGTGACAGATATAGCTGAAAAGTTTTAAGAGAAAAAGATATAACGAAAAAATCGAAATTACTCCTATATGAGATTTTAAAAAACTGAAAATCCAAAAAAATAAACATACAAAACAATAATATAATATAATATATTCTGTATATATTTATAGGTTTGTATTAAATTAATAGACTATATATAATATTATACTATTAAAAATATAATTCAGTTTTTTTTTGCCTAAATCAAAAAATCGAATTTTTTTGTATTTTTAAACCGACCCAACTGAACAAAAAAATAAAAAAAATGAACTAAATTTCAAAATTTCTGTTCGGATGTTCGGTTTTCAAATTTTTTGCTCACCCCTATTATTATTAATAAGGTGTAATCACCCCAAAAAGTGAAAAAGAATAATAATGTTATTAAATTACAAAAGTATCTTAAATGTAATTATTTATATTATCTTGAAAGATTATTCATAATGAGAAAAATAATGTTTTCAAAGGTGCAAATGTTAGAATTTAATTTTCCGTGAATTAATTTTGCACTTACCAAAAATAATGATAAAAAAAGAAAAGAGAAGAAACATTGGTACTCATTGTAATAAAAGGAGTAAAATAAAGTTGGGAGTATTTTGGCCACCCGCAACGCGTCACGCGGGTGGCCGGTATTCCGTCACGAAGGGACGAGACGGCGGCGTGACGCGTTGCAGTGCCCCGTCTCGTTCCCAGCCCGTTTCGCGTTCCGTCCCGCCGTGACGAATGGCGAGACGTCTCGCCACGCGACGAGGCGACGTGGCGCGCTCCGGCGCCATGCGTGACGCCCACTCGACTCCATATGAGGACCTCGTTCTCTTCTGCCCACTCTCCGTTCGCCCGCGAGTGGGCATCGTCACGCTGACGCAATAATTCATTTTTTTTTTAAATTTGAATTAAATAAAAAATGAAAACCGGTAATATTACCGTTTTATCAATTTTTTAAATTTTTTTTACTCTATAAATACTCCTAATTCATCCTCATTTCACACACAAATATACATCTATTCTTCCCAAATTGTCTTCATTTCCTCTCAAATTTTCATCTAACCTCTCATCACAAAATGTCCGGCGACGGAAACTCTGGCGGTGGCGGCTCCGGCTGGTTCGACATCAACGTGTTCGACGACTGGGGGCATGTACAATGTCCTCGGTGGTGGTTCCGGTTAGTCGACGCCGGGCACCCAGGGTTCATTGACGCCGGGGGTACCAACCACCCCATTTTGATGTGGATGCATACGCTCCGCCCCGAGGTATTCGCAGGGATTATCCCAGATTCGGGAGGATTATTCCGTTGATCCCACTCCGGAAGAAGGCCGAGGTGGTGGAGGAGGCCGAGGCGAGGGAGGAGGCGGAGGCGGTGGAAGCTCCAGGGCGGAGGCGGAGGAGGAGGAGGATCTAGGCCGGCATCCGTACGGCCCCAAAGAAACGCTGGCGGTGTACAACACCTGGATCAGCGTCTCGTACAATCCCATCGTCGGGAATCAACAACCCTGGAAGTGCTTCTGGGAAAAGGTCACCGAGGCCTACCACGAGATTAAGCCGAAGGGGTCCAGCCGCCGCACATATAAGATGCTCCGCGCTCACTTTGACCGAGTCGACAGAGAGGTCAAAAGATTCTGCGCCATCCACAAGAATGAAGCGGTACATTACTAAAGCAGAGCCACGGGAGCCGACATTCTGAGGTCGGCTTTGCGAGTCTACTTCGACGACACCGGCAAACAATTCAAATATGTCGATGTTTTGGAGGTCGTCAAAGACGAGGAAAGGTGGGCTGGCGGTGTCCAGTCCAGCTCGGGCTCGAAGCGCACGAAGCACACGGCAGGTGGCCAATACTCGTCTAGTGAGGGCGGTTCGGGCAGCGCCCCACAAGAGTTTGCCTCGCAGGAGGTTGAGGCCCCGGCAGACGATGCTGAGGGGTCCTCCCGTGGGCGCCGTCGGCCGCAAGGGAGAAATGCGGCGAAGGCGGCTAGAGGGAGGAGGGGCGGAGCCGAATCAAGCCAGGTGGGCTCGGGCTCGGGGGATCCTCGAACTCCCTTATGTCCATGTACATGGCCGCCACAATGGAGGACACTTCCCGCATGACGTCTCCCAATACCAAGCCTATCTTAACGGAATTGAGTTTATGGCAGCACAACTTGGCATTCCGCCTCCTCACTGCTTCAGTGCACCTCCACTGCCTTCGGGGGATGATTCGCCGGCGGAGTAGTTTTTTTATTTTCTTTAAAATTGTATTTTAAATTATGTCATTTTTATTTTTTAAGATTTTAATTAAGTGGTTTTTTTATTTTTTTGAATTTTAAGTTATATTTTTATTTTATGTTGTAATTTATTTTATTGTTAATGAAGGGTGTTTTTTTAATTGAATTTAGTTGGAAATAAAAATAAAAAATAAAATTAAATGAATAGTAATTTAAGGGACGAAGGGATGCAGGTTTCATCTCTTAGTTAAGAGATGAAGTAAAAAAGTACAGTGAAGTCTATGAATAGTAATTAAGGGACAGATAAGTGATTGTATTGCGGACGCCTTAGATTTTAGATTTTAGGATTGAGGTATTGGAATTGATAAATCCAAGTTTTTGAGTGAAAGAGTGCATAATTTCCCCCCTAAATCCTAATAGCATACTACTTGATCGGTGAAAATGGGCGGTGGAGACGATGAATCGCTCGATGCTGCGGCGGCGGCTCGCAGAGAGAGGCTGAGAGCCCTTAGGGCTGCTCAGGAACTCCTCAACACTCCCGACGACGATGCTGCTTCTGAGAATCATCCCGGGGAGGAAGAAAATGAGTAAGATTCCTTCTAATCTTCAATTCTGCTGCTCACAGTTTATGATTAGGGTTTGTGCACTTCCCTTGAAGGACGAATACCGCAATGGCCATATATTTTTTTTCATTTAGATCTATTTCGTCTATCTCTTTATTTTATTCCACGAATGAGTTCATATAATTTTCCTTAGAAGCCATTCATTGCTATTTTCTACTAGTATTTTGCTAGAATTTGTTTGGACTATGTTCCTGACTGCTTATCTCTGTTTCTCCTAGCAATGTTAATATGAAATTTCGGAATTACCTTCCTCACGACAAGCAATTGCAAGAGGGTAAACTTGCCCCGCCCGTGTTACCTAAATTCGTAGACCCAGTACTGGCAGCTCCTCCACCAGAGGAAAATAAAGAGGTAGTAGTTTTTCACGGAGTTTATCACTCCTCACCATCCCCTATCTTGCTCCCTCTCAAATATACTATCCTTTGATATTAACTGTTGTGATTTAAATAAAATAGGATCCTTTCCTCAACATAGCACCAAAGAAACCAAATTGGGATTTGAGAAGGGATGTGCAGAAGCGGCTTGACAAGCTCGAAAGGCGCACTCAGAAGGCTATGTTAATACTCATGGGTATGCTATCTTTTTCCTAGACATTTGACCTTGGTTGTCCAATTTACTGGTTATTTGAGATGGTTTCTCTTGTTCTTGTTAACATTTTCATGTCTCATGCCCCAAGTGCATTTGGATTTACGTAGTTTTCTCCTAAAAGTCTCTTTTACTTCTCAACTAGCTTCTTCATTAATAAAACATTAAAACTAGTATTGTTTGTGTTGTGATTTGTGATTTAAATTTTTTAGCTGTAGAAAATGCTGTGATTTAAGCTTGCTGAGAGGATTAGGTATCGGACTATTGAGAAAAGTTACGAAACTGTGCTCAGACAGAGCTTGTGGTTTGATTGCTTCAGAATCGACTGACTTAGATTTACTTTTGAGGATGATGATTTATTCCTAAAGGGAAAGGGAGAAGAAGTTAAGTTAAGTAGTGATATGGTGACTTGAAAAATGCAGTAAATTTTTAGGTGTTGAGTTTTGGAGGATTTGAGGAAATTATTCAACTCAGCTGGCACAGAGTTTGTATTTAGTAGCTTTAGCTTATGTTATGGAGTAAAGGCAAGCGGTATCAGCTTATGTTAAAGGACCTCTCTGGTGTAGCTGCCTCATGTGTACATTAATATAATCCAAATTAGTTGTGTGTGTGTAAGCAGTAAGATTATTATATATGGTTGAACTGCTGAAAGGCATTGTAGATCGCCTCTATGCAACTTTATCATGATAGATAATTATGACAAGCAGATTTATTTGGGATAATTTTGCATATGGACTATGGCTGACTTTTGGTAAAGCATGATTTTGAGTCTCTTACTATACATACATAATTAATGAAGCATGCTTGCAACACTTGAGTTGTTTAGCCAAACATATGGCCATGTCTTTGGTTGGGAAAACTTCTAAGATTTTGGTTTATAATCATATCTAAACAGTGTCTGATTGGTCTGATGATTGGATATGATTCATTCCAGCCCAAAACATGGCTAGTTCTCTCACCGTTGGCATTAAGGAAATAAGGCTCCGTCTGTATCTTGGACTTAGGAGAAAGTAAATCAGTGAAAAATAGCTTTCTAGGATTACATTAGATATAATTTCCATGTGTTTTTATTATTTACTCCTTGGTGTACAGCACTGCCTTGTGGAGCCATTGGAAAATGCCTCTGGGCATAAAACACATTTAAAACCTTGACTATTCATTGTTGAGCATTTGTTGTGCCTTTGGCAACACAACAGACTTTGGTTGAACCCCAGCCACTCTCCTTTAGTACATCTGTCAACACAACCATTGTTGTGCAAAATAAAACATGAAGATGATAATCATCGTATTACTTGTCAATTGCATGTTTATGCTCATTATTGATTGTGGCTTGTGCAGAACGGGAGGAAGCAAACAGGAGGTCAGAAGCCACAGAAAATGGTGGAGAAGATTGATGTAGTGACATCATTATCCTTGTTTTTTTGAAATTTAACTGTGAAAAAACTTAACTAGCCTCGTGTAATAGACATTTTTTATTATGAAAAGGGAAGATTTTGTAACTTTTGATTCTGGTGGATTGCATCCAAGCTTGTTTGTGATCAAAGAAAGAAGCTTAGGAATAGAAGAAGTAGAATTTGGTGTTGGGGTTTTAGCTATGATTGTTGTTTAAGTGGTTCTTCCTCCCAATCGTTGGGTTTGAGGACCAAAGCAAAGTCTGCAATGTTGGTGCTGTTTCCGTTGTGAAATATGATAAATGTACAAGAATTTGATTAGGAAATACAAACATCTCATGTTACCTGCAATTAAAATACAGCTGATGCTATGTTTAGGGAATGTGGAATGCCACACAATAATTAATCATGTATTGTGCCGCAGAATTCAACATTTTCAATTATACATGAATCTGAAGTCTCAAGCTATAGTTTTGGTGAATGTTGAAACCAGCATTTAAGAAACAAAAACTCTTTCATTTCAATACAGTTTTGGTGAATGTTGAAACAAACAAAAACGCTTTCACTTCATTTCATTTCACAAGAAATAACAACTTATGCAAGAAACTATAAAATGAAACCGAGTGCAAAAATTTCCCACCAATGCTTAAAAGTGGTGAGCTAACACAACACTAGTCACAAAATACTACTGCTCCATAAGCTAGTTTTCTCTCTTAATGATTTGAGTCACAACACCAAGACCAATAGTCCTTCCTGAAGCTCTAAGGAACACTCTTCCCAGAGCTCTGCAGCTGCTGTACTCCTCTACACATACCGGACCTTGCAAAGCCACCTGCCACGGCGAGGTGCAAAACATCAAAACACACCCTTCCCAACAAAACGAGACACAAAGTCACAGAAAGAAAATTTTGCACCAACCTCAACCATGGCATTCTGCTTGGACAACAAGCATCTTGGGGACTTCTTTGTTACGTTTCCTGTCTTTGGATCAAGCAGAGACAATATCTTCACAATTTTTGCAGCCTCTTTCGCGTGGTGTATGTGAAACTCCAACTGAAAAACATCGTGGTCAACTCATTTAACAATATAAACTACAAAATTATAGTATATTTTAGTGTTTGTTGATGTTAACCTGAGAACCAATA
Organism: Salvia splendens; assembly: GCF_004379255.2. Classification (NCBI taxonomy): domain Eukaryota; kingdom Viridiplantae; phylum Streptophyta; class Magnoliopsida; order Lamiales; family Lamiaceae; genus Salvia; species Salvia splendens. The sequence goes on along the minus strand of NC_056036.1, from coordinate 12,685,955 downwards.
ACAATCGGAGTTGAAATTTCAAGGACCAGAATCTTCATTTCCAACTGGCTGGCAACTTGAACTGGGTAGTCAGGGTGACATATCACACTTCCAGCTGTTACACGATTGCCCTCAATGCCTTGCAAATTCACTGTTACGTTGTCACCAGCTCTTGCAATACTACATGGCTGAGAGTCACGTTCCAACGAGCGAACTGTGGCTATTTCTTTTGAAGGCATAACCAATACCTGTAGGCAAAATGTATTATTGGAAATTGCAAATCTGCATTCACCAAAGTATCTAAAAACAGATGCAAGTACAGAAGTTTCCTTTTCATTGCAGGGAACAAAATACTAAGAACTGACAACACATATATCCTCCCATTACTTGATATATCATCTGAACAAAAAACTGAAGAGAGAATAAAAATTGCAAACATAAAAAGCCACAAAGCAAAGCAGAAACGAGGGCAGTGCTAATTTACAGCTTACATATACTGCAAAGAAGAAAAATACTGAAAAAGCTACATGATGCCAGCCCTTAATGAATGAAGCCATCAACAATCTCATCATATATTTTCTATTTTAAAAAACACGGACCAACTTACAAATCAACTATAATGGTAAGAGGTTAAACCAGTGCAGAGTGGAAGTATGGTCCTAATAACATATTCTAAGCACTTCAATAAAACATCCTAGGAGCAGGATAGGTGGATCTTTAACTTTATAGTAGTATATCTTAAAAGCAGACATAAAGATCAAAATCCTAGAGTCCCAAACTTTAAACTACTTCATTTTGAAGTTTCTTACTGCCTTCATTCTACTATGAACAATCTCTAATATTACCAATCATGATATGGAATTACAAGTGCCATTACAATGAAACCTATCCTATTCCAGTCTAACTTTAACCAAGACAGGTAATTGTCAAATTACAACATCACTCCTAAATATGGTGCAAAATGTCACTGGATTGAGAAGTATAGAGTTACTCAAGAAGAATGCTGTCATAATTCTGAATGGATCATATCTCACCCTAAACGAAAGATTTAGTTTCATCAAAATGTAAAGAAAAACAAAACACTCTTACCTTAAGTCCTGGTCTAATAGCTCCAGTTTCCAGTTTCCCACATGCAGACACCTGACTTTGGGATTGTGACTTAACATCACATATAGGAATTTGTAGTGGTTTGGAGTAATCTCTTGCAGGAAGTTGCAGAGAATCTATTGCATCCATCAAAAAAGGTCCTCTATACCTGCATAGCAAAATAAGAGGAAGGTTGCCTCAGCTCTAAATAACAATCCAATATAGTCAACCAGAATATCAAATATTTTAATAGTCATCTGATCTAGTACATTTCCAGAATAATATAGTGTCGTACAGCAATTAAAAAATCTAACAACACCACCCACTATATAAATAAAAGCTATTTTCCCAGCAACAGATAGAAAACGCAGCAGTTATACCATGCTCTGAAGCTCTGTAGATTCTAGGCTCAACCGACGCTCAGAAATTATGCATGTTATGGATAAAAGATTTATACCAAATAACGAATTCAAGCTGTCCAACGTATTATTACTTCGGTTTATACACATGAGATGAAACCCGAAAATAGTTTGAGTAAAATAGATGTATCAAGAAACAATATGTTAAATAAAAAGGTGAAAGAATGATTTATAATTTCAGAGGCATACATAGCATGACAGATGACGCAAAGAAATCTTGGGAAAAGAGAGACAAAGTAACAGCAAATGCAGCTACTAACCACGACAGCCGTGAATCAGAAGAGTTTGCAACTAAGTTCTGATTTTCCATGACACTTGCTGGAACCCATGAAATAGAAGATTCTTTAAAACCACAAGTGCGGAGAAATGTCCCAAGTTTCTGCTTCACAAAATCAAATCTTTCCTTTGAGTATCCCACCACATCCATTTTGTTGACAAGAACAATAATCTGATCAACTCCGAAGCTTCTAATCAGCTGTGCATGTTCCCTTGTTTGCCCCCCAGTAGCATCTATGCCAGCTTCAAATGAACCCATTGAAGCATCAACAACTAAAATTGCAGCATCTGCTTGCGTTGCTCCTGAGATCATGTTTGGAACAAAATCTCTATGTCCAGGGGAGTCAAGCAGCACAATGTGATATTTTTTGGAAGTGAAGAAAGCAACACCCACTGTCATTGTTATACCCCTTTCCCTTTCTTCAGCACTTTCATCTAATGCCCATGCATAAGCAAAAGATCCTTTTCCCTGGTCAAATAACAATGGGCATATAAAATAATTATATATCCACAAATATAATATAGAGACATTGGAACATATAAAGTTGGTAATGCTATTACCTGTTGTTTAGCTTCTTTTTCATATTTGTGCATCAATTTCTGTGATATCCGTCCCGATAAATGAAGCAACCTTCCTGAAAGTGTTGACTTCCCAGAATCAACATGGCCAACCTGAGTACACAAGAAATCGTTAGTTTTGGGCGCAAATAAATTGTTTTGCTATGACTTCCGACATAATATCAGATGCTTACAATCGCAAGATTTAGCTGGCTCAGTTCACCATCAACTGTTTCCGGGATCATCCATGTCTCAGGAGTGAAGTCAGAAATTGATGCTGTTTTTCTCTCAATAGTCTTTTCTACTTTTCCAGTTTTGGAAGACATAGCCTCAGTATTCACATTGCTATGAGGCATCCCAGGTATGCTTCCACTGGTTGGAGCATAATCTTTCTCATTAACTCCATTACCTCTCTGCCTTGTTACTGATGCTGAAGTGGACTCTTGATCCTTAGCAGACAACTCCAGTTCAACGGGAATAGTTGTGTCCCTCTGATTATCTGAGGAAGATTTATTAAATTTTGGTTATTGTATGAAACAGGCTAGTCCGGAAAAAAAAATCTGCCAGTTTATTTGCCAAAAAGAGTGTCAACTATAGAGCCTAACTACTAGAGATATACCTTTGGATTTCATTTTCAGTGATTGCAGTCCACTTGACACCAAATCATCCGGAGAAGGAACATTAAACTTGAAAGGGGCTGCCAACAACAAGTGAAATATTAGGGGAGTGAGAACAGATGGAGAAAAGAAAAGAAAAGAAAAGAAAAGAAAAGAAAAGAAAAGAAAAGAAAAGAAAGAGAAGAAGAAGAAGAAGAAGCAGATTAAAAAGATGTGAGTCCTCATCTTTGCGGTACAGATAATCATCTAACGGTGTGTAGAATAATTTTCATAAAAATATGATTATCGAGTGATGATAACTGACTCAAAATGTTCCGAACCTATATTAACTCTTTTATGATTTTGATTACTAAAAGCACTACTGAATTCCGAAAAAGTGCTGCGCATATTTCTGAATTTGTGGAAGTTAAGGTGGTTATCTGTGGAAGAAACATCATCCTGCACTTCAAAGATGAATGGTTGGACCCTATGTTGCGGCAATGATGCAAAAAGAGACTTGGCCATCACAGATACTCCAGAATCTTTGCATTTGCCGCCCACTGCATGGAAAGTATCTACTCTATGAAGGATTTGACGAAAATAATAAGCACCTATGGTGAAAAGAGACTAGATGCACTATTATCCACACTAGCCTATGGTCAAATTTAAAAAGAAGAAAGATTAAGTGGCATCAGTAATTTCTCATAACAGATTTCAATGAAACTTTGACGATCTACTGGCACTGAAAAGAGGAAAGGATAAAGTCCAGAAGGCAGCCCCACTTCCCTTATTGCATGTGATTCAGTTACGAAACAATCAATTACAATTAAAAAAAATAAAATATAAATCGAGAAATACATGTTACAAACAGTTCTACCTGCAACATCATTGATTTGGATATTGCTCTTGACCAAAGGGTTACGTAAGATCCCACATATATCACATGCAGACATACTATCTTCATTATCGTAAGTACAAATTGGGCATCGCCAGACCTTAGCCGTCCCGACTTCTTTTGCAGGCATCGTCTTAGCTGTGATACCTATCAGGAAACAAATAAGAGGATATTTAATCGAAAAAGTAATATTGAACCTTATATCAATTTAGAAGCACCTGAATACCATCATTGAAATTCAGATGAACTACATAATTAGATGTCTTCAAAGAATAAAAATAGTTTTCTAACATTAGGAGCAAAACCAGCATTCCTGGATCACAAGATGCAACCTTTACTCGAAAAATCTAGAGGAACCAACTGCTAATGATGCAACATGTTTTTTATTTCCTTTCACAGGGTAAAAACTTGAAAGAAAATTGCTAATACTTATGCATATGGCCTCTACCCTTCAATATATGACTGCTGCTTAGTTAATTACTGAATTCCATTAGAGCACAACTTTTACTACCAGGTCTTGCACCTTCCTATTACAGTGTACAACAAAGGGCAAGACAGGTGATACAAAGAAAGCAAAATTTGTAATTGGAAGTTAGTTGAGTAGAAACAAGCTCTCTTATCTTCACATGCTCTATTATTAGTCCAACACCAAACTTTTATAAGCCAACATAGAAAAAGTAGAAAAAAAAAAGACTCACCGTTTTCTTCAACCTCTTCATCATAATCATAATCATAGTCATCATTATAGTCATCTTCATAATCATCATCGTAATCAACTCCATAGTTCACTTTGCGAGGCATGTTCGCAAATCCTGCCACATGAGTAACAAAAAGTTAATCCGGCATCAAGGAATTCAGAATTAGACAACAAGAAAAGAATGATTGGTTTATATGATTTAAAGCTGCTCCCAACATACCGATTTTTATGAAGAAATTGCAAAGGGAGAGTATTTGAAGTCTGTGCGGTATGAGTTAAAAATATATAACAAGTTGAGCAAGAAATTAGTTAGAGCTGAATGGCATCTTCTTCCTCCAAAAGAAGAAGTTTTCCTAAAATGTGGCCAATCGTTGTAACACCGCTGCAAGGGGGAAAAGGGTAAAATGTCATCCGCCATAAATTGAAATCACGCAACAAAAGGATTGTTGAGAAAAGTGAATCTGCAATTGCAATTGGTGATAAATGGAAACTAACCGAGACGAATTCGCCGGCGGTGAAGTAAGCTTTCCGGTTCACTTCTGCACCCCACCCTCTTTGTCTCAATTTTACTCAGAATTGATATTGCAAATACGAAATAATGCAGTAATATGATGCGAATTTATGATAAAGAAATAGTAATAAAAATATTAATAAAACTTTATCTTTATGGATTGTTCCCAGAATCTATCTTTCTACTAATAGCGAACTTCCAATAAATTTGTAATATGAATATATATTTATAATAAGTGAAAACTCCTAATAAGTACGAATCCTAATACAATTAAAATTCTTACCATATTTTGATTATAATTTTTTCAGAGTCTGAATCCTAATACAATTAAAATTCTTACCATATTTTGATTAGAATTTATGCTATGAGCACATAACTGATAATACGAAATTAAATTTGTGATCTTGTTAATCGAGTCAATACACTAGTTACTAATCAAACATTCAATTTTAAGTCTTTTCAATTCCAGTAGGCCAGAAGCTAGTAACATGATGATCAAGAGAGCATTTTGAATATCTTTCCAAGCTTCGCACGAACTTTTAATGAGCTCGAGCTTGAACATCATATTTACGAATATCAAACAAGTCGAGCTCGAGCTTGAGCTTGAGCTCAAGGTCGAATCCGATACTAGCAAGCCTAATCTCAGTAACTAGGTGGCGAACTGAGTTCAAACAACTAGACATAAGCTCGAGTTGAAGGCGAACTCGAACACTAGATTATTTAAATGAGTCATTTAGTATTAAACTCAGCTCGATTAGTTTACAACACTGCTGAAACTTAGCTTGATGAGTAGTCAATCCAACAAACAACATGATTTACATTTCTAACTTATCTTGCTTGATTTTTGAACTTGAGCAAAAAGCCAAAAACTATGAAACCTATAGTTCTTGCTTTCAAAAAGCATGAACAAAACATAACATCTTTAATTCGATGGATGCTTTAAAGAGATTATAGGGAGAATCTTAGCAAAGCTCAAACAAGTTAGACACTCTTGGAGTGAAGCTTTGAGCAATCAAAATAAGATGAGTGGATAACAATCATAATCTTGCGATTCAAGAAGAAAAAGCACTTGTAAACAAAGGCACAATTGCAAGAGAATTGATCTGCAAAATCTCCCTAGTAACTACTACTTCTTCTCTGATGTCTCATCCTGCCAGGCAGCTTGCCACTGCTTATCGTAGAATGTCGTCTCGTCCACCAATTTCTTGATGGTTTCAAAGTCCTCATTCTTTCTTACAAGGAGCACACCTGCTACAGCTACAAACAACAGCGTTTTACAGAAGAAGTTGCCCATTTGATCAACCAGACCTACCCCGGTGAGGCTGTCCACAAAGTAGGCCATGAAGAATCCGACCATTGCAGCACGACCTGCATAAAAGCCAACCAACTTGCTCAGCCTATAGTGATTCTTACAACCTGAGGTAGAGAAAATGAATGTGCAAACCAACCATTTAGCAGCTCGGCTTCGGGAAGATGGAACCTTTTCATCCATGCCCACCAAGGAATAATGGAAGTGTCGAAAACAACAGGCTCTTCATTGTTTGATGATTGCGGGCTGTCTTCCATCCACTTCCTCCTCTTCACCTCTGCAATACACAAAGAGACAGAAAGAGGTGAGTCTAATCACCAGCTGATCAATGAGGGACCAACTTATTAGAGTAATTTAAATCCGACACAAGTATTTTGCTTTTCAGATACCATTTAAAAGGGAAGTAACATATGACTTGGAATTTTGAATATACTTCCTTGTGCGATTAAGCTGAGCTCAAAGAAGTGGAAGTGAATGGTTACATTATGGTTGGACTGAAACGGCAACAAGCCAAACATATGTAAAAGGGAATTTCATCACTTTATCATTTCTGACAAAAATTCCAAAATTTGAAGCCGAGACAACAATTGGGTTGAAGGTCTGTCTTCAAAGTTCTTTAGCAATCAAGATACGATCTTTACTTTATTTGAAGTGTATACATTGGCTCACTAATCCCACCTTTACTAGATAAATCAACTTGTATTGCAATAGAACTATAATTACTAAATACCACAAAGAAATTGAAGACAAAGAGAGGTTACCTTCTCCTATTCATCCCCACATTTTAAAGATTCGATTTTTGATACGTAGAAAAGACAATAATAGAGCAAGAGCTGATACAATTAAGATAAACCGAGTGTATTTGGAGAGAGAGAGAAGTGGACCAGCATCAATGACAGCATCCCAGTTAGTGTTGCCATCTTTCTCAAACTGCTTCAAGTCCCAAGTTCCCCCAACCCACCTAGCATCCTGAAAACCATTGACAGACTCCACTGCCACCGGCGGCGGTGTTGCAGAGCCGTTGGAGCCAAGAGACTCCACAGAAGAAGTCTCCTCCGGAGCAGTAGGAGCCACACCAGAGGCGCTATCGGAGCTCAAGACCAAGGGGGATTGAAGCTTCTCGAGGTGTCTGAGGGGGAGATAACTAGGCCTCAAACCTAGATGGGTTTTGGCATGAGAGTGAGGGGTGAAAGATGGAAGCTTTGGGGAGAAAATTGCCATCGACATTTCTGAGAAATTGGGATTTACCAGAGAGAGAGAAAGAAAGCGAAAGCCAAAATGGGAGCTGGGATTTTGAGATTATGTGGAATGATGTTTCTAGGAGAATTTGAGCCGCAGAAAGAGAGAAGCATTATTTATTATAGCTATCGGAGAAGCTTTTGCTTGTCTCCTTATAAATGGCAATTCCCGAGCTACCCCTGTACTATATCTTTTAGAGGGAATATTTTTTTGGTATATAAACTTTATCAAAGTATCATTTTAGATCCGTGAACTTTGAAAATATCATTTAAGGTCCACCAACTATGAGTTAATATCATTTGAAATACTTTTTATTATTTCAAAGTTTTTTTAATGAAAATACCCTCAATACCTTAAATGGTGTATATTTTTAATAAATTTATCATACACTCATATTTTTTTATAAATATCTTTACAATATATTTTTGACAAATTTTCTAAATATAATTTGACCTTCAATATTATCATTTAATTTTGTGACATGCAAGAAAAGGTCATTATTCAATTTTTTATTATTAAAGAAAAGTTCTTTCTTTATTCAATTTTTAAAAAATTAATATAAAAAATTGAAGAAACAATTTTACTTGCATGTCACAAAATTAAGTGATAATATTTAAGGTCAAATTATATTTAGAAAATTTGTAAAAAATATATTGTAAAGATATTTAAAAAAAATATGAGTATATGATAAATTTATTAAAAATATATACACTTTAAGGTATTTAGGGTATTTTCGTTCAAAAAAACTTGGAAATAGTAAAAAGTACTTCACATGATATTAATCTATAGTTGGTGGACCTCAAATGATATTTTCAAAGTTCACGGACCTAAAATGATACTTTGTCAAAGTTCGTGGACCAAAAAAGATGTTCCATCTATCTTTTAATCCCATAAAAGCATGGCATTTCACTTTTTCCTTTAAACTTTAAACATTTCATTTGTTACGTCGAAATGAGCCCCTTTCTTTTCGACTTATAATTATAGTACTCCTGATGCGAAACATTTTTCCATATTTTTCCCCTTCGTTCTTCATATATTTATACAAGCTACGACTCATCAAATGGTGTTTTCATCATTGTTTAGGAAGTAAAAAAGCTGGAAGTTCATTGTTCCGTGAGGATTCCTGAAGCTACACCCGGTCGGGTGATTTTGTTTCAATAAAACACCCGGCCGGGTGAAATCTGCAAAGCAGAAAGAGCCTAGAAGCATAACGCCCGGCCGGGCGCATTTAAGTCTCGAAACGCCTGGTCGGGCGATTTTCGCAAGACTCCAGAGTCCATCACCCGGCCGGGTGGAATTGTGGGTGTAAAAAAAATCCACCCGCCAGGGTGAAATTCAGAAGGCGTGTAAGGAGGTCAGATCGGGTGGTATTTCAATCACCCAACCAGGTGATTTTTCTGTCGTAAAAATCCACCCGGCCGGGTGGATCAATTCCAACTGCGAAATGGCAGTTTGTCGGCAGTTTTACTTGGGAAAAGAGAAGAAAATGGGGGAAAAGGAGACGGTTTTGGACGAAAAATTGGCAAAAGAAGCAAGAGGAGAGAAAAGGAAGGAACGATCCAAACTCCATCTCGGGGGAGATCATCCATCATCTAGAGTTGGAGAACACCATGGAGTTCACGGTTCACGGTTCTTTTGGTGTAATTCATTTTAGTATGTTTGGCTAGATTTCCTTCGTTGCTCCGAATATGTTGTAGGGTGAATTGTGGATACTTTGATGATTTTTACGGTTTAATTTATGTGTGATTCTTGTTTATGAATTGTTTAATTATTCTACTAATCTTGAGACGTCTAGATAGGTAGAATTTTGTAGCCATTATTCTATTGCCTCTTTAGCATAGATTTTGGTCGATACTCATATACAAGGAACTAGAGATTTGATACTTGTTCAGAGAGATAGTCTCGAGTGGATCGACAGTTTTTATCTGTAAATTTAGTTTGGTGTCTACTGCGCTTTCGTGTGGGCATTAAGTTAATATGATCTCATTATCGTGTTTGACAATTGGAGAAACTAATCTAAAGCTTGTTACGCGACCTAGTAGTGGTGATAGGTTAGTGAGTAGAACTTGGAGACGTGTTCAGTTAATCCTAGGTATACAATTCCCTTGAAGTGTTCAACGGATATGGAGCGTAAAACAAACTTAATCCTCTTATGCATAGTCTTGATCGCAGTAGTCCATCGAAGTATCCCAATTCATATGCCCGAGACATATAGGAGCAATGCTTTCTTCTTATCTTATTTTCTAAAGTTTGTGTTTTGTTTATCGTTGTGTGTTTTATCATCTCTTTATTAATTTTTGTGTTATCAATCTCAAATTAAATAACCTACGCCTCCATATGGTTCGACACTCTTTTACTACAATTGCATCTGTACTCTTGCATAAAGGTTTTAATTTTAGAGTTATTTAATTAAACTTGTGTGTTCTTAGTCCATTGATATAAAAGCTCGAAAATTACACATCAAGTTTTGGCGCCGTTGTCGGGGAGGCAACTGGTTATTTAATTAGGATTCTTTTTGTTTTTATTTTTGTATAGTTTTCTAACATTTTATTTTCTTGTTTCAGAGTTGTAGCTAGAAGACTAAGTCGAGCCAACGACTTTAAACAAAGGCGTTAGTTGGGAGGCAACCCAATGAGTTTTTAGTTTTTTATTTTCTCTTAATAAATCGAGGGTTTTGTTTGCTCAATTCTTTCCTTCGATGTATTTTAATGAATTGAGTATTTTTCTTTTTATGTTGTTTTAATTTTTTGTTCGTGTAGGAGCAACATGGAGATAACAATTACATTGGAGCTTATGAGAGAGTACACCTACAATTGAAGATACACCCGCCCTCCCACCCGAATGCACTATGGATATCATGTCAAGTTTGAGGGAGTACTCTATCCCTTTACTTTTTATGTTCTTCTTTGCATGCATTGAGGACAATGAAACATTCAAGTTTGGGGGGGTTGTTTGAGTTTAAATGATTTTCATGCATGTTTCTTGGGTGTATTGTATGCTAAGGTGTTTTGAATCAATGTAATTGACGGGTGCATGCTAGATCTTCGGCTTTCTGGTTGGGAAATCTTGCTTGATTTTACTTGATCTTTGAAGCTTAGGATTGATGAAATTTGTGCATGATTTATTTGAAAGAGTATGTTGTGATTACAACCGATTTCTTGAGTTGAGGAGAGTATGAAAGTCACATGTCTTGTGGAAACTATCCTGGATTGATTTGCTTTATCGAGTTGCGTGCTTGCATTCATTTGTGTTAATGATATGGGAGGATAAGGCATTAGGATGAACTCCATGGCCAAATGATCACATGCCTAGTCCAACAAATGATCTCCTAGAAGCCACTTTAAGCTTAAATCCTCATTGTTTGTGTAAACACTTAGTCAATCACTTAGCTACTTAAATAATCCTCATTTTAGCCTCATCATTATACCTTACTACTACTTGAGTGTTAAATATTCATTGCGTCAATGAATAGCGCGTGACATAGTACTCTCTTCTCTTCGCTCCTTCATAATTGAGGCGAAACTTTTCGACACATAGTTTAAAAAAATGTTGAGTGTGTTAAATAAATAGATAAAAAACGTAGAAAAAAAGAAAAAAGTAGAGAGAATAGCGTAAAAATTGAATAAAGTAAAAAGAATAAAGTAAAAGAGAGCAAAGTAAGAAAGAGAAAAATGTTAGTACTATATATGAAAATGACTCAACTATGAAGGAGCTTCCCGAAATGAAAAAATGACTCAACTATGAAGAAACGGAAGGAGTAGTATTTTTTTTGTCTATGACTTTTAGGAGTGAAATAAAGTAAACAAAATGGATAGAGTGTTGTTTTTTTGTCATAAAAGTAAATATCTCACTTATAATGAGACGGCCTATAAGGCTCGTTTGATTGTCATGATAGTATAGTGCAAGAAAACTAGATAGAGATAGGATTTTCGGGCCGAAAGTAAGATAGTATGAAGATAATCTTTTTAAAATGTTGTTTGATACACAAATTAGTTTTGTAGATAATGAATTGTAAGGACAAAAATACTCTTTATTTATTTCATTTTTGGATCTTAAATACGGTATCTAATTTTTAATCAAACAAGTATATGACCTAGGATTTTGATAAAAAAGGTGTATTAGGTCAATAATCAATTTTTGTATAATGAACTAAGATAATGTTTATAATCGAATTTTTTTACTATAAATTATTATTAGTTCAATAATCATATTTTGTATAAACAAGTGTCAATAAAAAAAAGCCATAAAATCAAAATTCGATAGAAAATTTTCAAGAATCCAGCAGCTTCATATCCAAATTTCTATGCCCTTAAGGATTCATTACCCAATTTTTTTTCCCAAGAATCCAATAGCGAAATTTGATAGAAATTTGGCCACAAAATCCAACTCCAAATTTCTATGGTCTCAAGAGACAAAATGGAAACCATAAAACACAAAATGAAGCAAAAACCATGAAACACAAAATCGAACATAAAATTGCAATAGGCTGACGAAGATTTCTAAATTACATTACCCAGATCTCCAAATTACATGAACCATGATCAAAATCAAACAGGAAATTGAAAAGCGTACATGAAAGTTCCAAATCACATGAACCCAGATTTTCAGTCGTGGAGAGGGAAGAGTTGATGAAGCAAGAGGCTTAAATTCTCGATTGCAATAATCACAGCCCCACAAAAATTAATGAAATCAGAGAATCGAAAAATGTTGTATTTGGTCTCATCACCGCCTCATCATATCCAGCTCGGTGGCAACACTCATGGTGCAACGGTGGTTGTCACCGGCTGTTAAGGGTGAAGTTCCCTTAACACGATAAACGATAGTCGCGGGAGCTTTGCCCGTCGATCAAACCAAGATTTAGGGTTGTAAAAGAAAGTAAAACACGATAAAAGAAAAATAAGATAATTTGATAATTCTTGAATGATCGAAATGAATAACAATGTTCACTATTTATAATAATGGATACCCTAAGGAACAAGAAAATAATCCTAATAAATATGAAAAGATATGGTAAATCAATAACTAATTAATAAAGATATGAGGATATTATTGAAGATATGCTTGTATCACCGCACCACTCCCGCCATGGGAGAGGTGAACTTGGGTTGCATAGCATCAGAAGAGAGATATAGCATCAGAAGAGAGATGAAGGAAAGAGAAATGAGGTGGTAGGGTGAGAGGAGAGAGGTGAGAGAAGGGGCATTTGTGGGTATCATGGAAAAAACAGTGTAAAATCACTGCAAATTTGAGTGACTGAGTTATCACGCTTCAGTCTGGCAGATATAGTGTGTTAACAGCCCAAATCCAAATATTTCGTATTGTTCAGTGGACATGTTTTTAAACATGTCAGCCCTCTATTAACAACATGGCCTGTCACTGTTCACCAGCATTTGACTGGATGTAAATCTTCCACAGAAGGTGTTATTAATTTCTGACTCCTTCAGATTATTTCAGCATTTGACTACTTTACCCCACCAAACTTGATTTCCCCCAAATTTGAATTCCCCCAAATTATCATCGTCACCCCCTCAATCCATCCCTAACTCTCTCTCTCTCGCACGCCTCTCTGCGATCGACGCCGGAGGAGTGGCCGCCACGACCGGGCGCGAAAATTACCTCTGTTACATACATCACTCCATTGCTTAACCAAATCATACACATCTTTTTAGAATAAAAAAATCCCAATCGACTCACAGCTCATAGCATCTGCTCCGTTAATTTTGGTTGTTGTTTCCTCACACATGGGTGTCTTGAATTTCAACAGCTCACCACGATACAACTTAAATCGAGATTCAAGAACGTCTCTCCGCACGGGGAGGTTCCCGCTCGCACCTCAGGGAGATTCGGTCGTACCTTTCGCCGCTCAATGAGGTTTTGTAGAAGTAAAGACTGTGGTTCATTTTTTATTACATCCAACCTTTTTGCCCAAAATAATTGGGTGGGAGTGGACTCAAATTTGAGATTTCGTTTCCCGCTGCTAAGTTTTTCAGAAGTGTTGAGCAGGGAATTTTGAAGAGATGGTGGGGGCTATTCGGTCTGATTACATGTTGGAAGAGGCAACAGTTTTTAAACTAGTCACCATTTCATGTTCACTGAACATGCAAACTAAATTCTGTTCAGGTGGGGCCCACCACCTAATTCAGCCACATATTTATCTCACGGCCATTAAAAAAACCATGAGAGTGAACAGGCCTTAGTGGATATATTTTCGGGCCTGGACGAGCTTTCTTCCCTTTCATGGGCCTAGGGGTAGCACTATCATGGCAACCAAACAATAGGAATGGGATAGATAAGCCAATTATCTATGCCTATCATGGCAACCAAACCCACCCTAAGGGCTCGTTTTGTATCGTGGACAGAATATAGTGTGATTGTTAAGTTGGGATAAAATTTTCGGGCAAAAAATAGGATAGTTTTAGATTACAATTTGGGATAATGTTGTTTTTTAGATTGGATAAATTTTCAGAATAAGTATTTATAGGACGTAAAATGACAAAGTTACCCTTACTACAAATACATTATTTTTGTATGTATTTATAGAAGAAATCAACAAATTTTAACCAAAAATTCATCAAGATCGTCTCACAATTCATCAATGATTCTATATTCCAACCCAAAATTCATCGATGATCGTCCCAGACTATATATCCTCTAGAAATCAACAAAATTCACAAAAAACTATAAACCAAAAAATAAGCATACAACTCAGATTATTGAATTCGTCAAAATTAAACATAGAACTTGTAAAAGTAATAAGCAACACAAAAGAGAAGATGGAGGGGAGTAAGGAGGTTCGGAAATCGTCACATCCGGATTTTGCGAATTCGTCGGTCGCCGCCGCTACTACCGCCTGGCCGGGAATGACGGAGGTTGCTCCGCGAGGATCTACAACAGATGGCCGATCCCGAGGCCCATCGCCGCCACTCCCGTCAATGGCCTTGGCAAGGACGAAGTTGCAGGGTAGGGCAGAGTCCTCGTTGTGAGAGAGAGATGAGGTAGAATAAAGGGGTAGAAAGGGGAAACCTGCTGAAACAGTGAATAAACCCACAAAAATTTTAGGATTAATTAACTATGCCCAATAGTGAAAAATTACACTATTCATGCGGGCATGGACGGGCCGCCGCCTTTTCTTCGGGCTTTGAGTTGCATTTGTCCAAGCTACAAAACAGAGGATTAGCTCAGATAATATAGCCCAGATAATAATCCTTTTCCATAAAAATCCTGTCTACAAAACTGGCCCTAAAGGAATATGCCTTATTTATAACGAGAAAGAGAGAGTACATCTTTGTTGGATTAAAATGAGTTATTATTTTTTTTAATTTATCTCAAATAAGGATAATATATTTTAATTTTTAGAAACAATAAAATAACTTTATTCGTGCATGCATGCTGTTTTTTATCTTTATTTTTTATTTACAATATACTCCGTATTTAATACTTCTATCTTCCCATAATAGGAGTCACTCTTATTGTGGGTACGAGTTTTGAGATTGTAAAAAATAGTGAGTTAGAAGAATTAATGGAATATGAGACCCACTTTTTTATATTGATTTTGTAATAAAACGTGAGTGAAGTGAGTTAGTGGAATGTGAGACCTACTTATCATTTATAGTAAAAATGAAGTGTGACTCTTATAAGACGAACCAAAATGACAAAGTGTGACTCTTATTGTAGGAAGAAGGGAGTATATCGTGGAGTACTTCACTATAAGAGCATCCACAATAGCAGACGTCCCGACGGATGTCGGCTCGTCCGTTGGTGACGTCCACTATTGCAACGGACATCCCGGCGACGGACGTCCCAGACGGATGAGAGGTCGTCCGCGGTCATGAGGGCACATCCGTCGGGTCGTCCGTTGTGTTGTCCTCGACGAACGTCTCGGCGGACATCCGAATTTTTGATTTTTTAAAAATAACTTTATATATACGGCTCGTCGAAGCTTTGAGATTTTTTTTGAACTATGTATTTTTTTATTTATTTAAACATGTATGTTTTTTTTAAATAAAATGGTTGCATTTTTTCCGTATTTGTGTCAAAATTTCAATTCCGTAATTGCGTATTTGTGAATATGTGAATTTTTATTATTTTGCTTGTCCACCGGGATGTCCGCTATGCAGTGAGATGTCCTTATGACGTGGCAGTGCAGTGAGATGTCTTATAATAATAATAAAAATAATAATAATAATAGAGCTACGGTTAGGGTTTAGAGCATCACAAATAGGCTTCGTTTTTGGGAGAAAAAAAGGACATCGCGACCGGAGCTTCAGGCGCCGCCGGAGATATTCTATAACGACGACGAAGCTCGTAAATACAGCTCCTCGTCTCGCATCATCGATATTCAGGTTTATATACAATTCTTGTCTTCCATTGATCAAGTAGAATCCGGAGTTCCCGTCAGTGATTTTGCTGCTGCTTTCTTATTTGTGGAAAGGCCAAACTTACTGAGAGAGCACTGGAGCTTCTTGCTCTGCCTCAGGATGACGTTCCAAGACTGCTGCTTGATATCGGTAATTCACTCAACATATGCTACAATGTTTACGAGTAGTACATTGCAAATTGAGAAGAATTCACTTTTGTGATGATTTTTACATGTCGTATCACCTTCAATTGTCGTGTTTATTCGTGCATTCTCTAATACTGTATCTTCTGAGATTTTGTTTTACATCGTTTGAAACTACAATGAAAGTTTATTCACGATCACGAGACTTGTAGAACTGTGACTTAACAAAGCGCTTACCTTTTAGTCTTTGACTGATGCAGAGTTTTCCGGATGTATATACCTCGCCACTATACTTGCTTGTGATTCATTGTGTGATATTTATGTGCCTCTTTCTGCCATCCCTACGACTTTGTAAAGAATTTCAATATTTGGTTTGTTCAGGTTGTGGATCTGGACTTAGTGGGGAGACATTGACTGAGAACGGGCACCACTGGATTGGTCTAGATATATCTGGCTCAATGCTAAGTATGCTACAACCAACCATCATATTTAGTAATCTGCTAGCTCTGCTCGTTAGCCTTAGCTCTGTGATGTTTAACTAATTTGCTCTTACACGTACACCAGATGTTGCATTGGAGCGTGAAGCTGAGGGTGACCTTATACTTGGTGACATGGGTCAGGTGAGCCAAAAACTCTCAAATTTTTATGTTCTGCACTTCTAGGAAGTCTGACTATTGCAAAAACTTGTACTATATCTTTGCCCAAACCTCATGTATTCAGGGTCTGTACTTATTGATGCTTGTATCATTTCCATTTATGTGTTTATAAGTTTTAAGTTTTCCAGAAAGTGAGAGGTGCTCTGTTATCGAGCAAGAGTCCCCTTTTATTTTGTTGCTGTTTAGAGAATGGTTGTTGGAATTTTTATTTCATAAACTCATGTATGGCAGCATACCAAGAAGATCAGCTAAGCTACTATACTTTGAGAACTTAATCCATCTTTTTATAGAGCCAGAATCTTTGAAATTGGTTGTTTATCTAAGTTTGAAATTTGAAATGTAATGCTTATGCTTTTACGTGGTGGGTGATGAGGAAACTAAACACATTGGACAGTTCCATTTCTTTCTCTCTCACGCCCGCCTCATAAGCGCCAGTATTTGCATGTGTGTTTTTGTACTTGATTTTGGCTAATTACACAGCCAAATTGTTCATGTACCCAATCTTTCAAGAATCTGAACTTTCATGTGTATTGTTCTGTTTATAACATGCACTTTTCAATTATGATTAATTATGTAGGGCTTAGGGGTTCGCCCAGGAGTTATTGATGGTGCAATAAGTATCTCAGCTGTGCAGGTTCATTTTCAACTCTTCATATATTTTAACTTTTCGTGAAGGTAATATATGCAATCAATAATGACCATTTACTCCTTTAGTGTACGAGAGGAATAAGGCTTGTTGTGGATGCATTTGCATATTAATAACATCTTGATAGCTTAGTTACTATTATCATGCACTCACGCTCACACACTCCATCTCCAATTGCAAGAACCATGACGGGTGCAAGGCCTTGATATAGGGTGGTGCATGTACTAAAATTGCATATCACCTTATAGGAAGTTGCATCCATGTCACTCATTTTATTGACTATGAAAACATTTGGTATTTCACTTTTCACTTTATTTTCTGTATTTCAGTATTTTAGATGATTTTCATCATGTTTACTCAAATGCAAATTTTAAAAGCAAATTGAGCATCGTAATTTTTATTTCTCAATTTATTAGCCATATATCTATTTGGTATTAATATTCCAGTAGTTGGCCTAGATGAAATGAAACACATTTCTACATGTATAATTGGTATGTGCTAACTTGATCTTACCTTTGTATTTGTCAAACTAGTGGTTATGCAATGCTGATAGATCTTCCCATGAGCCATGCCTGAGACTGAAGTATGTGATGTCTTGCATCTTGATCCTTCTTATTTTGCACGACTGTCATGACTAAGTCATGCTTTCCTCATTGAAAAAACAATTTACTTCTCTTTTGTTCTAGTAGTATGACTCGTATTATTATTGTATGATTTTAGAGCCTTCTTTGGATCACTATACCGATGCTTGGCACGGGGAGCTAGAGCAGTCTTACAAGTATACCCTGAAAATTTGGCACAACGTGAGCTGATCCTGGGATCTGCTATGCGAGCTGGGTTCTCTGAGGGTGTAGTTGTTGATTTCCCACATAGGTATGTGGAACATAGTAGAGCTGCCCTTTCTTTTATGCTTGCAAATGTAATTCGTTCTAATATAATGGGCTCTATGTTTCCTTCCTTGGAAAATCTTTGAAGTAGCTTCACTTTTTCAACATAATCATTAAATGGGAGGGGTAAAATACATAAAGTAGGATAAGAAAGTACTATGAAATTTACAAAACCATTATACCAACTCTTGTTGAAGGTTTTTATTCAGCTCTTTATGATTGTTACAGCACCAAGATGAGAAAAGAATTCCTCGTTCTCACGTGTGGTCAAGCATCGTTGAGCAGTGCCACTCCACAGGCAAGAGGTGAAGATGGAGAGGGTTGTTCTGAGGATGAAGATTTCAGTGGAGATGAAGAAAATCAGTCAGTAAGTGCTTTTAGTGAGCGGACTTGATGAACTATCGCATAATGTAGCTTGTTACTAAATTGTTTGTGCACCACACTGCAGGTTTCTGTATCAGACAGGCACATGCCAAGGAAGAAGCATAAATTAAACAAGAAGGTGAAGGGAAGAGAGTGGGTTATGGAAAAGAAGGAAAAAATGCGAAGAAAGGGAAATGTTGTTCCAGCTGATTCAAAGTACACTGCCCGGAAAAGAAAAACCCGGTTTTGATAATCTTTATTATTGCTTTCTGAAAAAAAAGAAAGGGTGATTGTTGTTGTCGGAGGCACAAAGATTTTGGTTAGGGGAGGCAAATTAGTTGCTGTTGGTATATGTGTTCCAGTTGAAGTTATCAGGTGATATCGTATTTGTATGTTTGGGTGAATGCAAGTAAGTTGGTGATGCCAAGCCTGCATTTTATTGTATTCTATAGTATTTAACAAATAAAGAAAATTAAAAGGTAAGTCAACTCTATATATTTTCTTTCGATTTGCTACTTAATAGGTACCATAAATTTTTATAATAAATGTGAAAAGTATCAAACTAAAAATGAATAATTCAACAGAACAGACAAATATAGTCCCAAAAATAAAGAAAAAAATACTACTACTACTACGACTGTAGTTAGTTGTATGAAGATAATCCAAGAAAACAAAAATTGAAGATTGGAAAATACAAATAAGTCCTTGCTGAAATGGAGTAGGGTTTAATAACTGAATCTCCTTTCTTTGAACATGGATCTCCTCAGCTAGTCAATTCTCTCCAAAACCCCAAATCTCAATTCCCAATTTTGATCCGATCCATCAAATTCGTCCAATGGTCGCAGCGAAAATGGAGAAATCCGCTGTGGATCTGCTGGCGTCGCCGGGATTGAGCTCGGTGCTCAAATCTCTGAAGCTGAAGACCAAGCAGCAGGAGCTCCTGATCCGCGTCTCAGTCCTCTTCCTGGTTTACGTCTTGGCGTTCATCACTCGTCTATTCAGCATCTTGCGCTACGAGAGCATGATCCACGAGTTTGACCCCTATTTCAATTACCGAGTCACTCAGTTCTTGACTCAGAACGGCTTCTATGAGTTCTGGAACTGGTTCGATTACGAGAGCTGGTATCCGCTTGGGAGGATTGTTGGCGGGACTCTCTATCCCGGTCTCATGGTCACCGCTGCCTTCATTTACTGGACTCTTCGGTTTCTCCGGTACTTTTCTTGTCAGATACCTTTAGGAAAGTACAAGCATTGTGTATCTTTTTTGTATGTTCGGTTTGTGAATATATGCTTAGCTGACTTCTTGATGCGTGGATGCTAGGAATCTGTTAAAGCTTTTTCTTTTTAACTTACAAAATGGGGTCCTCCTGGATGCTAACATAGTATAGTTTTTACCGTCCAGGAAAAGGGTTTGAATATGTTCCAGTTGTTATTGATGAGGACTGGTCTCCTTTTCTTAACAAATTCTTCCCTTGTTCCGAACAACATTTTTACTGACGTTATGTTTTGAGTCTCAAGCACAAAGACTTTTTGGGAAAGATGAGAGTTGTTGCTTTTTTTTTTGCAAAAGAAATGCTATGTCACCTTAGCAATTACACACACGTTCTGCAATTTTGTACACTGGAAATAGGCATACCTTGTTAGTGAAAAGGAGATCCAGTTAAGGATGAGCTGATAAGGTTTATCTTGATTTAATGCTCTAACCTTTATTCTTCTGATTCATAATGTATTATTGAGATTTTGTGGTTTATGGGAAGACACTATGGCTCATACTTAATAGGAATATCCACAAACTGGTCTTATTGATCTGCTATTACTTGAGGATTTGTGCATATTTCATACTGTCCAGCACCTAGAGATGTAGTAATTTAGAGATCTGAAGATTGTCTCCATTCCGTGCAGGTTTGCTGTTCACATTCGTGAAGTTTGTGTGCTCACTGCACCATTTTTTGCTGCCAACACCACTATTGTAGCTTACTTCTTTGGGAAAGAATTATGGGATTCTGGAGCTGGACTTGTAGCAGCTGTATTAATTGCCATATGCCCTGGTTACATCTCGAGGTCGGTGGCTGGATCGTATGATAACGAGGGTGTTGCTATATTTGCCTTGCTACTTACATTCTATCTGTTTGTTAAGGCAGTGAATACAGGCTCACTTGCTTGGGCCCTAGCCTCAGCTTTTGGGTACTTCTACATGGTTTCGGCGTGGGGTGGTTATGTGTTCATTATTAATCTGATCCCACTATATGTGTTGGTTCTATTGATTACTGGAAGATACTCAATGAGATTATACGTAGCTTATAATTGCATGTATGTGCTGGGAATGTTACTAGCTATGCAGATCCGTTTTGTGGGCTTTCAGCATGTTCAGTCTGGAGAACACATGGCAGCAATGGGGGTGTTTTTCTTGATTCAGGTGCGTTTTTTAAGATTCTAAGTGCAATTATGTAACTTGGACAGCAACTGGTGTATAAGCTTATAGGTTCACGTAAAGGGGAGTAGGGGACACAGGAATTTATCAAATATTCTCATTTTACCACCTTAATGTGAGAAGGATTGCTTTATTGGTTCGAACTGAAAAGTAGTTAGATCCTGGTATGATGCAGTCGATGTTGATTGCTTCTTTTCTCCGCTAAAGTAACCACTTAATATGAATCATATGTTTTTGCTAATATTCCTGGAACTGAGGGCTGAGGCTGATCAAATGGAATTTTTAGGATATATTGCCCTCATTGGGCAGATGGAGACTATAGTCCACTTGGAAACTAATCCTAATCAAATTCTTTCTTTTGCTTGCTGTCCTTTATGTTTATGGATCTTTCCTTATTTGGGTAGAAGAATAAGGTGATTGATTATTTGGGCAGCTTTGTTCAATCTCTAGTGTGAAAGCATATTTAAGCTGGTGGAAATTGTTGCTTCCTGTTCGAAAAGCTACCTTTAACATGTTGTGTTGCAGTTTCTTCCTTCTCATCAGTATTTAAGAGCAACTATTTCAAGGTTTTATGTTGTTATCATAAAGGATATACTAACCTCGAGCTACCTTGTGCAGGTTTTTAATTTCTTGGATTGGGTCAAATACCTGCTAGATGACCCAAAGAAATTCCACACATTCCTGAGGTTCACTGTGACTAGTGCAGTAGGTTTGGGTGCAGTAGCTCTGGGAGTTGGCACTGCTTCTGGGTATATATCTCCGTGGACTGGTCGGTTTTATTCTCTCCTGGATCCCACCTATGCAAAGGATCACATTCCAATAATTGCGTCTGTCTCTGAGCATCAGCCAACAGCTTGGTCCTCGTTCATGTTTGATTTTCATATATTGTTGTTCCTCTTCCCAGCTGGTCTGTATTTCTGCTTCAAACGTTTATCAGATGCCACGATATTCATAGTGATGTATGGTCTCACTAGTATGTACTTTGCTGGAGTCATGGTGCGGTTGATCCTTGTGGCAACACCTGCAGTATGCCTTATTAGTGCTATTGCGGTCTCAGCTACTGTAAAAAATCTAACTCAGCTGGTGAGGTCAAAGAGCAAGCCTGCTCCTGCAGGCTCTAGTAAGGGAGCAAGTAACACCAAAGCTTCATCTAAGGTGGGCATCCAATGCTTACTTTCCATCATCCATATCATGTTTCATTACATTTTAAATTTCCTATCTGTGTCCCATTGTGTAGAGTACTCAGTTTTATGATTGTTGTATCTGTTTCATGGTGAAATCTTTCAAATATGCGCCTATTTTGTTTTTTGGTGGGTTTGATAATTGTATTGACATATTGGACACTTCAACTTACATTACATTACTTGCTGCAACTTAAAGTAGGTAGGCTGATTTTAGAAGTGAAACCAATCATACATTGTTAGGTAAAGTTCATGTGGAATGTATGTAATTTACATCTCTTTAGTTTGTTTTGAATAATTAGTATATTTATAGGATTCAGACTATTTCCCTTTCTCAACCTGTAAAACCTAAGAGCTGACTGAAAAAAGCAACTGCCTTTTATCAAATACCACTCAATTATTTTTATTTTATTTTACAGTATTTTATTTGTTTTTGTTTTGTGATTTGGGATTTAAGTTTTCTTGAATCTTAAATCCTTGAGATAGGTTACAAGGTATGCTTACCTTGTTGTTTTCTTTTTCAAACAGGGTTCCCTAGACCAGTCTATGCCTTTTGGAAAAAATGGTGCTATTGCCTTGCTTCTTGGAGCATTGTACTTGCTAAGCAGATATGTTATCCATTGTACGTGGGTTACATCAGAGGCATACTCTTCCCCATCAATTGTCTTGGCCGCCAGAGGTGCCCATGGCCAAAGGGTGATATTTGATGACTACCGTGAAGCATACTTTTGGCTACGACAGAATACACCTCCAGATGCCAAGGTGATGTCTTGGTGGGATTATGGTTACCAGATTACAGCCATGGGGAACAGAACTGTGATTGTTGATAACAACACTTGGAATAACACACACATTGCTACCGTTGGACGTGCTATGTCATCTTATGAAGATGAAGCATACGAGATTATAAAATCACTTGACGTTGATTATGTTTTAGTTGTTTTCGGGGGTGTAACTGGCTATTCTTCAGATGATATTAACAAGTAAGAACTCTACCATCGAAGTCCTCTAGTTTTTCTATCTTCTGCCCGCAAGCATGTTTTCATCACCAGACTGATATTACTTTTTGTTTCTGTCCTTTATTGAACGAGTCTTCAGTGACTGTCCAATTTGTACTAGTGTGATAGGAGATGTTTAGAATTTGCTTTCAAGTTCATACTCTTTTGCTGATTGCTACTTTTGATAGTATCAGAATTTCTGGCCAACTGATATAACCTAATTTGTCTCAGATTTTTGTGGATGGTGAGAATTGGTGGTGGAGTTTTTCCTGTAATTAAGGAGCCTGATTACCTTGTTAATGGAGAGTATCGGGTTGACAAAGGTGGAGCTCCAAAGATGTTGAATTGTCTAATGTAAGTTGATTTTCCTGTCTGAGTTATATGATGAAATGTGACCATATTTTCTGCAGTTTCATTGTCTGTCTTGCTGTTACTTACGTCTTTAGTGTTGGTATAAGCATTGAAATTACTATTGGAAATTGACCATGAAAAGACCTCTTCTTATTTCTTTTTCTTTTTTTTTTCTCTCTAAATTATGCCCGTTCACTGAAAATTCTGTTACAGCTTGTTTGTCAATCTTACTGTTGTAAAGTGGTGAAATTTATTGGATTGAAATACAAGTATATAGGATCACTCAGTTATAGGATTAGTGGTTCATTCCATATTCTATGTCATATGATGGCTATTATGTACTTGGATAAATAGTATTCTACCTTATGTAAATTGCTATCTTGGATTCAACTAATGTAAAGCTGCTGTATAGAACTGTTATTCGCTTCTCATGCCTCAGCCACAGCATTTTCCGTTAATTGTTTTGACTTGTTGCTTAGGTACAAGCTTTGCTATTATCGATTTGGTGAGCTGACAACAGAGTATGGGAAGCCTCCTGGGTGAGTCAAGCATTTGTATTTGTTTTCTATTATAACTACACTTGAGTTGAGACTGACACTAGCAATTCTGAAGATGATACACCATACATACATGTGATTATTCCGTCATTGACATTTGCAAGGGTATTGTTGGTGACAGGTATGACAGGGCTCGGGGCGTTGAAATCGGAAACAAAGACATAAAGCTGGAACACTTGGAAGAGGCATTTACAACGTCGAACTGGATAGTTAGGATATACAAGGTCAAACCGCCAAACAATAGGTGGTGATCACTTCTACGTTGCAGAGCGTATGCATAGGGCCATTTTGGATTCGGAATTTTCTTTTTGTAACGTTCAGAGATCCAGAATTCTTGTTGCACTGTTACCTCGTGTCTGTAAGCTGAATCTACGTAGTAACTAAGTAGTTCCTTATGGTTGAGATTCGTCTTACCACCTACTATTGTTGAGGTAAAAAAACTGTGCTTACAGCTTACAGAGCTTACTACACCAAAACTTACCCATCCAGAGATAAAATGTAACGTTGAAGCAATATCACAACTTCCAAATACAGATGGCTAATCATATCAATATTATACATGCTTTTCAACTAAGAGATAAGGATTTATGTATACTTGAAATCTGCCACACTGGAGACAATATATTTTACAGAAATTTCTGTTGAAAGTCTATCAATTTAAATGTACCCAAATGATAAAATAGATTCACTCAACGCACACAACCATATGTCATATCGAACTGTCTAAGAATTTGAAATTAGAACCATGTCTAATTTATTGATGAGAGAACCAGTAAAAATGTGTCATCGGTACATTTCTGTGTATACAAAGATTGTTTGTGCTCAACTTGCTTCATATCTTAGCTGCATTCCTGAAATATAAGAAGATAACGAACTCCGATCAGCTCAAAACAGTACAAAATCCAATCATGAACATCCTTTGCTCAATCTGTTATCACCAGACGCATAACCTACACCCAAAACTACAACTGATTTCTTATTTTTATAGGAAGGCAAGAATAGATATATGTAGGCCAAGCCATTACATAAATTTTCAGGTTTCACAGAGTCTAGTTTTCTAGTTAATTGATGTTCCTAGTTATCACTAAATTTAACCCACCACAAAGTTCAATAACAGCAAACACCCAATGCATCAAAACTCAAATTCTCACATCACATGTTACCAAGACAAAATTTGTCGGGGTACAGAAAAACCATAAATTCTACACCCCCACCCCAAAACACCAACTGCACACGCAATCTTCTGAGAAAGTTTGTAAGAGATTCAGAAATCAAGTATCCATCATAATGTTCAGTAGTCAAGTAGCACTCAGTGCAACATAATCTCCAGCATATGGCACTGTGGAAACTCAGACAGAATGAGCAGCGACATATGAAGTAAAGATGAGAATTAGACCACGGCTCTCTACATAAGAGGTGTGTGTAAGATCACGAGGAATATATAGTTTAACTAAACCCAACCCTGAAAATTAATTTCTTATAGACATATCCATATATATATATATTTCTGTTGGCTTGAACATCACATACAATTTCTTCTCCCATTTACTGCTGAGTAAGGTTAAGTGCAAAATCACCCAGTCCATACATATGGTAGATTTGTTGGTGGGATATAACTAATGTTCATTTATTGGATGTCATTACATTCCCTGACAGCGGTTAATTGTTTACTACAGTTTATGGCATGGGTGTAAAATGGTGCTCAAAACTGTAACTTTGATTGACATATGCCTTACGAAGGTACATACAGAAACTCAAGCACCCAGATTCACAACTATTTCCTTCTGAGTACCATTCCCAGATACAGACAGATACGTGTGGATACCAAAAGAAAGAAGTAGTAAATGATATGCAAGCTTTCACAAGAACATGCGTTAAGAATGGATTAATGTGTTCATTCAATACAAAGATTTCATTCAATACAGCTTCACAAGGTTTAAGTATACGCAGCGCACATCTAAATTTTTTTTTTAAAAAAAAGCTAATTCGTATGATTGAGTTGGTCGACCATACCAAAACGATCTCTGCTATAACCACCAGACTTGGTATCAATAGATGCAAAAGATTGTTGATGAAAATACAGTGGAGGTGTTTTTTTACTAGATTAGCCAGGCTGAGGCTACAATGAATTCAAATGTATGTAAAATACCAAGGGGTTCGTTTTGTTCTCATTTTTGGTCTTGATTACTAATTTATCACATCACCCATTGACAGAAACATAATAAGGTTGAACAAAAAAGTAAAGAAAGTACGCAATCATCATGAAATTATAATTTAGCAAGTTGGATTCACCAAGTAGAGCAAGACAATAAGAAATACATGGAAGCCACAACATAATATCAAAATTGATGGTAACCCTTTCAACTTTAGACTCTTTAAGCCACTACATTGTTCATATTCTAAAAAAGTGCCTCCTTCACTACTACTACATTGAAACAGTAAAGCACAATAAGGGTAGCAAATCAATCAACACAACAAAAGGAAGATAAGAAAGTAGCACCAACGCACTTCAGTCGAGGTCCTCCTCTCTAGCCTGATCAGCTCCTTCTCCTGAGCCCCTATTAGATGATCCAGTAGTATTGTTATTGTTGCTGTTATTTCCTCCTTCATTACCCCCACTACCGCTCGTCTCAGCTGATGTGCTAAAACCTCTGAAAAGCGATGGCAAGGATATCCGAAACCTCCTTTCCAAAGTCCTTGGAGTCTGTTGACTGTTATTACTATCATCTTGAGCTCCACCACCAGCTGCCCCTAATCCCAAACTACTACCACCGTTGTTCCCATTACTGTTATCCTTCTTCCGATTCTCATAATCTTGATCATCAGTGGGCAACTCGTAGCGACAAACCGGGCAAGAATTATGCAACTCAAGCCAAGGCAGAATGCAGTCTTTATGGTAAATATGCTTGCAAGGCATCTGCTTCGCCTCCTCATTCAACTCAAAGGTATCTTTGCACACAGCACATTGAAATGAATCAGACTCTAACATCTCCGCAGTAATATGAATATCGGGTAAACCCTCGACCGCATTCTTCGAAGCAGGCGGCGTCCCGTAACGATTGGGATCATTCTCTGCAAGCTGCTGAATCAATTGCTCCAAACCAGGGCCGATAAAGTAATCGCCTAAATTGGCGCCGCCGCCGCCAATCCCAGCGCCTCCAGGGGACTCGAAAACAAGCTGAATATTCGCCCCCCTCGCCTGCAGGTTATTGACGTAATTATTGAGGAAAGCAAAGGGATTGAAATCGTTGGGGGATCGTGAGCCAAAGAGAGAGGAGAGATCATCAAGACCGCCGCCAGCAGAGGAGACTGTGAAGGAGGCGGGAGCGGCGGAGGAAGAGGAGAAGATGAGGGGGAGGCCGCCGAAATTGGGGAAGGCGGCGTTGAGGAAGGGATCGGATTCGGGGGTAGGGTTCGAGGGAGGAGCGGTGTCGGATTCTTCAAGAAAACTGCCGTGACAAATGGGGCAAGCGAGTTCGTCGGTGGGGGAGGATGGAGGAGTGATGGTGACGTGGCGCTCGCATTGGTAGCAGTAGTACTGGTGAGAGGCTGCGCCGCCGCCCAAATTTTCCGCCGTAGACATGATCTTTGAGAGAGAGAGAAGATTCAGTAGAGAAATGTGCAAGAAATATTGTTTGAGAAAACGTGTGGATAATAATACTAATGGCAAATGAACTCCTTACTCTATTAAAATTAAATGAAGACGCTAATTAATAATTAGCACCACATTACATTATCATTTCTAAATCGTTGCTACTACGATTCTTAAAAGTCAAATGTCATAACTATTTATTTCACATTAATACAATTGTAAAACAGAGGCTATGATTTTAGATTATCCCTTCGGAATTCAGCTTTCTCTAATACGGAGCAGTAACAGACAAAATGTTGGATTCGATTTCCAACGTTTTTACTCTCCAAACTGAAAAGGTCAGACCATCCACAACGCGTCTCGCGCCGGGCTCGCGTCTCGTCTCAGAGAGACGAGACCCCCGCGAGACGCATTGCAGCGGCCATCTCGTCTCCAGCTCGCGACCGGCTCGTCGCGTAGCTCGTCTCGGAGAGACACGAGACGAGCTGTCTCGCCACGCGCCCGAGACACGTGGCACGTCCCCATGCGTGCGTGACGCCCACTCGCTGGCCCGCGAGTGGGCGTCGTCACTGATGACGCAATAATTCATTTTTTTTTAAAAAAAATCGATTTTTAATAAAAAAAAATTTTTTTTTTTCAAATGGTAATATTACCGTTAAATATTTATTTTCATTTTTTAAATTTTTAATTTTTTTACTCTATAAATAATTCTATTCCATACTCATTTCAAACACAAACACACATCTATTCCTCTCAAATCCTCTCTATCACTCCAATTTCCATCTTCAATCAACTCAAACAAATGGATCCTTTTGAGCAAATGCGTCAATTAATGGAACAATCACTCGAAGAAGATCGACGACGAGAGGCGGAGGAAGCCGCACCACCCCCACGACGCTCCCGGAAGTACATCAATCGGAACCGGGAGGAAGCCGCCGCACGGTTAGTACGCGACTACTTCTGCGATAACCCGATTTGGGGAGATACCTATTTCCGTCGCCGTTTCCGCATGCGGAAACCGCTATTTCTCCACATAGCGAATACTTTGGCGGCCAGGGAGGAGTTCTTCCGAGAAGGGTTCGACGCGGTCGGTCGTCCCAGCCACACGACGCTGCAGAAATGTACTGCAGCCATCCGGCAGCTTGCGACTGGACAAACGGCCGACATATTCGACGAATACCTGCACATCGGAGACAGTACTGGGCGCTTGTGCTTGCTCAACTTCTGCAGAGGCGTCCGGGCAGCCTTCAGTGACGAATTTCTCCGGAGGCCAACCACGGAGGATTGTCAGTTCCTCCTCAACCTGCACGAACAAGTGCACGGATTCCCCGGGATGCTTGGCAGTGTCGATTGCATGCACTGGCAATGGAAGAATTGCCCGGTGGCTTGGAGGGGTTCCTACACGAGCGGCCACAAAGGCACCCACCCAACCGTTGTACTCGAGGCCGTTGCCGACTACCGACTTTGGATCTGGCACGCGTACTTCGGGGTCCCTGGCTCGAACAACGACGTAAACGTGCTCCAACAGTCCGACCTCTTTACCGAAGTTTTGGATGGTAAAGCGCCGGCCATCAACTTCGTCGCCAACAACCGACGGTATAAAATGGGGTACTATCTCGCCGACGGCATCTACCCGAAGTGGCCGACCTTCGTGAAGACGTGCGGCAGGCCAGCGAACCCAAAGCAGGCTCTTTTTGCGCAGAAGCAGGAGGCTGCGCGCAAGGATGTGGAGAGGGCGTTCGGGGTTCTCCAAGCGCGCTTCAACATCATCAAAGCCCCGGCTCGTTCGTGGTTCATGGAGAGCATGGTCGACATCATGTATACGTGCATAATCTTGCACAACATGATTGTCCGAGACGAAGGACCCGATGCCGGAAATTGGTTCGACCCCGAATCCCCCGGAAGCTCAACTGCAAGTAGTCCCGCCGCGAAGTGGAGCGCATCCATCTATACAAGAACGGTTGGCTATTCGGGCAAGGACACGCGACTCTAGCGCCCACACCCAACTCCAAGAGGATCTAATTGAGCACATTTGGGAAAACTTTGGCGGAGAATATTAAATTATGTCATTTTTATTTTTTTAGAATTTTAATTATGTCTTCGCTTTTTTAATGTTAAGTTGTAATATTGTTTTAATTTTAATAAAGTGTGTTTGTTTAAATTGAATTGGGTTTTAAAAAAAATTATAAATTAAATTGAATGAATAGTAATTAAGAGACGGTATAGAGACGGTTAAGAGACGGAGCGTTGCAGCCTCCGTCTCTTAGTTAAGAGATGGAGGAAAAAAGGACAGTGGGGCCCTCAAATAGTGCTCAAATAGTAGTTAAGAGACGGTTTAAGAGACGGTATAGAGACAGCGTTGTGGATGGCCTTAGCAATACGACCATCAAATTCAATAATAACAACAATTGAGTGTACATAGAGTGTAGGTGAGCGGATTGCTTGGAGTAGAATATGGTAGACGCATATATGCCACTTACCCAAGATTTGACAATACAATATTTTTACTTAAAAAGGTAAATTCGATTTGAAAATACATATACATAAGAGCACCCGCAACGCGGTGCCGTCGCCGTTCCTATGCCGTTCCGGAGGAACGGTTTCGCGGCGGCACGCGTTGGAGCGTGCGTTCCGTCGCCATTCCGTGCCGCCACCGTTCCCATGCCGTGCCGCGTTTCGTTCCTCCGGAACGCGGAACGAAACGTTCCGCCACGCGCCGAGGCGACGTGGCGGACTCCCATTCGACGCGTGAAGCCCACTCGCTGCCCCGCGAGTGGGCTTCGTCCCGATGACGCAATAATTCATTTTTTTAAAAAAAATTTCGAATTTAATAAAAAAAAAATAAATTTTTTTTTTATTAACGGTAATGAGACCGTTAATTTTATAGCCGTTTGGTTTTTTTTTTATTATTTATTTATTTACTCTATAAATACTCCTATTTCATACTCATTTCAATCACAAACACACATCTATTTCTCTCTATTTCCACCCCAATTTTCATCTCAAATCAACTCTATTTTCCTTCTCCCAAATTTAATCAAACTAATGAATCCTTATGAACAAATGCGTCAAATATTGGAACAATCACTTGAAGAAGATCGACGACGGGAGGCGGAAGAAGCCGCTCCGCCCCAACGTCGCTCCCGTACGTACATCCATCGTAACCGGGAGGAAGCCGCCGCAAGGTTAGTACGCGACTACTTCTGCGATAACCCGGTTTGGGGAGATACGTACTTCCGTCGCCGTTTCCGCATGGGGAAACCGTTATTTCTCCACATCGCGAATACTTTGGCAGCCCGGGAAGAGTTCTTCCAGGAAGGGTTCGACGCGGTCGGACGTCCCAGCCACACGACGCTGCAGAAATGTACTGCAGCATTCCGCCAGCTTGCGACTGGACAAACGGCCGACATGTTCGACGAATACCTCCACATCGGAGATAGCACTGGGCGAATGTGCTTGCTCAAATTCTGCAAAGGCGTCCGGGCAGCCTTCACCGACGAATTTCTCCGGAGGCCAAGCACGGCCGATTGTCAGTTCCTTCTCGACCTTCACGAAACAGTGCACGGATTCCCAGGGATGCTCGGCAGCGTCGATTGCATGCACTGGCAATGGAAGAATTGCCCGGTGGCGTGGAAGGGGTCCTACACGAGCGGCCACAAAGGTACCCCACCCAACCGTTATACTCGAGGCCGTTGCCGACTACCGTCTTTGGATCTGGCACGCGTACTTCGGGGTCCCCGGGTCGAACAACGACGTAAACGTGCTCAACCAGTCCGACCTCTTGACCGAAGTTTTGGATGGTAAAGCGCCGGCCATCAACTTCGTCGCCAACAATCGGCTTTATAAAATGGGGTACTATCTCGCCGATGGCATCTACCCGAAGTGGCCTACCTTCGTGAAGACGTGCAGTGGGTCTGCGAACCCAAAGCAGGCTCTTTTTGCGCAGAAGCAGGAGGCTGCTCGCAAGGATGTGGAGAGGGCGTTTGGGGTTCTCCAAGCGCGCTTCAACATCATCAAAGCCTCGGCTCGTACGTGGTTCATGGAGAACATGGTCGACATCATGTATACGTGCATAATCTTGCACAACATGATTGTCCAAGACGAAGGACCCGAGGCGGGAAATTGGTTCGACCCCGAATCCCCCGGAAGCTCAACCGCAAGTAGTCCGCCTCGAAGTGGAGCGCATCCGTCTATACAAGAACGGTTATCTATTCGTGCAAGGACACGCGACTCTAGCGCCCACACCCAACTCCAACATGATCTAATTGAGCACATTTGGGCAAACTTTGGCGGATGAAATTATTAAAATTGTGTACTTTTATTTTTTTATTATTTTAATTGTGTGCTTTTTATTTTTTTAAGTTTAAGTTGTAACTTTGTTTTAATGTTGTGTGTTTTTTAATAAAATGTGTTTGTTTTTTTAATTGAATTGAGTTGAAATTAAAAAAAATGAAATTGAATGAATAGTAATTTAAGGAACGGTTAAGGAACGGTTAAGGAACGAGGGTTGCAGGTTCCGTTCCTTAGTTAAGGAATGGAGTAAAAAAGTACAGTGGGGCCCTCAAATAGTGGTTTAAGGAACGGTTTAGGAACGGTATAGGAACAGCGTTGTGGATGGCCTAATGCTCTCTCTCTGTGGCAATAGAGTTTCTTTTTGCTAATCCAGTCCGTCCTATTATAAGAATCCCCTTTGAAAATTGCAATTTTCAGACTTAACAAGGGATCATACTATTAATCAAATTAATAAAATGTGTCACTCAGTAATGAAGGCAAGATTTTTATACTTGGTCCAAATTACTATATATGATTATTGCATATTTTTAGTGTCTGACAATCTCAAAAATAATCCGACACACTATGTAGTTGCGAGAGAGATGAATGAGGAGAAATAAATAATTTGAGAATAAGCAATATAAATTAAAGACACATACGATGACAATATCAACATTGATATAATTAAAAAAAACTAGTAGTACAATTTTTAAAATTAAAGATTATTACTTTATGATTTTATAATAACATCTACACAAATACTGAAAAACTAAACACAATATTTAGTGTGCATGACCCTAACTCCCCGCCTCCAAGGAACCTTATGCTTCCATGTAGGGCGCCTCTGAATAAAACATTGAGGTACCCCGCCCTCACTCTTACTCTCTCACATAGCCGGATTACACATTTGGATTTTCTTCACGTGAGCATGACCTTAATTCCCCGCCTCCATTCCTTTGTCTTCTCTCATTTCTCGAAACCTTAATCCGTTACTTTCTCTTAAATTTCTCTCCATCAAGAAACATGGTTGTCGACTTGGCGCTAATTCCTCCCATTCCAGTGAGAAAGTCGATTTCTCAAATGTTTCCTCTTTGGAATCTATTGAGACGCCTATTGCGATCCATTTGTCTGTGATGTTTACCCATCCATAGGAGGATACTTCATCTTTGATCTTCGGTTCCATGGGTACTGTTGTCCTAGAAACACTACTCGACCGACGGCTAGAAACTCAACCTATGGCCGATTGCAGGGGCGGAGTCAAGAATTTGTAAGGAGAGGGGCAAATTTATCTAAGAAGAAAATTTAAGTATTTGAAGAGGGGCATTTGGTGAAAAAAAATCATAATAGACAATATATATATATATATATGTATATATATATATGTAGGGGAGCGTTATTCTCCTTTTCACATCTTAGATCATTTTTCCTTCTTAATATTACGCGTTAGATCTAAGGCATCAACGGATCAGGTTGATTCTATAAAACTGGTTCCGTGTTGCATTATAGAAGGTGGTTGTATGCATTACAGGGTTATTATTGACATTTGACGGAAAAGTAACTGCCACATTTTGGTATCTGCGAATAATGCACCACATGGTCACGAGTAATGCATATAATTGACTATATAATGCACAATATGTGAACTGCAATGCATACGAATAAGATGTACCATGTTATGATGTTTGGGCACACGTTTCTTGTTTCCCCTAAGGGTTTAATAAGCTTAGGGGCTAGGGTATAGTACGTAGACACGTATGTAATCTTCACATGGTAACGAGTAATGGATATAATTGACTATATAATGCACAATTTGTGAACTGCAATGCATACGAACAAGATGTGTTGTGTTATGATGTTTGACACACGTTTCTTGTTTCCCCTAAGGGTTTAATAAGCTTAGGGGCTAGGGTATAGTACGTACGCATTAATAACAAATTATAAAACGATACGAATAATTCACCAAATTGTCACGAGTAATGGATGTTATTAACTATATAATGCACAATATGTGAACTGCAATGCATACGAATAAGATGTACCATGTTATGATGTTTGACACACGTTTCTTGTTTCCCCTAAGGGTTTAATAAGCTTAGGGGCTAGGGTATAGTACTTAGACATTACTAACAAATTGTTGTTATTGGAATATACGCATGTGCATTATTTGGTTTAGGTAGTGCATTATGTAGCTGTTAATTGTCATTATCTCAGTATATTATGCATTATTAGAGGTATTGTGTATATGGGTTAATCAACGGATTGAAGATTACATACGTGCATTTAGTAATGTCTACGTACTATACCCTAGCCCCTAAGCTTATTAAACCCTTAGGGGAAACAAGAAACGTGTGTCAAAGATCATAACATGGTACATCTTATTCGTATGCATTGCAGTTCACATATTGTGCATTATATAGTTAATAACATCCATTACTCGTGACAATTTGGTGAATTATTCGTATCGTTTTATAATTTGTTATTAATGCGTACGTACTATACCCTAGCCCCTAAGCTTATTAAACCCTTAGGGGAAACAAGAAACGTGTGTCAAACATCATAACACAACACATCTTGTTCGTATGCATTGCAGTTCACAAATTGTGCATTATATAGTCAATTATATCCATTACTCGTTACCATGTGAAGATTACATACGTGTCTACGTACTATACCCTGGCCCCTAAGCTTATTAAACCCTTAGGGGAATCAAGAAACGTGTGTCCAAACATCATAACATGGTACATCTTATTCGTATGCATTGCAGTTCACATATTGTGCATTATATAGTCAATTATATGCATTACTCGTGACCATGTGGTGCATTATTCGTAGCGGTTTCCAGCCATTATTAGATTACTATTGTACCCTCATAATGCACAAAATAGGACAAATAATGCAACACGGGATTAATTACCCAATGTTGATCTTGACCGTCCATTTCTCTAATCTAATGGCTGATATTAAGAAGGAAAAAGGAGGAAATATAGGAAAAGGAAATGAATACATCCCTATATATGTATATGTATATATGAAGTAGAAAATATGAGGTGGGGCAAATGTCCCTCCTAAGCTCTTAGTAGATCCGCCCCCGGCCGATTGTGTGGTCGAGTACACCGAACAAGAGAATTTCCTCCTACCTTCCTAGGGATCTATTTCCCTAGTGCGGTAGCGCCTTGCAACTACTCTAAATTGTGGTTACGCCATTCTACTCATTCTTAGAGTAACCCTCTTTTTATGTACAATTTGGAGATTCTATCGGCATTCGATTTTTAAGAATGCAAAAATATTTTGTGGAAAGACATATCATAAAGAAATGAGATGCACATGCAAAATATTCATGAGGTGGAATTGAATGATGTTTGGAGAATTGTCTTTATGGGACCCTTCTATAATCAAATGGACAGTCGTACGTACATTTTTTTTTACCGTGGACTATATATCCAAATGGGTAGAGGCGGTTGCTTTTCCAACCAATGGTGAAAACATAGAAACCAAAATTCTTATGAAGAATATCTTCAATTGATTTGGATTAGTGATGGAGATTCACACTTTTGCAATAAAATTTTTGCAACCCTCCTATCCAAGTAGGAAGCTCATCACAAGTTAGCCACCCCTCGCCATCTTCAACCTAGTGTGCGAGTAGAAGTTTCAAATAGAGATATTAAGAAAAATCATTGAGAAGGTTGTCCAACCATTAAGATTGAAAATTTTAGATAAGTGGCATATATGCGTGTTTGTGTGCAAGAATTATTTATAAGAAAATTCTGCCTATTTATTTATTTACGTAGTAGTGAAAATTTATAGTTTATTTATTTAGTATTGAAAATTTATAGTTTATTTATTTAGTATTGAAAATTGATAGTGCTAAAAACTCATAACACAACTGATTTTATACCGAATAGCTTGTAACTTGATAGTGTTGGCCTGAAATTAACCCAATCCCCATAAATTTGGTATGAAATGAGATATTCCATCTGTCCCCTATTTTTTATCCACTTTATAATGGGCACGAGTTTTAGGAAAGTGAATTGAAAAGGTTACTGTAATGTAAGTCTCATTTTTGCATATTAGTCGCATAATAAAATATGAGTGAAATTTGAGGACTACTTAGTACTTATTACTCTCATTTATGGTAAAAAGTGAAAGTGAACGATAAAAGTGGATGAACAAAAATGGAAAAAGGTGATGACAAAAAATGGGGAAGGATTGTAATTTTTATTACTATTTAATTTTCATTACGTTTTACATTTTAAAAGTTACCACTGTTACATTTTTCTCCAATATATGTGAACATATATTTTGATTTATTATTTGAAAGTTGCTCATTATTTTTATTTTTATTTACTTATCTTTGTATTTATAAATAATTATAATTATTTAGGAAAAAATATACTACATAACCCCGCATTAACTGTCACATTTACTTTTCTGCACTCATTTTGTCAAAATGATAATAAATAGTCAAAGTGGAGAAATAGTAAAATAAATGAGAAAATAATGTAAAGAAGATTCTTATCTACTTATTCTCTCTCTTATTTTACTATTTCTCGACTTTAACTATTTATTAAATATTATTTTACAAAACGAGTGCAGAAAAGTAAATGTGAAAGTTAATGCGGGACGAAGGTAGTAATTAGGCATGCACACGGTTCGGGAACCGCCGGTTCCGGTTCATGAACCGGCAGTTCACGATTCATCATACCCATGAACCGGAACCGGCCCGCCAAGGGTCCCGACGTTTCTGGTTCCGGTTCAAAAAACCACCGGTTCACCAGGCGGTTCAAAACAGCCGGTTTTTGGCCTGAACTGCCTATTCCGGGCCGGTTCGGCAGTTCGTAAATTTTTTTCCTTCTCATTTTAGTGTTTATTTCAACGAGACTACAAGTCACAAGTCACAACTTATAAGTTACAATTTACACTTAATGTTGAGCTTGAGCCTTTGGGTTGAAAGATAGTGTATTGGATGATTCTATTTTATAGTTACATGTTCTTGGATGTGTTGCTCTTTCTTTCAATGTGAGATAAAACTCCTTATTTATAACTACATGATACATCTCCATCATCTTTGTTTATATTAGTTTATATCTTAACAATCTTCTATTATTATAACTTAACAACAAATATAATTACATAAAGTATTATTCTTTAATTCTTTATCATTATCGATTTGTTTGTGTATAAATTTATGTTTATGTTAACTAATAAATACTATTATACACATTAAGAGAATAATTATTATACAAATTATATTAGTCTAGTGATAACTATAATATGAATAATTATTTATCTATATACAAATCATATTACTCAATAATTGTTTATTCTTATCTATCAAGAATATATTCACAAATAATAATTTTATTTATATAAATTATACTACATCTATTAGAATAACAACTATTATACAAAATCATACTATTAGTGTACTACTAATATATAAATATATAAACTATATTATACCACTAAACAAATCATTCTTTAGTTATCTATTTTTATCATTATTATACCAATTATATTAATTGTTGTTTTTTTCACATTTTAATCAATATATTGAGAAAATTTAGCAACATACTTACATTTAAATCCAATTATTTGAACACGTCCACATTCTATAAATATACAAATTATTAGCAACATGCAACATTCAAATTTAATTAAACTATTCTAGTTTATGCTATTATTATCTATAAATTTGTCTTAAAAAAAGAATCATAACAAAAATAAAAATAAAGTTAGTGAATAATAAAATATAGTAAAAAATAAAGAAAAGTAGAAAACAAAAGAACGGTTTGTATCCCACGTTGGAAAAAGACGAATGAATGATCAAAACATGTAGTTGTAAAAGAAAATACTTCAACATATTTTGTCCCACATTGAAAGTGAAACAAAAAATATTCAAGGATGTCTCTATAAAAGAGAAACAACCAAGAATGGTTTCTTAGAATTCTTAAAAGTGAGCACATTTAAATCCAATTATTATTATTATTTGAACACACCCACATTCTATAAATATACAAATTATGAGCAATATGTAACATTCAAATTTAATTGAACTATTCTATTTGATTCTATTATTATCTATAAATTTGTCTTAGAAAATGAATCATAATAAAAATAAAGATAAAATTAGTAAATAATAAAATGTAGTAAAAAATAAAGAAAAGTAGAAAACAAAAGAAAGTTTTGTATCCCACATTGGAAAAAGATGAATGAATGATCTAAACATGTAGTTATACAAGAAAATATTTCAACATATTTTGTCTCACATTAAAAGTGAAACACAAAATATTCAATGATGTCTCTATAAAAGAGGAATAACCAAAAATGGTTCTTAGAATCATAGGCCCAACAAATAAATATGGCTATTATGAAATTATTTTATTTATTTATTATTTATTTGTGAAAATTGATTTTTATATATAAAAATTGATTTTTATAAATAATAAATATATTTTTTAAATGTTATGAACAGTCGGTTTGAACCGGCGAAGCGCCGGTTCCGGTTCGCGATATTTTTGAACCTGAATCGGCCCCGCTTGAACTGCCGAACCGCTGGCGCCGGTTCCGGTTCATGAACCGGCAGCCTGGTTCGGATTGTGCATGCCTAGGACAGTAAAATGGCGTCGCGAGTGGCGATTTCAAGGGCGAGTCGGATCAAGACGAAGCTCGAAACGGCGCTGCAAGCCACCGTTCTGGAGGTGGAGGACGTCTCCCACCAGCACGCCGGCCACGCCTCCGTCAGACTTATGGAAGGCGGCGCGTAAGAGACGCATTTTAATGTGCGAATCGTCTCCGCCAAATTCCAGGACCAAAACCTAGTCAAACGACACGGTATGGTCTACGACCTCCTCTCCGACGAGCTCCAATCTGGTTTGCACGCGCTTTACATCACCGCCAAAACCCCTAAAGAAGCTGGCATAGATTCATAATTCAAATTAGCATGCTTCTTTCTTCCATTTATTCGACTACCCCTTTTCGTATGATTGTTGCTTAGATAGATAAAGGCCGAGTCTTTGAAATTCTGAATTTGATATCTGATTATTCAGTTGATAAATAAGATGCAGCTTCTGAGCTTCAGACCATCAAAATCTCTCCATGGGTTTTTTATGTTGTGTAGCTGGATTTATAGAAATTGACTTGCTTGAGTTTTACTCATTTTCTGTTTCAGTTTAGGTGAATTGATGTGTTATACTTATGGTGTCTGGATTTAGTTCATTACATTTGTCTGACCAAATAATAGTGAAATACAATATGGGATAAACCAAAGTGAGGTTAATCTAGGATTAAATTAACTATAAGGGTGGTGTGAGATGTATAATCTTGAGATAAAATGTAATCTTGGTGGAGACGGGTCAAGATACATTGTCACAGGTCGAGCTTTTATGAAAACAACATGGCCTTTGGGCACAAACAAAC
The DNA here is from genome assembly GCF_004379255.2 of Salvia splendens. Classification (NCBI taxonomy): domain Eukaryota; kingdom Viridiplantae; phylum Streptophyta; class Magnoliopsida; order Lamiales; family Lamiaceae; genus Salvia; species Salvia splendens. Next base: position 12,646,540 of record NC_056036.1, on the reverse strand, counting down.
ATGACAACCGAACAACCCCTTAGTAGACAAGAAGATTTAGTGAAGATATCAGTTCATGAGCTCTGTTTATCATTTGTATTCCATGCCATGAAATTTCCCCTTGTCGCAATCAGCATCTTCCTGCACTAAAATGCTTATGATTTGTTCGTTTACTCGTGTGAGTGTAATCTGGTGATCCCTCTTTCTGGATTTGCATCTTAGGATTCAGTGGGATGCAACATACCAAGGGTGCATTCTCTTTGTGTGGTCATATTGCTCTGTGTAAAATTGTTGCATTTTAGGTACCTTTTGGTTTCGTTTGCCATTGAGGACATGGAACTGAGTGGCTTGTGGATTTCTTTTTAGTTTGTGAGCAAGAATTACACTATTTACTGCATCAATTCTGTGGTATTGCAATGTGATTACCAGTGAATGTAGGAAAAAACACTGATAACATATGGTGAGAATGACTAGTGATCAAGTGTTTATCTTTTTTTTTTTTTATGTGGAAAACTGCATATTGTGCTTCAATACCACCAAAGTTTAATATAGTCAGGATCTGAATTCATATATGATACCTCATGTGATATACTACTATATCAAGCTTATTTGTTTACCTATATATATGGTGCCAAGTTTTCCCTTTTTCTCCCTCATTTTCTTTATGGCTTCTAACATGCAGGAGAGATGGTTAAGACTTGAGTAGTTGCCTCCATTTGTATATTTTTCATCTCTCATGATGTCTACGACTAGGGGTGGATCAGTACGATATATTGTATTGAAACTACCATATCATATAGTATCATATTGTAAATTTGGTATGAGTAAAAATTAAACCCTTACATTGTCAAAATTTTTGGTATGCCTAATTTCAATATTGATAATGTACCGTCTTATTGGTAAGATATAACGCAATTCCATTATACCATTATATATTACTCCCTCCGTCCCGCTTTAGCAGTCCCGGTTGATCAATTTCGGGTGTCCCGCTTTAGGAGTCCCGGTTGAACTCGGTGCCCGACTATACACCATTTATTTATTACACATTTAAAGCAAAAAAGTTGTTTAAAAGTGGGACTCAACCTCTACTACATCATTTATTTATTACACACTTAAATACCCCTTAAAACATGTGCCCGACTCAACCGGGACTGCTAAAGCGGGACGGAGGGAGTATTATATTATAAATATATTTCATAATTCGTATAAATAAATATATAGTATTTGGTATTAATTGTATATATCATTTGTACACTATATTAATGTGGGTATATACATTGTATACCGTTTGCAAGGTATTTATTGATGTTGCTCTATGTACACGGGTATATATTGATGTTGCTATGTACACGCGTATATCGTAAATTAAATTAAAGCATATATTGAAATCATGGTATACGTATATGAAAATTCTATCGTATCTAAACCTATTAAAATAATCATACATGGAATATTTAATATTTTTTTGTAACTTTTCATTATGACAAGTTCTACTCCCTCCCTCCGTTCCTAATAATTTGTCAATTAACACGAATTTTAAGAAATGTAATAGAAAATGAGTTGAGAGCATCCTCATTCATGCTCATAAGCAAGAGCATGGAAGTGAGCCCGGGCCCACTTTTATTCACTTTTTACTCTGTCCTCTTCCCCAAGAGCACAACACCCACACCCGTATTCTTCCGCAAGGACATACTCAAAGGTCCCACATTCTATTATTCAATTTAAATAAAAACATTTTCACAATATTAAAATGCATTAAAAATACCCGGAATACTATTACAAATTACAAAAAAATTAAAAAAGTACATAATTAAAATCCTAAAAATTAAAAATTACATAATTAAAGTCCTAAAAATTAAAAATTACATAATTAAAATCTTAAAAAATAAAAATTATATAATTAAAATCCGACAAATTAAAAATTACATAATTAAAAATACCCTGTGGAAGACTAGTCCTCTGGCCCTATCCCCAATGTTTTTCGGAGACCCCGTATCATTGCCAAATATGAATCAAGTTGTTCGGGAGTCATCCGAGACCTATCGGCCAAATTGAGTTGAGCCAAAAGGGTCCACAACGAGTTGGTGGGGGTTGAGGTGGCACAAAGGGAGCGGGAGCGGGGGCGGATGGAGTCTCGGTGCGACGGCGGTTGGTCGTCGCCTTCTTCCTTCCTTGCGGCCGGCGTTGGGAACTGCTTGTGCCGGCGTCGGGACTACCCAAGTTAGCTCTGGCAAGCTGGCTAGCCACCTCATCGGAGCCGCAGTCAGATAAGGATAATGACCTCGACCGTTTGCTGGAGGAGGATGATAAGCCTCCCATATACTTCGGATTTCTACGCACCTGCTGCCAAGCGCTGAGGTGCTTGAATGATTTGTAATGCATGGAATTGTAGGTCGACATGGTGGCCGTGATGATGTCGGCCTCGCTCATGCCGCTCCCCGCCGACCGATGTTCCTGGAGGTAATACCCTTGGAACTTTTGGATTTCTTCGTTGGCTCTGAAGATGGCATTGCGCACCATACTCTCGTTGCGCTTGATGGTTCCCCCCGGTCGGTTGGCATTGTACCGGCGAGAGACGCGCCACCAAAACCTCTCCCGGTTTGGTTCGTGCTGGTTTCCGGATCTTCAGATATTTCAAAATAGGCTTTGAACATCTTCTCCATCTCCGGCAGAGTGTACGCAGTGCGGATGTGAACGCCACCGCCACGACTGTGAGTAGGAACACTACGAGGACGAGGAGGAGGAGCGTTGGGTTGTCCTCCGGAGTTTGGGAGTCACCGATCCCTCCCGATCTTTGTTCGGGTGTCCACCCGTATCATCCACCGGATAAGGCTGGTAGCCACCCGAAATTTGAGAACCTTGAGTTTGAGGAGGGGCCGAGAATTCCGTATCCGGATGAGGGAATGATGTTGGATTGAACCATTCGTGGTTCCATCCGCGGGAGTCGAAGGGGTGATCGCCGGAGCCGGACATTTTTTTTTGCAAGAGTGAAAAGATTGAGAATTGATGAGAGAATTTAGATGAGAATTGTATAGTGTATAGTGAAATTTTTTGTGTGGAAATGAGGGTATTTATAGATGAAAATGTGAATTTTGCTGAAAAAAATTGAAAAATAAAGTAAAAGTGGAGAGAAAAAGGATATAATTTATTGAGAAGTGGGAAAATATTTTTTTTAATTTAAAATGATTTTTAAATTAAATTCAAATTTAAAAAAAAATAGAAAAAGCCAACGGCATTGCCGTTGGCCAATAGAATGCTGCCATGTCGCCCTGCTCAGCGGCACGGACGTGCTCGTTATATCAAGCAGCGCCGTGTCGTTGGCGCGAGCACAGCGGCGGACACGAGTGTGTCGCGCCGTCGGCACGGACGCCGTCCGCCCCATCGAACAGCGATGGGATGCTCTGAAAACGTTAGTGGTATGTGAATCCTACTTTATATGTTAGTTTTATTATAAAATGTGAGTGAAATGTAGGTTCTACTATAAAAAATGATAAAAAAAAAGGTGAAAGATAACAAATTTTTAGGGACGGACGAAAATAGAAATAAATGATAAATTTTCAACAACGAATGGAGTAGTATTTTTTCCAGTCTCATGTAGGACTAGAAAAAGTTTAATCGATCATTTCGGTGTTTAATTAAGATATGTTTAAATTTCTGGAATATTATAAAAATAAATTATTGTTGTTAGGATAAGATTGATCCATGATTTAAGGGTGTAATCGAACGATAGTTGAGTAACTGAGTTGTGCCCGCTTGAAGCTTGATTCCTTCATCGTACTAATTACACTAGATTACACTTAAAATTTAGATTTAAATTTAAACATCCAACATTTATCTAAAAATAGCACAGTACTAATTACTATGAAGAAAATTTCTATATTAGTATTTTCCACAACTCATAATTGAAAAAAAAGTTAAGTAGGCCAATGTGCTTATTACTACTAGTTCAAGTATACAAATTACAAACGAACGTAGTACTATTAAGTTAATATTTTTATTCTCAAGCTAGTTCTTTTAACAAATTTACTCACAAACTAATGTGACAGAGTAGTTTAGAATTGAGATTTGACTCACTTAATACAGAGGTTTAATTGAATGGGTTAGGACAAGCTATTATCAATAAGATCTTACTATTTCAACTCATTTGAACCTAATCTAATTTGGTTACATGTTACATTTTCAATTTAGTTATGCTATTTTGGTTCGAGTCGGTGCAACTAGATTAAAGTAACTAAACGTGTAGGGATATGTTTGTTTCTTGGATAACCACACCCCAACTCCACTAATGCAAATCATGATACCAACCAAGTGATGGAGAAGCAGCACAATGGACCCTGCAATAGTGCTCATAATAAATCGATGGATAATTCTTAAACCACTTTATTCAGACAGCCTGCTTTCTAATCAAATTGCTAAAAATAGTACTCACCTTTCTTTATATTTATTCCACTTCTCTCTTAATTATATCCATCATTTGTCCATATTTATTCAATTTTGATGTATAAGTTCGGATGTTGATTCAAACTATCTTCAATAAAGTAAAATTGCAAATTTGCATATATGTCGTCGCAATTCATTGAATTGTGGAGATATTTAGAAATAGGAAGAGCCACGATCAAGCTGATCGCTTTAGCAAAATTTTCTCCTTTCAATAATTTGAGGAGGTGCATTCAAGATTTGAAAATGATATATTGGCCCTACCCTTATCTTTTTCCCCCACCAAATTTGGTTTCACATACACTTGGAAATGCCCTATTGAATCAAATTTGTGAAGCATGTGTATATAATATAGATGCACAATGATGATTTATTTAATCTTTAACAACAAGACATGAGCGACCCTTTTCCCTTTGGCTGCTTCCATTATTATTTTGGAGTGCATTAAGGATTTACACAATATAATAGCAATTATTGACATATATTTTATTGCTACGGAATATAGTTGTGCTCTTGAAGTGGTTGCGAAGCTATTTGCACTTTTGAAAAGTCTATTTCTCTCCATGTAGCAGCCAAATTTGGAGGGGAATATATACAATAAATTAGGATGGTAAGTGAGTATGAACTAAAACGATCTTTGTGTTATGTTTTTCTTGTATGAATTTAAATGATTTAAATTGTTTTTGTGTTATATAAAAATGACTTATACATGGTTGGTTATTTGGTTATTTGGTTATGCATTAGGACTTAGTTATTTCTTGAGCTCGTGATGTGATTGAATTACTATGCTCAGGTTGACACACTTCTAAGAGCACCCGCAACGCGGGCCGCCCGCGTTCCGCGTTTCGTGCCGGCGGAATGGAACCGGTGTGCAACGCGTTGCGGAGGTGCGTTCCGTCTCCGTGTCGTTCCCAAGCCGTGCCGGGTGCCGACGGCACGACCCGCGGCACGGTCCGTGCCGCCACGCACTTCGGCGACGTGGCTCGCCCTGCGTCGTGCGTGACGCCCACGCGCCGGCCCGCGAGTGGGAGTCGTCACGCTGACGCAATAAATTCATTTTTTTTAAAATGAATTTTTAAAAAATATTTTTTATTTATAAAAATTATTTTTTATATTTAAAAATAATTTTTACAAATAAATGAATACTAGAAATTCGTATTAGCCCATATATATTTGATGGGCTTGCGAATTTATGAAACTCATTCTTGGTTGTCTCTCTTTTATAGAGACATCCTTGAATTTTTCATGTTCCACTTTTGATGTGGGACAAACTCATTCTTGGTTGTCTCTATTTTATAGAGACATCCTTGAATGTTTTATGTTCCACTTTCGATGTGGGACAAACTCATTCTTGGTTGTCTCTATAAAATTGTATTTTAAATTATGTCATTTTTTATTTTTTTAGGATTTTAATTATGTCTTTTTCTATTTTTTTGAATTTTAAGTTGTAATGTTATTTTAATTTTAATGAAGTGTGTTTGTTTTAATTGAATTGGGTTGGAAATAAAAATAAAAAATGAAATTGAATGAATAGTAATTTAAGGAACGGTTAAGGAACGGATAAGAAACGGAGGGTTGCAGGTTTCGTTCCTTAGTTAAGGAATGGAGTAAAAAAGTACAGTGTGGTCCGCAAATAGTAGTTTAAGGAACGGTTTAGGAACAGTGGGGGAACAGCGTTGTGGATGGCCTAACAATCAACCCCTATTAGCTAGTAAGTTGAATTATTAGATTCAATGTAGTATTGGTTTTTCTAAATCAAAAGTAAATAGTGAAAGGTCAACTCGTCCATTGTGTTCTTAACTTCGAAACAAACTATTTTCAATTTCAAATTCAAATTCAAGTCAAATCAAATCATTAGAAAAATCTGTATATAATTGGTTTAATTGATTTATATATCACGATACATTGCATTCATTGCCTGAGCTGCTTGGCTTGACTCTTTTTTAGTACTACAAGTCTACAAATTAATTCTCTATGTAAACTACTCCCTCCGGCATTAGGAGTCTCATCTCTTGGCGGCACGGGTTTTAAGAAATGTTAAGAAAAACATGTGAAAAAAATTTAGTGGAATATGAGTCTCACTTATATATATTAGTTTTAAATGAAATGTGAGTGGAATGAGTTGGTGAAATGTTGGACCCTATTAACATTTATGGTAAAAGTGAACTGAGACTCTTATTCACAAACGACTAAAATGGAAAAACGAGACTCTTATTCGCGGACAGGTAGTATCAGGTAGTATCTTACAAATAATTGTGACATGAAATCGATTATTTATTACTCCCTCCGTCCCCTAATAGGAATGGCTCTTTGACCGGACACGAGTTTTAAGAAATGTAGAGAAAAGTTGGTTGAAAAAGTTAGTGGAATGTAGGACCCACATCTTTATATTGGTTTTATAATAAAATGTGAGTGGAGTGAGTTTGTGGAATGTGGGGTATACTACTATTTATGGTAAAAATGAAGAGTGATTCTTAATGGAGGACAGCCCAAAATGGAAATTAGCGACTCTTATTTGGGGACGGAGGGAGTACTTGTCATCATAGTATGTTAGCTTTTAATTAATACCAGTAGGTAGTACTATTCTTTTTAGCATACAACATATGGAGTAGTAAGTAAAATTTTAAAAATGAAAATGAACAAAATGCGAATCTCAATCTTCTATCTGAAAAAACACTAGATTGCATTTATTAATATTCTGCACTCTAAAGCAATAATATTACTCCACATTACATATTTGTCGGTAAAAAAACAAAATCTAAGAGGATGGAGAAATTTTTTGAGCCACCCTACCCTATACGCTACCCCTATAAATTAGTAACATCTCAATTTCAACATTGCTTTTCCCTAATTCAATTCAAACACGTATAAACAATGCAAAAGCCACGGGCCGCGGCCGCTCGGTGGTGGCCGGCCACCGCTACCAGCTACCACTATGCATTTCTTCATACATCTAATTAATTGTCACATTAAAAATAGGCTTACTACATTAGTATTTTATATAATTAAGAATGCTTAGTACATTATTTTTAAGTTACTCCAATTATAAGTGTCTTAATTCTTAGTGTCACAACGCAGTTGACAAATGTATGTAATTTGGCAATTTTTCTCTACATTCTAAAATTTGGCAATTTTTCAAAATAATTAACAGATGTAATTAATTGTGTCTCCAAGTTTGTGTGTTTGTAAAATGAGTTTGTGATCATATTTATTTTGTTACCAAATTAATGGAGTCACCAACTTAATCATTCATATAGCTCGGTAAATTTGAATGCATATATAGCACTTTTTGGTAAAAAGTAAACACCAGCTATTTCTTCTCATACCCTAGATGGATAATCTGGATAAACTTATATCTATTCTATTTCCATTTGATACCTTGTTTTTATAGTACTGGCAAGACATAAAAAAAGTTATTAAGAATAATTTGGATACAAGACTAACCGAAATTTATATCAACTATATAAAACCTATACATATTGATTACAAAATTATAATTCAATTTAAAATGTACTAAAAGATTAAAATCATAGGTAATGATCATTCTTATCAGAAAATAAAAATTTACGATAATAGATAACTATAATATATCATGCAAATATATGAAAGACATAGTAAATACATCAAATTTCGTAAAACAAGATTCGTTTATGTAGTAGACCTTCGAGGTGTTTGAATCGCTTTTGTGATTAAAAATTTAAATAAAATACGCTTCGTAGTTTGTTATTCTTCATTTTTATTCATTTGTTTTCTTTTAAGTATAAGAAAAAATTTATACACTTTTAATCTGAAATTCTGAATTGTCGTAGTTGGCAGGGCGTATAAGGCCATCCACAACGCTGTTCCTATACCGTTCCTTAAACCACTATTTGAGGGCCCCACTGTACTTTTTTACTCCATTCCTTAACTAAGGAACGGAACCTGCAACCCTCCGTTCCTTAACCGTTCCTTAACCGTTCCTTAAATTACTATTCATTCTATTTCAATTTTTATTTTTATTTCCAACTAAATTAAATTAAATAAACACACTTTATTAAAAAACAAACATACTTTATTAAAAAACACACAATATTAAAAAAAATTACAACTTAAACTTAAAAAAATTAAAAAAAACACACAATTCAAATCCTAAAAAAATAAAAAACACACAATAAAAAACACACAATTAAACGTGGGAAAATAAAAAAACTACTCCGCCGGCGAATCATCCTCCGGAGGCGGTCGAGGTTTAGGGGGAGGGGGAAGACCAAGTAGTCCTGCCATATGCACAATTCCGTTCCACCAGGCCGTGTATTGGGCGTACGCACCCGGCGTCGCCGACCCCTGCGTGCCCGGCGTCGATGACCCAGAACCACCAAGTGTGTTGTACATGGTCTCCCAATCGCCGAACGCGTTGAGATCCCACCCTCCGGCGCCGCCACCACCGTAATTGCCGTCGCCGGACATTTTTTGAAGAGATAGAATATGAAAATTGGAGAGAAATTGATGTTGATGTAGGAAGAATAGATGTGTAGTTGTGTATAAAATGAATGAATTAGGTGTATTTATAGAATAAGAAAATAAAAATAAAAATTTAAAAAATTAAGAAAAAGTTAAAAAAAACGGTAATGTTACCGTTTAAAAATTTTTTTTTTTTTTTTTAAAAAATTCGATTTTTATATAAAAAAAAATAATTATTGCGTCATTGCTGACGTGTCCCACTCGCGGGCCGGCGAGTGGGAAGCACGCACGCACGGGGATCGGCCACGTCGCCCAGGCGCGTGGCGGCTTGTTCCGTGCCGCGTTACGTGCCGTCGGCACCCGGCACGGAATGGGAACGGGACGGGAGCGGAATGCAGCGCCGCAACGCGTTCCGCGGCGAAACCGTTCCGGCGGAACGGCACGCGGAACGCCGGCGGCACGCGCTGCGGGTGCTCTAACACCTCATAAACATTCAGATTTCATTTGGCATTTGATTATCTCGAAAAGTGGAGCTATGCGAATCACACGAGTTGTTAATACTAAACACGGTAATGCCATCTAATTAATATCTGTATATCCTTAAAACGAAATTATACGAAACAAAAACAATTAATATTCAATTAGCAATATTCAGGAACACACTCCTCATTATTGTGTGCACACACCCCAAGTTGTTGTCATTATGCATTATAAATATTTTAAAACTATATTTTAAACACATTTTTATAGCCAATAATTAATCTTGCTAAAGTTTGATGGACTCTTTTGACAAGTTGGCAACAACACTAAGTGAATTTTCTTTTCATTATCTGCAGACAGCCTAATCCTCCTCTATATTGTGCTCTCTTATATTTGAACATTTATCGGTACCCTAGCTATTTTCTTATTTCTTTATTTGTCTCTCTAATTTTGCATGTCCCCCCATATGGACAATCATATTTATACGAAATCTTATGCTAATTAACATGTACTATTAATTATTTAAATTAAGAAAATAATACGTCCATATATATATATATATATATATATATATATATATATATATATATATATATGCACCATAAATCATAACATATCTTTCACAATAAAGGAAAAAAATTACATAAATTTGAAGTTTTTAGTCGCTCAAACTTAGCATGCTACTTAATTGAACTTGTCCCTTATTTTGAGGGCATCATTAACCCGTCCCCATTTCCGACCCCAAGTCCCCTCCACGTCATCATTCCTTTACAGTTGCGGCCCAGGCCCCAACTGTTGTAACCCTGCAGGTTGCGGCCCGGGCCGCAACTAATAAATGACACTATTTACAACTCCAACCTATTTTGAACGTAAAATAAAAAACGCTGGAAATTTATAACACGGAAAATTTAATTTCATCGAATACTGCAAAATTACAACATAGAAATTTTAAAACTGAAAATAAAATACATAAAAACATAACGTCAATGCTGGAAAACGTTGGTGCGAGTCCAAATTTCTTCGATTAGATCGGCTTGGAGGCGAGTGTGTTGTTCCTCTTGGCGCATCGCAGCTGAACGGGCCATGACATTGCGGATGTCGTGAGGAAGACCCTGCACGGGCGGCTCAATGACAACGTAGTTGCTCCCGGTGTTGGCGAGCGGATCGTCGCTCCACAAAGTGACGTTATCTTGCTCGTCCTCAACGATCATGTTATGCATTATGATACATGCATACATTGTGTCGACGATGTTTGACCGCTGCCAACCACGGGCCGCTCCCTTCACGACAGCCCACCGCGCTTGGAGGACTCCGAATGCACGCTCGACATCTTTCCGAGCCGCCTCTTTCCTTTGGGCAAACATTGCCCTCCGATCGATTGTCGGAGCTATGATAGTCTTCACGAACACGGGCTATCGAGGGTAGATCCCGTCTGCCAGATAGTACCCCATACTATACCGACGGTGGTTGGCCGTGAACTCTACGTTCGGTGCTTGCCCAGCACACAAGTCGTTGAACAATGGAGACTCGTTCAACACATTGAGGTCGTTGTTGGACCCCGCGACACCAAAGTAGGCATGCCAGATCAACAATCTGCAATCGGCAACGGCCTCCAACACAATCGTGGGATGTGTGCCCTTGTGCCAGCTAGTGTATTGTCCTCTCCAAGCCGCTGAACAATTCTTTCACTGCCAGTGCATACAGTCGATGCTTCCAAGCATCCCCGGGGAGCCGTGGGCCCGCTCGTGCATGTCGACCAACTTCCTAACGTCGTCGGTCGTTGGCTTTCGCAAGTACGTATCCTTAAATGCTTCGACGACTGCCCGACAAAATCTAGCGAGGGACTCCCGACCAATAGGCTCGCTTACATGGAGATACTCATCGAACATATCTGATGTAGTTCCGTAAGCGAGTTGACGAATGGCAGACGTGCATTTCTGCAACGTCGATATACTTTCCCGGCCCACAACATCAGTAGTTTGACAGAAATACGGGTCACGAGCTATAACTGCGTTGACAATGCGTAGGAACAACGGCCTTCGCATCCGGAACCGACGACGGAATATCTGATCACTCCATCGCGGATCTCTAGAGAAATAATCCGTGAAAAGCCGCAAGACAGCTTGTTCACGGTCTCGGTGAATATACATCCGGGTACGTGGTACCCGGGTTTGTTGTTCGTTCCAAGCTTGAATATCAGCTTGGTAGCGTTCAACTTCGTTAGTGATTTCTTCTTGGATTGCCGGTAGCGCCTCTGCTAACGACCGGGACATTTGATCTTCGAAGATTCTTTGACATGGAGGCATTTTTTCGAATTCTAGGAAGAGATTTGAAGTTGAATGTGTATGAAAATGGAGTAGTATTTATAGAAAAAATTTTTGAATTAAAAAAAAAAAATTGGTTGCGGCCCGGCCCGAGGAGTGTGTAACGCTGGGCCGGGACTCTACAGTTGCGGCACGTCACCGTGCAACGCCGTCCCAGGCCGGGACACGGGACTCGCGACAGGCCGGGAACGCGGCCCCGGGACCGGCCTGGGCAGTGACTCTCTTCGGTGCAACGCTCGGGACGGGCCGGGACTCGCGAGATGCGGCCCGGCCCCTTGCGTTACAGATGCTCTGATGAACCACATCTTATCCATCAAACAAAGTTCAAAAAAAGACAAGACACAAGAGAGGTTAAGCCTTAATCAATCATGGAATAATTAGTTATCAATTTTATAATAGTCTTGTGAACTGTGATTATGCAAATCCATTCTCCTCTCCACTTGCTCCCTCCTTTACTATTTAAATAGGAAAAAGGGTATGGTGGTTCTGTTTATTACTTGTGCGCATATATATATATATATATATATATATATATATATATATATATATATATATATATATATATATATATATATATATATATAGTAGTTAAGCCCCCCTCCCCCTTCTCATCTCCATCACAGAGACTCGGTTTTTCCCCACCATAAAAAAATCTATAAGTACAAGTTTGTTTTTGTATTTGGCCTTTTTTCGTATCATGGCTAATTTTTTTCAAGTGAGTTGTGTGGAGTCCAACATCAGTGTTAGGCAAAGTGCAGTGAAGGCCATGAAGCTGCTATTTTTTTCAGGAGGCCTGTTTTCCAGTATGGTAATGGTGAAAGAGGCATTAGTCCCCTTTTTGTATGAGATTTTTTTACCCAATCTCGTAGCCTTTTGGAATTCATTTAGGTATTTCTTGTCTTCTCCTCTATATATTTGTATCATCATCAATTCCGTGGTTCTGCTCATAGCAGCCACCTCCTCTACTTCCCACAACAACGACCACGACCATGACCATGACCCTCCACCTCATTGGGTGGAGGTGCCACCTCCAGAAGTCGAAGAAGAAGCAGAAGCAACGACGTTAACATTATTGTCAACAAGGAGTAGTGACTCAACCTCTAGTGATATTGATGATTGCAGTGGCACAGCACAAGCTAGTAGTGATATTAGTGATGAGATGAAGAGTGAGGCAGAGGAGGGAGAAAGCGAGTGCACGATGGAGTCGACATGGAAGACGATAGTCGAGGGCCAGTCGAAAAAACTGAGCAAGAGTGAGTCTGTGCCACCGAGAAGAAAGGTGGAGGAACAGAAGGTGATGAGGAAACTGGAGACGTTCAACGATAGGGCGTCGATAAGACGACTAGGCGGCCTAAGGAAAGATCCGTCGGTGGATGTGGAGGCTTTCAACAAACAAGTTGAAGCGTTTATCAACAAGTTCAACCAGGATATGAGATTGCAGAGGCTAGAGTCTGATCAGAGGTTTTTAGATATGATCAAGCGAGGACTCTAATTGATTTGCCTAGCTAGCTTGTGCTTTGATTAATGAACATTGTTTTTTGCTTGTTTCATGTAAATCTTGATGGGAATTGTAGATGTAGTTGCAATGTTTAATCTTCTCGTTAGGTATGTAGTTGCTCTCTTTCTCTAAAAATAAGATGAGTAGAAGCTGGTGGGTGGGACAGTGACATTCCAACACAGGGAATTTATAATTCTTCATATTAATTACAATTTATACTTAAAGTTAAACCCCACTTTTAATGTCGAATTTTCAGTGTTAATAAGTATTAAAGAGTTAGATTTAATGGGCAACTTTTGGCACGAGTGTACTAAGTAGGATAAGTCAAGTTGTTGACGTATATAGTGAAGTAATACTCCAAGCATATATGTGTCCTACCAAAAACATGAAGTGATATTTCCCAACTTATGGCATGCCTATGTTTCTTTGCCGGTCACCCGTTAACCTCCCTCTCGTCTCTATATCTGAATTCACCGAAGTCGTTTATAGGAATGACAAATCGTGCAAGTTGGGTCATCATTGGATCAATTTGATAACGACTTAACTCAATAAAACTTAACCCGAAGATGACTTATTGAAGAAGCTGTCAATCCGAACACGAACTTGATCTACTACTTTCAAACCCGAATATGACCTGAACCCAACACGAACTCGTTAACGACACAATATAGTATGGGTTGCCACCACACGACAACGACCCTGATATTACACGATGAAAACCTGATATTACACGATTAAACGTATGATAAAAATATGATTTAAACCTTATTTACAAGAACTTAAGAGAATGAAAGTAAAGCAAACAAAATTTAAAATTAATATTAATAAAAATAATGAAAATTATAATATTAATACTCCATCAGTCTCACTCAAGATGTCCACATTCTTGAGTGACACGAGATTTTAGGAGAAATTGTTAGGTGAAATAAGTAAGGGGAAAAAATAGTTGAATATTTTAATGAGAAGAGAAGAGAGAGAGATTTGTTTGTAAAAATATAGAAAGTGGAAATCTTGAGTGAGACAAACTATAAAAGAAAAGTGAATATCTTGAAGAAGACAGAGGGAGTATTTCTTAATGGGTTATCCACATCAAACCCGAACCCAACAAAAAATTATCGGGTTCTTAATGAGTCAACCTAATAAAGACACGAACCCAATAAGATTTAACTCAAAACTATTAATTTCATAAGGATTCGTGTTGTGTCAAAAATTTTCAGCTCTAGTCATTAATACACGAAGTTGAAGATGAATTAGAAGATATTGAATTCTAATTCAATTCAAAATCTTGCGTTTTATAAAAAAAGCACTTATTAATATGAAATGGAATCTTAAAAGAATTGTGCACACACACTATACGCACACATTAGTGAATACACACTATGTAAACACACAATGCACACACTCATTAAATGCACACAAATACAACACACAAAAGTAATATAATTCGCCATTTTAGAAGTTCGGGAAAAATTATGTCCCATATAACATGACATATTTCTATTTCGTGTCTTACTTTCGTACTAATAGAGTGTTGATTAAATTCTTAAATATAATAAAAGAATTAACCCTAAAACTTACCATGTGCCATCTCACCCCTCATTTTCATTTTCATTTTCATTTCACTCTCCCACTCTACCACAAACCTTAAATTGAAACCATCGGCGCATTTCCTTATGTCGTCGTGACATCGTAATTACTCACACCACAATGAAAATCAATATGAAAGACTCTCAACATCTTGAATGGTTTGGTGGTTCAGACAATAAGGATTCACTCTTTGATTGACATGATCACACTCTAAATGCCTTATGTTTATTTTATGTTCTCTAATCAAGACATGTACGAGCCGTGATGCTACATCTGCGTGAGCCGTGAAGGATGATCTCCAATTGCACGCATGGTTAGTGCACTTTTCTAATGCTATCTTTGAACCTTTTTTGTGAATGTGTGTCCATGCAAACTATCATTCTTGCATAATAAAACTATCATTCTTGTATCATCAAACTATCATTCTTGCATAACTCAGCTTTCACAGCAAGGTGGAGATTTGATCGAGTGATAGAGTCGTTGAAGCTCAAGGAAGGGATCAAGAAAGGAAGCAGAGGAAGCTCGGTTTTTGGGAGCTGGAACTAGCCGTTGGAAATTGGCGGTTATAACTAACTTTGGGAAATGAAGTTAGTTAAGTTGTTTTCTTCTTTATCTCACATATATAGCTCGATAGGTGTTCAGTTGAAAAGCAGAGGGAGAATACACAATACACATACACAATTAGGAGATTATTGCTCTAGCTTGCGATTAGTTTGGAGTGATTGAATTGTGCGTGTGAGTTCATTGTATTTGAGAGTTGTTCATCAATAAGATTCCGTTCATCTTCTCCGTGGACGTAGGTGGTTTATCACCGAACCACGTTACATCGTTGTGTGCTTTATTTTCTCGTATTGAGTGAGTGTGAGATCGGAGGCATCACGACCCAACATTTTTTTTTGTTTTGAACTCGGCTCTGTCGCTATAATTTCTCCTGCCACTACTCATGAATAAACTAAAATCAAAATGAATTTATAAAACATTTTTATAATTACATCAGAACCTAGGGAAAAAGTAATAGTACCATATGATTCCCTTTTCAAATTTGAAAATTGGCCTTTACATCGAAATCGTTTTCTTATCATGATAAAAAAGAAAAGAGAGGAATACTATACGATGCTCGTCGAAATAAAACAAAAATTAACAAACTCTCAGCGGTCACGATTCCATCATGAAAATTAATCGGACCGCCCAAACACACTCACTCACGCACTCCTCTTTGAGTCGTTTCTTTGGAATCTCCCAAACTATACATACACACCTTCATTGCTTTGCCGAAAGCTCCTCTCATTGAGTGAGTGGTGCTGTGTGATAATGGCGACGCTTTCATCTTTATCGGAGAAGGGAGATGATAACGGAAAACCACCGCAGGAGGCAGTGGCACAGAAGGCGAAGAAGGAAGGATTAGGGTGGATTGAGTGGCTGATGGGCTGGTTCTACCTCGCCTACGAGATGCTGTTTCAGAGAATCGTCGCCAGCAACGTTCCGAATCCAATGCTCCTGCCGCCGATTAATGATCTCACTTTCATCGTCACCGGCTCCACCTCCGGCATCGGCAAGGAAATCGCCAGGTTTTCTTCACTTTTCGTTGATACCTTTTGCTATTGCTGTTTTTATCTATAAGTTTAGTGGTTCGATCCTTTTTTTCCAGTTGTTATTGAGTGAGTTTGGGTTCGCGTGGGTGAGATGTTGAGCACTTTATGATGTTGATTTTGGAATCGGAATTGATTTGAGGAGATGTAATTGAATGTATTTGATGGAGTAACTAGCTGAAATCTTGCAGGAATTTGGTTATTAGCTATGGATTTCTGAAATTGATGATTTCCTTTTGAGTATTTGTGGAATCGTAACATGTTTTCTTGGCATTTGCTTTTCTGCATATGCACCCTTCTATGGGATTGAGTAAAGTATAAACTCTCATGCTCACTGTACAAATTTGACTGCCAATTCAGTTATTTCTCTAATCTGAAATATATGAAGATTGTGAGGAATCTTTAATTCCTTTCAAGTTTCAACCGAGGAGAAAACAATACATGATAGTTGCATTTGCCCAATCACAGTGTGCGGATCATTCACATGTGTTTGTCATGGAGTTCTAACTTTGGTTTGCATTTTGTAGTTTATTTACTTGATACTTTCTTACATGTTAGTAAACTAGAGCTGTTAGTTTCTCCAATTACCTAACTCTTGATTTATTGTTTTTAATTGCTTCAATTACACTTGGACGAGTTGGTACATATACTTGCATATATGTCATTCTGTAGCTCATTTATTTTGAATAGAGGTAAACTAGCTGCATTCATTTGATGAAATATTGAAGATTGGGAGTGTATGAAATAAGAATGAGATTCTCGACAACTGTTTGATCCTTTTTTCTAGTTTTGATTGACTGTGTTAGGGTTCATGTGTGTGGATGCTGAGTTCCTATGCCTGTTTACCACCGTATGATTTGGACTTTGGAATCGGAAGTGATTTGTGGAAATAAAATTAAATGTGTTTAATAGAGTAACTTAGCTGGAAATCATGTAGCAATGTGGTTAGTACTGGTGAATTTCTGAAGTTAAAGATTTCTTTTCAACAGTCTCTGCATTTGCTGTTATAGAGATTGATTTACTATGCTTGCAGTTGAGATTGAGTCATCTGCATCGTGCATTGATCAGCCAGCATTTTCGAGCTGGTTTTGTAGGAATGCAATTTGATGATTTTGAACCAAAAAAAGTACATATTCTAAAGCAAAAATAGTTGAATACTCCCTCCGTCCCCAAAGAGTATGAACTATTTCATTTTTTCTCCGTCCCTGAAAAGTATGAACTTTCTAATTTGAAAAAGTCAAACAACCTATTACCCCTACACATCATTTTATTTACAATTTATACCACTACAATAATGTGCACTCCACTCTCCACTAACATTATTTCAACTACCCTCTCTCTCTCTCTTACTTTTCCCCTTATTTATTAAAACACGTGCCGAACCCATTGTTCATACTCTTTGGGGACGGAGGGAGTATTAATTAATCTCCGATCCGAATTCGACACTGTTATAATCTGCTTACAGTAGATGATCTACCTGCACTCTAATATGTAACCAAGTGGAGCTCTTTCTACTTTTGTTCTAGTCTAGTAATGGAATTCCATTTTAATGAAGAGGTTTAGATGTATTCCGACTCAGGGAGTGACGCACAACAATTATGCGTCGTTATTAATGAACGACGCACAACCCTTATGCGTCTTTGGTTAATGACGTACAAGGGTTATGCGTCGTTCAAAGACGCATAAGAATTATGCGTCTTACCCAAATGACGCATAACCCTTATGCGTCACACTGGTAAGCATTCCCGCCTGTCACCCGGGTGACCCGGGTTCGATCCCCGGCAAAGGCGCATAATTCTTTTATAAGAGTAATATCTATTTGCCAAAAATAAATGTTTAGAATAACTCATTTTTATCAAATACTAATCACTTAAAAAATTGCGCCGTTGCCGGGGATCGAACCCGGGTCACCCGGGTGACAGGCGGAAATGCTTACCAGTGTGACGCATAAGGGTTATGCGTCACTAGGGTAAGACGCATAATTCTTATGCGTCTTTGAACGACGCATAACCCTTGTACGTCATTAACCAAAGACGCATAAGGGTTGTGCGTCGTTCATTAATAACGACGCATAACTGTTGTGCGTCACTCCCTGAGTCGGAATACAACTAAACTTCTTCATTAAAATGGAATTCCATTAACATGCATTACCCAAAAAAGAATTGTTCCTAACCAAGTGTCACTGAATATGGAACTACTTGAGTCTCAGTGAGCTCTTTCTGTCATCAATTTTTCCAATAGGTATTTCGGATAATTCTGTCAGCATTTAACAAAAACAACAGGCTTTAGCATTCAATAACACTGGAATAAAAACTAACAATCTTAGAATTCTTAAACAATACTGCAAAAATTCCTTAAAAACAATAGAAAAATGTAAGCAGTAATTTGGCAACCCTGCATCAGTTCCGGAGAACAGTGGCGGTGTCTTTGGAGGAACATCGGATTTTTTATTTTTTTTCTTCAGATTTCTGTTAATTAGTTTCTGACATTTTCTTCTATAGTGATTAATGTACTATTGTTGCTGTTGAGATTGAGTCATTCACATCATGCATTGGTCCACCAGCATTTTGCAAACTGGTTTTGTATGAAGGGAATTTGATGATTTTCTGTTATTTTATTATTGCACAGGCAATTGGCGGAAGCAGGGGGGCATGTTGTAATGGCAGTAAGAAATACAAAGGCTGCTAATGATCTGATAAAGAAGTGGCAGGAAAATTGGTCCGGGAAGGGTCTTCCTCGTAATATCGAGGTACTTAATGAATACACTGAGTTCATAGTTGGAATGGATATAAAGTCATCTTGAATCCAAAATCTTATTAGGAAATACTGGGATTCCTACTTTTATTATATGAAGTCTTTGCTTGTTGAATCTCATTATCAATTGATGCATTTGGAGATATGTAAATCTTAGCTGTTTTGGCCTTTCTATTTTATCTGTGTCTGGAATAAGGATGTATCAAGTTTGTGTTGGCTCTGCCACTCTTTTTCTAAGTATCAGTGAGTAGAATTTTTTTTAACTGCTATGCATTTCAAGGTTATGGAGCTCGATCTTCTCTCTCTGGAGTCTGTCGCAAGATTTGCTGAAGCTTGGAATGCACGTTCGGGACGTTTACATGCTCTCATCAATAATGCTGGGATATTTTCAATTGGAGGTTTGTAGATGAAGGGTCGACTTCCATATAACTATATAAGGAAACACGCACAGACACACACAGAGGCGCACTATTTTTTTTTATTTTGCACTTAGTTTGACTATAATGAAGCCATGTTTGGTTTACCTATACATCAAGCGACTGCCTATTAGTTGACTCTCTTATTTTATTATCTCCCCCTTGTAAAATATTCTAGGTATGCACAGATAACTCATGTTTCAATTGATTGTTTAGCTCATGTCCCACACATGCTGTCTTATTCTTGTAAGCAGGAATAAGGTAACATGTTGAATCTTAGTTGAACTCACTCCATTACACTTCAATTCAGAACCCCAAAAATTTTCAAGGGATGGCTATGAAGAGCATATGCAAGTGAACCATCTAGCCCCAGCACTGCTTTCCGTATTGCTTTTGCCGTCACTTATTAGAAGCTCGCCCAGCCGCATTGTCAATGTGAATTCTGTAGTAAGTTTTATGAGCACTGTACATTATACGTTTGGGCATAAATATCTATTCCAATGTGTCAAAAGTATGTATTCTTTGTATTGTTGTTATGATTCCACCAGGAAGAACATTGACAATTCTGCTTTGATAAAATTCAGCACTCTGAAAATTTGCACGTATTTTTGTATAGAATTCGTTATTATATTACAAAACTAAACAACACATGAACCTAACATAAAAGGAATGCATCTGGTCTACCCTGTTTTGGAACTTTATTTGATAGTGGGAATGGACTACTTATGAGGTAAGTGTTCTCATTTCCTGCACAAAGAAGCCTTCACTTGTAAGAATAGAAAGTTGTTACTTCTTGCTATATAATCACTGAAGAGGCAAAAATCTGTACTGGAATTAACTAATTAGATTTTTTTTAGTTTATCGCTTTAGTTTTGTATTAAGAATAAACTGATAAGAACTGTATGCAAGACTACATGGTAATGAACTGATCATGATTTCATCTTGTGTTTGTGCAGATGCATAACTTAGGATTTGTTGATCCAGAAGACATGAATGTTACATCTGGTAAACGAAAATTTACAAGTATGGTTGGGTATTCAAGCAGTAAGCTAGCACAGGTACTTTCAAATGCTAGCTTTAAATTTTAGCAGTTATCTACTAAACTTTTTACTGTAATTGTTTCTTCTTTTTTTTTGTTTGGTTGCACATTCAAGCGGATCTGCAGCTACTTAACATTCAAGTCTTTTCAGATTAATGCTCCCAATAGGGAAGACAACTCTTTTTTATGGCAACTTTTCAAATTTCCTCCAATTTAGCGTTGAAGTTTGTAACCCATGATATTAGTTGCAAATTCAGTATTTTAGTTGATTACATCTTTCCTTTAAGTCATTCACTGCTCATGATCTTCTGTTTTGCTTCTTCACTCATAGCCTCTAGATTTGATAATGCAGATCATGTTCAGCAGTGTCCTTAACAAGAAACTGCCAACTGAAGCAGGCATAAATATAGCATGTGTTTCACCAGGAATAGTCCACACAAATGTTGTAAGTTCTTGCATTCCACAAGATCCTAGCCACTGAGGATCTTGCCAACTTAAATGATTGGTTGATTACTTTTTTTTTTTGCATATCATAGTAGTTCACAATAATATCTGAAGACTTCAAATGTAGGCTAGGGATCTCCCAAAGATTGTTCAAGCTGGTTACCAATTAATTCCATATTTTATCTTCAGCCCTGAAGAAGGTAAATGCACTGACATTTGAATTGCGGATGACTTGCTCTGCTACATGAAGAATATAAGTTGAAATGGTACTTGATAGCATCTAAGTAGTTTGTACGAATATTACAGGATCTAGAAGCACTCTTTTCGCAGCCACTGATCCCCAACTTACGGACTACACTGAATCGCTGAAATCAGAGGATTGGCCTGTTTGTGCTTTCATCAATCACGACTGCCGACCTGCAAACCCTTCGGAGGAAGCACACAACGTTGAAACAGCATCTAGAGTGTGGGAGAAGACACTGGAACTAATTGGCCTACCATCAGATGCAGTGGAGAGGCTTATTGAAGGGGAAGAAGTTAAATGCAGATACTCTGAGTAGAGAAGTCTATCAAGATTCAACTTTTGCCATATCATTCACCGTAGGGTTTATCACACGTTAGCTGATGCTGAATCAAAAGAAGGGATTTATCTTGCTATATGTCTGGGCTGCCATATTGGATGTATGTGTATGTTAACAATTTAGCAGAATGTTGAATGATTTTGTTGTGCGACCAATTCTTCTAGAATTTGCAGAGTTTTTATGTTCAAGTTGAAAGACTTACATTTTTCATGTGTTGAGAATCTTGAGATAGTTGAGCCAAAGATTGATTTGTTTCTTATTGAATTGTGCTCAGGCTTGGATTACTGAATGCACAGCATATTCACGAGTTTTAGTGAGCCAATTAGTAATATACTCTCTTCGTCCCACTCAAGATGTCTCACATTTTCTTTTTAGTTTGTTCCACCCAAGATGTCTACTTTTCATATTTGAAAATAAATTCCTCTCTTATCTCTCCTCATTAAAATATCCAATCACATTTTTTACTCTACTTTATCATATCTAACTACTCCACCTAAAATCATATGAAGTTAAAAAATGTGAACATCTTGAATGACACGGAGTGAGTATTTATTTTGAGAAATTCCCATCAGTTTTTAATAAAGAGGGAACATCATTTTTGGTCCACGAACTTTGCCAAAGTATCATTTTAGGTCCGTGAACTTTGAAAATATCATTGTAGGTCCGTGAACTTTGAGTTAGTATCATTTGAGGTATTTTTTATTATTTCCAAGTTTTTTTTGGACGAAAATACCCTCAATATCTTAAAGTGTATATATTTTTAATAAATTTATCATATACTCATAATTTTTTATAAATATCTTTACAATATATTTTTGACAAATTTTCTAAATATAATTTGACCTTAAATATTATCACTTAATATTTGTCAAAAATATATTGTAAAGATATTTATAAAAAGATCTTTATTTAATTTTTTATTATTAAAGAAAGTTCTTTATTCAATTTTTTTAAAAAAATAAAAAAAAAATTGAAGAAGCAATTTTACTTGCATGTCACAAAATTAAGTGATAATATTTAAGGTCAAATTATATTTAGAAAATTTGTCAAAAATATATTGTAAAGATATTTATAAAAAAATATGAATATATGATAAATTTATTAAAAATATATACACTTTAAGGTATTGAGGGTATTTTCGTCCAAAAAAAACTTGAAAATAGTAAAAAGCACCTCAAATGATACTAACTCAAAGTTCACAGACCTAAAATGATATTTTCAAAGTTCACGGACCTAAAATGATACTTTGGCAAAGTTCGTGGACCAAAAGTGATGTTCCCTCTTTAATAAATTATTAAAAATATACACATTTACTAATTTCACTCTTTCTTGTAAGAAACCAGATTAATTATGTAATGAGTATATTACTTTATACAGCAATGTATGTTAAGTAATGAATATACTTTCTTAATATAGCAATACAAGTTAATTATATACTCATGAATTAGCTCTTTTTTTGAGAAACATTTGTAATACCAAAATGGCTCGGTTGTCATGATTATGATTTTGTGTCTACTCAAAATTACAATCAATCGTTCCCCATAGATATAGTAATTTGCTTCATACTCCATAGATGAGGTATAGTATATTTTTATGTTGGTTAACTGAATTCTACTGTATTTTGTAGGAGGACAATGCAGCCCCAACACATTAAACATGTCATTAATGCTGCCAAATAATCTAGTGAGTAGAGATAAAATGAATGTTTCGAGTTTTACTTATGTTAGGACGAGCATTAATAAGATGGAGAAATGGGAAATGTGAATTAATTGAAGTTTATCCCATAATAATGCACTTGGAATTCAGAATAGTGTGGAATTTAGAATAGTGCAACAACAAAACAGTATTATGTCATTATAAAGAGTGTAAATTGAATTGGATTGGAGAGTATAGCTTCCTACTTTTCCTACTTTTTATTAATAAAAGATGAGAGAGAGCAAAAAAGGTTGTCCTACTTTTTTCATAGCTTCCATTTCCAATTTCCAGAAGCGAACGTTGGCTTTAGGTCTGATGCATTAAATGCTAGTACGGCCATCGCCTCCTCCCATTGGCTAACAATCAAATCATTCTACCGCGGTTTCTTCTTCCCCTCTCTCTCTCTCTTCCATATAACCTCACTCTGCCCATCCCATCCTTGTCTCTCGCTCTACTCCAAAGTCCAACCTACTTCTCCTCTACGCAGCTCACACTGTGTATTAGTGTGTGTGTGTGTTGTTTTTGTGTTGTTTTCAGCTCGAAATTCTTAAGGTACCAAGTAGATATATAATGAAATTCTGAATGCATTATGCACTTCTTTCTTCATTTTTGTTACTGTGTTTTATTTTTCCTTCTTCAAGGAAAATCATGCAAAGATTCAATTTTTATGTTATTTTTCAGTCCTTATGTATCTGTTGATTTCTTTTCATCTTCTATAATCGCAATACAAACAAGCCCAAAAATTGAGGTTGGAAAGTGGTGTAGTGTATAATGATGCATTTGTTGGTCCATCATTCAATGCGTTAGCTACAGTTGTAGTGGAGTACTATTAAATATATCTGCTCATTTGTCAGTCTCACACACTAATAAGATATAAACGCCGATTTGGATGCGAATTAGTATGATTATTTATTTGCTGCTAATATATTTAGCGTTATAATGAGACAGTCAGTATTCTGGGATCATTATTTGTAACATGAATTTCTGCATACAGATATGTGAAGTTAATTTCTTAGCTCAAATTTTGAATGCTGTAGGGACCTTATCTGTCTCCTAAAATGGTGGCCAAGGCTGACAAAACTGGCGCCGGAGACCCCTCCCCCATTCACCATTCATCTCGGAGAAATGGCTTCAACAAACCATCTTGGCTTCTTTGTGCCATTGCTGGTAAATTCCTCTTTTATTCTTCACTTAGATTTGAATTTCCAAACTCTTTACTTTTTCGGTTAAGCATTCAAATTTGAAAAACTGAAAAGCATCATACGGATTCTTGGATGAATAGGAAATGAGATTATATTCCAAGACTAACTCAATTTGTAAGCTAGTGCAGGAAAAGAAGGGATTTTTGAATTTCAATTTTCAATTACATCAAGTGGGGCCAGGATGGTTTCTTTGCATTTGCTTTTCTGCATATGTACCCCCATACGTATTGAGTAAAAAAATACAATCTTGACGAGTCATTTTCAACCCCTACAAAAATACATCTGACTCATAAAAGTTTCTATTCACAATGCTACAAAATTTACATCTTTTGCTCATCATATTAGCAGAGCCCCTTATTTTCCATTGTTCAAAATTTGAACCCTTTTGGCCAACTAGCTTTTATTGCAGATGGAATATGATTTTGTTCTGATTTTGCCTCTGGGTTTCTAATCCCATGTGTTCTGCCCACTGTGCTACGTCAGATTTTATGGCTTTTTCAAAATCTTGTGTACATATCTATGATTCTGACTCCTTGTGATTTTTACACGTGTATTAACATTCTGTTATTATTTGTAAAAATCATAACTTTGCCAAGAAATGCTTATTCACAAGGGCATCATCCATTAATATTTCAAGCCGGATCATATCATGTCTCAATCAAGAAATGCCTAATTACACACTGCATATTGATCACTGGACTAAATTTTTTCTTTAATTACCTGCAAATTCAAACACATGGTTAGGAAATAAAAAATGCAATTATAGGCCCACGGAAGATTTATAGCAGGACTATTTGAATTTCAAATGAAATCCTTTCTTCCTCACCTGGGGCTGGGGACCAATTTTCAACTGCTTCCTTCCAAAAAAAAGAAGGCCAACATCTTTCATTTAATGCCCATTGAATTTTGGGTTTTGAATAGATATGGACGAGCGGATGAAGATGCTGACAAGGAAAACAAACAAAGGAAAGAGTCCTGATAGTTTTTCTGAAAGGGCTAATTCTTACTACCACGAGCGCCCTCAGCTTCTGGCGCTGCTTGATGACTTGTACAACGGCTACCTCTCGTTAGCAGACCGTTACTGCCAGGTACTTGCCAAGAACCAGCAGCAGCAGAAACAGAAGCTTCACAGTCGATCCTCTTCCCCTAATCTGCGTGCCAAATTTGAAGATGCGGCTCAGACAGATGAAAGGGACACTGGAGAAGTCATTGATTCTGATGCCGAGAGTTCACTGTCTTTCCAGCCTCCAAATCTGGTACCTGTTGAAACAAAAGAGGTTGATGCTGATATGATTGTTGCTGACTTGATCATGAAGACGGTGGAGTATGAAATTGTTCAGAATGAGCTGACTGTGGTGGAGAAGAGGTGGAGTGAGTTGTCAAGGAAGATGGATCTGCAGAAGAACTTGTTGGATGTGCTGGAGTCGGAGAGGTTGATTTTGCTGAATGACAACACGACACTGGGTTACAGAGTGTCTGCATTGGCAGAAGAGAACAAAGGGCTGGCCTCTGAATCTATGTTCTTGAAGAGGAAGGCAGCCGAGCTAGCTAGGTGTGTCTTGAAGACAAGGGAGGATCACAGGGTTTGCATGCTGAGTCGGAAGATTGAGGATCTTCAGGGGCAGATTCACGGGTTGGAGAAGAGGAATAAGGAATATTACGAGCAACTAGTGAAACAAGAAGAGAAGAGCATCTCTAAAGGGATGAAGAGTAAAGGTGGAGAAGAGGTGAACTTGGAAGAGTGCTTCCAAGTAGGAGGTGGTGGTGTTGGAGCTATCAGACTGAGTAAATACTTTAGCTTCAACGTCAAGAAACCAGGCGATCAGCTCTCAAAAGGAGATCTGAAAGCAGTTGGAGATCTAGATGGCAGAAAGGCGTCCAAGTTGTGGGATAAGGTCAAGAAGTTCGACTTGTTCCAGTGTGGTTCTCACTTTGACGCTGCTACTACCACCTGAGACATGAAAAGGGCAACAATCCCTATCCAAACAATAGTACAGCACTTGCTACTTAATATCATATATATATATGTGTGTAGTATTAGAATTTCTGCTCTGGAATATGCAAGAAATGAAGTGACCACTTTATTGATTTCCATAGTTTGCAACTTCTAGAGTTTTATACTACAACGCAAGACCTAGTAAGAACCTATGCTAGTTTGAATACACAAATCCATCTGAAAGAAGCTTCATCCCAGATTTGCTGGAGATAATTTGTCTTGAAGCTTTGCTATTCTTGCCTGAAATGAGAATAATCCCAGAATGCTCATATAAAGGTAGCATGTGTGTCATAATCTAACCAAAAACGGACAGTACCTTGAATGACTTTGAACGACGAATGGATGGGTCTAAATCTAAAGCAATTGAATAGGACTCCTCAGCTTTGTCAAATCGATCCATAGCCATATAAACATCACCTTCGCAAAGATATGCCTGTAAATATAGCCTAGGTGAATCTTTTCATGACCAGTCAGATTTCATACAAGTGAGAATAATTGAAGATTGAATTAACACTCAAAAAAGTGGAGGAATGAAGTTGACAAATTTCTTCTACTACATATGCTTCTAATAGCTCTGAAATAGAGAATAAACATTGTAATATCAATAAGTAAAATCATATAGCCAAATCCGATGACAGAATTTCTCCACATTCCAAAGCCAAACTTACCTGAGGATAACGAGGTGCGATGATCAAAGCCTCTTTAACGTCCTCAAATGCTCCATCTATGTCTCCCATCGCCAACCTTGCAGCTGACCTGATAAAAGTACACAATTCTATCATATTTAAACGCAGCAAGTCGAATAGGTTGAGTTTCAACTGCAAATTATCCATGCAAGTCAATTAGTCGGAAATCATTATAAAGGCAATAAACATCTCAAATTCCATAGCAAATATGAACCGACTCCCATTTGGAGACTGAATGAAGCCAAAGATCACAAACCTTTCCTTGTACATTATATGCAAACCCCCAAATGGTCTGAGCTCTATAGCCTGCAAAGACGAGATATGCGCGAATATGAGCACTTCCCACTTCCACTCAGAAACATTCATATCACAACTTCAATAGCAAAGATTCCATTCCAACACACATTCCCACAGACCATAAGCAGTAAATCACAGCTCGATAACAAGTTAAAAATTGCACCTGCGACAGTAATTCAAAAGCCTGCGCAAAATCAGCCTGAGCCATCTCATCATCAGCCCTCTTCCTCAACGCCAGCGCCTCCAAACACTTGTTCTCAGCATCGCCATTGTCAGCACCGTAGACAATTGCCATGACATTTGCGGCCTTGCTGGGGGTCCCACAATGCCCCACGAACACACTCCCCGGAAGGATCACGATATTGGGGCCGGCGCCGCACCGCCCGAGGCACCCGCATGAGTTCACCGTTACAAACGGCGGCGCAATGCCGGAGAGAACTTGCAGAGCATCCAAAGAGCCCTGCTTTCTGCAAGTCCTGTTTGTGCACACTCTAATTTCGAGCTTTTCCTTCTTTTCTGAAGATGATGAAGCTTTTGGTGTGAATGGGTTGGGTTGTTTTCTGAATTTGTTAGTGGAATAGAGGAGCAAATGGGAGGCGGAAGCAGTTGTTCTCGCTTCCATCTTCACTCAATTCTCATGGAGGTGACAAAAATGCCAAATTGAATTGGAATAATTAGGGCTTTATTTGGGATGGCTACAACGACGTCGTTCCAGATAAAGGAGGTGTTCAAGAAAAGCAAAGTCGTTTAGCAGTTTAGCGGGATAAATACAAATTGTTTCATATTTGCTTTATATCAGTACAAAAAGTTTGAAGTTTACATAAGTCATATAAAAAGTTTCATTTGTGTTTCAGTTTAGTAAATTCCGTTATTTTTATTTAAACCGTGTTAACTCTTTGTCTATATGAAGTACAAAATGTTTCATAATTGTTTCATGTTGGTACAAATTTTTTTTATCATTGTTTCATATTGGTATAAAAAAATTCATCATTGTTTTATGGTTTGTGCATCACATAGACAAAGAGTTAACGTCAGTTAAACAAAAATAACGGAATATATTAAATCTGAAATACGAATGAAACTTTTTGTATGATTTATATAAACTTCACACTTTTTGTACTAATATAAAACAAAAATGAAACATTTTGTATGAGTTACATATTTACCTGCAGTTTAGCTGCATATTATTATTTGTGTAGGCTATGATTTTGTAGTTTATGTAATCGAACACAAAGGATCAAATTTAATAATAGTACACAAAAAGGTACTCAATCCTTCAAGGTAAAAGATTACTTCGCAAACTGAAAATTACTATGGCTAAACTCTCTACCAGAATCTTGAAGACAGAGCATTAAATACTTTTATACATGTTCCAATACAAAACTGATAACACCAAGAAACAATGTGCAAAAATGTGGGTTCCCTATAGGCTACAACAGCAGCTGCACTTGGCATAAAACGATTGTTTTCCCATTGAAAAGGAGCAGATGCATCTGATCATGAAGTAGTTTTGATGGCTATAGCAAAGTCCGTACCCCATCACAAAGCAGGGGTGATTTCGGTCGGAGTCTCAGCACCCCCAATGCAGGCTTCCTCAGGTAACTTGAAGCTTAAACAAAACATTGCCTGAAGAAAATCAAGTCCATGATTCAGAATCTTAGTTATCATTTATGGAGCACCGACCTGGGCTTATTTATACCTTGTTTGGCGCAACATCTCTAACCCTGTGAAATATTGGATCTTGTATACTAGCCCCAACTGCAACCTCGGCTATCTGATGAGCACCAACGATTTCAAATTTATATGGAATGCTTAGATAAAGTTTGAGAATAGAAACAGAGAGACGACATGAAAATGCGTACTAATTTTATTGAATCCTCTGTCTCATTTGATCGTATGAAGCAATAACAGTGTATCCACGGAAGAGACCCTTTCCAGTATTTTCTGTTGATAACACCTCTCAAGGAATCTGCACAATTATACAACGATCAGAGGCAATTTCAAACTATACACAAACATCACAGAAGTAGTTAATCATTTAAAAGATACAAGCATTTGCTCTGTTGTGCAATGTAGCATCAATCCCAGACATAAAAAAACTAAATTTGCATAGGTACAATGTAATGTAGTTTTCCCTCAAACTATTCAGACATCACCAATTTCTTGGATGCAATATACTTGCTTCTTTGTGACAGCTTGAGTTAAAGCTATTGACATAGAAAGTTAGGAAACACAAAAAAAAAAACAACTCACCAAGAAAGTGTATAGCAGAAGCAGGTAGGTTCATGATGACATGATCAATGTGCTCCCAGGGCTTCGCACTGAAAGGGCGAGATCCTGTAACATGCTTATTCAAGTTCCGTTTCTTCCTTTCAGGAACACAGTTACCAGCACTGCTACCGTTTCCATTTTCTGTAATAGTGCACAGAATTGGATTTAGTAGCTATATAAAGATGAAACAGGAAAGAGGGAAACTACTAATCACTTGATCCTATCCTCAAATATTAACAGTGACACCGACTTAAAGCAATTCACACTTTACACAATGCTAGCATACCTTCATGCAAGCTTTCAGAGCGTCTTTTTACAGAGGTTATATTTCCTTCTACCTTTGCTCTCAACAGTTCATTACTTTCAAATTCAGCACCAGTCTCACCTGGAGTTTCTTGCATAAAACCCCCATAAGCTCTAAGGTCTAACTTAATAGCTCATGTTAAATACAACAAAAGATCTATATACAGAAAAAGAATTTACATAAAACATTTTACCAGTTAGACAACTCTCTTCCAGCTTTATCTGTGTGTTATGAGGCATGTCCTCTTCCTCAGAAGTCTTCAAGTTTTCTTTATTAGACACCAGACATGTATCACTTGAAGGTACTTCCATTAGTGAAGATATAAACTTCCGCCCATCCAAATTGTAGGCACGGACAAGATCAGAAACCTTGTTGGTTTGTGCATTAATATTTAGATAACGAACACTATCAGGATTTAAATCATTTGCATACACTTGGCATCCTTTTTGTGCTGCTGGAATAGCAAAAGGGCCAATACCAGCAAACATATCACACACAACATCCCCGGTGTGGAACTTAGAAATTAGCCTTAAATGCTCATGTTCCAACCTAGAATTCCAATAGACCAAACTGTAATCAAGCTTGAAGGTTGCTCCATACTGCTTCACCTCTGTAACCATATCTGAATCTCCTGCCAATACTTCAAATTTTGGCACACGAAACTCATTAGTTATCGATCCAACTTTGTTGACAATGGTCTTGATTCGTGGATAATTTTTCTGTGATGGTACATAAAGGGGAAATTAGTTTATTAAAACAAGGTAATTCAAAGTATACTAGTGTCCAAAATAAATCTAACAGATTTTCCACATAACTATGTTATAAACTATTGTCATAATAAAAGATCACTTCTTTATATGCAAGTTAGACCCTGCCAAGTACTATTGAGTATATACATATAAATATTTCATATCTCATGCAAAAAAAAAATTAAACCAAAAAAAGAGCAAATTTTTAAAGCACAAATTTGATTATTGATCTTTCTCAGGTCCAAATGTGACACTGTGCGGTAACTTTTTATAATAATTTCCAAAATAACATTGAAGTAATTGGAAGGTTAACATACATCATAGATAACTTTTGCAATAACATCCTTGTATGGGAGTAACTCATCTGGTATATTGAGGTGGGCAATGTGACCTGCAAAAGAATCAAGTAAAAATTGCTCCATAATCATTAACAGAAACCAGACAATCTAATCTTCTATTTGCAAAGCACCAACCACAGGTTAAATGATGCCTGTGACAAAACATCAATCACCATGTAACAAATGTACAACACATCCAATATGGTGCCAGTGACCTACATACTAGTATAATACAAAGGACGTAAAACTTAAAAATCATAAGTAAGAAGGCTAAAACATAAAATACTTAACTATGGTCTCAAATGATGAAGGTACGTCAAACCCAGGTGGAAGAATCTGCTTTAGTATATGATCTGTAACATAATTATGAAGAAAAGTTAACATCCAAAAATGACAATTAGTGTGTTCTGGTCATCCAAAATGGCATGCAGCATGAGTAGTTATAATCACCAAAATGAAAACCCTACGGGCCAAAACTGGAATTCAGTGAAGCATATCCAACCAAACCGCAACTAAAACCAAATATGACATATACATATCAATCTGATATATTTTAAAAAGAAAACCACCAGTTACTTTAAAAGAGATTAAGGCATGACATTACCTACTCAATATAAAAAGATAACGGTTCCTACTTGACATTACATACTTAGTTTTACACCTTCCAAGTTCCAAAGACACAATTTGTGCAAAGAAAGTAAAAAAGATAACAAATTTGGACTAAAAGGCCAATTTGATCTACCTGCACCCCAATATGAATAACCAAGTGTCATCGAATACGGAACTACTTGGATTTCAAAGAGCTCTTTCAGTTCATCAACTTTACCAGCAGGAATTTCGGATAATTCTGTCAGAATTTGACAAAATACATGCCCATTAGCATTCAATAATGCTAAAATAAAAAATTAACAAATTTTCAAGCAAACCCGCAAAAATTCCTCTAAAAATTAATACCAGGACTTTTAATCTTCTCGGACAATAGCATGTAGCGATTCTTATCAGACGTCGGATCCTCAGTTACAGGTTTGATGCGTGGTCTGTCAAGTAAATGCCTACACCAACAAAAAAAAATCAATAATTAATCAATGCAACATAGAATTTGAGAAAACGCAAGATAAATGGAGTTATCCATACACACACCCATTTAGAATCCGTGTTGCGAGCTTGCAATGCTCCCGCGGCACTCGAAGCGCCAACAAACTCAACTCCACGTCAAATATTTTCTCGTCCAACATTTTAACACTTGATTCTTGAGGCCACTATGTAATTTGGCTGTGTCTCCGGAGCAATTCAATTTTTTTTTCCTTTTCCAACTGGATTTGTGTAGGGTTTAATTAGGGTTCTTCCTGTTTATCCCCTTATTTCTCTGATGTCTGATATGAAAGATGATTTATTATAACCTGACACCAGTAAAAAGGGATAATAGCAAATGTTTGGGATATAGTATTTTCATAAGAGCATCCACGATAGGGGCGGATGTCACGGCGTACATTCTGGCGGACACCTCAAAAATACCTTCTGCCACGTCATAAGGACCTCCTACTGCACTGTCACGTTATAAGGACATCCCACTGCACAATAGCGGACATCCCCAAGCACATCCTGGCGGACATTCACAATAATAAAAATTCACAAATTCACAAATATGCAATTTACGTAATTAAAATTTCGACACAAATACGAGAAAAATGCACAATTTTATTTAAATAGTAAAAACATACATAATTATTTTTAAAACAAATACATAGTTAAAAAAATACAAACCAAAGCTTCGACAAACGCGGCCCCCGTCTTACTCCTCGTCGTCCCCGTGGCCAGTCCCGGTGTCACTCCCGGGCAGGGGTGGGATCCCCAAATTGCGCCTCATACTGTCGATGACATCCTTCAATATCAACTTGTATAAGGGGTCAGTCGCATCCCGCCACTTTTCTATGGTGTCTAGCAGGCTCTGGTGTTGTCGTATGCGGGCGAGATGGGTAAGCTCGCGATTGAGCTGGGTAGGAGCTGCCACATGCGAGCGAGATGGGTAAGCTCAGTCACATCCATGCTCTTTCTCTTTGGCAAGAGCATGGGTGTAGGCCCGGACCCACTTTTACTCCCTGCTCCTCAACACCCACATCCATGCTCTTCCGCAAAAGCATGCTCAAGGGTCTCACCATTCTATTATTTAATTTAAATAAAAACATTTCCACAATATAAAAACGCATTAAAAATACTCAAAATACTATTTCAAATTACTAAAAAATTAAAAATTACAAAATTAAATTCATAACATTAAAAAACCCACTACTCGTGGCCGAATTTCGCCCAAATGTGTTGGATTAGGTCTTCTTGTAGCTCAATGTGGGTTTTGGTGTCGCGCATTGTGTGTCTTGTTTCGATCCTATCGCACACTGGCGTATGCACACCTCAGCGTGGGGGAGACCTTGCGGTTGAGCTTCCGGCTCCATCCTTGTCGCAAAAGTTAGCCGTCCCCGGTCATTCGTGAGCTATAATCATGTTGTGCAAGATAATACATGTGTACATGATGTCGACAATATTCTTTGTGTACCACAGCCGAACCGGGGTCTTCACAATGTTGAATCGGGCTTGAAGGACCCCAAAAGCTCTTTCGACGTCTTTCCGAGCAGCCTCTTGACATTGCGCATAAAGAACCTGTTTCGGGTCTTGCGGATTGTTGAGCGTTTTCACGAAAGTCGGCCACCTTGGGTAGATACCACCGGCGAGATAGTAATCCATGTGGTATGAATTTCCGTTGACGGTGAAGTCGATCGCCGGTGCTACACCACTCAAAACATCATTGAAGAGGGGTAAAGAATAGAGCACGTTCAAGTCATTGTTGGATCCGGCAACACTGAAATATGCATGTCAAATCTATAGGCGGTAGTCGGCGCCCACTTCAAGGATAAGCGTTGGGCAGCCGCCTTTGTGGTGGCTTAAGTGTTGCCCTCTCCAAGCATTCGGGCAATTCTTCCACCTCCAATGCATGCAGTCAATGATGCCAAGCATACCGGGAAATCCGTGGACTGTTTCTTGAAGATGAAGCAACCGTTGACAATCTACGGTGGTGGGTGCCCAAAGGAATTCCTCACCGAAAGCAGAATGAACGCCGGTGCAAAAAATTTTGAAGCATAGGATTTTAGTTGACTCACCTACATGCAAATACTCATCGAAGAGGTCAGCCGTTTGCCCGGTAGCAAGTTGTCGGATGGCACAACTACACTTCTGCAACGCCGAGAGACTTTGTCGACCGGTTGCGTCTCTACGTGATCGGAAGTATTCAACACGGGCAGGCAATGTGTTGACAATGCGCATAAACAACCGTTTTGACATGCGTAAACGACTTCTGAAGAATATGCCGGAAACCACAGCTCGTCGGAAAAATAGTCGGCAACGAGCCTTTCGTGGGCTCCCTCCCGATCACGAGGGATGTAGCGGCGATTTGATCTCGTTGGTCGAGGAGAAGGGCGGCGGCAGCGGCGGCGACATGGGCTTAATAGGCGGCACGATATTGTTGATAGTATTCTTGTTCTTCGCACTCCGCTTCAGCAACGATATCGTTCATATCCATTTTGAATTTAAAGAGTGTTTGAGTGAGAGAGGAAGATGTAGATGAGTTGTATGAAAAAATATGAGTGAGAGATAATTTGATGTGAAAAATTGATGATGAATGTGTGTATTTATAGATGATTTTAGGATTAATTTTTTTTAAAAGAATTAAAAAAAACGGTAATAAAACGGCTATATTTTTTGGAATCTGAATTTTTTTTAAGTTTTTGGTACTCCCTCCGTCCGGCATGAGGAGTCTCGGTTGACCATTTTCATCCGTCCGGCATTAGGAGTCCCGGTTAGACATTTCCATAAAAAATGAAATAAAAATATTATAAAATAAAATACTAAAAAAGCACAAGTAAAAACACATCTAAAGAATAAAGCAAATAATAATGCAAATGGGTCCCACATTCCATTATCACACACTCAAACATTTCTTAAAACCCGCACCCAACTCAACCGGGACTCCTAATGCCGGACGGAGGGAGTATTATTTTTTATTTTTTATTTTTAAAAAGAAAAGAAAATTGCGAACGGATATGTCGTTGGCCAATCAGAAGTCGCCACGTCAACCTGCTCATCGGCACGGCGGTGCTCGATGCATTGAGCTGGGTCGTGCCGTCGGCAAGAGCACAACGACGAGCAGGTGCTCGCTGTGCCGTCGGCATGGCGCCTGCTCGATGGATAGAGCACCAATGCAGGTGCTCTTATATTTCTAATTAATAGTTTACTAATACAATCTTAATAGTATAATTTTAAAATTATTGATTACATTATTATTATTATTATTATTATTATTATTATTATTTTATTAATAAAAAATTAATCATTATAATGTCAAACTGATACAGATAAAAAAGGTGAACTCAGTCCAAAAGACTAGCTTGTTAGGAGAGAGAGTCCATTTAGCTTATATACCACACACCAGTTGCTCTCACAACCGATGTGGAAATTGAGTCTGTAACATTCGACCCTCCTTTAAGGGTCAACGTCCTCGTTGGTCACGACTGGTTCTTTGCTGGGCAACACGACTAGTTCTTTGCCAGGCCACCACTCCGAGTTCTCGTTGATCACGGCGGAGCAACTGGTGTAGGAATTGAGTCCGTAACATTCGACCCTCCTTTAAGGGCCAACGTCCTCGTTGGTCACGACTGGTTCTTTGCTAGGCAACTACTCCGAGTTCTCGTTGATCACGACGGATTCTTTGCCCGGCCACCACTCTCTGGGTCACCACTCCGAGTCGGCCCAAACGTACTCGTTGGTCACGGCGAGTTCGTTGTCCGACCACCACTCCGAGTCGTTTGGGCTCTCAATGAAAGCACTAATTGATACAGACCAAACAGGAGAACTCAGTCCAAAAGACTAGCCTGTTAGGAGAGAGAGTCCATTTAGCCTATATATCCCACATTAGTTGCTCTCACAACCGATGTGGGAATTGAATCCGTAACACAAACTTAATTAAATTTAATTAATTAATATAAGTTCAAAAATCAAAATCATAACAACTTTCTTTAATACCCTTGAAGGAATTGGGGACAGTTTGTAAGTTCAAAAATCAAAATCATAAGCCTATATACCACACACCAGTTGCTCTCACAACCGTGTGGGAATTGAGTCTGTAACATTCGACCCTCCTTTAAGGGTCAATGTCCTCGTTGGTCACGACTGGTTCTTTACCAGGCAACACGACTAGCTCTTTGCCGGGCAACACGACTGGTTCATTGCCAGGCCACCACTCCGAGTTCTCGTTGGTCACGGCGGAGCAACTGGTGTAGGAATTGAGTCTGTACCATTCGACCCTCCTTTAAGGGCCAACGTCCTCGTTGGTCACGACTGGTTCTTTGCCGGGCAACACGACTGATTCTTTGCCAGGCCACCACTCCGAGTTCTCGTTGATCACGGCGGATTCTTTGTCCGGCCACCACTCTCTGGGTCACCACTCCGAGTCGGCCCAAACTTACTC
Source organism: Salvia splendens (assembly GCF_004379255.2). NCBI lineage: Eukaryota > Viridiplantae > Streptophyta > Magnoliopsida > Lamiales > Lamiaceae > Salvia > Salvia splendens. The sequence continues at coordinate 12,609,919 of NC_056036.1, read as the reverse complement.
GTTGGTCAAGGCGAGTTCGTTGCCCGACCACCACTCCGAGCCGTTTGGGCTCTCAATGAAAGCACTAATTGATACAGACCAAACATGAGAACCCAGTCCAAAAGACTAGCATGTTAGAAGAGAGAGTCCATTTAGCCTATATATCTCACATCGGTTGTGAGGCTCTCACAACCGATATGAGAATTGAATCCGTAACACAAACTTGATTGAATTTAATTAATTAATATAAGTTCAAAAATCAAAATCATAACAACTTTCTTTTAATACCCTTGAAGGAATTTGGGACAGTTTCATCCTAAAAAAAGTTTTAAAAAGTGAAGGTTGAACTTTCTTTAATACCTTGACAGTTTCATCCTAAAAAAAGTTTTTAAAAGTGAAGGTTGAACTCATCATATAATGTGATCATACCCTAAGTTAATTGACAACTTCTGATATTTTTTTCAAGGACCGCATGAGTGCAAACAAAATTACACGTTAGTATTTTTATTGTTGGGTACTTTTTTTTTATTATTATAAGGGGATATAAGAAATGTGTAAACATGTTTACTAGTAGTCTAGTACTCCATATGCTTCCAAAAATAGGTGTCTCTAAAAACACACAAACACTAGATGAATTCAAGTAATATGAGTAATAAAGACAAGCATATCACTTTCATTCGATCAACTCGTTGCAATAAACCCCACTTGGCAAATACAATGAAGCATAAATATGAGCTAAGAAGCAAAAGTCTCGATAACTGAATTTCGAAACAGAAATTCTCCGCCAGCCATGAATTTCTTAGTGCTGATTAAAGTTTTTTTAAAAAGGAAGAAAAAAGAATAGCAATCCCATGATGAAAAATGTTGCAAGAACTGCTTCACCCCTCTCTCTAAACAAGAGAGAGAATCATAGTACTTCATTGTAAGCAACAAAACAGTCAATCCAAGGTTGGACTCTTGTTCCATGACAGATAGGAGGGATCTCCCAAAGGCCTGCTCAGAGATGATTCAACAACAAGAATCTGAGATAATGAATACAAAAACTTGAAATTAAAGTGGTGAGTTAGTTACCTTGGCTTGAAAACATAAAGAAGTGAGAAAATGACACCAAGAACAATGCTGGTCCCTCCAACAGCCATGTACATTTTGCCAATAAAGTCATTCTTCCCACCGATCCATGTCGCCGTTGAGATCACCAGCTTCTTCTTCCCATTGAAGGAGTATGTATTGTAGTTGTTCTGTATGGTCACTGTGATCTTCTCATTGGCTTCGAGGTCTGTCTCGATCTTCCCGTATAGTTTCCTGAACGTAGGCAGCGCTGAAGTCCGCATCCACACCATCAGATCCTCTTGCTGGCTCAGCTGTTTTCACATATGTAACCAAAGATCAATGTGGCAAGAAATAAGGAAAGAATACAAAAGGCTTAGACATATGACAGCAAATCAATTCCAAGAAAATGAAAATAATAACACATGACAACCGATTGAAAGGTGCAAGAAAAATAAGCACAAATAGGAAGTGTATTTTCTGATTTAGGTGCTGTTTTTGAAGTTATATGTATATGCAAATTGATGGTCCTAGCAAGATGGAGACATACAGTGATGATCCCGTTTGATTAAAAAACAGACAAAAGAACTATGACAAACAAATCAACATTTACAAGAAAAACAATGATAGGTGTACTAACAGGTATACTCTCATCAAGTTTTCCACCCCCAATCAAGGTGCCATTCTGGAAGTTCTTGGGGTAGATATTGGAACTGAATTTATGAGTTCTATCGCTCCTCCAAGCGATGTCTTTCTTGTTAATTTGCAAAGCAGCATCGTTCTTGGACAGCATGTAGGTATCGTTGAACAAACTCCAAGCTATGAGCCCACATGGAACAATGGGCTTACCATCACCTGTTTGCCCTTCTGGATCACATACAGTGGTGCTAGACTCAGCTTTGGGGTTCCATAACTGACGGTCACTTCTGCTTTTCACATATCTGCACTAGCAAAAGGTTTAGCTAATTAAATCCCCTTTCGGTCTGTTTCAACTAGTCCACATTGATCTAATTGCAACACAGATCATATCGATAACCTTCTATGATTCTGATAGAAGTTGTCAAGCTGGTAATACACATAGACTGGCTTCCTCATCTTCTTTGGAATCTGTAGGGTGAGAAATAGGCCATGAAACAAGAGATTCAGCACCAATAAATTAAAAAAAAACAGATAAGGAGATTAGACTAATTACAGTGAAGGTCCTGATGCAGGTTTTGTTTGTTGCAGGATCTTTGATGAAGCCAACCTTCTGGTCAGTTGATGGAATGCACACGTCGTCATAACGGTCCACCACTTCAACCACCTAAATTTATACACATGTAACAGTTGATCATTTTTTACACAAATAAAAACAAGCTAGGATCTTGTATTGGGGAACAGCAGAATTCTAGATGTAGTTCTGTTTTTCCAATGGATTTTTTGCAAAACAACATCAAACAATCTTGCAGATCATAAAGAGAGAGAGATGGAAGATGATTACATTCTTGGATGCGGAAAGAGCAAGCAGACCGATTGGAATGGAGATTATGCCAAGGCACATAAGAATTCCAATGACCTAAAATCAACAATTATGATCAAAGACAGACAATCTTTTAGTATTATCATTTATCAATGATCAAATATTGAGAAAACATACCAATGCAGGAGTAAGAATCGGTTTGCAGGCGGGGAGTTCTTGCTGAGTAAATCTTGAATCTGCAAAAAAAAATCAAAATTTACCAATTGACAATGAAAAGATTGTAACATGCATGACACACAAAAAAAAATAGATTGAGGGAAATTAGGAAATTTTACATCTGGGTTTCCTGGAAACTTTTTTAGAGGATCCATCATCAGAACTCATTTGAAAATGAAAATTTATTGTCCCTTTTTCAGATAAACAACATAATCTGAATCCTTAAATTTGTGCTTTTCTTTGAAAGGAAGAAAATCAAGTCGTGTAATGATATGTTTGGAATCTCCCTATGCTTCTAATCTTAGTGTTTCTTTGTTTTTAGGGAGATTGCAAATTAAATTTAAATTATTGGCGAATGAAGCGCAAAGCGAGGTCATAACTGAACGCATCCATTTAACAGGGATGCTCAACTTGCATGTCCCTGTTCACGATCCAACCAGATGGGCAAAAAAGTAATTAATTAAATCAAAACTATATGAGACAATGAATTACTCCTAAATTTTTTAACATTCCGAAATAAAATGACAATAGTAAAATTTAGTCATATTATTTAGTTTAATACATAAATAAGAGCAAATATAAAGGATTGTTTGTTCCATTATCCTTTGTTTTTTTTATCAATTTAATCAACTAATAATTATAATGGACAACCATCTTCTTATAATTGGTGGGATTTTGCAATACAAAGCACCATAAAATATGCTTTATAATTGGAGTAGTAATATTTAGGTGTTAAACTTGGTTATTATGTAATTTAAGTATAATTTTGTTTATAATATCTTATCTGTGTAGAAGATGATTTAGTAACTTCGGGATTCTGATAATTATTTAACCTAGTCTGTTTCAAAAAATTCATGCATCCAAATGCAGCAACGGTATAAAAACAGAAATCACACCATAACTTCATACTTGCTCTGCAAGATCAATTTTATTTCTGAGCAGTAGGTAATATGCACCTTATAACAATCTATTCCAGAATTCATACATTTCCAGACAGAGATCAGTCATCTGAAGAACACTTTATTCCTTTCCCTTCTTGCTAAAGGCAGGAAGAGTGTGCCTGAGACGAGTTCCATATGAGCACTTTTGAACGTGGACAACCCCGCCTTTAGAGATCAGCAACAGCCACGACAACATCCTTGGTCATGATTACAACAAACAGTCTCAAACAGATTGAGATCCATGTTCGAGTCATTTCGTGGTGAACATAATCAGCCAGAACCTCTTCCATTCCGTCATTTATATGCCAGAGTACAGACCGAATAGCTCTAGTTCCTGGGATCTGGAAATAACCAATCTTTTCTATTAGAACAGTTACCATGAACTATATATAGTCTTAAAAATCTATAGAAAACTAAATGCAGCAGGCCTGCTTAATGCTTAATGACTTGGAAACAAATAACAAGGTGTACAAGTGTTAACAAAGAAATATACTCAGCAACATAATCTCAAAGGAATTTTATGAGAACTATGACGAGAACAAGTGGAGCCTTTGGCAAAAGATTATCATGGTCGGAAGGGACCTCATTCCTGATATTAACATGTATCTTAATTCAATAAGCATGGAGAGAGAAGCTAATGCCCAAATGGGGAGTCAAAAAGGCATAGACAAGACTGACCAAAGGAAAAGGATATGCGGTTTAAACAGAGTTGTGAGACTGCACAGAAAATGATAAAGAACTTCTGCACCTAAAGAACATTAGGGGCGAGTTTACATGCCTGGATAGATAAAAGTAGTATAGGGCTATAGGCTAATCTACTACCCCTCCGTCCCTGAAAAGTATGAACTATTTTCTTATTAATCCTTCTCTGAAAAGTATGAACTTTCTAATTTTGGAATAGTTAAAAAACACATTTCCCCTTGATAAGTCGCATTCTAAGCCTTGGTTACTGGTCAGTATAAGGTGCTTTATTGGATAATATCTGCAAAATAGTTGTTAAAGTGTGCAGGTTGAAGTACTAAATCAGGAGGGAAGGTTTAGAAGGAATTCGAGTGAAAAAGCTGCGAAGAGTGTGCAAACTGGTCAGTATGAGCAGAAAATACGCAAACTGGTCAGGATGGATGCTACAGAACTGGACACGAGAAGGAAGGACTTGCTTGGAATAATCACCTATCTAAAGAAGGGCAAAATTGTCATTCCACATGAAGAGAAAGCCCTAGAAATTAGGGCAAGCCACCCTATAAATAGGAGCTGAACATAAAGAAAAGGAGGAATCTACACACCACTTTACTTAGGACTTATCATCACTTTTGAGGAGAATAGCTCCACTAGCTCTTAGTTCCATCTAAATCCAGCATCCTGACTTGAAGATTCCGGCCACCTGCCGGCGAGGAGCATCATGCCTGATTCATTCCAGCCGCCGTAGTTCCAGAAATTCCTCCAGTTTCAGTTTCCGATGAGCCAAACAATCTTTTACTTGCTTTGTTTTTAAGATTTCTTAGTTTAAGTACTTGTTTTTGCTTGCCTTTGATTTGGATTCCAGTAGCTACTTAGATAGAATATCTTTTGGGTGATAATCTTGAATGCAATGAAGTTTATTGTGGTTTTATTTTGTGTTTCAGCTTGCTTATTATTTCTTTCTGCCAAGTAGCTAGATCTGGTAGTTTTACGTTGATTTCCGTGGTTTAAGTGCTTGAATCTGCTTTGCTTAGTTAGATCTAGGTTTTCTTGGAGTGTTTACAAGTTTTAATCGAGTTAAGTTTCTAAAAAATGCATGGGAATCGTTTCTGCTTGCTTCTGTCACCTTGTCTCGCTGACCAGTTTGCGTAGATCTCAGTTTTCTTAGCTTTCGTTCTCGATTTCAAGTTAAATATTGCATTTTCGAATTTTCAAGCTTGATCATTCATCAATGGAGTTTTTTTAGATCTTGTTGTTTAGCTTGGTGAAGAAGATAATGTCACAATCAAAGAATGGGACCACTTGTGTTGCTTTTGTTGCTTTTTGCTTTTGTACTTGCACTTTTTCAGCTTTTCTGCACACCCAGGAGGCAGTCTGCCAGCATGTCCTTTGATTCTGTTCACCTTTTGTCTAGTCATTTTTAGTAAGTTTTGTCTAGTAGCTTCTCACATACACACTCGTACCCTAATTTACACACGCACTTTAATTTCTCTTAGCACGCAGCATTTAGAGCCCACCCTGACCTACTGGTCAGGAGGGGTATAGGTTCCATTTCATTTTCCGACTAGGTAAAACTCAACCCCAAAAAAGCGTGGTAGCTAACCAACCGCTCCCAGAATGTCATCGCAAGTGTATCTCGCCTACATCCATCTCTGTGGGATTCGACCCTTACTCCACTATACTAGCCAGTAGAAGTGGGTTGAGGTATTTTTTGTTGATAGGGAAGATAGACACAGACCCAACGACACAGCTAGGTCTAGATACCCTCCTGGCCAGCTGACACACACACACAGAGTCATAGTCTCATCTTTTCCCTCCTATCACCCCTAAACATCATTTTATTTACAACTTATAGCATTACACTATACTACTAAGTACTAATGATGTGGAGCACTCTCACCAGTAACACTACTTACACTACCCTTTATCTCTCTCTTACTTTACCAATTATACATTAAAATTCGTGCCGAACCAAATGTTCATACTTTTCAGGGACGGAGGGAGTATTACTAAGATGAATTGGAAGTTTGATAGTACATCCCAAGACCTTTGATAAATTTCTTGGAGTATCATTTAAGCTAATTTTGTTTGACTAACATTCCATTGAAAGGGAAGGATTAGAAAAATACAAGTAGTCAGGATAATGATACCCAATCATATATCATACTCCGTAGAAGTTCTAGGAGCATATCCTTCTAAAGCCTATGGTTCCTGTCGACTGCACATAATGAAGTATCTTTTATAACAACTTGTCTACACTGTGTGTATATGCATTATCAAACAAAAAGGTTCTGAAGGATTAACAAGACTTTGCATTTCAATAGCCCAGGCCAATTGGCATATAACCAATAGATATACTCGAGTTACTGATCCGTAGCAAAATCAAATCCGGAAACTAGGAGTATCTGTTTGTAAGACATGAAATACATTTCCATATAAGATCACAAATTTTCCAGACAATTAACAAAAACTAACTCCTCAACTGCATAAAACAGAACCGCAAAAAGAGATCATGCGAATGCCATCTCCATCGAACTCACAATTACACAACCAGATCTGTTTCTACGTTTACAGCACAATTAGCAGCTGAGCACTACCATCGCGAAAAACTTGAATTCTAACGAAATCGATAATGCGTTCCGAGTCACTAGAAAACGAAACCAAAACGACGCACCTGGGCAGAAGAGGAGTAGGGGCGGGATGCTACGCGGTTGAGGCATGACGCAGAGAACAGGGTAGAGGAAGAGATGTTGCTGCCAGTGGGGAACATTAGGGCACGGGGGCGCCCGATAGCCGATTGGCAGGCGGCGGATGGAGTGTGGGGAATCTGGCGGCCGGCGCTGGACGCTCGGAAGGCTGACATCGCCGATCTGCTCAGGCAAATCGCCGCTGATGCGCTTCTGGAATTCGCCATCGTACTCGCTTCTGATTAAAAAAAACAGAAATTGAAAAACGCGCAAAACAATACAATTATCTGGAGGATCTTCAATCGATGAAGGCATGTACCTCAAAATTCTTCAATAGGATTAGAATTAGAGTAAACTAATTAAGAAAAATTCTCTTCGGCCACGGTCCCTTTGAGGGCCACAAGGCACAATATCATTAGTTAATAAATATTTTATTTTAAATTAAAATATCTTTTATATATTATATCCAAAAATTATATCAAATTTTATAATTTTTCATTCTCTACAGATGAAGACCACGTTTGCTATAGTTTTAAATAAAAAATATTATCTTTTCTTCTCCCATAATCCTTCTTTGATACAATTTCATGGAGTATTTTTTTAGCTTTCTTTGCTAGTTTTGCACTAATAATGTATTTTAAATTTCATATTTTAATTATTGTAGTTTATATTTTTTATTTGTTTATTTTTATAATTTATAATTTGTTATTTATTGTGATTTTATATAAATTTTATTGTGCAATAATAAATATTTTATATGTTAATATTATTATTATAAAATAATATAAAAATGATTAAATATTGGTGTGGTTGGCTGGTCATTGATAAACCATAAAAAATGTGTGGTTGAGTTGGATGAATATTAATGATGTGAATGATGATGTGAGGGAGATAGAAATTAATTAAATATTGAAAAAGTGGATGGTTGGTTGTGTTGAGTGGTTGATGATAAACATGATCTAATATTCCCTGATCTTGTTGCAAAATGCACCAATGGTCCTTAAAATTTTTTTATATCATTTTTGGTATGATAAGACTAAAGTAACTCTAGGCACCACTAGTGTGAATATTTAAAGTTTTGGGGCATTTTGGACCTTTCTACTCTCCTTTTAATTTTTTTCATTTTTTCTCCCATCACCATTTTCTTTTATAAACTCAATTATACTTTCATTCAAATAATATTTGATGCTTCATGATTTCAAAATTTTAAATAAGAAACCATATGTTTTAATTATGCTTTATTTATTTTTAAAATTAAATATTATTTTTTATACAAATTAATCTATATATTTATGAAGAAAATATTATATTTAATAGTAACATTTTTAAATATAAATATTAAAGTGAATCATAGAAAATTCTTCGTGGGATTTATTTTCACTTAAAAATTTTACTAATTTTTTTAAAATTTGAGAAGAAAAAATATTATAGTGAATTATTGTAATTTTTTATTCAAAAAGTGTTACTTAAATATTTAAATGTTACTATACTTAACTGAAAAATAAATATTTTAATTACGTTAATTAAAATATAGTATAGTGAAGAATATTTTTTAAATATAATAATTAAAATTTAATTGAATTATTTCTAACATAAATTAAAGCGAACTCTTGCAAGTAACATTTTTTTACTAAAAATATTAAAGTGAATTATAGTAATTTTTTTCATTATAAAGCTTAATCTATACATTATTCAAGTAATTATATAAAAAATTCAAGTGAATTAATTCAAAAGAAAATATTTTTGTTGTGAAAGGTGCTTTTATGTATGTCCAAAATAATTGCATGATTGAAGATGTACTAAAATTATAATTTTTAGATACCGAAAATGCCCTCCATGGCATTTAGGGGATTTTTCAAATGCAGAAGGGTATAAAAGAGCGACATGTACCAAAAATGTAATATTTAGGGACCAAATAGGCTATAAAATTTTTTTAGAGACCATTGGTGCATTTTTCAACAAGATCAGGGACTATTAGTATAGTTCACTCTTAGAATTATCTGCTTAGGTTTGTTCTACAATGTCGGGCAATAATTGAATTAAATTTTTATTTATTTATCGATTAAAATAGATTCCTAAATGAAAGAAATTAGTAGTACTATTACTTTTGAGTTGACTTTTTTGATAATTATTGAAACTAGTATTACACCCCGTGCTATGCACGACGTATATTATTTTTATCGAATTATAAAATATTTTTTGAACCCGTGCATAGCACGGTTTTTTAATATTCATTTAAAATTTTGAAAAATTAAACAATATCTAAATTTAATTTCTCGCATTTCATTTCTCTAATACCCAATTATTGAATAAATAAACTTTCAAATTTTTAAAAATTAAGCAACACCTAAATTTATTTCTCTAAAACTATGTTACATAAACATGCAAGTTAATAAAACATAATACTTTGATATATTAAGCAATACTACATATAAAAATCATATAATCATAATTATTAGTTGTACTAAAAATATTTGCTGATAAATAATTTTTTTACTTAAAATTAAAATACGCTACAAAGAAATCTCTTATAATTTCAATTTTTTATTGCTATAACGAGTTTATGAAAATAGTAAAATTCCAATATTTACAAATCTTTATCACCGTAATTATCATGTAATGTATTTATTTAAATATTACAAATTTAAGTTTTCATACATAATTAACATGAAAATTGTCAACAAATTATTCTTTTTCTATTACTTTTTATTTGAATCGTAAAGAAGATTATTTTAGAAAATAAAAGAAAGAGTTAAATTCATGAGATAAGAAATCCTTTCAACTTTATAAATTTATTAGTACTATTATTTTTGTTATTTTCTTCAAAACACTTTTTTCTATACGTGTCTCATAACATTATTGATTAAACAACTAAAAGAAGAAACGACAGCAATAAGTTAAGAATATATAATAGAGATTAAAAAAATCATATTATTACGTGATTATGTACTTGAAGGGGTATGGGACTGGATGTGTGTGCCGATATAAAAGTAAACTCTTAGGTCCAGAGGATTCGCTAGAGCACAAGGTCTAGAAGATCATGAACTCTCAGAATTTAGTCGTTGTCACAACAATCTCGTTTCAAAACCTCAACCCTCTATACTATTGGCTAGTATAGGGAAGTCAGGATCAAATCCACGAGGACGGAAGGGTTTGGAATGCATTAAGAGAACTTTGGAGGGTTTGGCTGCTGCAAAGCAACACGAGAGTTGAGTTTTAACTAGACCTGGGAAATTAAAACTAATCTATTCTATCTATTGGATCCAGAGAACTGAAAGTGCTTCAAATGTAATTGCAATCATGATTTGAAACTGAAAATTAACTTTAGATCATTCACCAAACGACTGAGTCAAGCAAAATAAGTTTCCTAAAACAGCTAGACAATAGAGCATAAGAAAAAGTAACATAACAGATTTCCCTAAATAGCTACTGACAAGAAAGCTGCAACTAACAAACTAAAGCGGATCTGATTCTAACTATCGATTATCTTCATCTTCTCCAGTAAGCAAACACGAACTAGAACAAACAGAGCATAGAACAGAGCATACTTCAAATCGAACGTTAAACAAAACGATTAAGCTAAATATCACCGGATCTAATCTACCAGGTCAAGCAAATCAACAATAATAGCAAATTCCATGCGAATCCAAAAGTACGTACTCAAATTTGAACATAAAAAAAAGAAATCTACACTAGATCCATCAGATTCAACACCAACAAAACTCAGATCCACAACACCCAATCCCCGATTCAACTCCGAATCAAACCAACAACCAACAAATCAACTCAGATCTCTCTGATCTCAACTTCAAACGAATATTCAATTGCGAAAAGCATCCAAATCAGTAAATAAACAGTAAAGCATCAGAATCAGAGAGGAAACAGAAAATAGAAACTAAATTAAGCATCAAACTGCAGATGTAACCTCAAAACAGTAGCCGAACTTCCGGCAAGGAAGTCGGCGAGAGAAAATGTAACACCCCTTACCCGGTAGGTAAACCCACCGAATAAGTGATGTCACGTTTCAGTATCGAAAGCCCGTGCTGAATTTTTTCTTTTTTTTTAGCTTAAAAGCATAATTAAAAATCTATTACATTTAAAAACGTAACATTTACCCAACGGAAGGTTAAAGATTAAACTATTGCCCAACATGCCACGTCTACTAAACCAAGTTGACCATCAGTGACTCGCCAAAGATGCAAAGCTGTGCGACACCACTGACATAATGTCGACTCTAACCTGCAGGGGGAGAAAGAGGGGGAGTGAGCTCGAAAGCCCAGTAGCAATATCCAAACTACAGAATCCAACCCTCTCAGCTAAGACAATGGTAACTATGATAACTACATTATTTCCTTTTTAATCTTTTTCTTGTTTTCATTTCAATATCACAAATTTCCAAAATTACTTACAATCTCATTATATCAAACTTATTTATATTATCGTCATACAACTTTTCCATATATTCTTACTTGTGTCTCTTCAGAGATTTCATTCTTGATGTCATTTCCTTATCACCTTGAATTATTATTACAATCTATATATTCCAAATTCTCATAATTTTCACACCAAAGCATACATGTTCAGATACCCATATATATTCATCATATCATTCTCGGCATATTTCTCTTACGGTCTCTTGATAACATATTAATATATTTATTTTATACTACAACATTTTCATTTTATCTTGTAGTTTTGGTTTCTCCAGATTTCTCATATCATCATATATCATTTCGCATCACATTTTCTCCTTTTACCATTTATTTTCGTATACTATTCTTCCGTGTTAATTACCCCGAGCGGGGACCGTTCAACATAAAATATCATTTCCTCCGTGAGGACCAATCAACAGTCATATCATATATCATATATCATATTTCACAAATCACATATCACAGATCACAGATTACAAATCATTTATTCACAAGTCATCAGATATTATTTTATCTTATCTTATCGTATATCATAGACTACGGATTACATATCATTTATTCAGAATTCATCAGATATTATTTTATCTTATTTTATCATATAATATATCACAGATTACAGATTACAGATCATTTATTCAGAAGTCGTCAGATATTATTTCATCTTATCTTATTATATATCATAGATCACATAACTTTATCCACCAGCCATCAGATATTATATTATACGTAACAGATTAAAGAGTCTTATTCAGAAGTCATCAGATATTATTTTATATATCACAGATTACAAATTCTTATTCATAAGTCATCAGATATTATTTTATATTATCTTATCATATAGTCCCAATATCTGCTTGGTTTCAGGTAGGGTACACGGATTAGATCAAAAACAGAATCAGATGCAGACGCGGATTTTGTCCTCGAGAGGACTCCGCACAGACCACCCATGAGGGTGCAGACAGATAATTCAGACCACCAATTAGAGTGCAGACAAATAATCAAACCACCCATTAGGGTGCAGATCAGATAGGGGCCCATCAGATAACAGACGATCCTCGCTTCGGTTATCCAGAATACGAGTGATCACAGATAATGCAGCGCTGCTGTCCTATGGCATGCCAATTGTACCCAACATATATGACCAAGCAAATGGGACGTTTTATTTCATATTATTCTTTCAAATATCTTTTTCACATTTATTCCATTTCCAAATATCACTTCATATAATCATTTTTATCGTATGCACAGACATTCTTTTAGTATATACTTTATAACATTTACACATCGTTCTCTTGTATTTATTATATTCATGTTCTGCCTACCAGATAACTTATTTTTCATATACATACGGATATATCTTCATAATCTATTCAGACATATTTCACATTATTCAGATCTTCATAATTTATTACATTTCATTGCATCATATCTAATGTCTTTTATTCATATTCGTACCATTATTTCCGCAGATCATTCAGATTAAATTTAATAAGTATAATAACAATCCACATATTAAATTGTAAGCATATTTAAGCACATTGTTTAATTTACATCTCACAAATAATCACATTATAGCACACATCATCTCAACCAAAGGAATCGAAAAACATAGAGAGGATACGCTACCTCGCAGGCTTATGAACATAAGCCTATTTCACCTTCCGACCCTTTGCTATCTTCTAGGTCCATTCATTTTTGCACGACTCGTGTTACAAGCTTCTATGCCTTATACTATAAATATCGTAATTATTAGTAACATATACTTATTTTCATCAACTTCAGCTTATAAAGTCTTCCAAATAAAATCACCAAGTATTCTGTTACTATTCACAGAAAGTATATAATCATGTAATTAATGTGTTAAAATTGCTAACCTCAATTAGAAAGTTTCCAAAATTTACATTAACACTCATATTCATTCTAAATCATAATTCCATGATCAAACACCTTAAATAAATTCATTTGCTATATTAACTTAATATCCCCTTATTCCTTAACTTTCTAGTATAACAATTGCACTGGACCGATTCGTCATACAACTTCTATATTCATTCGGAAGGATTTAGAGGCTTGACCTAATATTTTTAAATACTCAAAGAAGTCCAGTTTATAATCCAACAAGATTCACTTAGAGATTCCTAATAGTTTAAGAGATATTCTCGTTTTCCCACATACTACCAAAATCGGACAATTTCTGGCAGCATTTTCTAAACAATTTTTATAAATGGTATTTGTACTCTTTAATTCATCATAAAATTCCAAGAACACCTGGAAACCATATAGTTAATGTAAAAATTATTTATTCGATTTTATCCTTAGCTCAAGTACCCTGAATAATTCGAATAAAACATACCAAATATGAAAGTTTACCAGAATTTTGACAGTTTATGGTCATAAGGTTCAAACAATTTATACACATAGTAAACGAACACCTAAATTATCCATAAAAATCAGGGATTATCTAGACTCATCATAGTTATTAAATAAATTGTTAAACCAAAGTTTGAACATATTTAAACATGCTTAATAATTCAAACTAGGAGGCGGCAGAACACAAAATTTGATTCTCCTCAAGATTTTATCTCAAACTCAACCATTCCACATCAAATATCATCAATTCAGCCCCTCCCCTGTTCAATATTCATCCAAATTCACAGCCATGTAATCAAACTTCTAACTCAAATATCAAACAACAACAAACGAAGGTCTATGATCGCGTAAACGTCAATATATATCGAAATTTAATCGGTTAGTTTTCCTACCCCCGAGTGAACGAAATCTCAGCCCTTCAACATCAACATATACTCAATTTCAAGGTATAAAAATAGGATAGGGAGAAAGGGCTACCTTGATTTTCTGGCGGATATCCGATTTCCCGATCGATTTACCGATTAAAATGACAAAAGATTTGGAAATGAAAAGGTTGAGCTCTTGTCTTCAATGGAAGAGAGGGGTGGACGTTCTTGGCTGAAATGAGGGGTGGGGGGTTGGAGTTGATGATAGACACAATTTTATTCTAGAGAATTCTAATTATTATTTAATTATTTAGTTAGTTTTTAAATAAATTAATTATCTTGTAACATTTTATTGCCCTATCATATGATATCACTTTTAGCAACTCTTTATATCATCATTTAGCATTTAAATTCTAGTTTAAGGAAAAATTATTCCTGTCTATATCTTCAAAAGTTTCGTCGATCGTTTTCGCTAAAAACTGAAATAATCGGTGATATAATTTTTTTAATTACCTTCAAATGGCCCAAAACAATTCCTCACATTATCCACAATAATTCTAGGCCATAATCTGTAATTTATAAAATTATTACCCCTTAGCTTCGATTTATTATTTTACACGGACAAAAGAAATTGCCGAAAATTGACTAATCGACATTTCGTATCAAATTTATACTTTACGGTTTAACTTAACTACTATTCCTCACCACATATCCAAACCTCTCATCGAGCCCTATAATTCAGGATGTTACAGAAAACACGTGTGGAAAAGTAAAATTGTTTCTTCGCCCTTATCAGGACGGTGTTACACTTCCAATCGAACCCAAATCTACACCACACTACCGAGGATTCCCCATATGAAACCAAATGCGTGAGCTAAGTGAGTGGAGATGAAGAGTGAGCCGAAAGCTCCTAAGGATTTTTCTAACTAAGAGCGGATCTTTCTTCAATAATTCTTCCTTGTATTTATAGGCGTGACTCCAATCCCTAGGGCAACGGACTTCGTGATTTGACGTTTGTGCCTTTGAGGATTTCGCTCATTTTCTTCACTTTTTTGCTCTTTTTTTCTCTGCCCTGGTGATTGATCCTCGTTCCTGGGTCTGACAGATTATTCATGCACTTGGACTTACAATTGCACGTTAGCACCAGAGAAAACACAGATTTTAGATCCAAAACAAATGCATGAAGGAGCCTTATCAGTACTTCTTAAGCACAACAAATTAATTGGGCGTCAAAGCATTAGTTGGGCTTTGAATATTGGTTTTTAACTCAACCATGTTAAATGATAGTAAAAGATAAATACTGCTCCCTATACAAACCAATAAATATTATACAACCCAAATTTACTTCCCTTAATTTTCACCGCTATATTTTTATCTTCTTCTTCTTTTCAGCCGCTGCTTCTTCATCCCTCAGACTCTTTCTTTAATTCCCTACGGTACTCAACCACCCATCACTCGTCGATGCATGTTCTTGACAGCGTGGAGTCACCCATTTAGACTGCTGTTTCGCCCGGTCTGACTCTCTCGTCTCTCGCCTCTCGGTGAGAAATCTCAATATCTGGATAAAGTTCTTTGGTGTGTAGAGCTTTGCTTTTCCATCATTTTCACAAAGCAGTGCGATATAGTGTATAGAAGATTATAAGTTGTAACTGCACAGATGACAATTTAGCGAAAATAATTTTATCTATCATCCAATTCTAAAAACATTTATTTATACTCAATAAATCATGGGTCTCAACAGTAAAAACAGTTTACGCATTCATGAGGTAAAGTAGGATTTCAAGAATAAATACAATATCGTTTTATGATTAAATAATGCTACAAACAAAACAATAGCAGGGGTGTACATAGTAGCACCTTTTTAATAGTGCTGAACTGAAAAACGCCACATATTGTGCGTGGCCGTCAAGTATTTCCTGTGCTATATAACAATTGCCGCTTTCGCATTAGAATTAACGTATACGGAAACCCCCCCTTCCTTAAGTATTCCACCAAACCGGGCGTGCAAAGCCAGTGGAAAAGTAGCCTGGATTTTAACGCCCTGTAGGAAAAGTCCAGAATTTATGATTTACTATTACTTTGCAAACAGACATTCGACGACCAACAAAATAACGTACCGTACGATCTTGTAAAACACATTGTTTGCTGATCACAATGGTTTTGTCTCCAGCAGCGGTTATGTCAAAAACACGAATGCAACATACTTTGACAACCAAAGAAATTGAGGAAGTCTCGAGCTCATTGAGCATGGTGTGGAATGGTTCTATGGCGTCAAGCTTTCCTCCTATGGTAAGAGTAAAAATGGTATGCTTTAATTCTATTATGCAAGTTGATGGGGTACGTACTAAACAAGCCCAATAGCAGTGACGGCCCATCAGCCCAAAGCCCAAGGAAGAGTATCAGTTCGGCATTACCAAAGAGTTCGGCCCCAGCCTACAGCTCGGTAAAAGCCGACCAATCAAGCTCTACTCTCAGATCGGCAAAAGCTGCTCGGCAATAGTTCAGCAGTTCGGTCTCAGTTTTCAACCGAACTGGGAGATAGTGGACTCATGCAGAACCTCCACGACCTCCACTACACGATCTATTTAGTGGTGGACCCATGCAGGATCTCATGACCTCCACGACATCCACGATCTAATTAGTGATGATGTAAGCCACGACCTAATTAGTGATGATGTAAGCCACGACCTAGTTAGTGGTGATGCAAGCCACGATCTTAGTTCAATGTATAAATAGAACTTAGATCAGATAGACTAGAAAAAAAGGAAGAGAGGAAGAAGCTCTCTAGACATCAAATAACATATAGCAAGTCTGTATTTGTAAGCTGTAAACCAGATCAAGCAATACAATCTTGCCCTCCTTTCTTCCCGTGGACGTAGATTTACCTCAGTAAATCGAACCACGTAATTCCTTGTGTCGTGATCTATATTCATTACCTGCATTTACTACCATCAAAAATTCGCACAACCATCACTGGCGCCGTCTGTGGGAAACAGAGAACCAAATCTGTGATAAAAGCGAGTTTTTGATCCTCTTCCACCAAAAAAATGCATACCAGATCACATAATACCCGTGCTTCCGTCCGTGATAACCATGAGGAAGCTAGTCCAGCCCGCAGGTCTGGAAAACAGCCTCGGGAGAAATCTACTTCCAGTTCTCACGGAGAAGGAACAAGCCGCTCAAAGACTCATCGCACCGAGTCTTCCCAGCAGCCCGATTTGAACGAGGCTGTCAAGTTGTTTTTGGCCGAGAAGTAGGAAGAGTTCTTAATTTTCCTGCAAAAGGGCCAAAAGCCGGAGACGAAAACGGTGGATTCTCCCTCCTCATCCAGACATGAAAGTCACTACCGCAGTAGTGCCGTGTCTTCCAGGAAGAAGAATCCTCAACCCCGACATGTTCATGTTCCTCCTCGGTACCGGAATCACAGGAGAACTCCATCTCCTCCATACCGAAGAGATGTCGGGTTCGCCATGTACGGAGCATTGAAGACTCCGTTCTCGGACGATATCACCCGAACTCCCTTGCCACAGAACTACCGAACTCCGTCGATGACTTATGACGGGTTAGTGAATCCTCATGACTTCCTGGGACGCTATCAGTATAACATGGCGAACCAGGGTCTCAATGAGGTCCATATGTGCAAGCTGTTTCCCGAGCTGCTTATCGGGAACGCAAGAAGGTGGTTCGATAGCCTCCCCCAAGGCAGCATTAGATCTTACCGAGATCTAATGGATGCTTTCCACAGGAGGTTCTTTCAGAAAGCGGAAGCCCGAATCACTTCGGCTCAGTTGCTTTCTATACGTCAAGGTCGCGACGAAAAGATCAGCGACTTTATGACGAGATTCCACAAGGAATGCCTACAAGTAGACGATCTCAATGATCTACTTGTCATTTCGGCATTCCAAAATGGAATCCTGCCCGGAGCTCTCTACAGAAAGCTCGTGGAATGCAGTCCGCAAACAGCTCAAGAGATGTGGGACATTGCGGACCAGTTCTCCCGTGCCGATGAGGCAGACCGTCGCAAACGGTCTTTAGACAGCTCATCCCGAGGAGACAGGAGGAAGCCCGATCATAGCGATCAGGGACATCCTCGCCGAACTCCTTTTGGCGATCAGGGACATCCTCGCCGAACTCCTTTTGAAAGGATTCAAAGGACTCCGGTGCAAAACCGATTGGGGCCACGTCTCAATCCTGAGAAGCCGCCCGCCCGCCGTGATTCCGATTGAGATCGGCGTACCCAGTCCCCGAACTCTAAATTTCTCCTCAGAAATGAATGATGACGGACTGAGAGCCGAACTAGATCTTGCCGAAGAAAGAAGAGAATTGGCCTGCATAAAAGCAGCCAAGTACAAGGAGCAAGTAGCCCGGTATTATAACCAAAGGGTGAAAAAGCTGCAATTTCAAGTGGGAGATCTCGTCTTGAGAAACAACGAAGTAAGCCGAGCAGAAAAGCTGGGCAAACTCGAACCCACATGGGAAGGTCCATATCGGGTGTCAGAAGTCCTCGGCAAAGGGTCTTACAAATTGACCCACATGTCAGGAGAACAAGTACCCCGAACATGGTACATTTCCAACCTCAAGAAGTTCCATTTGTAAGAGACAGTCCGGTCAGTCAGTCTTGTGTCTAGTTCGGTCCTAGGGGTATGTGCTTTCTTTGTTTTTTACTTCTTGTTCGTCCTTTTTATTTGTCTATGTGCGTTTTGTCTGTCTATGTGCGTGTCGTCTCTTACAAATGTTACTGAGGTATCTTGTTCTTCGAAGGCTGATCCCCTTTTTAGAACATATATAAGCCAACGATTGTGAGTCCAAGCTTCTAAGGAGGATACAAGACCACAATTCAGCTTAAGAAACAAGCAGTTCGTCTGAAACGAACTGCAACAAAGGGAAAGTCCGATCCACGCGATAAAACTCGCCGAATTAGGACAAGGGAAAGTCCGATCCACGCGATAAAACTAGCCGAATTAGGACAAGGGAAAGTCCGATCCACGCGATAAAACTCGCCGAATTAGGACAAGGGAAAGTCCGATCCACGCGATAAAACTCGCCGAATTAGGACAAGGGAAAGTCCGATCCCCAAATTAGGACAAGGGAAAGTCCGATCCGAGCGATAAAACTCGCCAAATTAGGACACAAGCTTAGTCCGGTCAAAGAAATTTACTTCATAAGACCAAAGACGAGTCCGGTCAAAGAAGTTTACTTCATAAGACCAAAGACGAGTCCGGTCAAAGAAGTTTACTTCATAAGACCAAAGACGAGTCCGGTCAAAGAAGTTTATTTCATAAGACCGAGGACCAAGTCCGGTCAAAGAAGTTTACTTCATAAGACCAAAGACGAGTCCGGTCAAAGAAGCTTACTTCATAAGACCGAGGACGAGTCCGGTCAAAGAAGTTTACTTCATAAGACCGAGGACGAGCACGATGAAATTTTTTCGCTGAGCTGTAAATACGCAGTGATAGAAGCGAAATGAAGATTTCATTTATTAAAACTTGTTCGGCATACAACTCCGCTGCCCTACGAGAAGGCGTTACGCTATTACAAAGGACTATTCTACTGTCCACGGTTGCTAAAGTTGAGCCACCTATTCAAAAAATCCTCGTGAAGCCGAGTTCGGGCGTTCCGGGCAGCTGAAGAATAAGCAGGTCGACGAGATGCTCTGATCGACCTACCGCCTCTTCCTTGAGTCCGGGAAGTTCTGGCACCTCGGCGGCGAAGAGTCTCTTCACGAAGCATTTGTTGATCTTGCTCACTCATAATCACAGCTCCTCTACGAACTTCAGTCCGTCCTTGTCTTGACGTTTCCGGTTGCTCCTGAGTCCGTTCTCGTCTTGACGTCTCCGGTTGTTCCTGAGTTCGTTGCTGATTTGGAGTAGGATTTTGAGCAAGTGGATCAGAGGTTTGAGCTGGAGTGTGAGCATCTGTTGGCGGGAAATGCCTAAGGAATCTCTCGATTGAAGGACGCCGGGAAAGAACGATGTCGTACCGAGAAGCCCAGCGCCGCAATGATTTCACAACTTGTTGGCAAGCCGAGCTCTCCAGCGCATTGTTCCTCCGGAGTACATGAAGCTCCTCCCACAGTTCATCAACTTGATTCTGAACTTCAGATATGCTCATTCCCCCGCGTCCGCAGATGAAATCCTCATACGCAGTCCTCTCAGCGACGGCAGTATTCAGCTCGGCCTCCAGATCTTTCTTTTCGGACTCTAAGTCCTTATTGTCGGCCTCCAGCTTCACTAAACAAGCCAAGAGTTCGTCATTCTTCATCTGGTCAGCTATGGCTTTTTTCTCAGCTTCGTCTAAAGCGGAAGAGTACAGCCGCTTCCAGTGAAGTACCTCCAGCTCCTTAAGAGTTAAGAATACAAAGCAGCTATGTCAGTTCGGCATTTCAGTTTACTGAGCAGGTAGTAAACCACAACAGGAGTAAAAGAGAGTACGAAAAGCTATACGAAGACACAAGTGTAGAAAGAAGAATTTTTTCATTCATAAGAAAAAAAATTTTACACAAGGAGGGCTTCAAGGCCATTTTACAAGAAGGAAGAAACTAAACTAAGAGAAGGGAGACGAAATCATACTCCGCCAGCTTCGTCTCCGGCTCCTCGGTGAGGTTCAGCTTCCTTCTCCTTGTCTGCCTCAGCTTCAGCCTCGGCCTCCTTGCTCCCCCCAGCCTGCTCGGTGCCCCCATCACCGATCAGCAGCACCTCTTGCTCGGCCTGCCTGTCTCCGGTCTGCTGATCAAGCTGCTCGGTCTCACCCTCTCCGTGGAAAATTGGAGCGGGTGAAACTGGCCCTAAGGAGGCAAAGATAGCCTCCATATTCTCGTCCCGGTCAGCTCGGCAACTACGAACTCGGTCAGCAGAAAGCAGGACTGAGGACGAAGCAAGCTCCTCAAGGAGCGGCAGACTCTGGAGACGAGCTGCTATCTCTCGGCCGTACAGCGGCAGGACGACTTCGGGCCCCTGCTCGGCATTATCGGTCATCAGTTTCAGCAGATCACCGACAAAGGCCGAAAATTGATTGCCCAGAAAGAGTTTCTCCGCGAAAGCACGGAGAACCTCCCCTTGGGCAACCACGGCGGCAGCATCCCTCCGTTTCGTCTGCTCTCGCTGGATGACGAGCTGGTTTTTGGCAAACTGGGCTTCATCCTGGGCCGAGATCCTAGCAGCTCTGGCCTTCTCAAAGTCTGCCTTAGCCTGTTCGGCCTGGTGACGAGCAGCCGCCAACTTCCTCTGCATCTCAGCATAATCGTTGGACGCTTTGGAGAGTTCAACGGCGACGAGCTTGGAGAGCATATCGTTCCTCTGAAAATGGAAAAAGGAAAAAGTCAACCGAGGGGCCACAAAAAATACAGGAAAGAAGCAAAGCCAAAGAATCAAGAAGAGAAGTTACCTCGGCAAAGTCCGTTGGCCATGCAAAAGGCTCACAGACATGCTCCGAAGGGGGCGCCAAGACGATGTCTCTCTCCGGCGCTCTTGGGGGCTTCTGGGTCTTCCCCTTCCTATTTGCCGAGGTCGACTCCGGCTTTTTTGGATCCGAAGAAGAGGTCTTTTGCCTCTTCGGATTCTTCTCGGCATCAGGCGCCGAGCTGGTAGCCTTCTGTTTCTCCGGCTCCTTAAGCTCGGAGGATTTGCGGCTAATCTTATTTAGCAAGTTCACTGCCAAAAAGCAAGAAAGCAAGGTTAGTTTTCGCCACAAAAGCAGTAAGGCACAAAAAAGAAGTCCTCACCCTCAGTCTCTTCGTCCGAAGACGAGGAGTCGAACACGAAGTCGCCCTTGACGAGCTCAGACTCCAGGTACTGCTTCCTAATCATAGGAATCTTATTGAGCTCGCCCTCGAGCTCGTTCAACGGTTCTAACCGAGGATGAGGAATCACGGACTTCGGCCCTCTCCAGGGAAAGCCCGGAGCCGCTGTCCTATTATAAAAAAAGAAGCGATGTTGCCACTTTGGCCACTTGGTTTTGCAGAAGGCCCTAAAAGGCTGTAAAGGGATCAAGTAAAACCAAGATCCTTTTCTCTTAAACTGGAAAAAATTAAGGATTGCCCTCAGAGACAGATCCTTATCTAGCCTACGCAGTTCGGCAGCAAAGGCCGATAAGTGCCTCCAAGAGTTCGGAGTCACCTGACCTAAAGGGAGTTGAAAAAAATCTAGCAGCTCTACAAAGGCAGGGGGAAGAGGGAAACGAAGCCCGCATTCCAAGCCGGCTTCATAAACGGTGGCGTAACCCTCCGGCGGCGAGTCAGCCCTATGAAGGTCGTCGGGAATCGCAACCTTCCCCCCAGGAAAAAAATATTTTTCGTGTAAGGATATCACAGTATCCTTACTCAAGATGCTGTGAAAATACTCTACGGTCTTCTCCCCGGATTCTTTCCGGCTAGAAGACCCCTTACCCCCTTTCCTACCGCTACCTGACTCAGAAGAAGAAGAAGAAGACATGGTTCTTACTCTTTGAAAGTCTGAAGAAATTCTGAAGAAATTCTTGAAAGCGGAAGGAAATTTTTACGCAAAAGAGAGAGAATGCAGAAGAAGCAATAGCAAAAGTGTTCAAATGATGAAGAAAGGACGTATTTATCAGATTCGGAGAAGATTTCAAAATCATCGCACCGTTTCGACTCCCACCTTTTCAGGATTCAACGGCCGGATTTTACTGTCGCATTTAATGCAGTCACGCGCAAGGCACGTCCCCTGACGTCAGCCTCCCCCGTACCTTTATCCAGAATGCCGAAGTGACTCGCTTCGCCGAAGTGATTCACTTCGCTTTTCGGGGGGGTAGTGATGGGGTACGTACTAAACAAGCCCAATAGCAGTGACGGCCCATCAGCCCAAAGCCCAAGGAAGAGTATCAGTTCGGCCCCAGCCTACAGCTCGGTAAAAGCCGACCAATCAAGCTCTACTCTCAGATCGGCAAAAGCTGCTCGGCAATAGTTCAGCAGTTCGGTCTCAATTTTCAACCGAACTGGGAGATAGTGGACTCATGCAGAACCTCCACGACCTCCACTACACGATCTATTTAGTGGTGGACCCATGCAGGATCTCATGACCTCCACGACATCCACGATCTAATTAGTGATGATGTAAGCCACGACCTAATTAGTGATGATGTAAGCCACGACCTAGTTAGTGGTGATGCAAGCCACGATCTTAGTTCAATGTATAAATAGAACTTAGATCAGATAGACTAGAAAAAAAGGAAGAGAGGAAGAAGCTCTCTAGACATCAAATAACATATAGCAAGTCTGTATTTGTAAGCTGTAAACCAGATCAAGCAATACAATCTTGCCCTCCTTTCTTCCCGTGGACGTAGATTTACCTCAGTAAATCGAACCACGTAATTCCTTGTGTCGTGATCTATATTCATTACCTGCATTTACTACCATCAAAAATTCGCACAACCATCACAAGTAACCCTTGTAAAACCTCCCACTCCCTCCGTTTAGGCTCCCACTCACTCCACACGTAGGCTTGCAAAATATGTGTGACAAACGGCTCATTTTTTCACCATATGCCAAAATAACTACCCTTTATTTGGTAATTAATGCCAAGCCGATTTTATAATAATTCTGACTCCGATTTTATTTTGTTTTTTAAAAGCCAAGCCGCCTAATCCATATAATTCGGATTTCATTCAAACAAAATTTGTGCTGAAATAGAAAAATGATTTTAAAAATGAACCAAATTTAATATTTGCATTTAATTAAACTTGATTAGCCAAATCGTAGTATTTTTTTTTATCATTGATCACTACTAAAATATAATTATTCCTACACAAATATTAGGGTAGTAAAAATTGACTTTGACTCTCGATCACTACTAAAATATAATTATCCCTACATAAAATATATATTTTAAAAGTGCATTTTCCTAAATACCCAAAAACTCCCCTTTTATATATTGTATAGATTGAAACATTAGTTGAAATTAAAAATGTGAAACGGCCGATTGTAATCTAAATAGTCATATACTCAATTCTTAAATATGCATCACATTCAACGACAGATGTGAAACCGACAGTTGAAATGTAGTAATGTACAAATTCATAAACAAAATTCAGTTTTAATTAAATGATAGTAGTAGTAATTTTTAATTTAAAATGGTAAATCTGTAAATATTTTCAAAATTCCCCTTTTATAGATGTATAGATAGATAAATTCACGTGGCAAAATTAAATATGCTGTGATGCCAAAATCGGTCCATTTTGGATAAATCAGCGTCATTTTATTTTTAATTAACACTTAAAATATAATGATTTTTTTTGTGTGACGCTCACACTTTGCTAAGTGGAGTATAACAAAATCTGAGAAAGTGTGATGACCAAATTCAAAATAATAACCGTCTAATCGCAAAGACTTAAATAAAAATCTAAGCCATTGTCAAAGTCTGGAAATAACAATCAACATTGTCTAACTCAACAGTGCACAATGGAGATGAACATGCTCACGTCACGTGTAATCATGTATGAAGACAAACACATCAAATAGTCCATGGATGGTTTGCAAGGCTCGATTGGAAGGATTATGGAGACTTATCACGCGGGCTATGATACAGCAGAAGCAAGATGATGCATCGACGCTAGTGGAGACTTGGCCATGAAGGAAGATGTGAATGCTCAATAAAATCAGAACTTGAAGACGTTTCTTTTAGAGAGGATCATCTTGACCGATCGAGTGACCTTTGTGCCATCTCCCTACCTTGGGGCTGATGGGCATTTAAAGGCAAATCCCCCCCGCCCCCAAAAAAAGAGAATGGTGCAAGCACGGTTGTTTGACATAGAGTGCAATACACCGATGGCTGTGGATGGAGCATGGGCAAGCACATAAGCTAAACATGGATGAAACTGGAAAGTGATCAGAGTTTGAGAGGTCTACAAGCATCATATGATGGGTAGAGAGGTATGCAAGCACCACTCCAATTGACCGGGTGAAACCACGCCAGAGACAGCAAGCGCCACCCGACCGAGTGGCTCGTGGGACAAATTCTACGCTTGATACATGATTTGCCTTTGAATAATGATTTTTTTAATTAATTTTCCAAATTTTTGAAAAAGTGATGAAAGTTGAATACGGTGTTACTTCTGAATCAGTTATAAACTTATAATTGCAGCCATAAATAGCCCTATTAATTATAATTTGAGGTTGAACAAGCTTGGTAATCGCAAGTGGGATTTGATTGAAGGGACAGAGACGACAAAGATGCAGCATGGTATTCTACGCCAGTCGCCACTGAAGTTCGAAAATCTCAAAGGAGGTTGCCACCAATCTTCACAGCGCGACAAACACAATGGGGTCAACACACACACCCACCCGCACGGCTGTGTGTGTTTATTGTCTGTCCCTACGACTACGACTTGGCCAACTTGTTGCAAACTCTCTTTCGTGTTACCATCGTCTCAATCCCTTTACGGGTCAGCGCCTCAAGTCCTTCTTTACCAAATTATATTTAACCCCACACAGATTTCTTGACCGTCATACCAAATCAACGCCTTCTACTCTCTCTCAACTCTCAATTATTGTTTTTATTTTCTTCATTATTTCCACTTTGATTTTCTTTAGCTTCTGGGAGTACTTCTATGCTCTATGGTGAGCTGAATTTTGAGTTTTGATTAAATCGTTGCTCATCTTACTACAGCAGGTACGTTGAATTTTCCATTTTCCTTTTCTGGGTTCGTTTTCTTGGGCTTGGTTGCATGATTTTTTCTTAGTCAATTTGGTCAAGTTAATCTCTGTTCTGTGATAAGGGATAGTGATGGTTGCTTAATTGCACTCTCTGCTACTACTGTGAGTTATACTAGTTGCTTGTTTCATGCTTTTTGTTTCTTTTTCCTCATTTTTTTAGTGCTTGCTTGTTTCAATTTCGTAATGTAAACAGTGAAATATTGTATGTTGAGGTACAAGAGAAAGCAGGAATCATAGAATGTCAATTGCAAAATTTCATGCCAACTTGATTTTCTCTTTCTTTCCACAATGCTACAGTGATTGAACATGGAAGTTCCCTGCAATTAGTTATGGAACATGAATAAGTGGATCAAGAGAGGAATGGTATGATAAAAAAATGATAGATTTTGTAGCTCCATGAATCTAAATGTGGAATTGAGACTTCAAATCCTCAGCTTTCATGATTTTATGTTTTTAATGTGATGTTGGATGGAAGCATAGTTGTTTCTAGCTTTCAACCATCGAAAAAACTAACTGTTTTGTTAACAAATAGGTATATTTGAGAAATGAGTTCTTATGAAAGAGATGAGATACCTATGCTTCCAGCTGCATACTTACAGTCAGATGCTGGGGATGACTCTGGTAGTAGAGGATTGTCAACCAGAAGAAGTGCTTCGATGTCTGTCCCTTCAAACTCTATGGATTCCACTGAATATGAGCCAAGTCTGGTGGGTTTCACCGGTCCTTTGAGAAATCCAAGACGGGCTCCTAATACACAGATGAGCAGTCCTTTATATGCGAACCGCAACCAGGAGTTTGTCTTTCAACCTCCCAAAGGTACACTACGCCAAAAGGCGACAGAGCCCAAACTAGATGGGGCTGCCAATAATGATTGGTCAGCGGAGAATTATGGGGGTATGAATGAGCATCTTTTGAAGTCAGGGCAACTGGGGATGTGCAATGATCCTTACTGCACAACATGTCCAATGTATTACAATGTTAAGGGGCGCACAAAGCCTTCAAGAAAAACAGAGATATTTGATGCAAAGGTACTAAAAATTATGTCACGGAATTCAGGAGCATTACAATGTAAAAACCCTCTTTTCTTATTTCTTGAAGTGGTTTGCATCTAAGCTATCTCTTTTTGTTGAAATTACAGCTGCTTGATTGCATGATTTGCTTTCTTTACATTTCTCTTGATAACCAAACTTCTAAGTTTTGCACATTGTCGAGCAGTTCGTAATGCTTAACAAATTTCACGTATTAATTTTTGTGTTATTCTGATAAGTTTGTTACAGTTTCACAATATGATACATGGAGATGGGAAAGGTTGGGCTAAGAGAATGTGGTCCTTTCTGTACCCTTATATTGGAACAGTTATGAACCCCCACAATGAACATGTTCAACGGTGGAACCAGTTCTTTGTCCTTGCTTGCTCGTTTGCAGTTTTTTTGGACCCATTGTTCTTTTTCCTGTTATTTGTGCAGCAGGTAATCTTTTTAAAGCAAGTTGATCTTGCTCCATTCATGTCTTCTCATGATTAGCTTCACTGGATGCTATGAAATGTGAGAATAGTATCTTGTAAATTGATTGTGTTAGTCTTCATTTCCAAAGTTATATGTGTAACCTTCTATATATAAATACAGAAGGTAACAAATAAGCTCCCACATCTCGTATAAATCTGAACATCACTATCTTTTCCCAGGATAATAAGTGCATAGTACTAAATTGGCCGATGACAACAGCAATGATCGTCTTGAGAAGCATGACTGACTTCATTTACTTGCTCCATATATTCCTTCAGGTACATGCACTCGCGCACCCTTACCACTCCATTGAATCCTTTTGCTGTTCCTTGTTCTATGATGTGTTTAGCCTGTACAGTTGGGTACTCAATCATTTTTGTACTGTGACAACAGAAAAAAAAACATTATCTTATTCTCTTAATTCTCATGCACTAGTCATATAATACATGTAAAGGAAGTTAATACTACTATATTATCCTTAAATTTTCCTATCCTTATCTGGAAACAGGATACGTGGGTTCAGATTGATTCAATTTTTAATTAACTAAACTTTCGAACAATTACAGTAGTGATTGGTGAAAATGGGCATTTTAGTCCTACTTATACAAACTTTTCTCTCGCTTTCTCCTTGGAGAACTTTGCAATCAAAATACTTACAGACCAAACGAGCTTTTCGGGCAAAAGACATAGTAGTGATGCGTCCTTTTCTCTAAACATCTTTTACAAGTAAAGATATTATGTCATTTTTTGCAGTTCAGGCTAGCTTATGTTGCTCCCGAGTCCAGAGTTGCTGGATCTGGAGATTTAGTCGACGACCCTAAATTGATTGCTCGTAATTATCTCCGTGGATGCTTTGCTATTGATTTCTTCATTGTACTGCCCCTGCCACAGGCAAGTAGTCTGTCCTGGTTCTGCTGATCTGCTGCATTAATATATTCTAATCTGATCTCTGCATATGAATATATCTCTATCTTCTTGTTTAATAGCAATATCACTGACCAGCATTATAACCATTTAAACTAAGTTTATTTATTTGTTGGTTTTTCTTAGATAATTATATTATTGGTCTTACCCGGTTCAATTGGAGCATCTGGTGCAAATTATGCAAAAAATCTTCTTCGAGCAGCAATCCTCATACAGTATATTCCAAGGCTGTGGAGATTCTTACCTTTAGTTGCTGGTCCATCTCCAACTGGCTTCATCTTTGAATCAGCATGGGCAAATTTTGTCATCAATCTTGTTACCTTTGTTTTGGCAAGCCATGTAGTCGGCTCGTGTTGGTATCTCTTTGGCCTACAGGTTCGACTGCTCTGCTATGAGCATCATTCTTTGTCTTCTTTTTTCAAATTTCAAGCATTATGTTCCTTTTTAAGGCTGTGCAGTTGACTTTCTCTAGATGTACTTCTGTGCAGAGGGTCAATCAATGTTTTCGAGACGCTTGTAGTTACAGCAACATTACGGAGTGTACAAAATTCATCGACTGCGGACACGGAAATGCTAACGAGAGGTTCGCGGGGAATAGTGAAGATTGGGATATGTGGAAGAACAATGAGAATGCAAGTGCTTGTTTCGGGAAAGGAGGTTTTGACTTTGGGATTTATGAGACTGCTGTCAGTCTAACCACTCATAGAAGTTTACTTAAAAGATATGTGTACTCGTTGTTTTGGGGGTTCCAGGTATCTTTATGCGGCACCATCATGTTATATCTATATTGATTTCATGTTTCCTCACATTTTGAGAAACGGACACAAGTCCTTAACCTAATTGGAGATCTATACTGTCAAGAAAATTTTCCTTTACATGATTGGCTGGATATACCATAGTTTCATTATTCTTGTAGAGACGATTTGCGTCTGACACAAATCCATCTTGTCAATCTTTGTGAAGCAAATTAGTACCCTTGCGGGAAATCAAGTTCCGAGCTACTTTGAGTGGGAAGTTCTTTTCACCATGTCTATCATAGGGACTGGTCTCCTGCTTTTTGCTTTGCTTATTGGGAATATGCAGAATTTTCTCCAGGCTCTTGGGCGCAGGTAGAAAATGGATCTAGAGTTCACACGAGAGATACGGAACTTTGATTTATATCTTCAATCAATCTATTTCAGTGTAATTAAATATTTTATTCCTTTTTTTTTTCCTTCAGGAGGTTAGAAATGTCTCTCAGACGCCGTGATGTTGAGCAGTGGATGAGTCATCGTCGCTTGCCTGAAGATCTACGAAGGTATTTTTCTGAAGGGTGGTTATGGGAAGGATGGTTATGGTTATTATTTCATTTGTCTAACAAAGTTTATTTTTTTTTTAACTTTTCAAACTGCCTATTTTTATATACAAAGAGCTAAAACAGTTAAAGAGTTGTAGCCTTGCATCATGCAAAATCAGTTTGTTTATTTGTATTGGATGCATATGCAGGCTAGTTCGAGATTCAGAGCGTTATTCTTGGGCTGCAACGAGAGGTGTAAACGAAGAAAGGCTAATGGAAAACTTACCAGAAGATCTGCAACGAGAAATAAGGTGCCATCTCTTCAAGTTTGTCAAGAAAGTAAGTTTGTAACATAGTGAGGAGCACCAAATGTTTAGTATCACATGTTTAAGATATTTGACTTTTGTACATCTGCTGTTGTTACAGGTCCGGATTTTCCAAATACTGCATGAACCAATCATAGACGCCATACGTGAGAAGCTGAAGACTAAAACATATATCAAAGGCAGTAACATCATGGTTCGTGGTGGCCTTGTTGACAAAATGGTTTTCATAATCCGGGGAGAGATGGTGAACAAGGGAGAAGACGGGAGTGAGTCTTTTTTAACCGAAGGGGGTGTCTGTGGAGAAGAACTTCTTACCTGGTGCCTCGAGCATTCTTCCGTAAATAAAGGTATAAACCTGCAACTACTGTTCCCTTCTAGCTGTTCCTCACATAATCGATTTCTCTTATGGCCTCAATTACTCCGAAGAATGACTTACTAAGTTGTAGTATTTTGCATTTTTGTGGCTGTAAGAATGGTTTCTTGATGAGTATAGTCATCCTATAATTCCATTAAACTTGTCTTGAACTAGTGATAAGTGCCTTCCTTTCTAATGTTTCAGATGTGAAGCGTAGGATCCCGGGACCTAGATTGTTGAGCAACAGGAAGGTAACGTGCCTGACAAACGTCGAAGCCTTTGTCCTGCGCTGTGCTGATCTTGAAGAAGTGACGAGTCTGTTCGCAAGATTCTTGAAAAGTCCACGGGTTCAGGGTGCCATCAGGTAATCTATACGCTCATCAAATCCATTCGATAAATATCTCCAAGTAATCATGCAAAATTATCTCTATACATTGGATAAATTGCAAGGTGTTCCCTTTATGTCTATTTGTTATGCCTACGTTTTCTTCGAATCAAGATCTATATGTAGCTCATGAATAGTTTGCGGCTCATCCACTGTCGTAGATGTACGTGTTAAATTGGTACATCCCAACAAGATGCACCTCCATCTTATTGTTTCAACTCTATACAACTTGTGCTGCAGGTACGGGTCCCTCTACTGGCGCACGCGTGCAGCCAGACAAATCCAGGTGGCGTGGAAGTACAGAATGAAGCGGATAAACCGCGCAGACTCCGCGTAACACATCCTCCACAAGTGCAGATAGATGATCCACGCACAATGTAGGTGTGTGTTGGTGGTGAGTAATGTCGAAGATTAGTTTTTATGATTATTGTGTGCATCTAATGAAGTGGGCAGAGAAGTGTTTGACATTATTTTGAGTAATGAATAAATGTGTGATCTGTTTTGGAGCCTAAAGGTGTTGGACCAAAGTTAGAGATGCATTATTGTAATTAAAGATGTCTTACAGAATAGGTGAGAATTTTATTTTCTCTTGTCTGTCTCATCAGCTGTCAAATTATTATTTTCCCTCCCTCAATTATTCAATTTTCATTTTCTTTCATTTTTTTATAGTATTATCAAATCACAATTTAACTAAAAATGTCAATTCACTAAAATTTAAAAATACAAAAAATATTAAATCATGTTATCCACTATATTACCAATTCCACCTGAAACACTTACTTCCTCCGTCCGCGAATAGGAGTCTCGCTTTTTCATTTTATTCCGTCCTCGAATAGGAGTCCTGGTTCACTTTTACCATAAATGGTAATAGATCTCATATTCCACTAATTCATTCCACTTACATTTCATTTAAAACTGATATATACAAGTGGAACTCATATTCCACTAACTTTTTTTCACCCATTTTTCTTAACATCTCCGTGCCACCAAGAAATGGACTCCTAATGGCGGACGGCAGGAGTATTTCTTAATCACTACTCCCCCCATCCGCGAATAGGAGTCTCATTTCTATTCGGCATGAGTTTTAAGAAATGTTAAGAAAAGTGGGTGGAAGAAAGTTTGGAATATGGATCTACTTGTTTGTATATATGGAGTAGTTTTAAATGATATGTGGTGGAATGAGTTGGTGGAGTTTGAGGTTTTTTTTTACCATTTATGGTAATTATGAATCGAGACTTCTATTCGCAGACATGCCAAAATGAAAAACGGGGCTCCTATTCACGAACAAAGGGGATATATCAAAAAGAAATGTCTTAACTTAGTTAGGATGAAGAAAAGACTAGTACTATATAGTTAGGTTGTTAAACAACATAAATACAATTGATAATGGTTGTATATTTCAAGCTTTAGATCATTATGAAGGCATGAATTTTTCTATGAGCTTTTAATTACATTACAAACAACTATTGGTAATCTCCTTTTTCTAACTAATAATATCCAATTATTCAAATGAATAGGCACTACTACCACAAAATTTATGATCCCCATTGGTATCTAACACAATTTATTATAAATGTTCTTACATCGATCATATGACCAAAGCTATAGGAAGATTTATAGGGTTGTTAAACAAGGTGAATTTAATTTGATAATGATTGTATATATTGATGTTTGAGATCATTATGAAGGCATATGTTTTTCTATGTGCTTTTAATTACATTTACAAACAATTATAGTTAATCTTTCTTTAAGTATTAATACTCAATTATTCAAATGGATAGGCACTTCCACCACTAAAGTTATGATTCCCATTAATATCTAACTCAATTTATTACAAATATTTTTATAATATCATAAATTACAGAATATTTTAATAAATTACTCAACCCTATTTATAAATCTATGTATATGCATTCGGTTTAATGTATATTTATTTTAATCCTATAGGCAGGGACTGTGCCACCATCAACACTTTTATATGCTTCAAATAGAAATATTGTCAATATACATAACACTATGTTTTATTTATTTAATCTATTTTAATACGTAAACTTCTATGTGCATATATATCCCTTTTACACAAGGGAAGTCCAACATTTGGATATGATGTACTCATTAGATTTAAATTTCAAAAAATATGTAGGCTCTATCACGAAATCCTAGTAATTCAACGAATAGTAAAATAAGCTCTCAACATAGTTACCATTTAAATAAAGAAACTCTATGCTACTATTGTTATTTTTTAATGTTTCTGCTGTGATAGTATATTTGTTGAGTTATTTTTCTTGATGGAGGTTCCATTGTAGTCACATTTATGACACTATTACATTTAATATCACGATAAATGAAACGCGTAATTGGAACTAAATAACTGAATGAGTTGCAACAACATATATCGTTCAAAATTATTGTAGTTTTCTTTCCTACTCGCCCGCCCTACAAAAAAAATTATTTTATTATTTTTGTACATTCAAAATTTAGTATCTTCAATTTATAAGCACTTAAGTGAAAAGAAAGTAAACTACTAGTATAAAAAAATAAAGTAGAAAAATTGAAAAGAGAATAAAATAAAAGAGATACTAAAGTAACTAAGTAAGTTAGATTATATTGTTATTTTTTTGACAAAAAAGAGGAATGATTCCTAACTTATAATGAGGCAATAAAAGAGGATTACAACCCAACTACATTAAAACAAGAGAGTAATATATTAACTTCATTATATGACTTATTCATCATATATACCATCGTTTTTCTTTATTCATTGACAATATATCATTACTTATAGATAAGCCCATTTCCACACTATACTACAATTAACAATGTTTTAGCAGCAAACCGGCAAGCATTCTAGTCCAGTTCGCACCTTAAAACACCACCATGTTGAACCGCCACGAACAAGTGGAACTAGAAAACCGATTTTTTATTTTTAAATATTTTTAAAATTTTTTAAAAAGTTTGTTGCTAGTAGGACTCAAACATAGAACCTTGACTCTAGTTAACAACACCTCTGTCAATCCACTGCAAGGACTTTTTGAAATATTATAAACATTAAATGTTCTTATATATACATGAAATTTTATATCAACACAAATTAATAAATTGTTTTAATTTTATATTCTTTAAGTAATAGTTAATTATACATATATTAATTATACTTTACTAGTTACTAATTTATTCTTGTCTCTATAATATACTCCATATATAAGGTTTGATATTTTTTAATATATTATTAATTACTATAGTTTATTATTTACTAAATATTTATATTTTTATAGTATAATTTAATTTATGTATCTTACTATTAATATTACTATATATATTTTTATATAAATTAAATGATTCGTGTTTATTCATGTATACTTGCAATAATATTATTTCACTATATATATTATTTTGAATTAATATGAATTTTATCTATTTTTATATATAAAATATTAAATTTTTATTTACACTAGCTAATGTTTATATTTAAGGAGTAACATTTACAGGCAAAAAAATTAATTCAATTTATCATTCACAAAATTTTAATATTTTTACAGTCATATGGAGTGTACAACAAATTATCTATAAAGTTTAATGTATTTTATGAGATGTATATTTTATCATTTACTAAATTTTATATACTTTTATATTATATATTTGAAAGTGGTTTAATTAGTTGGACTGGTTGAACCATAATTAGTAGCTTCGTCGGTTCACTTACTGGTCCAGTTTTAAAATATTGACAATTACTAACTATTTCATTAAAATTTATGTAGACCCTTTAGACTTATTTTGGGGATGAAACGAAATCACTTATTTTGGGATGAAAGAAATATGATTTCATTTGTAGGATCTCGTAGGATTTATTATAATAATGAATACTTCCTCCACAAATAAAAATTAAGTCTAAAGGTAGGGGCGGAGTTAAGAATTTGTAGGGAGTGGGGGCACATTTTTATATGAAGGAATTTTAATAATTTGAGAAAGATCATTTAGTAAGAGATTAAAAGAAATAAAATTTATAATAAATAATTATACATGTATTGGAAAATGAGGAGGGGCAAATGCCTCACCTAGGCATTGTCCAAGGGATGTGCCACAAATTTAAATAAATTAAAATGATTAAAGTATTGTAATCTCATCTTACAAATATATTAACAAATAATTTAAAAATATATTATAAGTGGACCAAATGATGTATCACCCTAAATCCTAAATATGATTGTACTAGAATGATAAAAACATATTATTTGTGGACGAGAGAGGTCTATCACAAGCATACATATGTTATTAAGAATGTTTGATTAAAATATAACTAAAAAAGAATAATCTTTCGAAGATGAACAAGAGCCAAGGAGGGTATATAAGTCATTCCGCATTGCTTGGTCGCAGAAGTTACTCCTGCAGGTGTCGCACCACCAGCAATTAAGTTGTTTCCGGCGGGTTTTACCATCCTTATTAAAGTTTTGAAGCTGTACAGTGCATGGCCATCAATTATTAATTTGTATCCACCAATAACTTCTACTCCTATATCATTTCTCCAATTTTATCTCTATTTTTTTTACATTTCTTATTGATATTCTCTATTGAAATAAATGAGTGACTCAAAACCGGGATGCGACTTATTTTATTACTACTAACCAAAATTAAAAGAAAACCAAATAGTGTACACTTTTTAAAAGCTTTATGTTTTGTTTTTTAAGAAAATATTGAAGAGTAAATATTTATTTTATATCATTATTTTAGTAATGTAACTACCTAAAATATCACATCTTTACAGTAATTATAGAAAAGTATCCAATTTCTAATTTTTTTTAAGACGGCTCATAAAAAATTGTTGAACAAGTTGTTGTATGATATTAAAAAAAAGAATATGTTGGAAACGTGTGGATTTATGGGAGCCTTTTGGCTTTTCATATTTTGTAACCACCAATTCTTTAATGTTATGGTTTATGAGCCTTTTAGCTTTTCATATTTTGTAACCACCAATTCCTTAATGTTATGGTTTATGGTGTCTTAATGCCATGACCTTCCATGTCCACCTTTTGTGCCTATACAAGGATGGAGTTGTAGAGGAATGAAAAACATATACCACAACATGCATTCTCACTTCTCTCTCTAATTATCTACATCATAGTGTGCATTTTAGGAGCATTGTCT
This sequence comes from Salvia splendens, assembly GCF_004379255.2. NCBI lineage: Eukaryota > Viridiplantae > Streptophyta > Magnoliopsida > Lamiales > Lamiaceae > Salvia > Salvia splendens. The sequence continues at coordinate 12,574,166 of NC_056036.1, read as the reverse complement.
AGCTCGATTCTCGGAACTCCATCAAGTTCGCCGGTGCCTAGCGGGTTTGAGGTGCTTCTACACGCTAGGAGGAAGTCGTTTTATCTTTGGGGCAATACGTCATTCCGTGAGCACTAGCCAGGGCGTAATTTGTCTTGTGGAAAGAGGGCTTCCCTCAACTCAACTTATTGTTGGTTTGTTTTATTTTATTTCCGTTGTATTTCCATTCCACTTGTCGTTGGTATTTTCCTTCTATTATAATAGTTAGAGTACCGCCTGTATACGGCTTGGGAATTTTATCCCATTATTTTCTAACAATCGCAAGACAAATTATGTACTATTCTAAGACATGATTATGTCAATCGAAGTTGGACTTTAAAATGAATCTAAAACTTTCGAAACCAATACCTTAGCATGGAGAAGGATCGCCATCGCCATTTTCCCTGACTCCAACACCAACGTGCCCACTGTTCCCGCCGGGTCCCCGCCATGACCACGACTCCCGTCGAGTCCACATCATTACCTATGACTACCCATAATGCCATGAGCGATTCTAACCCGTTTGGGATCCTTAATAGGATCGAGTGTTGGACCTTTCGAGGTCAACACGGGTGTTGGGGCCTTCGGGACCAACACGAAAAATGACGGTTCCACTTTTTGTAGTTCCGCAAGATCCTCAAATGGATCGCGTGTTGAGTCCTTTGGGATCAACACGAGTGTTGGGGCCTTCAGGGCCAACACGCAAATTGACGGTTCCACTATTAATGGTTACTTGAGATCCTTTAACGGATCAAGTGTTGAGGCCTTCGGGATCAACACGTGTGTTGGGACATTAGGGGCCAACACGAGAACTGGGGATTCCATTTTTTGTGGCTCCGTAGAATCCTCTAATGGGTTGAGTGGTCGGGTCTAACACGAGAGTTGATGTCTTTGGGATCAACACGACTGACTCAAATGTGGGGGAGATACCTCGTGAATGTGAATGGTCGGTAAGTCCTACGGGACGTCTCCCGTTGTTCCCATGGATAGGGTCGTTGGGCGTGTCCTATTGGTCTCAAGGGATGTCTCCCGTTTGTCGAGAGACATGGGAGACATTCTACTCCTGTTCGTGCCTTAGAAAATGTTCGAAGACATTTGGCACACATTGGTCCTAAGGGACGTCTCCCGTTCGTCGGGAGACATGACAGGCATTCGACTCCCGTCGGTGGCATGGGAAATGTCGGGAGACATTTCTCACCCGTCCGTGCCTTCAAAACGTCGGGAGACATGGGGAGACATTTAACTCCCGTTAGTGCCTTAGAATATGTCGGGAGACATATGGCACACATCTGTGACGTGGGAAATGTCCGGAGCAAATTTTGCACCCGTCGATCTCCTGTTCGTCGGGAGACATGGGCTCCCATCCGTGCCTTAGGAAATGTCAATAGACGTTTTGCACCCTTACATCCCATGTGAGACGTCGGGAGAAATTTTGCACATGTTCGTCTCTAAGGAGATGTCGGGAGCAAATTTTGCACCCATCGATCTTCTGTTCGTCTGGAGACATAGGGAGGCATTTGGCTCTCGTTCGTGCCTTAGCAAATGTCGGGAGACATTTGGCACACGTCGGTCCCTTAGAAAATGTCAGGAGACGTGTGACACCCGTCTGTATCTTGAAAAAATATCGGGAGACATTTGGCCCCGCCTATTCCATGAGAGATGTCGGGAGACATTTGGCACCCGTCCAGATGTCGGGAGAAGGATGAAGCCACTAACCAAGAAGCTTGGTGGAGAATTTATCAAACATGCCAAAGGTAACATAGCCGCCGTGGTAACTGAAGAAGTCAACCACGTCGAGAACAAAGGTGGTTGGTATATCGACACAGGCATCACTGCCCACGTGTGTGTCGATAGAAGTAAGTTCTACACTTACAAGACTGTTGAGGGAAGGAAGCTCAACATGAGGAACCAAGCCTCGTCCAAATGTGTCGACGTTGGAGATGTGGTCCTCAAGATGACGTCCGATGTGACAATCACTCTGAAGGAAGTTCTACATGTCCCGGACATACACAAGAACCTAGTTTTGGATCAATACTTGTAAATAAGGGTTTAAACCTATATTTGAGTCTAATAAGTTCTATGTGTATATAGTTTGGAAAATCCATTGGAAAATGTTATGTAACCGAGGACCTAAGTGTATCAGCTATTCGTCGTGTTGAAAAGCCATTGGCGAATAATGAAAATGCAAATTCTTCCTCCTATTTGTGGCTAGATTAGGACATGTGAATCGTAATGCTATAAAAGTTTAGTAAACTTGGATTTACTAAAGATAAAAGAAGTCAATACCCAAAACAAATGTGAGATTTGTCTTGAGGCGAAAATGACGAGATTATCGTTTCATTCTATTGAACGAAACATGAAACCCTTGAAAATTCACATTGATGTATGTGATTTAAAATCCGTGCAAACTAGAAGTGATATAAAATACTTTATCACGTTCATAGATGATTGCACAAGGTGTTGCTATCTTTATTTTTAAAGAAGTAAAGATGAAGCAATTGAAGTGTTCAAAAATTATAAGAATAAAGTCGGGAATCAACTTGGATTGTAATCAAAATGATAGAGGAAGCGAATACGTAGCCTCGTTTGAGGAATTATGCAACACAAGTGGTATAATTCTTCAAACGGTTGCACCATATTCACCACAATCTATTGGTGTTACAGAACGCTAGAAACTGAACTCTTAAAGAGATGATAAATGCGTTACTGATTAGTCTAGGGATGCCCCAGAACATGTGGGGGAAAGCTGTTTTGACAGCTAACTACATCCTAAACAAAATCCCACTCAAAAGTAAGGATGTCACTACTTATGAGTTGTGAAAGAGAAGGAAATCATCCTACAAATACCTCAAAGTGTGGGGGTGTTTGTAAAGGTGATGGTTCCTCCGCCCAAAGAGATTACAATCAGTTCTAAAATGGTTGATTGCATCTTTATTGGGTATATACTAATAGTAGCACATATCGATTTATTGTCTACAAGTCTGAAATACCGACTGTGACCGTGGGAACAACAATCGAGTCAAGAAATGCTGTATTTCTTGAAAATATATTTCCTCGCAAAGATAAGGAAAATATTGCACCCAATTCTGAGACGAGAATTGAGGATGAAGCCACTAGTTCTAAATTAGCGGATGAAGAGCCAGAATCGCACAAGCGAACAAGGCCTGATCCAAACGATACAATACTAAGACGTGGTAGTAGGGGCAGTACACCAAAGACATTTGGCCCTGACTATATTGCATTTATGTTGGATGAACAACCAACATCGATAAAAGTAGCCTTTGCTGGCCCAGACGGGTTGCATTGGAAAGAAGCTGTTCAAAGCGAAATTGATTCAATTTGGCTAAACCACACGTGGGTGTTGGTTGATCTACCTGAATGTGCTAAACCTTTAGGATGCAAATGAGTCCTTAAAAGAAAGTTTAAGGCTGATGGAACAATGGACAAGTATAAAGCTCGACTGGTAGTCAAAGGCTTTAAACAAAAGGAAGGGTACGATTTTTTCGATACCTACTCACCTGTAACGAGGATTATATCAATTTGAGTGTTTCTCGCGATTGCTGCTGTACACAATCTTGAGATTCATCAAATGAATGTTAATACTGCGTTTCTAAACGGTGACCTTGAAGATGAAATCTATATGGAACAACCAAAAGGTTTTGTAGTACCTGGACAAGAGAAAAAAGTATGCAAACTGGTTAAATCCCTCTATGGATTGAAACAAGCGCCGCTGCAGTGGCACTTGAAATTTGATAACGTGATGTTATCAAATGAATTTAAAATCAACGAATGTGACAAATGTGTCTACATTAAGAACACTGGTAATGAATACGTTATAGTGTGTCTCTATGTTGATGATATGTTAATCATGGGTAGTAACACCCAAGTGATTAACGACACGAAAGCCTTGTTAAATAGAAACTTCGACATGAAGGATATGGGTCTGGTCGATGTAATTCTTGGAATGAAAATTCTAAGAATATCTGTGGGAATCACCTTAACACAATCTCATTATGTTGAGAAGGTATTAAAGAGGTTCAATGCCTATGATGGACTCCCGGCTAAGACGCCTATAGAGCTCAATGTTCATTTGAGCAAGAACAAGGGTGAGCCCGTTGCATAAGAAGATTTTGCACGGGTCATTGGATGCATTATGTATCTTACTAATTGCACTCGACCTGATATTGCTTGCGCCGTGAACAAGTTGAGCCATTATACGAGCAATCCAAGCAAAGAGCATTGGAAAGCTCTTGTAAGAGTTTTGAGGTATCTCAAGTATACTCAAAATCATGGGCTACAATTTTCGAGATACCCCCCGGTACTTGAAGGGTACTGCGATGCAAACTGGATATCCGATAACAAAGACTCACTTTCAACAAGTGAATATGTCTTTACTATTGGGGGTGGTACTGTCTCGTGGAAATCCACGAAACAGACATGTATAGCCCGATCCACCATGGAATCTGAATTCATAACTTTAGATAAAGCTGCGGAAGAAGCCGAATGACTTAAAAACTTCCTTGAAGATATTCCATGTTGGTCAAAGCCCGTGCCTCCAGTGTTAATTCACTATGATAGCCAAGCCGCTATTGGGAGGACAAACAGTGCCTTGTACAATGGTAAGCTGCTATTGGGAGGACAAACAGTGGCTTGTACATTCCGAGATATTTTCCATGCTCACGTACAATTGACTACGTGAAGTCATTGGATAATCTAGCGGATCCGCTAACCTAAGGGTTAAATCGTTATCAAATGAATAAATTGCTAAAAGGAATGGGACTGAAAACCACATCTTTAAAGATGATTATAGTGGTAACTCAACCATACGATTGGAGATCCCATGGGCTTGGTTCAATGGGAAAACGAAGCTATATGATTCTAGTTGTAACAGTCAGAAGATTTTTAATCTTCACCCATTCTTTAGAAAGCACTGAGTGTTGTAACATGCATGTGGTAAGAGGCTAAGTTTTGACTTTTAATGATTCTTAAAAACATCGAGGAGGTGGGTATTGCAGGATACCTGGAAAAGAATCACCTATGTAAGTGAAGAAGTGTGGGCCGCTTTAACATGTGAATCACTTATGAATCCAAAGTGGTGTTCCATGGCCAGTAAAGGACACAAACGTGAGTACTGATGAGTTTGTAAATAATATTGTGTCAATATTATTGTCTCGGTATACACCAAGGAGGAATGGTTCAAGGCATCACGTCCACCAGGCCACCGGTATGCCCGATAGTGTTGACTATGGAAAGTTCAAAGCCCCAAGCTACTATTCCAAATGCAATATTGTTTCTCGAGGATTGAGCAAAGAGTCTGCATGCATGCATACATGTCTTGTGTTGGTTTGAGCTTGCAGTGCTCTAACCAATGTGAGAGATTGTTGGAAACGTGTGGATTTATGGGAGCCTTTTGGCTTTTCATATTTTGTAACCACCAATTCCTTAATGTTATGGTTTATGAGCCTTTTGACTTTTCATATTTTGTAACTACCAATTCCCTAATGTTATGGATTATGGTGTCTTAATGCCATGACCTTCCATGTCCACCTTTTGTGCCTATAAAAGGATGGAGTTGTAGAGGAATGAAAAACATATACCACAACATGCATTCTCACTTCTCTCTCTAGTTATCTACATCATAGTGTGCATTTTAGGAGCATTGTCTAGCTCGATTCTCGGAACTCCATCAAGTTCGCCGGTGCCTAGCGGGTTTGAGGTGCTTCTACACGCGAGGAGGAAGTCGTTTTATCTTTGGGGCAATACGTCATTCCGTGAGCACTAGCCAGGGCGTAATTTGTCTTGTGGAAAGAGGGCTTCCCTCAACTCAACTTATTGTTGGTTTGTTTTATTTTATTTCCGTTGTATTTCCATTCCACTTGTCGTTGGTATTTTCCTTCTATTATAATAGTTAGAGTACCGCCTGTACACGGCTTGGGAATTTTATCCCATTATTTTCTAACAATCGCAAGACAAATTATGTACTATTCTAAGACAGGATTATGTCAATCGAAGTTGGACTTTAAAATGAATCTAAAACTTTCGAAACCAATACCTTAGCATGGAGAAGGATCGCCATCGCCATTTTCCCTGACTCAAACACCAACGTGCCCACTGTTCCCGCCGGGTCCCCGCCATGACCACGACTCCCGTCGAGTCCACATCATTACCTATGACTACCCATAATGCCATGAGCGATTCTAACCCGTTTGGGATCCTTAATAGGATCGAGTGTTGGACCTTTCGAGGTCAACACGGGTGTTGGGGCCTTCGGGACCAACACGAAAAATGACGGTTCCACTTTTTGTAGTTCCGCAAGATCCTCCAATGGATCGTGTGTTGAGTACTTTGGGATCAACACGAGTGTTGGGGCCTTCAGGGCCAACACGCAAATTGACGGTTCCACTATTAATGGTTACTTGAGATCCTCTAACGGATCAAGTGTTGAGGCCTTCGGGATCAACACGTGTGTTGGGACATTAGGGGCCAACACGAGAACTGGGGATTCCATTTTTTGTGGCTCCGTAGAATCCTCTAATGGATTGAGTGGTCGGGTCTAACACGAGAGTTGATGTCTTTGGGATCAACACGACTGACTCCAATGTGGGGGAGATACCTCGTGAATGTGAATGATTGGTAAGTCCTACGGGACGTCTCCCGTCGTTCCCATGGATAGGGTCGTTGGGCGTGTCCTATTGATCTCAAGGGACGTCTCCCGTTCGTCGAGAGACATGGGAGACATTCTGCTCCTCTTCGTGCCTTAGAAAATGTTCGAAGACATTTGGCACACATTGGTCCCAAGGGACGTCTCCCGTTCGTCGGGAGACATGACAGACATTCGACTCCCGTCGGTGGCATGGGAAATGTCGGGAGACATTTCTCACCCGTCCGTGCCTTCAAAACGTCGGGAGTCATGGGGAGACATTTAACTCCCGTTAGTGCCTTAGAATATGTCGGGAGACTTATGGCACACATCTGTGACGTGGGAAATGTCCGGAGCAAATTTTGCACCCGTCGATCTCCTGTTCGTCGGGAGACATGGGCTCCCATCCGTGCCTTAGGAAATGTCAATAGACGTTTTGCACCCTTACATCCCATGTGAGACTTCGGGAGAAATTTTGCACATGTTCGTCTCTAAGGAGATGTCGGGAGAAAATTTTGCACCCGTCGATCTTCCGTTCGTCTGGAGACATAGGGAGGCATTTGGATCTCGTTCGTGCCTTAGCAAATGTCGGGAGACATTTGGCACACGTCAGTCTCTTAGAAAATGTCAGGAGACGTGTGACACCCGTCTGTGTCTTGAAAAAATATCGGGAGACATTTGGCCCCGCCCATTCCATGAGAGATGTCGGGAGACATTTGGCACCCGTCCAGATGTCGGGAGAAAGATGAAGCCACTAACCAAGAAGCTTGGTGGAGAATTTATCAAACATGCCAAAGGTAACATAGCCGCCGTGGTAACTGAAGAAGTCAACCACGTCGAGAACAAAGGTGGTTGGTATATCGACACAGGCATCACTGCCCACGTGTGTGTCGATAGAAGTAAGTTCTACACTTACAAGACTGTTGAGGGAAGGAAGCTCAACATGGGGAACCAAGCCTCGTCCAAATGTGTCGATGTTGGAGATGTGGTCCTCAAGATGACGTCCGATGTGACAATCACTCTGAAGGAAGTTCTACATGTCCCGGACATACACAAGAACCTAGTTTTGGATCAATACTTGTAAATAAGGGTTTAAACCTATATTTGAGTCTAATAAGTTCTATGTGTATATAGTTTGGAAAATCCATTGGAAAATGTTATGTAACCGAGGACCTAAGTGTATCAGCTATTCGTCGTGTTGAAAAGCCATTGGCGAATAATGAAAATGCAAATACTTCATCCTATTTGTGGCTAGATTAGGACATGTGAATCGTAATGCTATAAAAGTTTAGTAAACTTGGATTTACTAAAGATAAAAGAAGTCAATACCCAAAACAAATGTGAGATTTGTCTTGAGGCGAAAATGATGAGATTATCGTTTCATTCTATTGAACGAAACATGAAACCCTTGAAAATTCACATTGATGTATGTGATTTAAAATTCGTGCAAACTAGAAGTGATATAAAATACTTTATCACGTTCATAGATGATTGCACAAGGTGTTGCTATCTTTATTTTTAAAGAAGTAAAGATGAAGCAATTGAAGTGTTCAAAAATTATAAGAATAAAGTCGGGAATCAACTTGGATTGTAATCAAAATGATTCAAAGTGATAGATGAAGCGAATACGTAGCCTCGTTTGAGGAATTATGCAACACAAGTGGTATAATTCTTCAAACGGTTGCACCATATTCACCACAATCTATTGGTGTTACAGAACGCAAGAAACTGAACTCTTAAAGAGATGATAAATGCGTTACTGATTAGTCTAGGGATGCCCCAGAACATGTGGGGGAAAGCTGTTTTGACAGCTAACTACATCCTAAACAAAATCCCACTCAGAAGTAAGGATGTCACTACTTATGAGTTGTGAAAGAGAAGGAAGTCATCCTACAAATACCTCAAAGTGTGGGGGTGTTTGTAAAGGTGATGGTTCATCCGCCCAAAGAGATTACAATCAGTTCTAAAATGGTTGATTGCATCTTTATTGGGTATATACTAATAGTAGCGCATATCGATTTATTGTCTACAAGTCTGAAATACCGACTGTGACCGTGGGAACAACAATCGAGTCAAGAAATGCTGTATTTCTTGAAAATATATTTCCTCGCAAAAATAAGGAAAATATTGCACCCAATTCTGAGACGAGAATTGAGGATGAAGCCACTAGTTCTAAATCAGCGGATGAAGAGCCAGAATCGCACAAGCGAACAAGGCCTGATCCAAACGATACAATACTAAGACGTGGTAGTAGGGGCAGTACACCAAAGACATTTGGCCCTGACTATATTGCATTTATGTTGGATGAACAACCAACATCGATAAAAGTAGCCTTTGCTGGCCCAGACGGGTTGCATTGGAAAGAAGCTGTTCAAAGCGAAATTGATTCAATTTGGCTAAACCACACGTGGGTGTTGGTTGATCTACCTGAATGTGCTAAACCTTTAGGATGCAAATGAGTCCTTAAAAGAAAGTTTAAGGCTGATGGAACAATGGACAAGTATAAAGCTCGACTGGAAAGTTCAAAGCCCCAAGCTACTATTCCAAATGCAATATTGTTTCTCGAGGATTGAGCAAAGAGTCTGCATGCATGCATACATGTCTTGTGTTGGTTTGAGCTTGCAGTGCTCTAACCAATGTGGGAGATTGTTGGAAATGTGTGGATTTATGGGAGCCTTTTGGCTTTTCATATTTTGTAACCACCAATTCCTTAATGTTATGGTTTATGAGCCTTTTGACTTTTCATATTTTGTAACCACCAATTCCATAATGTTATGGATTATGGTGTCTTAATGCCATGACCTTCCATGTCCACCTTTTGTGCCTATAAAAGGATGGAGTTGTAGAGGAATGAAAAACATATACCACAACATGCATTCTCACTTCTCTCTCTAGTTATCTACATCATAGTGTGCATTTTAGGAGCATTGTCTAGCTCGATTCTCGGAACTCCATCAAGTTCGCCGGTGCCTAGCGGGTTTGAGGTGCTTCTACACGCTAGGAGGAAGTCCTTTATCTTTGGGGCAATACGTCATTCCGTGAGCACTAGCCGGGGCGTAATTTGTCTTGCGGAAAGAGGGCTTCCCTCAACTTAACTTATTGTTGGTTTGTTTTATTTTATTTCCGCTGTATTTCCATTCCACTTGTTGTTGGTATTTTCCTTCTATTATAATAGTTAGAGTACCGCCTGTACACGACTTGAGAATTTTATCCCATTATTTTCTAACAAAACATGTTAATGATTTATCTAAATTTAATTTGACATTTGTCCAGGCATATAAGTCAAATCCAGATTCTTATGCTTGGATTTGATTTCGATGTTGTACTTCCTCCGTGCCAAGATAAGCGAAACATTTCTTTTGGGCACAAGATTTAAGAAATTAATATTTAAATAGTTAAAGTAAAGAGAGTAAAGTATGAGAGGGGAGAAAGTAGAGAAGTAAAGAGAGAATAAAGTAGGTAGAGAAGTAAAGAGAGAAGAGATTTTTTACTAAAAAGGGAATTGACTCACTTATAGTGGGACATCCCAAAAATAAATATGACTCGCTTATCTTAGGACGAAGGGAGTACTAATTTTATAATTTTATAATAAATATGACTCGCTTATCGTGGGACATCCCAAAAATAAATATGACTCGCTTATCTTAGGACGAAGGGAGTACTAATTTTATAATTTTATAATTATGAGCGTTAGTCCTGGATATCACTTAATTGGATGCTCGAGGAATAGTCGACATTCAGAGATTTGTTGGCGAAGTTAGCTTTTTTTCATTCATTTTGTTTTTTCTTCTGAAAGTTCAGTGACATTTTACTCCAGAAAGATATTTGTGAAACATATTTGACCAAAAATTGAAACATTTGGAACTACAAAGAAAAAGTCGCTAATTAGTGAGGGAATTAGTGACGGTAGTCGATCGTTCAGTAACTAGTGACGGAGTACAGTTATTCACTAATTAGTGACAGATTTTTCCGTCACAAAAAATGACAGATTTTTCTGTCGTTGGGTTGGTTAGTAACTTTAATGACGGACTTTAGTGACCAGCTTTTTTATTACAGCTCTATCCAACACTAATATGCCACTAACTTTCTTCAACGACTAAAATTCGCTGATTTTGGTAGTGTGGCATCTTTAGGCAATTATGTTAATATTGAGATATTTTTCTAAAAATGCTAAAAGAATGGAACAACATCAAATATTTACCCTGCTGGGGATATATAGAAGACCCCTGATTCTCAAGGATCTCGTAGGATGACATGCAATATATGTGAAATAATTAGATTCTTAGGCATGCTCATATGGATCAAAATAACCTTATTGTTGAAATAGAGAATACAAACTCCATACACGAACAAAACAGAGAGCAGACGAAAATGGTGGAAACCAGAGACACAAAACTCAACAAACAAACAAGATAATTTTATTGAGTATTGATTGAAAAGTTACAACTTACAAATGTACACAAAGCTTCTATTTATACTCAGAATCTAAGCTAGTGAGCATGGAAAATATCTCGGAAAATATCTTAGCTCAAGCTCAGCTCACAACTAACCCTCTAACTAACTTGCCAGCTGTTAAACTAACTCCTAACAGAAAAACTGCCACTAACGGTCACTAACGGCTATCTAATTCAAACATGCTTCTTCTTCTTCTTCTTTCCTCTCTAACTTATTCTTCACTTCTTGAGCCTGCATTCACAACTCCAATTCCCCCCTTCAAGATAGACAATACAAGCTGTGGAAGTTCATCTTGCTAAGGATATTCTCAAAATTTGAAACTCCCAACGGCTTAGTCAAAATGTCAGCCAATTGTAAAGCACTTCGTATAGGCATGGGTTTAACTATGCCTTCCAAATATTTCTCTCTCACGGTATGACAATCTATTTCAATATGTTTCGTACGTTCATGAAAAACCGGGTTGGAACTAATGTGAACTGCGGCTTGATTGTCACAAAACAGTGGCACTGCTTTCTCAATCTTTGTGCCGAAGTCTTCTAGTAAAGCTCTTGCCCATACTACCTCACATGTAGCATGTGCCATGGACCTGTATTCGGCTTCAGCCGATGATCTGGACACAGTGTGCTGCTTCTTCGCTTTCCAAGACACTAGAGAAGAACCAAGGAACAAGCAATACCCTGTCATGGATCTCCTTGTATCAGGGCATGCAGCCTAGTCTGCATCCGAAAAGATGCTAAGTTTAGGACTATTCTGGGCTGAGTAGAACAAGCCATGTCCTGGAGTCTTCTTCAAGTATCTAAGCACTTTCTCAGTGGCTTCCCAATGTTCATCACACGGTTAGAGACATATTGACTAAGTTTGTGGACTACAAACGTTATGTCAGGCCTTGTTATGCATAGATAGAGCATCCTTCCAATTTGTCTCCTATATTTAGATGGCTCTTTCATAAGATTTCCAGTATCTTGCTTCAGATGGTTGATTGGATCCATAGGAACCGAAGATGGTTTGCATCCCAACAAGCCTGCATCTCTAATTAGATCCATAGCATACTTTCTTTGGGATATCAGAATTCCCTCTTTGTTTCTTGCTATCTCAAGACCAAGGAAATATTTTGGTGCTCCTAAATCCTTGTATTTGAAGAACTCAGATAAGAAATCCTTGAATTTCTCTATCAAGTCTAGTCTATTTGTGGCAGTCATCATGTCATCAACATAAACAACAACTCCAAAGAACATTGAACCATCTTTCTTGAAGAAAAAAGAATGATCCGAGGCTGATTGTTGAAGTCCAAACTTAGCCAAAACCTCAGAGAGCTTAAGGTACCACTGTCTTGATGCTTGTTTGAGACCATAGAGGGATTTATTTAATTTGGAAGGTGATTTTGTTTAGCTAATGGGCAGATTTCACATATGGAATGTGTAGTTTTGGAGAAAGGTATTACATCACTCATTAATCTGAGTTTATTAAAAGACAAGTGACCTAGTCTCTTGTGCCATAGGTCAATAGCAACAACAGCATTGACAGAAGAAGGAGAATCAGACTAAGTGTTATCAGCAGAAAAATCAAGAGCATAGAGATTGCCAAGCCTGCTACCCTTCCCAATCACAGTCCCCAGAGAAGCTCCCTGGATGATAAGAGAATCATGAGTAAAGGAAACAGAACAATGAAGGGAAGATGTGAGAGAACTGATAGAAATCAGATTGAAAGAAAAAGATGGAACACAGAGGGCAGAGTGGAGAGTTATGGTGGGGGATAAGTGTATGGTTCCCATATGAGTAACCTCTGCCTTTGCACCATTTGGTAAGTTAACAAAAGCATCAGATACTGAAGTAGAATCAGTGAAGAGGTTGATATCACAACAAACATGGTGAGTAGCACCAGTGTCAAGTAACCATAATGAGGAAGATAAAGATGAAATAGCAACAAAAGGTGAGAAGAAAGTTGTACCCGTGAAGAAATTTGGTTGAGGAGAATTATTTGACTGAGAAGTGTTGAGATGAGGATTTGAAGTGGATGGTGGTGGAGTAGATGGAGACGTGGCAGCAAGTTGACATTGCAAAAGAGAAATCAGCTGTTGGAGTTGATCAAAGGAAGACAAACTTGATTGTTGAGGTGTAGAAATGGCAGTAACTTTGTCATCACTCTCTATGACAGAATCTTCAACATAATTCACAATTTTAGAGTTGGAGAAGTTCTTGTTGAACGGTTTACCTCTGCCTTTGCCATAACCTTGAGGAAAACCGTGAAGAGAGAAACATCTATCAATAGTGTGGTTATTGCGGCCACAATGAGAACATAGTAGTCTTCCTCTACCAAAACTTGATGAGGCTGCATTTACATTGAACGGTTGTTCACTGGAGGAAACTGGAGAAACACTGTGATTACCATCAATTGATCTCTGCCTTTCCTCTTGAATAACAAGAGAGAATGTCTTTGACAATGAAGGTAGAGGTACCATGGATAAGATAGTAGACCGGATCTGAGAATAAGAAGCATTCAAACCAATTAGAAATTGAATTGTACACTCTTCTTCTTGATGAGTATGCCATCTTGAGGCACTGTTGCATCTGCAATTGCCACATGTACACCAGGTGATAGGTTGTGAGTGCTTGTACTCATCCCAAACAATACGGAGATTGGTGAAATAAGTGCTGACATCCGAGTGACCTTGCACAAGAGCCATAAGCTGTTGTTTGAGTTGATAAAACCTGGCTGAATTACTTTGAGAAAATCGATCTCAGAGATCTGACCAAATATCATGCGCATTGTCAAGATACATAACGCTTGAGCAAATCTGAGGAGAAACAGAGTTACGCAACCATGAAACAACCATGTTGTTGCACCTGATCCAAGCCGAGAATAGGAGATCATCGTTCGGACGCAACAATGATCCATCGACAAACTGCAACTTGTTTTTGGCGATGAGTGCAGTGATGATGGATCTACTCCAATTGATGTAATTGGAGCCGAGGAGAACATGAGGAACAAGTTGAAGGCTGGGATTATCACTAGGATGCAAATAGTAAGGACTTGTGTGATCATCAGCCAGAACAATAACATCACCACCACGATTACCACGGTTCCCTCGGGTATTCATGATGAAAAGAAGGAAGATCAAAGAAAAGAGGTAGCGGAAACGATTATTTTACTTCTGATACCATGTTGAAATACAAAAAACAAACTCCATACACGAACAAAACAGAGAGCAGACGAAAATGGTGGAAACCAGAGACACAAAACTCAACAAACAAACAAGAGAATTTTATTGAGTATTGATTGAAAAGTTACAGCTTACAAATGTACACAAAGCTTCTATTTATACTCAGAATCTAAGTTAGTGAGCATGGGAAATATCTCGGAAAATATCTTAGCTCAAGCTCAGCTCACAACTAACCCTCTAACTAACTTGTCAGCTGTTAAACTAACTCCTAACAGAAAAACTGCCACTAACGGTCACTAACGGCTATCTTATTCAAACATGCTTCTTCTTCTTCTTTCCTCTCTAACTCCTTCTTCACTTCTTGAGCCTTCATTCACAACTCCAATTATGTTAAATTCTCTAAATTCTGTCCCACATCGACTTGGTGAAGATCCCATCTAATCTATATAAGTATGGATAACCCTCCCCCTTATGAGGCCTTTTAAGGGGCGAGTGGCCCATTTCTAATATGGTATCAGAGCAGGCCTAAGTCGATGATGGTTTTCTCTTTATCTCTTATCTACCTCACGAGTGGAAGACCGATATCCTTTCCGGCCCACATCGATGATGGTTTCTCTTGCATTGCCTACCCACGTATGGAAGACCGATGTCCTTTCCGACCCACATGTGAGGGGGCGTGTTAAATTCTCTAAATTCTGTCCCACATCGACTTGGTGAAGATCCCATCTAATCTATATAAGTGTGGATAACCCTCCCCCTTATGAGGCCTTTTAAGGGGTGAGTGGCCCATTTCTAATACTTATTGCAATTCTCGTCACTACACTAGTTGAATTCAACCTTAAATCTTCTAATCAATCACCCTTACTTACTCAGGGTTTGATATGAGCAATATTATATCAAATCTTAAAACTAGGAAATATATATATCACGGTGTGTGTGATCTAATTCTTGAATACAGGAATATTGAAATATTTGTGTTGGACAAGTGTGTGTGATCTAATTCTCTTCCCATATTTGTAGAATACTGATAAGCTTGGCCAAAAATTCAAGAAGATTTGGATATGATTTATCCATGAGACTTGTCTTAATTGGATAAACCCAATCCAATTAAAGTATCTATGGAATATTATCGGTACCACTATAGTGGTGTAATATTGACTTACCTTCTAAATTTAGATTATCAAATCTGGATTTCTTAATTTATTTCATGTGTTTATTATAGTTAATTTAAATTTTCAAATAGTCATAAGAGTTCTAAAAGACCTTATTTATTGCACTTGAATAAATTTCAATTCCATAGATTTTTGTAAAATAAAAACTTATTCATAACATCTGTTGCGGACAACATCATCCCCGACATCGTCGAGACACGATTCTTTAAAGTAATCAACGCTACCCAAGATGTCATGATTATTGAGTTGCGAAAACCCAACACATATTATAAATCAAAGTAACACATGATTAATTCGTATGCTCAATGTTACTTATATACTATATATATAGGTGCATTATAATGATAACCCCAATTTCCGTAATAACCATATAACTAAATCTGGACCACACATTTTTAAAATCACGTGGTGTAGATTCAAACTTAGATTTACTTCATAAAAAAAAGCGCGGGGTAAATATGTCATTTCGCTCATGATAAAATTTACGTATCCAAATTTCGCTCATTTAATTTCTGAATTTCGCTCATTTTATCATTTTATCAGTCAGTCAAAAGTATCATTTTATCAACTCAGAGTATCATTCTATCCGGCAAAACTATAATTATATGCAATAAACCTAACATATATCATTTTATCATTTTATCAGTCAGTCAAAAGTATCATTTTATCACCTCAGAGTATCATTCTATCCGGCAAAACTATCATTCTATGCAATAAACCTATCATTTTATCATTTTATCAGTCAGTCAAAAGTATCATTTTATCAACTCAGAGTATCATTCTATCCGACAAAACTATCATTCTATGCAATAAACCTAACATATATCATTTTATCAGTCAGTCAAAAGTATCATTTTATCAACTCAGAGTATCATTCTATCCGGCAAAACTATCATTCTATGCAATAAACCTAATATAATCGGCACAATACATAATATACAAACCTACAAAGCAGTAAACGTATCATTTTATCAACTCAGAGTATCATTTTTATAAGGTTACTGTCATTTTATCCGCTTAGATTATCATTTTATCAGGTAAAAGTATCATTTTATTAAACAAAAATGTCATTTTATACACCAAAAATACCTATCATTCTATCGGCTGAAAGCATCATTCTACCCGACAAAACTATCATTCTATCGGCTGAAAGTACGTATTAACAGCTACATAATGCATAATATACTGAGATAATGACAATTAACAGCTACATAATGCACTACCTAAACCAAATAATGCACGTACGTATATTCCAATAACAACAATTTGTTAGTAATGTCTACGTACTATACCCTAGCCCCTAAGCTTATTAAACCCTTAGGGGAAACAAGAAACGTGTGTCAAACATCATAACATGGTACATCTTATTCGTATGCATTGCAGTTCACATATTGTGCATTATATAGTTAATAACATCCATTACTCGTGACAATTTGGTGAATTATTCGTATCGTTTTATAATTTGTTATTAATGCGTACGTACTATACCCTAGCCCCTAAGCTTATTAAACCCTTAGGGGAAACAAGAAACGTGTGTCAAACATCATAACACAGCACATCTTGTTCGTATGCATTGCAGTTCACAAATTGTGCATTATATAGTCAATTATATCCATTACTTGTTACCATGTGAAGATTACATACGTGTCTACGTACTATACCCTAGCCCCTAAGCTTATTAAACCCTTAGGGGAAACAAGAAACGTGTATCCAAACATCATAACATGGTACATCTTATTCGTATGCATTGCAGTTCACATATTGTGCATTATATAGTCAATTATATGCATTACTCGTGACCATGTGGTGCATTATTTGCAGATACCAAAATGTGGCAGTTACTTTTCCGTCAAATGTCAATAATAACCCTGTAATGCATACAACCACCTTCTATAATGCAACACGGAACCAGTTTTATAGAATCAATCTGATCTGTTGATGCCTTAGATCTAATGCGTAATATTAAGAAGGAAAAAGGATCTAAGATGTGAAAAGGAGAATAACGCTCCCATATATATATATATATATATATATATATATATATATATAGGGGTGCGTTATATTGATAAACCCTAAATATCGTAATAACCCTATAACTAAATCTGGACCGCACATTTTTAAAATCACGCAGTTGAGATTCAAACTTAGATTTACTTCATAAAAAAAGGCGAAGGGGTAAAACTGTCATTTCGCTCATTTAATTTCGTAGCCGATAAAATGATACTTCGACCTAAAAAATGACGAAACTATCATTATAAGCCAAAAGTATCATTTTATCAACTTAGAGTATCATTCTATCCGGCAAAACTATCATTCTATCCGACAAAGGTATCATTTTATCAACTCAAAGTATAATTCTATCTGCTGTGAGTATCATTTTATCATTTTATCAGTAAAAAATATCATTTTATCAACTCAGAGTATCATTCTATCCGACAAAACTATCATTGTATGCTGTAAACCTAGCATATACTATCATTCTATCCGGCAAAAACTATCATTCTATCCGGCAAAACTATTATTTTATCCGGCAAAAACTATCATTCTATCCGGCAAAAACTATCATTCTATCCGGCAAAACTATCATTCTATGCAATAAACCTATCATTTTATCATTTTATCATTTTATCAGTCAGTCAAAAGTATCATTTTATCAACTCAGAGTATAATTCTATCCGGCAAAACTATCATTTTATGCAATAAACCTATCATTTTATCATTTTATCATTTTACGTGATATTTGGCGAAATTCAGAGTATCATTTTATCAGTCAAGAGTATCATTTTATCAACTCAGAGTATCATTCTATCCGGCAAAACTATCATTCTATGCAATAAACCTATGATTTTATCATTTTATCATTTTACGTGATATTTGGCGAAATTCAGAGTATCATTTTATCATTCAGAGTATCATTTTATCAACTCAAAGTATCATTCTATCCGGCAAAACTATCATTCTATGCAATAAACCTATCATTTTATCATTTTATCAGTCAGTCAAAAGTATCATTTTATCAACTCAGAGTATCATTCTATCCGGCAAAACTATCATTCTATGCAATAAACCTATCATTTTATCATTTTATCATTTTACGTGATATTTGGCGAAATTCAGAGTATCATTTTATCAACTCAGAGTATCATTCTATCCGGTAAAACTATCATTCTATGCAATAAACCTAACATATATCATTTTATCATTTTACGTGATATTTGGCGAAATTCTAAAATTAAATGAGCGAAATGACATATTTACCCCTCCGCCTTTTTTTATGAAGTAGAGTATCATTCTATCCGGCGAAACTATCATTCTATGAAATAAACATAACATATATTATTTTATCATTTTACGTGATATTTGGCGAAATTCAGAAATTAAATGAGGGAAATGACATATTTACCCCTCCGCCTTTTTTTTATTAAATAAATCTAACTTTGAATCTCAGCCACAAGATTAGAAATATGTATGATCCAGATTTAGTTATAGGGGTTATATATATTTATAAATAACAATCATTGAATCATGTATTTGGTTTAACCAACATGAAGACCTTATTTCAATGTGATAATTCAGTGATATATCGCACTCCAGTGCTATCGGTCAATCAAGATTGGAAGCATCGGCGGATCCAGGTGGGGTCGCGCGGGGTCGGCCGACCCCACCGGCGGTCCACCAAACACTGCCGGAAAACATCATATTCGACCTTTGACCTGGTGCAGTTCCGTCTCCGACCCCACGGCCAGCTTCAACTCTACACGAAGCCTTCCGCCTTTTCCAAAAACTAAGAGGAGAAATGAACAATACTAATAAGAATAGAGTAGAGATAGATAAGGGGAGGGGTTGCAGAAGAAGCTGATGTATTCTCAACGAAGAAGATGAACAGAGAGGTTAATATTGATTTTTGGGTTGAGGAGTGGTTAATACTCCTATTGATTGTTGGGTTAGAAAATCTATAAGTAAAAAATCTAATTGATTGCCTCTGGTCACTCGCCGTTAATACTGCTTTTTCATTTAATTCGCATGCCAATAATTTTCTAAGCCATGTAGTATTAACTTTTTTTCTCCTTAATTTTCCCACAAATTTACATAAATTCCTAATTTATTTAAGTTTATTAGTAAAAAAATCAGTCAATACTGTCCTTTTTAAATAATTTTATCTTTATTACAAGAGTTACAACTTTCTTTATAAATAAAAATTCTATATTTCTACCCAATTATTATTTTGATTAAATAGAAAGTTATAGTAGGAGACTAAGATTAAGATTTTTGAGGGGCATAGGCTTTGCACAAAAAAAATTGGTGCGTTATTGATATTCTTTTAATCATGTTTTATTATTTTTTTACTTTTATTTTATTTATTTGACCTAATTTTTATGAATATAATAATTATATACTTATGTTTTTTTATTATTGATTTTAATTACCATCCATATTAAATTAATGGATAAATTTATTTTAAAAATATCTTGAGTTTGTATCTGTTCTCATGAGTTTTATCTGTTCTTCTGGTGCTAATGTTGAAGACAATCAACGACTGGAAGATATGTTTGCAATTATTTCCAATGATAAAATTTCGGTCAGCTTCAAAATATGAATATTCGTAAAAGTTAAAAATATGAACTCGTAAAAGTCAACTATCGTGATAAAACAAAGATAATTTTATTTGTAATGTATTTTTATAATATATATAATATTATTATATTAATTATCTCGTCCGACCCCACGATTTTTAAATCCTGGATCTGCCCATGATTGGAAGTGACTACGAGTTAACATAAACAATTATTCAAAAGTGTTCATATCTATCCAGACGGAGAATATTGTTAACTTATATACTTCTACAAGTTATCAATTAAAAGAATTTTTTAACCACGAGTCAAAATCAATTGGTAGCACAACTAACATACTTATTCATGAACACGTATAGTGCTTTATGCTAAACACATTTTTTCCTTTCTTTAAGTATGATGATGAGGATGCCCTAAGAACTTTAGAATCAATTTGACATCTTATCTGAATTTCTTTATTTTGTAATTATAATTTGATAATTGATACTTTAAATTCACATTGATTTACTATCATTTAAGTACTTATACTAAATATATGATAAATAACCGAAAGCATAACCAAAGTTCTTAGATTTAAATCTAATAAAACACAATTATAAAAAAGAAAAATGTTTTAGAGACATAATGGCATTGCCATAATAGGGGTTAAATAGTAATATTACAATACATTTAATTTCCTATTAACTTTACAATTTGAATATGTACATTCTTGTCCTTATATGAAAAAACGTTCCATTATTCTAATTAAGGTGAATGAGATTAGCTAAGATCCCTATAATTATGGCATACTCCTAACATTTCTTTAATTACATTTAGTTACAACAAATCTCTATTTGACAATTCTATTATTTGAAACTTGATTGTGATTGTAATTCGCAAATAATGATAATAATTAATTAATTATTTGGTTTAATATTATTAATAAAACCTATACTAATGTTAAAAGATATAAAATACAAACTAATAAAACATTTAATAATATAAGTGAATTGAAGATATACCATGCAAATAATTAATAAAGACATACATGAACTTTTTTTCATCAAATTATTAATTTATCGAAATATATCTTTCAAAATTAATCTTATCATATTTACATTTACAATGTATTACACTATATAGGTTATATAAATTGACTTTAGAGTTTTCATAATTTAATTAGAAAATTCATCACACCTCATCCTCTATATTTCATATTGCTTAGTAATAAAATAAGTATGAAACTAATTAAAAATAAATAAATGTACTATTTGAATTTTAGACACATAATACTTTAAATAATTTTCATAATTATAATATCTTAATGGTTTTAACTATAAAATAAATTATACTCCCTATTTGATTTTTTTATCACTGACCCGAAAAATAGCATATTTTTTTTGTCTCGTATGAATTACAATGCACATTTGATCAATTCCCATTGTATTGTTTTTTCCCAAACTAAAATTCCCTATGTAAATTAAAATACATATCTTATCAATCCCCTTATGCAGTTTATAAAACAGTTTTTAATAAATAATATTTTTCATAATAACTTTTATTTATATAAATAGTAATAAATTTTATTTGTAAGAACAATCATTTTTTATTTTAAAAATATATGATGATTTCTGTAAAATTACGAAATATACTTTTAATGGTACTCTAATTAAAAGTATGAATACTCTAATTAAGACTTTAAATAGTCAATTCAAAATTATGAATACATTGAATGCAAGCATGATAAGCTTGTGCCGATTAATTAAACTTCATAATCTACTATTTATGTTTCTAAAATAACAAGAGGGTAAATTAGTCACAATATAAAATATAATTATGTGAAGATAACATAGTATTATCACTACCCAAACATGTTGCCATTGCAACTGCAATCTCTTACATTAATTACTTGAAACAATTACGTTACAATTAATTACAGTACAATTTATTGTCAGAATTTTGAGCGAAAGTTATTGTTAATATTAGCTTATATAGACACGGCGTTTGGGTTTTATTGAAGTTACAAACAACCATTTTTCGGTAGGGAAAAGATCAAAATTTAATGAGATTCCGAAAAGAGGCTCCAAAAAAGAATTTAATTGAAATTATTAAATAACTAAAGTTTTTATTGAAGAAGGTAGATATGGATAAAAAAAGCATTATAATCATAACACAAAAAATGTATTGTAGAATAATCGATAGTTTATTTTAGTTCGGATAAAATATAACAAGAAAATAATTTAAATAGTATTTTTTTCTTTTTGAATGCACTTTTGATTTGTCTGACTTTGTACATAAATTGATTTGTCCCCAAATTGATTTATATGACAATAATAGAGTCAACAAAACTGCCAAATCATAAGAAATTTCGAAGACAATTCAATTTGACGTGCAAAATCAAACAAATCATAAGGTCATATAGTTCCGTTTAGAAAATGTCATTTGCATATGAATGATCTCAACTACGAAAAATATAACTTAACATGGATTTCGCATAAATAAGTAGATACACGTGCCAAAATAGGATATAATAAAATTAATTTATTTAATAGTAATTAAAATATTAAATAAAATATTATTATATTTGAAATGAATGTTATGGTGGAAAATTATTTTGAATATAAGTTTTTACTTTTACATAAGAACTAATAATAATATAAATAATGTTACATGATAATTTTAAAATCGTATTTTTAGTGTTTGTAATATTTCCTCCGTCCCATAATCGCATCTATAGTAAGGACTATATGTTTAGCTACAATCTATTTTTCCTATTGCTATGTTAGCATTTTAAATTTCAGCCAGAATATCTACAACAAAGTATCTCTACTTTCAGCCACATTTTTAGCTATAATTTCATCACTATTTTTCGTATTTTTCTTTTAGCTTTTAATTTAGAAAACAAATAACATAAATTAAAATCAAATATCAATAATAATATTTTTACTTAATAAAAATTCCTATATTAAATTTGAATTGTTACACATCCTATAAATAGAAGAAGAATGTAGGTAGCTAGAGATAGAATACTGTATTAAAAATTATACTCCCCCCGTCTCATTAAAAATGCAACGTTTTCTTTTTTTGTTTGTCCCATTAAAAATGAAACGTTTCCTAAAATAGAAACAATACTCTCTCTACTTTTTCATCTCTCTTACTTTACTCTCTCTTCATTAACTCACAAAACAACACTACATAAAATCCCGTGCCGAAACCCAAATGTTTCATATTTATTGGGACGGTGGGAGTATTAAAAACAAGAGTGGCTCGAAACGTTGTAATAAGGCAAGGAAAAAACTAGGCGGACCACCGCAGCTGCAGCTGAATTTTTGACGGCCTTGATTTGCGGCGGAGCAGCCGTATTTTGCAACCTTATTGTAAATGACCTAAAAATTGGAACTTAGCGGATGACATAAATTTTAATGCGAAATTGGTAAAATATGAAAGATAAAGAGAAAAATAGTTAAAATAGTATCAATAGATGGCAAGACTCACATCATTAATAATATTAGTATGATAAAAATGTTTTAACAAATAGAAAGTGGATTAATTGTATGAAAAAAAAAATATTTTTTAGGGATGAAGGTTATACAAAATAGATATAGACATTTACAATTTATAAGTTTGTTCGTGGATATATTCCTAAGTTAATAGACAAAAGTGATTAATTAATATTAATCATATTTTTACAAAATTAACAGCAAATGAAAAATATAGTTAAATTTAAAATAATAATTATTATAAATAAATGCACGACAACAAACACATACCCATTACTAAAATTGGAAACACTTTTATCTCTACTTTATTCTCTCTCTCCACTTAACAAAAGATGCATAAAATCTAGTACCACCCAAGGAAGGGGTTATCTTCCTTGGTACGAGGGAGTAATAATTTTCAGTACTTATGTCAAAACTTAAAAATAAGTTGGAATTGGAGTAAAATTGAATGAGTGATACCAAGATAGATATGAATAAGGACTGCCAATTTTTTACACAATATGATAATCCGACATGAACACGTACAAAGTTAACTCGACATGGACAAACAGTTTTTGGGGTTGTATCCTTATTGGATCGACTCAATAAGAACACGATGATTTCAGATTCGGTTCGGGTTGGGTTTGGATTTCATATATAATGTTTTGGTCATTATCGTGTTATGTCAAACTATAGTGTATAGTTACTTACTACTATAAACGGTAAGACTAACAATTTTTGACATGATACGATAATTCGAACGAACACACACGAAGCTAATGAGTTGGGACTTGATATGAATCTGACTATTTCAGATTGAGTTAGAGTTTGGTCTTATTGGATTGAGTCATTACAAGATTAACTCGATAATGAGCTAGAATAATTATTCCATAGAGATAGAAATGGTAATTTCAAATAAAATGACGAGGCCTAGGAAATAACTATATCAAAGCATAAGAATGAAATGAAGTTAGAAATTATGATTCAATTTGCTCCTTAATTATATCATACCATAGATCATGGACTCAAAATTATTGGATGCCCTGAATTTAGATCGAGATTAAGCCTGAGCCTACAATAGAGCTCTAGCTCTCATCACTCCCTCTTACTCTAATCTATAGTCTAATCTAACGCTAATTGGGGTAGTAAGTAGACTTTTTAGTTCATATTACAGCAAATCAAATTCCTTTCTGACACGAGTGATTCATATAGGTGGATGCATATAGTATTATATATATACATACATAAATAAATAGGGTGAGTAGTTGGAAGAAATATTAGTGCAGCAGTAAGTAGTGTGTGTACTTAGGTAAGTGTGAAGTGTAAAGTTTGCAATGGTATGCCTCTCTTATTTTCTCCCATCTTAATTGCCCACACCTTCCTCTCTTCATTCCTATTTCCTCCTCTCCACCAACATCAACCACCTCTCTCTCTCTCTGCATATACATATACATACACTATACATATATATATATATGTGTGTGTGTGTATGTTGTTGTAAAAAATAGAAGAGTCGCAAAAAAAAAAGGAAAGCATGGTTGACCAACGCTTCTCTCACTTGACATGCTCCGAAATTCCATACCATTTCCCGTATTTAAATCACCATTTGTTTTCCGTTGCAAATTTCTTCAGTTTTTATTAGTATTATTATAGTAAGCGCAGTTATTACAGTTGTATTATGGGAATAGAGCTCGTAATCTGCCACTCTTTTCTCAATAACATGACTATTTATATCCATATTCACACGCCCTTCTTTTCCCAGTGATCCCGCCGCCGGCAAATCTTCTCCCATGGAGTTCAGCAGCGGCGGCGACGACCCCGACTCCCACCGCGGCAAGAAGCGCTACCACCGTCACACCGCCCACCAGATTCAGCGTCTCGAATCGTCTGTGCCTCTTATCATTCTCCCTCCATGCACATCAAGAGTGCTTTTTTTTTAATGTTTTTTTCTTTCTTGGTTGCAGGATGTTCAAAGAGTGCCCCCATCCAGATGAGAAGACTAGGAGTCAGTTAAGCAGAGAGTTGAATTTGCATCCTCGCCAGATCAAATTCTGGTTCCAGAACAGAAGGACTCAAATGAAGGTGACATCTCTTTTACAATTCATCTAATCTCACTCTGACTCCGACTCCGACTCCGACTCCGACTCCCTCTGTTTTGAATGGTGTAGGCACAACACGAGAGAGCGGATAACTCTGCGCTGAGAGCAGAAAACGATAAGATCAGATGTGAAAACATAGCTATCAGAGAGGCCCTCAAGAATGTCATCTGCCCTTGCTGTGGAACCTCTCCTGCTTCTGAAGATCCCTATTTCGACGAGCAAAAACTGCGAATTGAGAACGCACATTTGAAAGAGGAGGTAATGAATTTACCTCTTTTCTCAATCTGTTTTAGCAGATTCTGAATTTTTGATTGATTTGCAGTTAGATAGAGTTTCTAGTGTTGCTGCAAAATACATAGGGAGGCCTATTTCACAGCTCCCACCAGTGCAACCCATTCATGTCTCCTCACTGGATTTATCCATGGCTAGTTTTGGGGGGCATGGGATTGGAGGCCCTTCCCTTGATCTTGATCTTCTCCACGGAAGCTCGTCGTCTGTGATTCCCACTTTGCCCTTCCCACAGTTGACCATTTCTGACATGGACAAGTCCCTCATGGCTGACATTGCAACCAATGCCATGGAGGAGTTGATTAGGCTCGTGCAGACCAACGAGCCCTTGTGGATCAAGGGCGCTGCTGATGGGAGGGAGACTCTCAATCTTGACAGCTACGAGAGGATCTTCCAGAGCCCTTACAGTCACATGAAGAATCCTGGTATTCGGATTGAGGCCTCGAGGGACTCTGGCGTTGTTATAATGAACTGTTTGGCATTAGTCGACATGTTCATGGATGTGGTTAGTTTCATTCGTTTCCCCTAATCTGACGCGAATGATCTGTTTTTAGTAATGTTGCTGAATTGTTGTTTGCAGAAAAAATGGATGGAATTGTTTCCTACAATTGTATCAAGAGCTAAAACTATTGAGGTTATATCATCTGGGATGCTTGGGAGTCAGAGTGGCACATTGCAACTAGTAAGGATGATTATATACTATTCCCTATTTAGGTCTTGTGCAGCATTCTTCGTCTCATAGATGTTTTCTGACAGATGTATGAAGAAGTGCAAGTTCTTTCAGCCTTGGTTCCAACAAGGCAGTTGTACTTGCTCAGATTCTGTCAGCAGATTGAGCAAGGCTTGTGGGCAGTAGTGGACGTATCATACGAAGTTCCTCATCAAGACAGCCAGTTTTCGTCTCCCTCCAAAGCGCAGAGGCTCCCATCCGGCTGCTTGATCCGAGAGATGCCTAATGGCTACTCTGAGGTAGGTGTGAGGCTGAGGCATAGATTTGATGAAATAAGTGGTGTTAGCTTACTAAATAGCATCTTTGATTGGAAACAGGTTACATGGGTTGAGCATTGGGAAGTTGAAGAGAAAGCACCAATTCACAGGCTTTACAGAGACCTAATCCACAATGGATTGGCATTTGGTGCAGAGAGATGGCTGTCAACTCTTCAAAGGGCATGCGAGAGATTCGCTTGCTTGATGGTGTCTGGAAACTCGCCTCGTGATCTTGGAGGAGGTAAGCCAGTCAGTTAGTCAGTCAGTGAGTCCCTAGTTTGTAGCAGCCTAAAAATGGATCGATCAATTTATGGTAAATGACAGTGATACCATCGCCTGAGGGGAAAAGAAGCATGATGAAACTTGCACAAAGAATGGTTAACAATTTTTGTGCAAGCATCAACCCTGCCAATGGCCAGCAATGGACCACACTCTCTGGTCTCAATGAGTTTGAGGTGCGAGCAACGCTGCACAAGAGCACCGATCCTGGCCAGCCAAGTGGAGTGGTGCTCAGCGCGGCCGCCACCATTTGGCTTCCCCTGCCTCCTACTAGTGTCTTCAATTTCTTCAGGGACGAGAGAACGAGGCCTCAGGTATGTATGTATGTATACAGAAATACATACAAATGTGGCTATGTTTCTAGTTTTGAATGTTAAAATAAAAGCTTTCAATCCCTTTTTCTTTGCAGTGGGATGTGCTTTCAAATCAGAATCCAGTGCAAGAAGTTGCCCACATTGTGAATGGCTCTCATCCAGGGAACTGCATATCTGTGCTAAGGGTATAAATTGCTTGATAAACTCGTTGTTTTGTATAGTTTTTTAGTAGTAGATTGACGTGTATATTGTTGAGTTTTACAGGGCTTGAACACGAGCCAGAACAACATGTTGATCCTCCAAGAAAGCTGCGTGGACTCATCGGGCTCAGTGGTGGTGTACTGCCCGGTGGATCTTCCAGCCATCAACATGGCGATGAGTGGGGAAGACCCATCCTACTTCCCCTTACTCCCATCGGGGTTCACCATATCCCCCGATGGGAGGGTCCAGGAGGGAGGGGCATCCACCAGCATTGGCAGTGGGTCCCTCATCACCGTGGTGTTTCAAATCCTCGTCAGCAACTTGCCATCTGCAAGGCTCAGCCCAGAGTCAGTCACCACTGTCAACAACCTCATAGGAAACACTATTCACCAAATTAAGGCTGCGTTGAATTGCTCCACTACTTGCTGATACCGTGCCACGTCAGCATTATGCATTGAATGC
The DNA here is from genome assembly GCF_004379255.2 of Salvia splendens. Lineage (NCBI taxonomy): Eukaryota > Viridiplantae > Streptophyta > Magnoliopsida > Lamiales > Lamiaceae > Salvia > Salvia splendens. The sequence continues at coordinate 12,546,062 of NC_056036.1, read as the reverse complement.
CGCGGTTGGTTGGGGAGTGTTAATGCAGTGAACATGATTCGTTGCTGTTGCTGTTGTAGCATGATTGATTATATAGGTCGGGAAGGGGTAGTAGTCAAGAACGCACCATATCGCTCGTTTTTTTGTCTCGTTTTAGCAAAGAAAATGGTGTATGGTTCGGGTATTGACTTCTGTTAATTAGATGACTTCGGTCTGAAATGGTTATGTTGATGGATTGAATTTGTTGGTTTGTCTGAAATTTGGACAGCTTTGAAACAAATTAATGTTGATGCAATATGATCATGTGTGGTCCAATGTAGAAATAAATACATCATCAGAGCATGGCTTTAATTTTTAAGGCATGGCAGTGGGGGGCATGCAATAAAAAATAGACAGGGTAGATTCACCTCTTTACCCCTAGAGCTCAAGGGAAGAAAATATTTGCAACTTAGGGGTAGGGGCCAGCACATCTGTATTTCCATACCCATCAATTTCATTTTCTGCTTCCGCAATTAAGTCTTTCCTTAGCTTTAGTCAGATAACGGTATTTTTATAGTCGTACGTGTTCATTTCAAATAATATTCTATTACCTTAAAATGGGATGGGATAATCTCAAACAATATTCTTAAAGTAAATGTGAAACTCATTAATTGTGTTACTAAAGTGTCTCTTAATATCCAGCAAAATTAAATTTAGCGACTTTATTATACGTTTAACACCGAAAAATGAATCCTCATTTAAATACTAGTACGAGTAGTAAATTTGGATATAACAAGTCATTCTCTTAGGCTAGGGAATTAAATTAAATGTGTAGAATTAGACGTAGTCCTTTACGATTTAGCGAAATTAAATGTGCAGTGTAACGCACATTAAATTGTATTGAAGATTTATGGAAAGCATTTTCGTGGCGACATTCACACCAAACGTGTATTACAGTTGGTGAAAATTAACATACCGTTTTTACGTTTTATACTTAATTAATTGCTGCCACTTTCAGTTTCTCTTTAGTTTTTCCTATTGTGGAAATTTATGCGAAATTATTGATCTCTTTTTTTCTTCTAAAATTAATCACATACCAATTAATTTGCCAATTTTTTACACTAATTACGTCTTAATGATCAAGTTCTTATATATGGAGTAATTTATATTGAGACTAATATTTTATTAATTTCCCATACTTTATTAGTGGTAATTTACCAATGTACTTGCCAACAAATTATTGTTTATTGTTTTTTAGAGGATCAACGGTGGTTCCCCATCTACCCCCGAGATGACTCGGACCCCCAACCTATAGGTTAGAGGTGAAGCGTCTTACCACCGAGACGTGCTTCGTTGTCTGGGTTGGGTATAGACGGTAAACTTGCCAGCCCCAAACATGGTACTTGGCTAGTAAACTATCACCCCCAAGGGAAATTAATCCCAAGTTACGTCTCCCAGGGGTCGAACTCGTGACCTCCAGGATGGACGCGGTATCTAAGCACCCTTTAGCGCTACGCCAAGGGGCTTGGATAAATTATTGTTTATTGTTGATCATCGACGGATTGTATGTTGATAAAATTTTCGACAGCAACGGTCGGTAAATTTTTTGGAAGTACTGGTAATATTTTCAACGGTGCCGTATCTCCACAAGTAATCAATTCATCGTGAGCTTGATTATGTACGTGGAAATTGAGTTACACACGATGTCGTATTCGGTTGAATTGAATCTTTGAGGACATAAGAAAACAATTTGAAATAATACAATTAATGCCGTTTTAATTTTACCATTATTGTCACGTACAACTAAACTTCATGTCAGTAAGTATCCACATAGCATTTAGTTGCAGCTGAAATTTCAACTCAAAAATCGATTTAGCAAAACAATTTATTCAGATTACAAACCAAATTTTGTATAAACTTGGTGTATTTAGAGGCAATTAATCCTCCGTAATGTTATATTTGTGCACACGTGATTATAATTTATCAAGGATAGAAATTATGTTACTACTAAATATAATCAAACATCGAGTGTAATTAATAAATCAAGGCGCCTGGACCATTGAAGTAATTAAGGACGAGGCACATTCCCTTTATATTATGTACATCTTCGAATTAATTGCAAGTTAGTTAATTGTTTTTAGTTGTTCTGACAAAATTAAATAATATTGAAACATCCTTAACCTAAGTCTGGGCCTAGGGTAGGGGAAGGGGGGGTAGGGGTCCATCCAACTTTGCAAATATCATTTTCTTATGCTCAACTATTCTATCAAAAAAAGTATAGCAGCACTAGAGAGATAGTAATGCACAAAACGTAGATTGCAAGTTGAAAAGTCTATGATATCCATGCATTCACATGGACAAACAGCAACTCACGTAGAAATGAATATATTGGTATCTCATTATTAAATATGTACTTGTGTTTGTTTATGAGTTTGAATCAGATAACTCAATCCTAGATAAATAATAATGTGATAATTAGTTATAGCCAATCCCATCCAACTAAAATAATCTCTCAACTTAATTTTAGATTATATTATTGGTACTATTTTATCTAGTAAACCGAACACCACCTAGTAGTACTAATTAACATAAGTCGATAGACGAATATGATGATGTGAATAAATAAACCATATAGCTAGATTAGATGGTGTTGCACAATGATCATTTAATAACATATGCCAAAGTCATTAAATGAGTGGATTTAAAGCTTTTTAGTAGTTGTTCATGTTGGACAGAAATAAAAAAGAGATCAAATCACAAGGGAATAATTCAAGGAGATATAAAATTGATATGGTAATTGGTAATTACCGTGTAATAGGCAATTAGAATTAGGGTAAATCTTTACCTTATTTTGTATAGTCCACACCCTATATAAAAGGATGTATACAATGAAATAAATCAAGTTGAATAAGAATTAAACCTTTGAACATGGTATCAGAGCATGGCTCGGAAAAAAAATCATCATAGCCCAAACATATACCTTTCGACCTAAGGCCAGAATCAAGACATGGCAGAAGAAGAAGAAACCGAAACCAAACCCAAACTCTCAGACGACCATAAACTGAGAGTAAGCCAGAATGTTACCGTCGCCATAAAGCTCAATGGAACAAATTATTCGTTATGGGCACGACTGATGAAGATTCAGATTGGAAGTAGGAAGGTACTCTGACACATCAACGACAATCCACCACCACCAGAACCAGGGGCGGCCGATTACATGGAGTGGGAGGAGACAGACTTAATCGTCTTCTCATGGATTCTGGACAATATCGAGACTGATATTGTTATCGATTTTGCCCACCATCAAACGACACAAGCACTATGGAAGAGCTTAGCCGTAACGTTCGAGAGCACGTCCGACCCCATCTTCCTGCTCTTTGATCTGGAAGAAAAATCAGAGAACGTTAAACAAGGGGAACAAAGCCTTGAGACATATTGGCGTCACTTAGATGGAACATGGATTGATGTAGATCGAAGCCAAGAACAGCCAATCACGTGTAGTGACAAAGGGGTAGGACAATTCCGGCGATACATTGAAATACGACGGTTGTTCAAATTTCTGACCGGCCTCAACCCAAGATACGACCAGATTAAGCGAGAAGTCCTCAAAGATCGACCATGGCCCTCAGTGGAGGTCGCGTACGGCTGGATAAAGAGGGAAGCCGCACGGCTGAAAATCATGCTGGCAACCACCGTCGAACCAGTTGGCGCAACTAACAAAACAGTATCCTCATCGGGAAGTATCGGGCTCGGATTTGCAGCCCGAAATCAACAACGGAGTGGACCGCCACCTCATTGCATCGCAACACCAACCGCCCCAAATCACCAGCCATTCAAGCAAGATAAATCGAAACTTTGGTGCTCTCATTGTGGAAAACACAAACACACCAAGGAATCGTGTTTCCTTCTCGTCGGATTCCCGAAATGGTGGGACGAAAATAAAAAAGCCAAGGCAAAATTGGCGATTGGTATGACCGAAGGTGGAGGAGGCTTATTACCAGTGACCGGAGCGGGCAACCAGGAGGTCGCCGACGCTCACGTCCGACAGGAGAACAGGGGCAGAGCGATTAGGGAGGCGACAGTCGTCGAATTCAGGAGAGGCGACTGGACTTTTGGAGGTAAAGGGTTAGGGTTTTTTAATCCTAACCCTATTTTGTTTTTTGCAAATAACTCCTCCAAGTCTGTGAATTCTCAGATTTTACCCCATGACATGCCTACAAGTTTTGGTTTATCACACAATGCACCCCTTGATGAAACTAATATGCAATTGAGGTCTTTAGGAGTTAAAAATGTAAAAAATGACCCCACAATTTCAGAAAAATCCTTTGTTAGCCCTAATTACTTTGCTCCCCTTGAAAACGTCCATATTGTGTGCATGGCCCAAAAATTACAGAGTAATACTGAAAGTGGGTGGATCTTTGATTGTGGGGCCACAGATACCATGACTTATGATAGGGGAGATTTCTCTACTTTTAATGAAGCAACTAAGAGCCAAATTCAAACTGTTGATGGGGAATTGACGTCTGTAAATGGAAGTGAAACTATTGAAATATCTCCGAATCTGAAACTCACGAATTGTCTTTATGTGCCCAAACTGTCTCACAAACTAATGTCTATTAGTCACGTGACTAAGGAGCTGAATTGTACTCTGCTGATGCATCCGAACTTCTGTGTTTTACAGGATATCAGGACGAGGAGGATAATTGAGCGTGGCACTGAGCGTCAAGGCCTCTATTATATGGATGAGATGGCTCACCAAGGTGGCGCCGTGATGCTTGCTCACTGATCTGCTGATAGAGAAGCTTGGTTGTGGCACCAAAGAATGGTCATCCTTCTGCGGGTTATTTTAAATTGTTTTTTCCAAAATTTTCCCATCTTAAAGACATTTCTTGTGAGTCTTGTGTTTTGGCTAAGAATCATATACAGTCTTTTAAATCCAGTAATACGCATGTTAAAAATATTTTTTCCCTCGTTCATGCTGATGTGTGGGGCCCTGCGCCTATTACTGGTGATCATGGTTTTAAATATTTTCTCGTCTTTGTTGATGATTGCACTAGAATGACTTTGGTATATTTTTTGCGAAATAAATCTGAAGTTTTTGAAAAATTTGTCTTTTTTTAAAAATGATTCAAACACAATTTCACAAAACTATCTCAGTTCTTAGGTCGGATAATGGTAGGGAATTTGTCAATAAGGACATGGAAGACTTTTTTAAGACACACGGGTTAATTCACCAAACCACATGCCCTTATACACTGGAACAAAATGGGGTAGCTGAGAGAAAAAATAGAATTCTTCTTGAAATAACTCGAGCTTTGTTTTTTGACTCAAACGTCCCAAAATTTCTTTGGCCCGAAGCTGTTGCTACCTCAGTATATCTTGTTAATCGTCTTCCTATAAAAATACTTGACATGAGAACACCCCTTCAAGTTCTTTCAAAAATTGACAAAAATTCCTGAACCTCTTATTCTTCCGCTTAAAATTTTTGGATGCTCTTTCTATGTGCATATTCCGAAACACGAGCGAGCAAAATTTTCTGCAAGTGCCGTGAAATGTGTCTTTCTTGGATATGGAATTAATTAGAAGGGGTATCGATGCTATGATCCGTCATCTAGGAAAATAATCACCACTATGAACTGTAACTTTCTTGAATGTGAATATTTCTATCAAACCCAATTTAGAGGTCAGGGGGGGAGTAGGAATAGCCTAAGGGATATGAGTATTGTTGTACCTCCAAGTTGGTTGGTGCCTCAACCAAGCAACTCAGAGGAGAAACTAACAGAACAAGCTAGCGCCATCGCCGAGCAGGTCATATCTACTATAGACCCTCCTTAGTCAACCACACCTCAGTCCAATTCTCCTCCAGTGATATCTGAGGTAAATCCTGAACCTGATCCTGAAAGTACAGTTATTACTTCTGACAATTTTGGTATAGATGAAGTCATCGCTATCGATGGGGATACAGGTCGATACATTCTTCCCCAATGTAGCACTCGAGGGATTCCACCCAAGAGGTACAATCCAGAGAAGATAGGGGCTAAAAGCAAATACTCAGTGGCTAATCTTGGTAAAGCCAATCTCACAGAAATGGCTAGAGCATTAACAACCGCTCTGTATGAAGAAGAAGAGATTCCTCAAACCGTTGAAGAGGCTATGAAAGTGCCTCATTGGAAAAAGGCGATGATGGTAGAAATTAATGCACTAATGAAAATCAAGACATGGGAAGTATGTGTGAAACTAGAAGGTGTGCTAGCTGTGGGTTGCAGGTGGGTCTTCACCATAAAAAGGAGACCAGATGGGTCGATTGAGCGATATAAGGCAAGGTTGGTATCAAAGGGGTACACTCAGACATATGAAGTCGATTATGCCGATACTTTCTCACCAGTTGCCAAGATGAACACAATCAGGGTTCTCTTCTCTATTGCGGCCAACAAGGAGTGGCCTTTACACCAGTTTGATGTTACTAATGCCTTCCTACATGGTGAACTTTCAAAACCAATCTATATGGAGGTCCCACCCTGTTTCTCTGAAGACTTTGAAGGTGAGAAAGTATGCAAGCTCAAGAAGACGTTGTATGGGTTGAAGCAGTCGCCTCGAGCTTGGTTTGGGAGATTTACCGAGGTAATGAAGAAGTATGGGTATCGACAGAGTAATTCTGACCACACTCTGTTTTTGAAGAAAAGGGAAGGAAAGATCACCTGTCTTATCATCTATGTAGATGACATGATTCTTATTGGCGACGACGAAGAAGAAATCAAGCAGCTAAGACAGAATCTATTTTCAGAGTTTGAGATGAAGGACCTTGGACTACTAAAGTATTTTCTGGGGATAGAAGTATTGAGGTCCCAAAAGGGAATTTTCATTAATTAGAGGAAATACGTTCTTGACTTGTTGGCAGAGACTGGAATGTTGGACTGCAAGCCAGCAGATACTCCTATGGCTTAAAACCATGGCTTGCAGATAGTAGAAGGAACAGAACCCACTCATCGTGCAAGATACCAACGTTTAGTTGGGAAGTTGACCTACTTGTCCCATACTAGACCTGACATAGCCTATGCAATTGGAGTTGTAAGTCAATTTATGCACAAGCCCCAAGCAGCCTATTGGGAAACAACACTACGGATCGTTCGATATCTGAAGGGAACACCCGGACATGGAGTAACGTTCAAAAAGCATGGACAGATGAACATATACGGATACACAGATGCTGATTGGACAGGAAATTCGAATGATCGAAAATCAACTGCAGGGTACTTTACATTTGTTGGCGGCAATCTAGTCACCTGGCGAAGTAAAAAACAAAATGTGGTAGCTTTGTCAAGTGCTAAGGCAGAATTTCGAGGGATCAAAAGTGGTTAACTGAGATCCTGTGGCTAAAAAAGATAATGACCGAGTTGGAGTTGATGTCCCAGGACCCTGCAAACTGTTCTGCGACAATAAGACAGCCATCAGTATATCTAAGAACCTAGTGCAGCATGATCAGACAAAACATGTTGAAGTAGATCGACACTTCATTAAAGATAACATAGAGGCGAAGGTCGTGGAACTACTATTTGTCAGATCTGAAGACCAACTAGCTGATATTCTCACCAAGGCTGTGGACTCAAGAAGTTTCCATGAAGTATTGGGCAAGTTAAGTATGGACGATCCCCTTACTTAACTTGAGGGGGAGTGTTGGAAAGAAATAAAAAAGAGATCAAATCACAAGGGAATAATTCAAGGAGATATGAAATTGATATGGTAATTGGTAATTACCGTGTAATAGGCAATTAGAATTAGAGTAAATCTTTACCTTATTTTGTATAGTTCACACCCTATATAAAGGGATGTATACAATGAAATAAATCAAGTTGAATAAGAATTAAACCTTTGAACAGTTCATGTACCAAGATTGATCTTGACGTAGCATGCATATGAAGTTTTTAGATGTGTGTTTTCTGCACTAATTTTGAGTTAGGTAGGGCGTTCTATTTATGAGATTTGCTCATTTAATAATCGTGTCACACTATGTGGTGTTGTATTTTTGAATTCTACAAATGGTCACTTATGTATTGATGAGCCATTAATACCCTACCCGATAATGAGTGTATCTGTTATTTAACCGATCGCGTAAGTATATTTCACTTTATTTATCCAAAAATGCATGATGAAATGTTGCACATTGCAAGTGATATTACCACTCTACGAGATGTGTATTGTTACAAAATCACAAGTAGATATACTGAAGTAGATTTATTTATTTATTTCGAATCTCTACGTTGTAATCCGGATCCTGGTGTGTTCATTACAAAGACCCCTTAAAGGATGTCTGGATCCAGATTATTGGGTCGGGTCGGGTCGGGTCATCCCCATATTCGTGCAGAACTGCGGATTATCATATGAGTCTTGGGCTTGGTATTGGGCAAGACTCAAGTCATACAAAAAATCAATATAACAAAACCAAATTTCATGATATACTAATTAAAAATGTGCATATGAACAATTATACACCCACAAATAACACTATCATATTCCAATTAGTACGCGACTGTTATTAACTATGGTATCATATTAAATTCGACAACAATTCATCAAGTACAAAATGCTCTATTAGCAAGAAATTAGTGGGTTGTCTCACGTAAGTGTCTCAAAAGAATAAAAACTAGATCCTATAACTTTTTCTAAAGCAATATCGTAATTCAAAAAAGGTTACTCTCTTTTTTTCGTTAAAATGTCCACAACCACTACTTATGGGCATTCAATGAGTAACTCAACATAAAAATTTTGGTTTGAACTCAAACGTTTCAATCACAATGTGGCCACAAGTGAGCTGTGAACTTCTTAAAGAAAAGAATATATTTCCAACACATTAAAAGAAATACTTTCCCTCCACTTTTTAAATTGGTAGGGCAATTAAAGGAGGCAAACTCCTGTGAAATTTTACCTGTTTTAAAAAGTGAATTCGTTTCTTCAAGACAAGTTTCTCTTCCCCTCAATCAGCTCAAAGAATGTTCTTTTCTCTTGGGGCTTCCATCAGCAATTTGCAGCAGCCTTCTCAATTATTCCAACATGCATCTCAAAACACATGTCATTTTCATCTCCTATATAAGCTATCCCACAATCATGTCCGAAAAACAGATAACCCTACAAACTTCCCTTCTTACAAAGACACCTTTCCAGTCTTTCATCAAGTGTGATGGCTTCAGCTGCTGCAGTGGATACTATGCCCGATGCATTGAGGCAGAGCCGGTACCATATGAAGAGATGTTTCACTAGGTATACAAATATATATAAATGATCCGTGTAGATGGCTCTTTTACTGTGTTGTGAGGATTTCTGACCTTGTTGGCTTTCTTCGAAATTGAAGGTTTACTGAAAAGGGAAGAAGGCTGATGAAGCTCCAGCATTTGCAGGAGGAGATAGAGCAGACCATTGAGGATAAGGCGGAAAGATCCAAAGTTATGGAGGGTACACTTGGTGATATCTTGAACTCGACGCAGGTAAGGGTGGTGGTTTTGCACATTTCTGTACCTTTTTGTTATCCTGCTCCTGGGCCACATTTCTAGGAGCTGATACTCGAGGCTCTAGCATAATGAGATCTGCTTCCAAGTACTAAGTATTCATCTTCGACATTAATATGCAGGAAGCAGCAGTCGTGCCACCATATGTTGCCTTTGCAGTAAGGCATAATCCTGGCATTTGGGACTATGTGAAGGTGGAAGCTGACAGTCTTTCTGTTGAAATAATCACATCAACAGATTATTTGAAGTTCAAAGAAATGATATATGATGAGAACTGGTGAGTACCTGATAAACCTTAAGTCTTAATTTGTAGAGGATTTTTCCCAGAGCTTGCAAAAATAATGTTTTTATTTTCCACAGGGCAAATGATGAAAATTCTCTAGAGATAGATTTTGGAGTATTTGATATTGGCACTCCAAAACTGACTCTATCGTCTTCAATTGGGAATGGGCTTGGATACGTCTCTAAATTCATGACATCGGTGCTTGGTGGGAAACCTGAGAGCGCAAAGCCTTTGGTTGATTACCTGTTAACTCTTGAGAGAAATGGAGAGGTAGGGGAGTTGATCAGACAGAACCTGCAGAACGAAAAGATACTTATTACATCCATAACTGTTTTGGAAATTCCTTTTGCAGAAGCTTATGATCAATGAGACTATTGATACTGTTATGAAGCTTCAAGAAGCATTGGTAATTGCAGAAGTTTTCGTATCTGCAATGCCTAAGGACACTCCATACCAGAATTTTGAGCAGAAGTAATGACCTCATTTTCTTTACATAGTCCATATTTTCTAGAATGAGAAGGGGAAAAATAAATTGAAATATAACTTCTTCAAATCTATACATTCTCCAGGCTTAAAGAATGGGGATTTGAGAAAGGGTGGGGGGATAATGCAGAAAGAACTAGGCAAACAATGAGGATACTCTCAGAGATAATGCAAGCACCTGATCCTGCAAACATGGAAGCATTTTTCAGTAGGCTTCCGGTCATATACAATGTCGTTGTCTTCTCTGTTCACGGCTACTTTGGACAAGCAGATGTCTTAGGCTTACCTGACACTGGCGGCCAGGTGAACATTCCATTTGTTTTATTAGTCAAGAGTAGTACTTTTCAGTGTGAACTATGCTGATCAAGAAATACGTCAACAGGTGGTTTACATCCTTGATCAGGTGAGAGCTATGGAGGAAGAAATGTTGCTAAGAATAAAGCAGCAAGGTTTGAATGTCAAGCCCCAGATTTTAGTGGTGAGTGTATTGATAAAATAGTAGCTAAAGTGACGTTTTGATAATCTTTGGGAACGTCACTAGAGGTGTAGATGGCTAAAGCTGTTTTGTGCGTGTTTATGCAGGTCACTCGTCTAATCCCGGATGCAAAAGGAAACAAATGCAATCAAGAAATGGAGCTTATTGAGGGCACAACACACTCCCACATTCTCAGGGTTCCATTCATTACTGAGAAAGGAGTTCTTGGACCATGGGTGTCTAGATTTGACATTTATCCTTACCTGGAGAGATATGCTCAGGCAAGCTCTCAACACGAACTACACTGAAACGAGTTTCTTACCATGAACTAATCAAATTCTATGTGTTCTTTCATGGCTCTAGGATGCATCAGAAAAGATTGTTGAGCTAATGGAAGGAAAGCCCGACCTTATAATTGGAAACTACACAGATGGAAACTTAGTCGCTTCTTTAGTGGCTAGCAAGCTGGGAGTGACTCAGGTAAGCATTTAAACAACTTCTACTGCAATGTGAGTGGGGTTATGTATGTGTTTACGACTTCTAAAAGAAAATAACATCCATATATGTACATGTCCTTGATCCTAGGGAACGATTGCTCATGCTTTAGAGAAGACAAAATATGAAGATTCAGATGTCAACTGGAGGGACTTGGACTCAAAATATCACTTCTCCTGCCAGTTCACAGCTGATCTCATAGCAATGAATGCCGCAGACTTCATAATCACAAGCACATATCAAGAAATTGCAGGAAGGTTAGAAAGCTTAAGAGTTTTTCAGAATCTTACATTACCAGCAAGTAGAAAGTTTAAGGTTGCCATTTACTGATCTTTCAACCTTTCAGCAAGAAACGGGCAGGACAATACGAAAGCCATGTTTCGTTCACAATGCCAGGGCTTTATAGGGCAGTTTCAGGCATTGATGTATTCGATCCCAAGTTCAACATTGCCTCCCCGGGAGCCGATCAATCTGTCTACTTCCCGTCCTCTGAGAAACAGAAGAGATTCACGAAATTCCAATCTGCCATCGAGGAACTGGTCTACAGCAAGGTGGAAAACGACGAGCACATGTAACTCTATAAACTTGATAAAGATAAATAAACTCATTCTTCTCCCAAAATCATCCAACTGAAAAACTAACTTTGTATGTCTTGGCCAGAGGATATCTTGCAGACAGAAAGAAACCAATCATCTTCTCAATGGCAAGGCTAGACATTGTCAAGAACATTGCAGGACTAACTGAGTGGTATGGCAAGAACAAGAGGCTCAGAAACTTAGTAAACCTTGTCATTGTAGGTGGATTCTTTGATCCATCCAAGTCAAAGGACAGGGAAGAAATGGCAGAAATCAAGAAGATGCATGCCCTCATTCAGAAATACCAACTCAAGGGCCAGCTAAGATGGATAGTAGCTCAAACTGACAGATATCGCAATGGTGAGCTATACCGTTGCATTGCAGACACGAAGGGAGCTTTCGTGCAGCCTGCATTGTACGAAGCATTCGGCCTGACAGTGATCGAAGCCATGAACAGCGGACTGCCCACATTTGCAACCAATCAAGGAGGGCCAGCAGAAATCATAGTTGATGGGGTCTCAGGCTTCCACATCGATCCCAACAACGGAGATGAGTCCAGCAACAAGATAGCTGATTTCTTCGAGAAATGCAAAGCGGATAGCAGATACTGGAACAAAATGTCTCATGGTGGCCTCAGACGAATTAATGAATGGTAATACACGCAGCCCTCTCGCTTGCACATTTACACAAACACATTGTGATCACATCTAAAATACCCATCTTTGCTCCCACGCAGCTATACATGGAAGATCTATACAAACAAAGTTCTCAACATGGGATCAGCCTATGGATTCTGGAAACAGCTAATCAAAGACCAAAAACAAGCGAAGCAACGATACATTGACATTTTTTACAATCTCCAGTTCAGGAAATTGGTGAGTTTACCAAAATTCAAAACCCTCATATTCTTCACCAACTTAACTTTTGGATGAGTACGGTTTTTAATAAGCTTGGTAAATTTGGTAGGCCAAAAATTTGTCGATCAGCGAAGAAACCAAACCGGCAACTTCATCGAAGACTCCAACACCCAAACCGGCGGCGCCAAAACAAGAACCGGAGCCACCAGCTATAGCTCCAGAGCCCAAACCGGAGGATGAAGACACAACTTCGACGGCTATTGAGAGGTTGGGAAATTCGAGAGCATCACCATGCGCTTGCCACTGGTTTTGCCTGTGCATCTCTTCCGCCATTGTTATGTATGCTTTGTTCAAGATGTATTCGATGATCAAATGATCAAATGATCAGTTTCTCTCTTTCTTTTCTAGCTTACTAGAATAATCTTCTTTTTCTTCTTGAAATAAATTGTTTCTGAAATAAAATTGAGGGAAGTAATTATGTAATTTTGTAAAAATAAAGCTGGAGGGAAAATATGGTTGATTCATTTTTACTCTGTTCGTCGTTATTTGCAATATCGCCTCTCAAAGGGGCGAATTTGGGTTTTACTCAAACTTTAGGGGCTCTAAATTAAATTATATCAACAAATTGAGTGCCTAATCGACTCAATCGCCAAACAGAAGATTAGCCGGAGAAGATGGCCGCTCCCGCTCTCAGTCACCGCATTCTACCGCGTCGATTTCTCACACCACAGCCGGTATCTTCAGTTACGTTGGTAGTGCTTGAATCGAAAAGATGGTTTCATCCTACATTCCCCTCTCTGTTATCCATCCACAACAATCCTCCACACTTTCCCCCAAATTTTAATTTTCGCGTATCTTCATGCCTTGATTCTCCTTCGTCAACGCCAAGAACTAGATTGAATCCTTCTAAAAGGCTATTCGTTAGTGGTGAGTTGTTACTCATTATCTATGCGGCTGATTTCGTGGATAATTTTGAATTTGAGTGCTTCAATTTTATAATACTGACTTATGATTGAGTATCTGTATCATCAATAAGAAGCCATTTTTTATAAATTCAGTATTTTTATACCAGAAAGCATATGTTAGCAAATCAGCTGCATATTATTTGATAATGAATACGAGATAGAAAAATCAAGTAAGCATGGTTTTATTGTACGCTAATGTTCTTGAAAGATTACACTATGTGCATCCCAGATGTTTGATTTATTGTCTTGCTCTACAGGTCTCTCATTCCGGACAACGGAGGAGAGTCTAAGAAACGCATTCAAAAACTTTGGTGAACTCATTGAAGGTGAAAAGATTATTTTTAAACTCGATTTAGTTTTTGGATTCTTTTTTTCGAAATCAATAATCCTGGTGAATTTTGTTAGTTGTGATAAAGGATGATATGTGTTGGTTATTGTAGTAAAGTTGGTGATGGATAGGATAGCGAATCGGCCTCGAGGTTTTGCATTCCTGCAATATAAGACGGAGGAGGAATCCAATAAAGCTGTTGAAGGAATGCATGGGAAGGTTCAGTCTTACTTCTCAATCTCATTCATCAACTCCTCCTCTCTGAAACATTAGATTTCGATACAAACGAGCCTTGTTTTCTTGAGCTACCGACCATCTTCTTGCATTTGAGAATAGGGTAAATTCTTGAAGATAGGTGTGTGTTATTAGAAATTTCAGAAATGCATAGGAACAAATACAGAAATGTATGATAATATTTTACATATTCCATTCATTTAGATTTATTCCTATGTAGGATCTAAAAGCATAAGCTGGTAGAGTGAAATATGATTTTGATGCACAACATTCATGAAAGTAAGTGGGAACAAAAATCTATGGTTTTTAATTTCATCTGATCATTTTGCCTCTCAGAATAATGCAGTTGGTGTTGCAATGTACTGGTAAAGACACAAAGTAACTAACCGGCCTTGTCTGATTTTGACTCGTCTGCAGTTTCTGGATGGGCGGGTTATCTTTGTTGAGGCAGCAAAGCCTAGGGCCGAACATGGGCAAGAGACGAAGCAGCAGAGCCCCAGGCAGAGGTGAAGATGATACCAGTGCTTGGCCGGGCCAGACAAGGCGACAGCGTGCTGATCAGAATGTCGTCACGCCCCACTTGTGATCAAGGTGTATATGATGAGGTTAAGTGTTACATCTTTGCCTTCTCCATGTTCTTCACAACCTTGTTCGATTACTCCTACATTGTAATTGCATTCAAATATTACTTCACCAATGTATCCAAAACTAATATAACAGGCTAGTATGACTGCATTTGTCGACTAAACAACAAACGCACAACAGTTGCGGGTCTCGAACAGCAAGAGCGGATGTAGGAAAATATCGCAGACGGAGCTAAAATAAAATTTCAGGAAAAATACTAAAAGCATAAAAACAAAAAGAAGCGAAATTTCAGATAGCTAAGTTTCAACGTCGGCAGTTAAAAACAACTAGTGTTATCACTCGTGCTATGCACGGGACAAATGATTTTCAAATAATAAAAATATATTAATGGCTAAATATATTAAAATAAAAAGTTAGAGTGGAGAATATGAATATAATAAGACAAAGGATAAATTAGAAATATGCTTCCATTTCAGAAAATGTAATAAGACATTAGAAAAATATGTGTTATAGTTGAATAAAGGAAGCATATGGTATATAACACTTTATTAGATGTATTTATATCCGTACACTATATATTTGGAAAACACAAAAGTAAAAAATTCTGTATAAATTTGATCATGATAACATAGTACTCCCTCCGTCCACTATAAGCGATTAACATGTTTTTGGGGCATCCCACTGAAAATCTATTAAAATGGTAAATGACTCCACTACTATGTAATGTGCCAAAATGATAAAATGACTCCACTACTATGAAACGGATGAAGTAGATTTAAACTCAATAAAATATGAGTGTTAATGAGTTAGTTGAGAGTGAGGTCCACTACAAAAGATGGTAAAAGTAAAAAGTGATAAATTTTTAGGGTCGAACAAAGTGAGAATAAGTGACAAATTTTCAGGAATATGGACAGTAGTATTTTTTTATAGAATTTTACTAATTCAAGAGATTTGGTGTATTTAAAGAATTTTCACAAGTTAATATATGAAAATATAAACAAAATTTGCAAACAATTGAGTATGTGTTAATAACGAAATAATTTTACTTCCAGGTATTAATTACTTTGAATTTACGTTAGATAATTTATTTATAATTAAGTTTCAATTATATATGCATCTTTCAATAAAATTTAGAAGAACCACTTTTCTATAAAACTACTCGAATTCATCAAGTTAAAGATTTATTTTACTATATATAACAATTTCCAATAATTATACCTATATTTTAAAATTAAAAATCTAATAAAAGACAAAATAATAATATACAAATTTAATTACAAAAGAGAATTTAAATTAAAAGATATTATCATTACATTTAAAACATAAATATAATGATAATATAGCCATAAAACCAATTTGGAACTCTAAATTTTTATAAATTTTTAATCATAAAATTCAACACAAATAAAGCCCAAATAATACACTTCATAAACTAAAATACCAACACAAATAAAGCCCAAATAATACACTCCTTAAACTAAAATACCAACACAAATAAAGCCCAAATAATACACTCCTTAAACTAAAATACCAACACAAATAAAGCCCAAATAATACACTCCTTAAACTAAAATACCAACACAAATAAACCCAAATAATAGTACTCCTTAAACTAAAATACCAACACAAATAAACCCAAATAATAGTACTCCATAAATTAAACCCTATATGAAAAAGCGGCGCCTCCCTCTCCCCCCAAATCGGCGCTGCACTCTCACTCTCATCTCCCTCTTTCTCTCTCAATTGGAGGAATTGACTCGTGCATCGCCACCACGCCGGCAAGCCCATCAACCTGCATCGCCGCCACGCCTTCCGCACTGCCTCGCCGCTCCTCCATTGCCCTTCCTCTGCCGGTCTCCTTGTCCGTACTTTTGCAGAAAATGACGTCCGACGATGAGGGAATAGAGAGAGTTGTGCCTTAGGGTGTATTGTAGAACGGCAGCTGATTCTCCCAACACCCACTCCACCGGTCTGCTCGCCCGGAGAAGACAGCCGAGGACGCGGCTATCTCGGAGTTTGATCCCCACCGCGGCTGCTACTCGCCATCATCAAACGCCATCGTCTCCTGCAGCAGGTCGTTGGTCCGGATTCGTGAGCAGCATCGCGCAGCCGCAGACTTGCAGCCTTGCCGCCGATCAGATCTTTTCACCTTCTTTTTCTTCTTCTCATCTTTCTCTCTAATTGCATTGAAGTATTGTTATTTGTTTCTGTGTTGGGATATATAGAGATTTTGTTTGTATTGGTTTATATAGAAATTTGGTAAATAGTTTAAAGATTGGCTGGTACGCTTTGTCTATACTTGCAAGATTACAGCTTTTTATTTCTTGAAAATCGTAGCACAACTGTTATTCACTCAATTTTTCTCTCTTGGAAACCGCTGAAAATATAGGCTGCAGTATAAAAAAAAAAAAATCAGAAAATAAACTCCAAATTTAGCCAACTGGATTTACCCAAAGTGCCCTCTCACATACTGTAATTTTTTCCCGCCAAAAGGGGTAAATTTGTCTTTTCATTGAACCGGTACTTTAGATTATGATAGATGATAGATTGCATGAATCCGAATCGAATTCTATTTTAGCAAGAAAATGTCCGGAAACACAATTGTATGCAAAAAATCTTCTTTCTTAGTGTTGCTCCAAAAAATCTTGGAGATGCTCTTACAAAATATGCTGTACTTATATTCCCTGCCATAAATTGAGTATGCAATCACTTTAATCGTAAGTATTCAATCACTTAACTTTTCATTTATAGTCCTATTGAAAGAGATCTTCACGTTATTCACGACGATGAGCAACAAGTAAAAAGAAAAAAAAAAGTTTGGCATATGATGCTGCCAAAAAAATTCGTGATTAATTATTTAGATCCATCCAGACCATTCGCACAGTTAGAAAAGCACATTTTTTAATCACATTAGTAGTAGTAGGGCCAAAAGGAATCAATTTATACAAGACAAACTCTAGAGTATGTGTTACTTTTATTACTTGATTAGAATAAATATTATGAGAAAAAATGTGCGTGTATGTAATCAAATGAGATCCTGTATAAGTTTCTTTTTCTTATAAAGTCTCTCGTCCATTTAACTGTACAATTTGATTTTTGCATGTAACGAGTAGACTTAATTAGATACATGAAGGGCATCCTCAAGAAAAGAGAAAGAATAAATTAAATTAAATATATTGATGGGAAAATGACGAGTGGCGAGTTAGAATGGCACGTTACAGAAGTAGCTTGCTACATGGCCTTCTCAGAGCACTTTGAAATATAATATTATAGTTTATATATATGTGCGTGTGCGTGTGCGTGTGCGTGTGCGTGTGTGTGGGATTGACGAATCATCATGGTATTGAGCAAGACCGCAGGCGACGCCGACGAGAATCTACGGTGCACTTTTCCCTTCCCCGGTTGAAGATTCCAGAAGGGTGGATGCCGAAGGAGGCTGCCTATCAGATTGTGAAGGATGAGTTAATGCTGGACGGCAACCCTCGCCTCAACTTGGCCTCTTTTGTCACCACTTGGATGGAACCCGAGTGGGATCAGCTCATCATGGCCGCCTTCAACAAGAACTATGTCGACATGGATGAGTATCCTGTCACCACCGAGCTTCAGGTTTCATTAATTCCCCCTCCATCCTCTTGTTTCCACAGATTAATTAATTAATTAGTTGTTCATTGCAGAATCGGGTGAGGCCGTGGAGCTTGTAGACGAGAACACCATCTGCGTTGCAGCCATTCTAGGATCCACTCTCACCGGAGAATTCGAGGATGTGAAGCTGCTAAATGAGCTCCTGAGAAAGAAGAACGAGGAGACGGGTTGGGACACCCCCATCCACGTTGATGCTGCCAGCGGAGGCTTTTCTTTATCCCGACCTTGAATGGGACTTCCGTTTACCTCTGGTGAAGAGCATCAATGTGAGTGGCCACAAATACGGCCTTGCCGGTGTTGGCTGGGTTGTCTGGAGGAGCCACCAGACGACCTTCTTTTCCATATCAACTACCTTGGATCTGATCAACCTACTTTCACCTTCAACTTCTCCAAAGGTCACCCACATTTAATATTGCCACCTTTTGATAGAAATTTCATCCGAAAACTAATTGGTGCTAGATAGAGCGACCAATTACACTTTTATAGTTTCACTCTCTCTTTACACCGATGTTTAATATTGTTATATTTTCTTTCATTTGCTAACACTTTCACCTCTCTTTTTTTGCAGGTTCTAGCCAGATCATTGCCCAGTACTATCAATTCATAAGACTTGGTTTTGAGGTACTTTTCCTTATTAACATATCCTTATATTTCATCAGTTCTTCTCCATTATTATTTGTTAGTTCTTGATACTCCCCATGTTCTGCTGTAAGCGAAACATTTCTTCCGGGGACGAGATTTAAGGAAATAAACTGTAGAGAATAAAGTAAGAAAAGTAAAAAGTGAATAAAGTAAATATACTTGTAATTGTCTTATATATTGATGGGAAAATGACGAGTGGCGAGTTAGAATGGCACGTTACAGAAGTAGCTTGCTACATGGCCTTCTCAGAGCACTTTGAAATATGATATTATAGTTTATATATATGTGCATGTGCGTGCGCGCGTGTGTGGGATTGACGAATCATCATGGTATTGAGCAAGACCGCAGGCGACGCCGACGAGAATCTACGGTGCACTTTTCCCTTCCCCGGTTGAAGATTCCAGAAGGGTGGATGCCGAAGGAGGCTGCCTATCAGATTGTGAAGGATGAGTTAATGCTGGACGGCAACCCTCGCCTCAACTTGGCCTCTTTTGTCACCACTTGGATGGAACCCGAGTGGGATCAGCTCATCATGGCCGCCTTCAACAAGAACTATGTCGACATGGATGAGTATCCTGTCACCACCGAGCTTCAGGTTTCATTAATTCCCCCTCCATCCTCTTGTTTCCACAGATTAATTAATTAATTAGTTGTTCATTGCAGAATCGGGTGAGGCCGTGGAGCTTGTAGACGAGAACACCATCTGCGTTGCAGCCATTCTAGGATCCACTCTCACCGGAGAATTCGAGGATGTGAAGCTGCTAAATGAGCTCCTGAGAAAGAAGAACGAGGAGACGGGTTGGGACACCCCCATCCACGTTGATGCTGCCAGCGGAGGCTTTTCTTTATCCCGACCTTGAATGGGACTTCCGTTTACCTCTGGTGAAGAGCATCAATGTGAGTGGCCACAAATACGGCCTTGTTTATGCCGGTGTTGGCTGGGTTGTCTGGAGGAGCCACCAGACGACCTTCTTTTCCATATCAACTACCTTGGATCTGATCAACCTACTTTCACCTTCAACTTCTCCAAAGGTCACCCACATTTAATATTGCCACCTTTTGATAGAAATTTCATCCGAAAACTAATTGGTGCTAGATAGAGCGACCAATTACACTTTTATAGTTTCACTCTCTCTTTACACCGATGTTTAATATTGTTATATTTTCTTTCATTTGCTAACACTTTCACCTCTCTTTTTTTGCAGGTTCTAGCCAGATCATTGCCCAGTACTATCAATTCATAAGACTTGGTTTTGAGGTACTTTTCCTTATTAACATATCCTTATATTTCATCAGTTCTTCTCCATTATTATTTGTTAGTTCTTGATACTCCCCATGTTCTGCTGTAAGCGAAACATTTCTTCCGGGGACGAGATTTAAGGAAATAAACTGTAGAGAATAAAGTAAGAAAAGTAAAAAGTGAATAAAGTAAATATACTTGTAATTGTCTTATATATTGATGGGAAAATGACGAGTGGCGAGTTAGAATGGCACGTTACAGAAGTAGCTTGCTACATGGCCTTCTCAGAGCACTTTGAAATATGATATTATAGTTTATATATATGTGCATGTGCGTGCGCGCGTGTGTGGGATTGACGAATCATCATGGTATTGAGCAAGACCGCAGGCGACGCCGACGAGAATCTACGGTGCACTTTTCCCTTCCCCGGTTGAAGATTCCAGAAGGGTGGATGCCGAAGGAGGCTGCCTATCAGATTGTGAAGGATGAGTTAATGCTGGACGACAACCCTCGCCTCAACTTGGCCTCTTTTGTCACCACTTGGATGGAACCCGAGTGGGATCAGCTCATCATGGCCGCCTTCAACAAGAACTATGTCGACATGGATGAGTATCCTGTCACCACCGAGCTTCAGGTTTCATTAATTCCCCCTCCATCCTCTTGTTTCCACAGATTAATTAATTAATTAGTTGTTCATTGCAGAATCGGGTGAGGCCGTGGAGCTTGTAGACGAGAACACCATCTGCGTTGCAGCCATTCTAGGATCCACTCTCACCGGAGAATTCGAGGATGTGAAGCTGCTAAATGAGCTCCTGAGAAAGAAGAACGAGGAGACGGGTTGGGACACCCCCATCCACGTTGATGCTGCCAGCGGAGGCTTTTCTTTATCCCGACCTTGAATGGGACTTCCGTTTACCTCTGGTGAAGAGCATCAATGTGAGTGGCCACAAATACGGCCTTGTTTATGCCGGTGTTGGCTGGGTTGTCTGGAGGAGCCACCAGACGACCTTCTTTTCCATATCAACTACCTTGGATCTGATCAACCTACTTTCACCTTCAACTTCTCCAAAGGTCACCCACATTTAATATTGCCACCTTTTGATAGAAATTTCATCCGAAAACTAATTGGTGCTAGATAGAGCGACCAATTACACTTTTATAGTTTCACTCTCTCTTTACACCGATGTTTAATATTGTTATATTTTCTTTCATTTGCTAACACTTTCACCTCTCTTTTTTTGCAGGTTCTAGCCAGATCATTGCCCAGTACTATCAATTCATAAGACTTGGTTTTGAGGTACTTTTCCTTATTAACATATCCTTATATTTCATCAGTTCTTCTCCATTATTATTTGTTAGTTCTTGATACTCCCCATGTTCTGCTGTAAGCGAAACATTTCTTCCGGGGACGAGATTTAAGGAAATAAACTGTAGAGAATAAAGTAAGAAAAGTAAAAAGTGAATAAAGTAAATATACTTGTAATTGTCTTATATATTGATGGGAAAATGACGAGTGGCGAGTTAGAATGGCACGTTACAGAAGTAGCTTGCTACATGGCCTTCTCAGAGCACTTTGAAATATGATATTATAGTTTATATATATGTGCATGTGCGTGCGCGCGTGTGTGGGATTGACGAATCATCATGGTATTGAGCAAGACCGCAGGCGACGCCGACGAGAATCTACGGTGCACTTTTCCCTTCCCCGGTTGAAGATTCCAGAAGGGTGGATGCCGAAGGAGGCTGCCTATCAGATTGTGAAGGATGAGTTAATGCTGGACGGCAACCCTCGCCTCAACTTGGCCTCTTTTGTCACCACTTGGATGGAACCCGAGTGGGATCAGCTCATCATGGCCGCCTTCAACAAGAACTATGTCGACATGGATGAGTATCCTGTCACCACCGAGCTTCAGGTTTCATTAATTCCCCCTCCATCCTCTTGTTTCCACAGATTAATTAATTAATTAGTTGTTCATTGCAGAATCGGGTGAGGCCGTGGAGCTTGTAGACGAGAACACCATCTGCGTTGCAGCCATTCTAGGATCCACTCTCACCGGAGAATTCGAGGATGTGAAGCTGCTAAATGAGCTCCTGAGAAAGAAGAACGAGGAGACGGGTTGGGACACCCCCATCCACGTTGATGCTGCCAGCGGAGGCTTTTCTTTATCCCGACCTTGAATGGGACTTCCGTTTACCTCTGGTGAAGAGCATCAATGTGAGTGGCCACAAATACGGCCTTGTTTATGCCGGTGTTGGCTGGGTTGTCTGGAGGAGCCACCAGACGACCTTCTTTTCCATATCAACTACCTTGGATCTGATCAACCTACTTTCACCTTCAACTTCTCCAAAGGTCACCCACATTTAATATTGCCACCTTTTGATAGAAATTTCATCCGAAAACTAATTGGTGCTAGATAGAGCGACCAATTACACTTTTATAGTTTCACTCTCTCTTTACACCGATGTTTAATATTGTTATATTTTCTTTCATTTGCTAACACTTTCACCTCTCTTTTTTTGCAGGTTCTAGCCAGATCATTGCCCAGTACTATCAATTCATAAGACTTGGTTTTGAGGTACTTTTCCTTATTAACATATCCTTATATTTCATCAGTTCTTCTCCATTATTATTTGTTAGTTCTTGATACTCCCCATGTTCTGCTGTAAGCGAAACATTTCTTCCGGGGACGAGATTTAAGGAAATAAACTGTAGAGAATAAAGTAAGAAAAGTAAAAAGTGAATAAAGTAAATATACTTGTAATTGTCTTATATATTGATGGGAAAATGACGAGTGGCGAGTTAGAATGGCACGTTACAGAAGTAGCTTGCTACATGGCCTTCTCAGAGCACTTTGAAATATGATATTATAGTTTATATATATGTGCATGTGCGTGCGCGCGTGTGTGGGATTGACGAATCATCATGGTATTGAGCAAGACCGCAGGCGACGCCGACGAGAATCTACGGTGCACTTTTCCCTTCCCCGGTTGAAGATTCCAGAAGGGTGGATGCCGAAGGAGGCTGCCTATCAGATTGTGAAGGATGAGTTAATGCTGGACGACAACCCTCGCCTCAACTTGGCCTCTTTTGTCACCACTTGGATGGAACCCGAGTGGGATCAGCTCATCATGGCCGCCTTCAACAAGAACTATGTCGACATGGATGAGTATCCTGTCACCACCGAGCTTCAGGTTTCATTAATTCCCCCTCCATCCTCTTGTTTCCACAGATTAATTAATTAATTAGTTGTTCATTGCAGAATCGGGTGAGGCCGTGGAGCTTGTAGACGAGAACACCATCTGCGTTGCAGCCATTCTAGGATCCACTCTCACCGGAGAATTCGAGGATGTGAAGCTGCTAAATGAGCTCCTGAGAAAGAAGAACGAGGAGACGGGTTGGGACACCCCCATCCACGTTGATGCTGCCAGCGGAGGCTTTTCTTTATCCCGACCTTGAATGGGACTTCCGTTTACCTCTGGTGAAGAGCATCAATGTGAGTGGCCACAAATACGGCCTTGTTTATGCCGGTGTTGGCTGGGTTGTCTGGAGGAGCCACCAGACGACCTTCTTTTCCATATCAACTACCTTGGATCTGATCAACCTACTTTCACCTTCAACTTCTCCAAAGGTCACCCACATTTAATATTGCCACCTTTTGATAGAAATTTCATCCGAAAACTAATTGGTGCTAGATAGAGCGACCAATTACACTTTTATAGTTTCACTCTCTCTTTACACCGATGTTTAATATTGTTATATTTTCTTTCATTTGCTAACACTTTCACCTCTCTTTTTTTGCAGGTTCTAGCCAGATCATTGCCCAGTACTATCAATTCATAAGACTTGGTTTTGAGGTACTTTTCCTTATTAACATATCCTTATATTTCATCAGTTCTTCTCCATTATTATTTGTTAGTTCTTGATACTCCCCATGTTCTGCTGTAAGCGAAACATTTCTTCCGGGGACGAGATTTAAGGAAATAAACTGTAGAGAATAAAGTAAGAAAAGTAAAAAGTGAATAAAGTAAATATACTTGTAATTGTCTTATATATTGATGGGAAAATGACGAGTGGCGAGTTAGAATGGCACGTTACAGAAGTAGCTTGCTACATGGCCTTCTCAGAGCACTTTGAAATATGATATTATAGTTTATATATATGTGCATGTGCGTGCGCGCGTGTGTGGGATTGACGAATCATCATGGTATTGAGCAAGACCGCAGGCGACGCCGACGAGAATCTACGGTGCACTTTTCCCTTCCCCGGTTGAAGATTCCAGAAGGGTGGATGCCGAAGGAGGCTGCCTATCAGATTGTGAAGGATGAGTTAATGCTGGACGGCAACCCTCGCCTCAACTTGGCCTCTTTTGTCACCACTTGGATGGAACCCGAGTGGGATCAGCTCATCATGGCCGCCTTCAACAAGAACTATGTCGACATGGATGAGTATCCTGTCACCACCGAGCTTCAGGTTTCATTAATTCCCCCTCCATCCTCTTGTTTCCACAGATTAATTAATTAATTAGTTGTTCATTGCAGAATCGGGTGAGGCCGTGGAGCTTGTAGACGAGAACACCATCTGCGTTGCAGCCATTCTAGGATCCACTCTCACCGGAGAATTCGAGGATGTGAAGCTGCTAAATGAGCTCCTGAGAAAGAAGAACGAGGAGACGGGTTGGGACACCCCCATCCACGTTGATGCTGCCAGCGGAGGCTTTTCTTTATCCCGACCTTGAATGGGACTTCCGTTTACCTCTGGTGAAGAGCATCAATGTGAGTGGCCACAAATACGGCCTTGTTTATGCCGGTGTTGGCTGGGTTGTCTGGAGGAGCCACCAGACGACCTTCTTTTCCATATCAACTACCTTGGATCTGATCAACCTACTTTCACCTTCAACTTCTCCAAAGGTCACCCACATTTAATATTGCCACCTTTTGATAGAAATTTCATCCGAAAACTAATTGGTGCTAGATAGAGCGACCAATTACACTTTTATAGTTTCACTCTCTCTTTACACCGATGTTTAATATTGTTATATTTTCTTTCATTTGCTAACACTTTCACCTCTCTTTTTTTGCAGGTTCTAGCCAGATCATTGCCCAGTACTATCAATTCATAAGACTTGGTTTTGAGGTACTTTTCCTTATTAACATATCCTTATATTTCATCAGTTCTTCTCCATTATTATTTGTTAGTTCTTGATACTCCCCATGTTCTGCTGTAAGCGAAACATTTCTTCCGGGGACGAGATTTAAGGAAATAAACTGTAGAGAATAAAGTAAGAAAAGTAAAAAGTGAATAAAGTAAATATACTTGTAATTGTCTTATATATTGATGGGAAAATGACGAGTGGCGAGTTAGAATGGCACGTTACAGAAGTAGCTTGCTACATGGCCTTCTCAGAGCACTTTGAAATATGATATTATAGTTTATATATATGTGCATGTGCGTGCGCGCGTGTGTGGGATTGACGAATCATCATGGTATTGAGCAAGACCGCAGGCGACGCCGACGAGAATCTACGGTGCACTTTTCCCTTCCCCGGTTGAAGATTCCAGAAGGGTGGATGCCGAAGGAGGCTGCCTATCAGATTGTGAAGGATGAGTTAATGCTGGACGGCAACCCTCGCCTCAAATTGGCCTCTTTTGTCACCACTTGGATGGAACCCGAGTGGGATCAGCTCATCATGGCCGCCTTCAACAAGAACTATGTCGACATGGATGAGTATCCTGTCACCACCGAGCTTCAGGTTTCATTAATTCCCCCTCCATCCTCTTGTTTCCACAGATTAATTAATTAATTAGTTGTTCATTGCAGAATCGGGTGAGGCCGTGGAGCTTGTAGACGAGAACACCATCTGCGTTGCAGCCATTCTAGGATCCACTCTCACCGGAGAATTCGAGGATGTGAAGCTGCTAAATGAGCTCCTGAGAAAGAAGAACGAGGAGACGGGTTGGGACACCCCCATCCACGTTGATGCTGCCAGCGGAGGCTTTTCTTTATCCCGACCTTGAATGGGACTTCCGTTTACCTCTGGTGAAGAGCATCAATGTGAGTGGCCACAAATACGGCCTTGTTTATGCCGGTGTTGGCTGGGTTGTCTGGAGGAGCCACCAGACGACCTTCTTTTCCATATCAACTACCTTGGATCTGATCAACCTACTTTCACCTTCAACTTCTCCAAAGGTCACCCACATTTAATATTGCCACCTTTTGATAGAAATTTCATCCGAAAACTAATTGGTGCTAGATAGAGCGACCAATTACACTTTTATAGTTTCACTCTCTCTTTACACCGATGTTTAATATTGTTATATTTTCTTTCATTTGCTAACACTTTCACCTCTCTTTTTTTGCAGGTTCTAGCCAGATCATTGCCCAGTACTATCAATTTATAAGACTTGGTTTTGAGGTACTTTTCCTTATTAACATATCCTTATATTTCATCAGTTCTTCTCCATTATTATTTGTTAGTTCTTGATACTCCCCATGTTCTGCTGTAAGCGAAACATTTCTTCCGGGGACGAGATTTAAGGAAATAAACTGTAGAGAATAAAGTAAGAAAAGTAAAAAGTGAATAAAGTAAATATACTTGTAATTGTCTTATATATTGATGGGAAAATGACGAGTGGCGAGTTAGAATGGCACGTTACAGAAGTAGCTTGCTACATGGCCTTCTCAGAGCACTTTGAAATATGATATTATAGTTTATATATATGTGCATGTGCGTGCGCGCGTGTGTGGGATTGACGAATCATCATGGTATTGAGCAAGACCGCAGGCGACGCCGACGAGAATCTACGGTGCACTTTTCCCTTCCCCGGTTGAAGATTCCAGAAGGGTGGATGCCGAAGGAGGCTGCCTATCAGATTGTGAAGGATGAGTTAATGCTGGACGGCAACCCTCGCCTCAACTTGGCCTCTTTTGTCACCACTTGGATGGAACCCGAGTGGGATCAGCTCATCATGGCCGCCTTCAACAAGAACTATGTCGACATGGATGAGTATCCTGTCACCACCGAGCTTCAGGTTTCATTAATTCCCCCTCCATCCTCTTGTTTCCACAGATTAATTAATTAATTAGTTGTTCATTGCAGAATCGGGTGAGGCCGTGGAGCTTGTAGACGAGAACACCATCTGCGTTGCAGCCATTCTAGGATCCACTCTCACCGGAGAATTCGAGGATGTGAAGCTGCTAAATGAGCTCCTGAGAAAGAAGAACGAGGAGACGGGTTGGGACACCCCCATCCACGTTGATGCTGCCAGCGGAGGCTTTTCTTTATCCCGACCTTGAATGGGACTTCCGTTTACCTCTGGTGAAGAGCATCAATGTGAGTGGCCACAAATACGGCCTTGTTTATGCCGGTGTTGGCTGGGTTGTCTGGAGGAGCCACCAGACGACCTTCTTTTCCATATCAACTACCTTGGATCTGATCAACCTACTTTCACCTTCAACTTCTCCAAAGGTCACCCACATTTAATATTGCCACCTTTTGATAGAAATTTCATCCGAAAACTAATTGGTGCTAGATAGAGCGACCAATTACACTTTTATAGTTTCACTCTCTCTTTACACCGATGTTTAATATTGTTATATTTTCTTTCATTTGCTAACACTTTCACCTCTCTTTTTTTGCAGGTTCTAGCCAGATCATTGCCCAGTACTATCAATTCATAAGACTTGGTTTTGAGGTACTTTTCCTTATTAACATATCCTTATATTTCATCAGTTCTTCTCCATTATTATTTGTTAGTTCTTGATACTCCCCATGTTCTGCTGTAAGCGAAACATTTCTTCCGGGGACGAGATTTAAGGAAATAAACTGTAGAGAATAAAGTAAGAAAAGTAAAAAGTGAATAAAGTAAATATACTTGTAATTGTCTTATATATTGATGGGAAAATGACGAGTGGCGAGTTAGAATGGCACGTTACAGAAGTAGCTTGCTACATGGCCTTCTCAGAGCACTTTGAAATATGATATTATAGTTTATATATATGTGCATGTGCGTGCGCGCGTGTGTGGGATTGACGAATCATCATGGTATTGAGCAAGACCGCAGGCGACGCCGACGAGAATCTACGGTGCACTTTTCCCTTCCCCGGTTGAAGATTCCAGAAGGGTGGATGCCGAAGGAGGCTGCCTATCAGATTGTGAAGGATGAGTTAATGCTGGACGGCAACCCTCGCCTCAACTTGGCCTCTTTTGTCACCACTTGGATGGAACCCGAGTGGGATCAGCTCATCATGGCCGCCTTCAACAAGAACTATGTCGACATGGATGAGTATCCTGTCACCACCGAGCTTCAGGTTTCATTAATTCCCCCTCCATCCTCTTGTTTCCACAGATTAATTAATTAATTAGTTGTTCATTGCAGAATCGGGTGAGGCCGTGGAGCTTGTAGACGAGAACACCATCTGCGTTGCAGCCATTCTAGGATCCACTCTCACTGGAGAATTCGAGGATGTGAAGCTGCTAAATGAGCTCCTGAGAAAGAAGAACGAGGAGACGGGTTGGGACACCCCCATCCACGTTGATGCTGCCAGCGGAGGCTTTTCTTTATCCCGATCTTGAATGGGACTTCCGTTTACCTCTGGTGAAGAGCATCAATGTGAGTGGCCACAAATACGGCCTTGTTTATGCCGGTGTTGGCTGGGTTGTCTGGAGGAGCCACCAGACGACCTTCTTTTCCATATCAACTACCTTGGATCTGATCAACCTACTTTCACCTTCAACTTCTCCAAAGGTCACCCACATTTAATATTGCCACCTTTTGATAGAAATTTCATCCGAAAACTAATTGGTGCTAGATAGAGCGACCAATTACACTTTTATAGTTTCACTCTCTCTTTACACCGATGTTTAATATTGTTATATTTTCTTTCATTTGCTAACACTTTCACCTCTCTTTTTTTGCAGGTTCTAGCCAGATCATTGCCCAGTACTATCAATTCATAAGACTTGGTTTTGAGGTACTTTTCCTTATTAACATATCCTTATATTTCATCAGTTCTTCTCCATTATTATTTGTTAGTTCTTGATACTCCCCATGTTCTGCTGTAAGCGAAACATTTCTTCCGGGGACGAGATTTAAGGAAATAAACTGTAGAGAATAAAGTAAGAAAAGTAAAAAGTGAATAAAGTAAATATACTTGTAATTGTCTTATATATTGATGGGAAAATGACGAGTGGCGAGTTAGAATGGCACGTTACAGAAGTAGCTTGCTACATGGCCTTCTCAGAGCACTTTGAAATATGATATTATAGTTTATATATATGTGCATGTGCGTGCGCGCGTGTGTGGGATTGACGAATCATCATGGTATTGAGCAAGACCGCAGGCGACGCCGACGAGAATCTACGGTGCACTTTTCCCTTCCCCGGTTGAAGATTCCAGAAGGGTGGATGCCGAAGGAGGCTGCCTATCAGATTGTGAAGGATGAGTTAATGCTGGACGGCAACCCTCGCCTCAACTTGGCCTCTTTTGTCACCACTTGGATGGAACCCGAGTGGGATCAGCTCATCATGGCCGCCTTCAACAAGAACTATGTCGACATGGATGAGTATCCTGTCACCACCGAGCTTCAGGTTTCATTAATTCCCCCTCCATCCTCTTGTTTCCACAGATTAATTAATTAATTAGTTGTTCATTGCAGAATCGGGTGAGGCCATGGAGCTTGTAGACGAGAACACCATCTGCGTTGCAGCCATTCTAGGATCCACTCTCACCGGAGAATTCGAGGATGTGAAGCTGCTAAATGAGCTCCTGAGAAAGAAGAACGAGGAGACGGGTTGGGACACCCCCATCCACGTTGATGCTGCCAGCGGAGGCTTTTCTTTATCCCGACCTTGAATGGGACTTCCGTTTACCTCTGGTGAAGAGCATCAATGTGAGTGGCCACAAATACGGCCTTGCCGGTGTTGGCTGGGTTGTCTGGAGGAGCCACCAGACGACCTTCTTTTCCATATCAACTACCTTGGATCTGATCAACCTACTTTCACCTTCAACTTCTCCAAAGGTCACCCACATTTAATATTGCCACCTTTTGATAGAAATTTCATCCGAAAACTAATTGGTGCTAGATAGAGCGACCAATTACACTTTTATAGTTTCACTCTCTCTTTACACCGATGTTTAATATTGTTATATTTTCTTTCATTTGCTAACACTTTCACCTCTCTTTTTTTGCAGGTTCTAGCCAGATCATTGCCCAGTACTATCAATTCATAAGACTTGGTTTTGAGGTACTTTTCCTTATTAACATATCCTTATATTTCATCAGTTCTTCTCCATTATTATTTGTTAGTTCTTGATACTCCCCATGTTCTGCTGTAAGCGAAACATTTCTTCCGGGGACGGGATTTAAGGAAATAAACTGTAGAGAATAAAGTAAGAAAAGTAAAAAGTGAATAAAGTAAATATACTTGTAATTGTCTTATATATTGCCAAAAAAAAAGAAATGCCAAAAAAAAAAGAAATGACCCACTTTTTAGGTTAATATACTTGTAATTGTCTTATATATTGCCAAAAAAAAAAGAAATGACCCACTTTAGGTGTGAGGTCCCAAAAAAGAATACGAGTCGCTTATGGTGGGATGGACGGAGTATAATTTTCCATATTAGGACACCTAATTCCTAGGTCTGCTTTTCGAATTTGCAGAATGTCATGACCTTAAAAGGAAATAGTCACATTTCAACATATATAGTACTATATGTATTCAATCTAACTGTTTTGTGGGTAGGGCTACAAAAGCATAATGGAGAACTGCATGAAAAACGCAATGATCCTAAAAGAAGGGATCGCTAAGACCGGGCGTTTCGACATCATCTCTAAAGATGTTGGAGTGCCGGTCGTGGCCTTCTCCCTCAAGGACAGCACCAACTATACAGTTTTCCAGATATCCGAATCTCTCAGGAGGTTCGGATGGATTGTCCCGGCGTACACCATGCCTCCCAATGCAGAGCACGTTGCAGTGCTCCGCATTGTAGTGCGAGAAGACTTCAGCCATACACTGGCGGAGAGGCTCATCCCAGACATGGAGAAAGTAGTCAAGGAGTTCGACGCGATGCCGCCTCGTGCTACTGTAAAAGAAGCTCATGTCACTGCCGATGACGGTAAGAGGTCGGAGAAGAGCGTCGTCGAGGTTCAGAGGGATGTATTCAGCTACTGGAGGAAGATTTCGGACAAGAAGAGCAGCGGTGTCTGCTAGAATTTCACACACATGATTCTGTGTGATCTTGTTATGATAATGCTTATGTTAAGGTTTGTTGTTGTTGTTGTATAATATGGTTGTTGTATGTGCGTAACTGCGGGCAATATCTGTTTTAAAACCATCCAACTATTAAAGATATCTGTTATTTGCATTTCTGAATAAGTATACTGATAAAAAAATGCACTAGAAATGCAACTTAATTTAAATAGTTTCTTCTCGACGTACGAGAAAGTGCGACTTAGTGGTAAGCAGCTTTGTTCCGACTAATAAATAAGGTGTTAAATCATACGAAAGTGGCATAGCCGAGTGAAGTTTGGGGAAAGTGTACTCGGCCAGGTGAACTGTTATGGAGATGACAGTGTTTTGGCTACCTGGCAGGGTAGCACTATCTGGATGACATTTCACCTTAAACTTCATTTTTCTTTCTTCCTAACTTAAACTCTTGACTTGAGCACAAGAGATATATCCAAATAAGTCTAGAGCATGAATTCAATGAAGAATATTATACTCTATCCATCCATGAAAGTTTGTCACACTTCTTTTTAAACACTCGTTTTGCAAAAAATAATACTCCCTTCGTCCCATTTTAAGAGTCATATTTTGCCATTTCCGTCTGTCCTAGTTTAAGAGTCTCATTTAGAATTTACCATATTTGGACATAAAATCTAACCTCATAGTTGATGAAATTTACACTCAAATGCCATTACTTTCATAAAAATAAAACAAAACAAAATCATAAACCTATAAAAAGTCAAAAGGGTCCCACTTTCCACTATCTCACCTCAATTATTACATACTCCAACAACCACTACCTCACTTCAATTATTACACACTCCAACAATTTCTTAAAACCCGTGCCCTAACTAAATTGCACTCCCAAATTGGGACGGATGGAGTAATAAATAGTTAAAGTGGAGAGATAATAAAGTAAGAAAATGAATAATAGTAGTTAAAGTGGAGAAATAGTAAATCAAGATAGAGAATAACGTAGTTAAGACTCTATTCTTGATAATGTAATTAAAAAATCGAATCATAATCAAAATTAAATTTAGCTACAAAATATTTTGATAATTAATTTACAATTATAATTTTTATAATAAATAAATTTAATAATATCATAACTAGTATTTTATATTTTAATTGTTTAATACGGATTTGAAATTTTTTTTAAGTAAAGTTGGTAAAAAAAAGATAGCGGAATGTGAGTTCCATTTTTATATATTAGTTTTATAATAAATGTGAGTGAAATGATATTAATGGAATTCGTGGCCTAATACCATTTATACATTATTCTAACTGGGACTCCAAATGTAGGACCGGCTAAAATGGAAAAGTGAGATTTCTAAAGTGGGATTGGGACGGAGAGAGAAACTAGTAATATAGATTCGTCTAATTTTTATTAATGAAAAACAAGAAAATATAGCTATATCAATTAAAAAGTTTAATATGTCGACGTTTAAAAGTCAAAATGACAAAATCATACTCTAGAGTCAAGAGGGAAAAAAGTACTCCGTACATGTTCAGTTTCAATAAAAGAATAATAAATTGAAATCAAAATTATTTACACGTGAAAACAATAAATACACATATAATATTAATTTAAATCTATATTTTACCTATAATATGAAGTATTAATTTAAAAATGTTTTCATGATTATTCATTTAAGATAGTATATTACATTACATGTTAATGTAAGCGTGTCTTGTAGCAAATAATAAAAGAATTTATACTTGATTATGTAATTCATTACATGTTGATGTAAGCGTGTCTTGTGAGAAATAATAAAAGAATTTATACCTATAAGTATGTTCATACAAAATATAACATGTATCAAAAAACAGAAGTGATTAAAGTGCTTAGATAGTCCTTCGCTTGTCATGGCCCTTAACCTCGTTAACATCCTCCTAATTTTCACACTAACTGTTTCAATTGGCTATGCTAGTTATATACACCCCTCTGCTTTTGATTTCATAAAAAAACTAGAAGGTTGTGGCAAGGGAAACACCACCCAAGGGATCTATGAGCTCAAAACCTATCTCAAAAGATTTGGCTATATTCAACATCTCTCCGAAACCGAAGCCAACAACGATATCTTCGACGACATCCTAGAGTCAGCAGTCAAAACCTATCAAGCCAACTACAAACTCAACCCCACGGGAATAATAGACGCGCCCACAGTATCAAAAATGACTGCGCCACGATGTGGGGTCGCGGATATCGTGAACCACATGCAACATGGTTCGAGTAATTCGAGCATGATCCACACAGCATCCAACTACTCCCTCTTTACTGGGAAGAAGTGGGAGCCATCTAACCGGCACTTGACCTACAAGTTCTTGGGAGACTTTCCCGAAACAGCTAAACTCCCAGCTGCACTTGCCTTCAAAAGATGGGCCTCGGTCACACAATTCACTTTCTCGGAAGTTGGGGGCGCAGAACTCTCTGACCTAACCTTAGAGTTTGTCCGAGGCGACCATGGCGATGGTGCCCCGTTCGACGGGGAAGGTGGATTACTAGCCCATGCATACTACCCTACGGATGGAAGGCTACATTACGATCTGGATGACAAGTGGTTCTATCTTTTCATAAATAATAAGGCTTTTGACCTTTGGTCTATTTCTCTTCACGAAATAGGGCACCTTCTTGGCTTGCAACATTCCACAGTTGAGGCAGCAATTATGTATCCAACATTTAGTCGTGGAGAGACTAAAGATTTGGATCAAGATGATATTCAGGGAATTAAGGCTTTATATAGTCTCTAGATTACATTTAATTTGTCTTTCTTTCAATTGTACTTTATAAAAAGTTTGTTTTCAACAATTTTTTGTATTTATTTTATTTTAAAAATTTGCAATAAAAATATGAAAAGTTTAGCGATTGTAGTTTAATTTTATAAGAGCAATGATTTTTTCAAAATAAATTAATAAAATATTATTTATCTTATTTTTGTTTCTATTAACATGAGGTAATTCGTTATGATATTTGTATACAGTTTGTATACTTTAATTGACACCCCTTACATCCCATAAATATAGGGACTTTGAGGACGACACGAGATTTAATACAAAAATTGGTAAAGTAGGAAAGATGTAGAAAGAAAAAATGATTGAAGTATTGTTAATAGAGAATGAGGTCCACCTTATAAGAAAGAAAAGACTTGCCAAAAATAGAAATAGACTATTTTTGTTGGACGAACCAAAATGGAGGAAGAAGACAATTTTTATGGGACGGATGAAGTATTTTGAATTGAATTTTTTATGCTTTGACATTTATACCCTTTCAGGCTCAAGGGCGGGATGGTAAAAAGCGTGTCTGAATTTGTTATTTTTGGGCGTTTTTGACCGAAAATGCGATTTTTGGAACTTTGGATGCTCAGAAGGTGAGAAGGAGTAATACTCCCTCCGTCCCACTTTAGGAGTCCCGGTTGAATTCGGTACGGGTTTTAAGAAACGTAATGGAAAGTTGGTGAAAAAAAATAGTGGAATGTGAGTCCTATTTTTTTATATTAGTTTTATAATAAAATGTGAGTGAAAAAATGTTAGTGGAATGTGGGGCCTAATACCATTTATGGAATATTCCAACCGGGACTCCTAAAGTGGGACACCCAAAAATGATAAACTGGGACTCCTAAAGTGGGTATCGGGTTACCCGTATAACTATACGGGTCAGGATTGGGTAGTATAATATTGAAGTTTTCGGATACGGGTATCGCAAAATCGGGTTTGGGTACCCGCGGGTACCCGTTTCGACACCCCTATTTCCAATATCCATTTAAGATGAAGTATTTACATATTGCTGTAAGCGTGTCTTGTGGCAAATAATAAAAGAACTTATGCAAGCGTGTTGTGTGGCAAATAATAAACAAATTTATACCTATAAATACGCACATTCGTAATCGTACAAATATACAATAAAAAACAAAATTGATTAGAGTGCGTACATAGTCCTTCCCTTGTCATGGCCCTTAAGCTTGTTAGCATCCTCCTTATTTTCATACTAAATGTTTCAATTGGCTATGCTAGTTACATAAATCCCTCTGCCTTTGATTTCATAAAAAATCTAGAAGGTTGTGGCAAGGGAAACACCACCCAAGGGCTCTACAAGCTCAAAGCCTATCTCGGAAGATTTGGCTATATTCAACATCTCTCCGAAATTGAAGCAAACAACAATGTCTTTGACGACATCCTAGAGTCAGCCGTCAAAACCTATCAGA
Organism: Salvia splendens; assembly: GCF_004379255.2. Lineage (NCBI taxonomy): Eukaryota > Viridiplantae > Streptophyta > Magnoliopsida > Lamiales > Lamiaceae > Salvia > Salvia splendens. The sequence continues at coordinate 12,510,374 of NC_056036.1, read as the reverse complement.
AAAAATACAACCTCAACCCCACAGGAATACTAGACGCGGCCACAGTATCAAGAATGACTGTGTTACGATCCTCCTATATCTTAGGATTCCCCAAATATTTAGTTATCTTTTTATTCCCCATATCTTTTGATTCATAGTATATTTTCATATCTTGTTTTCTTGTTCCCTAAGCTAGTATTCTAGATAGGGCTAGGTTGTTATCTTTTTATTCATTGAATGAAGAAATAATATTCCCACATTACTTGTGCAATACTCCTTATCAAACCTTGAAGACTGCCGACGGAGGAAGTTCTCCGCGCCAGCCACGAATTGAGCCGCCGACCCCAACGTTCGGGGCGCCGGATTGGTGTGTTGCGAGTGTAATCGCAGGATTTCTTTGTTAAGAGAATTGTGCTCTTAACAACTGGTGCTTTCATCCAGAGCTCAACCATGGCCGATCAGCCCCGATGCTTCACGGCGAGTGGCTACCTCGGTGACGGATGGCAGCGGATACGAAGAGACGACCCGGAGTCAAGCAGCGCGCTGCGCAATGGATCGGGGGCGCTCGTACCTACTTTGTCAGCGCTCGACAAAATTATGGCAAGATTTGATCAATTGGAATTTAAATTGGATGCGAGGGATAGAAGGGTTGATAGGTTGAAGGCCACACGCCTTCCCAAACCGGATCAACCCTATTTTTCGAACGACGAGGACGTCGATGGGTATCGTTCCCAGGGAGACGTCTGGCCGACCGGCGAGGACGGCCCCCCAGTTTTCAATCACGGCAGGCGTGTCCGTTGTGGGGATGTCCGCCGGCGTAGGGGCACGGGTCGTGATTTAAACAGGCGAGAGGCAGGGCTCGCACAGCCTGGCTCTGGCACGATTCCATATCGCGCGCACACTGCTTCGTGGCCTCGCACGAGCTGGGATAGACCAGCAGCTCGCGTCACAACGGAGTTTGATAGGGGTTTTCGGGGGTACCGACAGCCTACATCGTGGGACCCCCCCATCAACCGCCCCTCCGGTTGGGATCCTCCCGGTAACCGACCAATACCGAGCTTCCAGCCCTACGACCCACCACGGTCATGGCAGCCCTCTTGTTGGGAACCACCGCCTCACCGTGCATCGCAAGGATACTCGGATTATGATCAGCCACCACAGTGTCTGCCTAGTCGTTGGGATACACCCAGGCGACAAAATGATCACTTCCGGCAGCAGCGCAGCCCACGCCTGAGCACACAACCTTGGCGCCCTGAAATCATGGGGTTTGAAGAAAAGATGGTGGATGAAGAATTTTGCTATGAAATCGAATTGATTCCCGGCTGCCATTCTTCAAGCCTGGATCAAGAATCAGATGCTCATCAGGAAAAAAATGATTCCTCGAACTGGATGGGTAGTTTTCTTGAAGAGGCTGATGATTCAAAATCATCTCTAGTAGATGATAATAATCATGATAAGGCTACTTTTGATGATGATGAGTTCACAAAGATGGAATGCCATTCTGTGAAGATGAGTGATGATTCGGACTTGCTTTGGGATGTGGTGGGAGTGACTGATTCATCTTCATCATGTGTTGATAATTGTTCACAGCAAAAGTGTTTGGACTCTGATGATGATTATGAAGATGATAGAGTAGATGGTGATGAGAGGCGTTCCTACAACCTCACTGCTGCGGAGTTCCAGCTGGTAAGAGTCCTTGTGCAGCGATTCATGGAGGACAAGCAGTTTGGGGGGCGTAGGAATGATGCCGGCGTCAGGAGCCGGTGCATGATCCGGAGCCTCCTCCAAGCCCCAGCCATCGAGGATGATTTTGTGAAGACGAAGGCGAGAGAGGAAAGGGACGGCGTAGAAATGTTGGTGGGAGTCATAAGTGAAATGATGGTGATCATGTTCCTAATCGCATTTGATCCAGGAGGTGACGTTTCAATGCTTTTGCTATCGTCGACTGTGCCCGTGGTTCCATGGTTCCCACCTTGAGGACAAGGTGGATTTTAACCGTGGGGGAGTTGTTACGATCCTCCTATATCTTAGGATTCCCCAAATATTTAGTTATCTTTTTATTCCCCATATCTTTTTATTCATAGTATATTTTCATATCTTGTTTTCTTGTTCCCTAAGCTAGTATTCTAGTATTATAAATAGGGCTAGGTTGTTATCTTTTTATTCATTGAATGAAGAAATAATTTGCCCACATTACTTGTGCAATACTCCTTATCATACCTTGAAGACTGCCGACGGAGGAAGTTCTCCGCGCCAGCCACGAATTGAGCCGCCGACCCCAACGTTCGGGGCGCCGGATTAGTGTGTTGCGAGTGTAATCGCAGGATTTCTTCGTTAAGAGAATTGTGCTCTTAACAACTGGTGCTTTCATCCAGAGCTCAACCATGGCCGATCAACCCCGACGCTTCACGGCGAGTGGCTACCTCGGTGACGGATGGCAGCGGATACGACGAGACGACCCGGAGTCAAGCAGCGCGCGGCGCAATGGATCGGGGGCGCTCGTACCTACTTTGTCAGCGCTGGACAAAATTATGGCAAGATTTGATCAATTGGAATTTAAATTGGATGCGAGGGATAGAAGGGTTGATAGGTTGAAGGCCACACGCCTTCCCAAACCGGATCAACCCTATTTTTCGGACGACGGGGACGTCGATGGGTATCGTTCCCAGGGAGACGTCTGGCCGACCGACAAGGACGGCCCCTCAGTTTTCAATCACGGCAGGCGTGTCCGTTGTGGGGATGTCCGCCGGCATAGGGGCACGGGTCGTGATTTAAACAGGCGAGAGGCAGGGCTCGTACAGCCTGGCTCTGGCACGATTCCATATCGCGCGCACACTGCTTCGTGGCCTCGCACGAGCTGGGATAGACCAGCAGCTCGCGTCACAACGGAGTTTGATAGGGGGTTTTCGGGGGTACCGACAGCCTACATCGTGGGACCCCCCATCAACCGCCCCTCCTGTTGGGATCCTCCCGGTAACCGGCCAATACCGAGCTTCCAGCCCTACGACCCACCACGGTCATGGCAGCCCTCTTGTTGGGAACCACCGTCTCACCGTGCATCGCAAGGATACTCGGATTATGATCAGCCACCACAGTGTCTGCCTAGTCGTTGGGATACACCCAGGCGACAAACCGATCACTTCCGGCAGCAGCGCAGCCCACGCCCGAGCACACAACCTTGGCGCCCTGAAATCATGGGGTTTGAAGAAAAGATGGTGGATGAAGAATTTTGCTATGAAATCGAATTGATTCCCGGCTGCCATTCTTCAAGCCTGGATCAAGAATCAGATGCTCATCAGGAAAAAAATGATTCCTCGAACTGGATGGGTAGTTTTCTTGAAGAGGCTGATGATTCAAAATCATCTCTAGTAGATGATAATAATCATGATAAGGCTACTTTTGATGATGATGAGTTCACAAAGATGGAATGCCATTCTGTGAAGATGAGTGATGATTCGGACTTGCTTTGGGATGTGGTGGGAGTGACTGATTCATCTTCATCATGTGTTGATAATTGTTCACAGCATAAGTGTTTGGACTCTGATGATGATTATGAAGATGATAGAGTAGATGGTGATGAGAGGCATTCCTACAACCTCACTGCTGCGGAGTTCCAGATGGTAAGAGTCCTTGTGCAGCGATTCATGGAGGACAAGCAGTTTGGGGGGCGTAGGAATGATGCCGGCGTCAGGAGCCGGTGCATGATCCGGAGCCTCCTCCAAGTCCCAGCCATCGAGGATGATTTTGTGAAGACGAAGGCGAGAGAGGAAAGAGACGGCGTAGAAATGTTGGTGGGAGTCATAAGTGAAATGATGGTGATCATGTTCCTAATCGCATTTGATCCAGGAGGTGACGTTTCAATGCTTTTGCTATCGTCGACTGTGCCAGTGGTTCCATGGTTCCCACCTTGAGGACAAGGTGGATTTTAACCGTGGGGGAGTTGTTACGATCCTCCTATATCTTAGGATTCCCCAAATATTTAGTTATCTTTTTATTCCCCATATCTTTTGATTCATAGTATATTTTCATATCTTGTTTTCTTGTTCCCTAAGCTAGTATTCTAGTATTATAAATAGGGCTAGGTTGTTATCTTTTTATTCATTGAATGAAGAAATAATATTCCCACATTACTTGTGCAATACTCCTTATCAAACCTTGAAGACTGCCGACGGAGGAAGTTCTCCGCGCCAGCCACGAATTGAGCCGCCGACCCCAACGTTCGGGGGTTACGATCCTCCTATATCTTAGGATTCCCCAAATATTTAGTTATCTTTTTATTCCCCATATCTTTTTATTCATAGTATATTTTCATATCTTGTTTTCTTGTTCCCTAAGCTAGTATTCTAGTATTATAAATAGGGCTAGGTTGTTATCTTTTTATTCATTGAATGAAGAAATAATTTGCCCACATTACTTGTGCAATACTCCTTATCAAACCTTGAAGACTGCCGACGGAGGAAGTTCTCCGCGCCAGCCACGAATTGAGCCGCCGACCCCAACGTTCGGGGCGCCGGATTAGTGTGTTGCGAGTGTAATCGCAGGATTTCTTCGTTAAGAGAATTGTGCTCTTAACAACTGGTGCTTTCATTGAGAGCTCAACCATGGCCGATCAACCCCGACGCTTCACGGCGAGTGGCTACCTCGGTGACGGATGGCAGCGGATACGACGAGACGACCCGGAGTCAAGCAGCGCGCGGCGCAATGGATCGGGGGCGCTCGTACCTACTTTGTCAGCGCTGGACAAAATTATGGCAAGATTTGATCAATTGGAATTTAAATTGGATGCGAGGGATAGAAGGGTTGATAGGTTGAAGGCCACACGCCTTCCCAAACCGGATCAACCCTATTTTTCGGACGACGGGGACGTCGATGGGTATCGTTCCCAGGGAGACGTCTGGCCGACCGACAAGGACAGCCCCTCAGTTTTCAATCACGGCAGGCGTGTCCGTTGTGGGGATGTCCGCCGGCATAGGGGCACGGGTCGTGATTTAAACAGGCGAGAGGCAGGGCTCGTACAGCCTGGCTCTGGCACGATTCCATATCGCGCGCACACTGCTTCGTGGCCTCGCACAAGCTGGGATAGACCAGCAGCTCGCGTCACAACGGAGTTTGATAGGGGGTTTTCGGGGGTACCGACAGCCTACATCGTGGGACCCCCCATCAACCGCCCCTCCTGTTGGGATCCTCCCGGTAACCGGCCAATACCGAGCTTCCAGCCCTACGACCCACCACGGTCATGGCAGCCCTCTTGTTGGGAACCACCGTCTCACCGTGCATCGCAAGGATACTCGGATTATGATCAGCCACCACAGTGTCTGCCTAGTCGTTGGGATACACCCAGGCGACAAACCGATCACTTCCGGCAGCAGCGCAGCCCACGCCCGAGCACACAACCTTGGCGCCCTGAAATCATGGGGTTTGAAGAAAAGATGGTGGATGAAGAATTTTGCTATGAAATCGAATTGATTCCCGGCTGCCATTCTTCAAGCCTGGATCAAGAATCAGATGCTCATCAGGAAAAAAATGATTCCTCGAACTGGATGGGTAGTTTTCTTGAAGAGGCTGATGATTCAAAATCATCTCTAGTAGATGATAATAATCATGATAAGGCTACTTTTGATGATGATGAGTTCACAAAGATGGAATGCCATTCTGTGAAGATGAGTGATGATTCGGACTTGCTTTGGGATGTGGTGGGAGTGACTGATTCATCTTCATCATGTGTTGATAATTGTTCACAGCATAAGTGTTTGGACTCTGATGATGATTATGAAGATGATAGAGTAGATGGTGATGAGAGGCATTCCTACAACCTCACTGCTGCGGAGTTCCAGATGGTAAGAGTCCTTGTGCAGCGATTCATGGAGGACAAGCAGTTTGGGGGGCGTAGGAATGATGCCGGCGTCAGGAGCCGGTGCATGATCCGGAGCCTCCTCCAAGTCCCAGCCATCGAGGATGATTTTGTGAAGACGAAGGCGAGAGAGGAAAGAGACGGCGTAGAAATGTTGGTGGGAGTCATAAGTGAAATGATGGTGATCATGTTCCTAATCGCATTTGATCCAGGAGGTGACGTTTCAATGCTTTTGCTATCGTCGACTGTGCCAGTGGTTCCATGGTTCCCACCTTGAGGACAAGGTGGATTTTAACCGTGGGGGAGTTGTTACGATCCTCCTATATCTTAGGATTCCCCAAATATTTAGTTATCTTTTTATTCCCCATATCTTTTGATTCATAGTATATTTTCATATCTTGTTTTCTTGTTCCCTAAGCTAGTATTCTAGATAGGGCTAGGTTGTTATCTTTTTATTCATTGAATGAAGAAATAATATTCCCACATTACTTGTGCAATACTCCTTATCAAACCTTGAAGACTGCCGACGGAGGAAGTTCTCCGCGCCAGCCACGAATTGAGCCGCCGACCCCAACGTTCGGGGCGCCGGATTGGTGTGTTGCGAGTGTAATCGCAGGATTTCTTTGTTAAGAGAATTGTGCTCTTAACAGACTGCACCGCGATGTGGGGTCCCTGACATCATCAATGGCGTGAACCACATGCAACATCATTCGGGATTGGGTTCGAGTATGATCCACGCACTGTCTTATTACTCCCTCTTTAATGGAAAGAAGTGGGAGCCTTCTAACCGGAATTTGACCTACAAGTTCGCGGGAGACTTTCCCGATACAGCTAAAGTCCCTGCTGAAGTTGCCTTCAAAAAGTGGGCGTCTGTCACAAAATTCACTTTCTAGAAAGTTGGGGGCGCCGAACACTCTGACCTAACCCTAGAGTTTGGCCGAGGCGACCATGGCGATCGGTACCCATTTGACGGGGAAGGTGGAGTCCTAGCCCATGCGTTCTACCCTACGGATGGAAGGCTACATTACGATCTCGATGAAAAGTGGTTTTATCTATTCATAAATAAAAATGCTTTTGACCTTTTAAGTATTTCTCTTCACGAAATATGGCACCTTCTTGGCTTGCAACATTCCACAGTTGAGGCAGCAATTATGTATCCAACATTTAAACATGAAGAGACTAAAGATTTGGATCAAGATGATATTCAAGGAATTAAGGCTTTATATAAACTCTAGATCAGATTACTATTCATTTGTACAACAATTGTGTTCGATCGTGTGTACTTCAAACTCATGTAATCTGTCTTTCATTTCCTTGTGGATATTATGAATAAAATAAAAGATCTGATTCAGTACAAAACACAAACTGGTTTTTGATAGGTGAATTTGATTTGAAGTATAAAAATTGATTAAATTTCTCACACAATTAATTACCAATTGTCATATATTTGACTCATTTCAATCTCTTCAGTTACGCTGACATTTGCTTTCTCTCACCTTTATATGTTTAAGATTCATAGAACTAATGAGTCCAAATATATTCTTTTCCAATATATGCCATTGCCATGCCAAGAGACTAATTTTGGTTGATGAACCGAAATGAAAACATAGCACTATTTTTTTCGGGGGGGGGGGGGGGGTTGACATTATGTTTTATGAGTTGATGAAATTCTGATGTAAGGAAAATAATATTCTTCTTCTGAATGAATTATAATGTGGCTGATGAAAAATGATACTTCCTCCACTCCATAAAAATAGGCTAATTGGAGAATGACATGAATTTTAAGGTGTGATTGATAAAGTACGAGAGAAGGAGAAAAAATAATTGAAATAATGTAGTGGATTGTGGAGCTGATAAAGTAAAAGAGAAGGAAAAAAAGGTTACCACAGTTATTGAATCATATCCTAGTATTCTTTTAGGGTTGTCACAAGGTAGTTGAGTCGTTTTTTTGAGGCAAAATATCTACTATATTTTTTTTCTCATACTTTACTCTTTCTTTTTTCTCTCTTACTTTTCCTACTCCCCTTATCCCAAGAAAAGCGAAATACTTCTTTTGGGCACGAAATTTAATGAATCGTTATTTAAATAGTAAAGTTGAGAGGGTAAAGTATGAGGGAGAGAAAAGTAGAGGAGTGAAGAGAGAATAAAGTAAGTGGAGAATAAAGTAAGAGAGATGATTTTTTTTCCAAAAAAGGAAATGACTCACTTATAATGAGACATCCCAAACAGGAATATGACTCGCTTATTTTGGAACGGAGGGAGTACTTTATTCTATATCCATTTAACTTCTAAACACTCGTTTTTATATATTCATGCAGAAAAAAATGCCCCAACTAAAGTGAGATGAAGCGAGTATTGTTTTTCTGCGATAATGATACTTTTTTAATCTGAACATATACAAATTAAATATGATATGGACATTTGGTTAGAATTCTCATAAATTAGTATTGTGAAAAATAATTAAAATTGAGAGTACTATAATTTTGAGAGACCATGTTAAGGAGAAAGAAGTTATTAGCTTTAATTTGTTAACATAATCAACTGCGTAATGTTTTTCCACCGGGATAAAATTAAATGCCTCGAAACAATACAGGCTATTAACGAAAACGTTTTGAACCGAAATTAATTATGGATCATTTATTTTTTAATATAACGACCTAGATTAGTAGTTGTTTTCTAGATTAATAGTTGGATTATGTTAAGGGTAGAACCTCCCTAACAATAAATCAGATCCAAGAAACACACTCCGAGACAGATCCGGCGCCCACGGATAAGAAGCTGGACGCGAGAGATGATCTCGTCGGCAGCGTGAGATGAAAGAAGTTTCTTGTTGCACAATTAAGTGGGCAAATAATAATAATTTCATTAAGTGTGGAGAATTAATGAAATTGCCCTATTTATAATCCTAAGGATACTAGAATTGGTTCGACTTAACCTATACATCCGAAAAAGAACCAACTAATAAAACTCGTAAGGAGCTTATAAAATGCTCAATCCAAAATAGTTCGAAATTACAATAAATTACTATCTAAAAGGAAAAAATAATAAAAATACAATGTCAAGAATTACGCGCTATTTAGAGACGTAATTCGCAAACTTATGTGGTGGTCTATTTTGATTCCTTGGACGCAAAGCTCTCGCCGTCGCTGGTTCTTCTGTTCTCAACTGTTCCGGCTCCGCTCTCTCATTCTCCAAGTCCTCGATTTCCTCCCTGCTGATCGGTTCATTGGTAACACTTGCAATGGTCTTATCAACTCCCCCGGGTTAAGAACTTCCTTGGCCTCAAGGGAGAGGTTGGGGAAACGCTTCCGGATGGTTTCCAGCGGCTCCCACGACACAAATTCTGACCCGTCTGACCATCGAACGAGCACATGCTCCACTGCCTTGCCTTCATGCCACATAGTCTGAGAATCGATGAAACACACCGGGTGCACAATTGGGCGAGCTCCCATAAACTCCTTTGGCAACTCAACAGGCAGTTCCCCAGAATCACCCGCCACAAATTCCCTCAACAAACTAACGTGAAACACGTTATGGATTCTACTCCCTCCCGGCAGTCGTAAACGGTATGCCACAAGACCCACTCGCTGCAAAACCTCGAAAGGACCGTAAAATCTCAGTGCTAACTTCGCTGACAGAGGCTTAGCGAAGGAATGCTGGCGATACGGTTGCAAATTTAGCCATACCAAGTCCCCTTCATCAAATTCAACGTGTCGCCTATGCATATTCGCAGAGTCTCTCATCCGTTGTTGCGCCCGTTCTAAATTGGTCTGCAGCTCCTGGAGAAGCTTACCCCGTTGACGAATCAAGTCTGCTACCTTTGGGGGCGTTTGGGCGGAGGGTGGTGACGCGAGCAACAAAGGAGGGTCGCGGCCATAAAGTGCATGATAGGGAGACGTGCCCAGCGCCGCGTGATGGAAGCAGTTTAGAGCCAGTTCCGCCCAAGTTAGGAAATTACACCACTTAGATGGTCCGTCAGCTGTAAAGGGCCGCATATACTGTTCCAAACGGCGATTGCGAACTTCCATTTGCCCGTCGGACTGCAGGTGGTAAGCTGTAGAGAAATGGAGTTTCGTACCACTCAAGAGAAGCATTTCCTCCCAAGTAGCATTTAGGAAAACAGAGTCTCTATCCGAAACCAAAGTTTTAGGGAAACCATGATGTCGCACCACCGAATTGATAAATAGGTGAGCAACTCGCAGAGCATCAAAACGAGTAGGTAATGGTGCAAAGTGAGCGTACTTAGATAGGCGGTCCACCACTACCATAATCGTCGTATACCCTCGTGAAGGGGGTAGGCTTGTGACGAAATTGGTAAGGGCTGTAGCAAGCCTGCAGGCTTCTGAGTGGAATACTTAGTGGACTGACACACCGCATACGAATCCACGAACCGCTTGACATCTTTCCACATATTCAGCCAGTAAAATCCTGCAGATAAAAGCGTGAAAGTCCTATCGTGGCCCGGTTGACCTGCTGAAGGACTGCAGTGGTGTTCTGTTAGCAGCTGCTGTTTGAACCTGGAGTTGGGGCTGATTAGGATGCGGCGATGGAAATAAACCAACCCGTCTACCCACGATATGTGCGGCGGGGCTGTCCCCACCTTAATATGATCGACCAAAGCATGAAGGTCGGGCAAAGTAACTGTTTCATCACGCAACATTTCCAACAGTTTAGGCACGGGCTATGCGACAGCAGCTAGAAAAGCTCCGCCAGCTGCGGGATCCGCGACTGCCTCCAAAGCAGTGGCCTCGGCTGGCGCGCCTGACTCCTCACGTCGGGATAGTGCGTCAGCAGCTCTGTTTGTGCTTCCCTTTTTTGTACTCTATGCTGAATTTATACCCCATCAGCTTACGCACGTAGAAGTGCTGATCCGGAGTTTGTACAACCTGCTGCAGAAGGTCCTTTAAACTTTTCTAATCGCAATGAATGATGAACACCCTACCCAATAAGTACTGCCGCCATTTTTGAACAGCCTCGACAATTGCATAGAGTTCCTTGTGATACGACGCTACCCGTCGACGATGCCCCAGTTTCTTACTGAAATACGCTATCGGGTGTTTGTCCTGGATACAAGAGTCTGCTGCCGTACTTCTTGAGGACGAAATACCCCGGGCAATTCCCGAGGAACCAAAGGATGAACCTCAAGGGACGGAAGGAGAAGTCATCAAGCGTTGTGAGGGACTTGACGTTGCGTTAATCTACCTCCAGACAAGAAAGGTGCATGTGCTCGGTGAGAAGGTGGAGAAATTCGCAACTGGGATGGAATGAGAGAATGCACCGGAAGAGAGACCACCTCCAGTGATCGACAAGCATGATGGGTGTTGAGAAGAAGGAAAGCCGAAGCTGAAGGGAGAGAGGCCAAGAGGAAGAACTACAAGGTTTACCTACTGGGTACAACTGGAACCATGGCCTGCACCGCTTGAGGTGGAGAAATATCCTGACCTTGGATTGCGTCCCAAGGAGAAGAAGAAGATCTAAGGGACGTAAGAGAATTACAAGAAAAAGTGGGCAGGCGCGTTGGTGGTGTACCTCCAGAAAAATCAATGGATAGAATGAAAAAGAGTTAATTCAGGATCTCCAATTGATGACTATTCCCATAATGGTTTGCCTATTTCTGAGCTGATCAAGTTGGAAAAGAACTTAAAACCACTTAATCCAGTCAATTGCGAAGGTGACGATGGAAACCAGAGGATGGATGACTATGAGGAGGAAAGGAAACTGCCAAACCACGAGCACAGAGGTGCAAAGATGATCAACTGGGCAAGAAGTACTACTCCTCAAGTCTCGGTGGAAATTGAAGCGAGTCAAGCTCAAATAAGGATGAAGCAATTGGGAACTCAATTGATCCACCACATCCTGGGAATTACAAAGTTTCAGGGAGTATCATGCCTCATAAATTTTTCTTTGTTAATCCACTTAAAAAGGAAGTGATAAATAAACCGGCAGTATGTGTAGCTAGAGAAATCTCACTACGCATACTTAGCCTGATCAAGTAAATAAGTGTTTGTTGGACAATTCTCGGAAATTTATATACGTGTGTGAGCAAGACACTTGATCAAGTGGACTTCGAGAATTGCCCACAACTGCAAATAAAAGTTTATTTTATTTTATTTTTGTCTTTTGCTTCATTCTAAGAAAATCCCAAACAAAATTTAATTTTTAGAAAATAACAAAATTATTTTTCAAAAGCTTTGGTCGTATCTGGATGGGAGTGTTAATTTCAACTCAATACAATTTCGAATCTTGAAATCCTCTGCCAATACTCTAGAGAATATTTGATTTTGTTCCGAATGCTTTATCTTCAATTAGTGATTTGACTGAATAGGTAAGGGAGAGAGAGTTACTGCAGTTTTTTGTTTTTAACCTGAAGAGGTAAAAAGAGGGGGGAAACTGGAAAATTTTGGAATTCAAAATCTGCCGCTGAAGTCGAAAGGTCGCTGACATCATAGGAACCTTTCCCTCTTCCCCTTCTACCTCTATTTATTAAACTCTCTCCTCTCTCTCACCTTTTCATACTTTAGCAAACGATTAGCACTTACCAGCTTAACAAAATTCCAATTTTTTTTCTCTCAGCTTCCGGCAAAGCCACTCCCCACCACCACCTCCATCAATGGACAACCCAACGACATCCAGTCAATCCCAAAAAAATTCTACCAAACTTCGCGGGCGAAAGATCCCTACCACCCCCAACCTGAATTATTGATACCGCCAACATTACAATCGATGGTGTTACCGATCGTCGGTACATCTTAACCACCAGAGATATTCGGGGGCAACGTGTATTTGAAGCTTATTGAAGATGCGATGGCGAAATTCAGCCCTACTGGGAAGATGAGTGAGATCTCCAGTCATTTAGCTGGCAAGTTCAGAGAGAAGGAGGAAGCACCCACACCTTGCCCTATGGAACTCCCCACCGACCTCATGACACCAGTCGAGACATCGGTAGAACAACCTCTCCAGGAACAAACTCCTAGATCTACTACTCTTCACAGCGAAAACTCTGCCGCTCAAAATCAAGATCCGGAAGAAGGAGAAGAGGTAGAAGCTAAAGATGAAAAGGGATAGCCATGGAAGGAAAACGGCAGTGAAGGAAAAGCTTACTGAAAAGGGGCATGCGGTGATAGCTGTAGAAGGGGAAGAATCAGATGACAATGAGGAGACCCTCAGCGAGAGGGCAACCAGAAGGAACCTCAGAACGCAAAGGATGCTAAATGAAGAAGAACCTAAAAGTCAGCGGAATGAGGCCGGGCCCTGGCAGCCACAAAAAAGGAAGCTGCTGAACAAAGAAGGAAGGGGAAACAGGTTGCGACCACTAACAAGGAAGTGAAGCCGCGTTTAACCTCCCAAGGTGATGTCATCTAAGAACCCCTCGAAGGTCTCACTACACCTCTCTACAGTCCAGCTGAGGGACAAGACTATGAAGCTATGGAGACAAGCGAAAATGAGGGAGTTTATGAAAAGTTGAGGGTGACAATAGACCACAAGCTGCTGGAAGCTATGGTCTACTTTAAGGACCCGAAGTAACCAAAGAATTGTGCAGTCAGAGGGTAGAAAGGCAAGAAGGAGAAATCTGGAAAAAGGGTACACCTTTCTTCGTTAAGAAGACTGGAGGTTGAGGAACAGTTTCTCACATACATTAAGGCAGCAGGTTTTGAGTAGTTTTAGAGCACCCATTGGTAGAGGTCCCTGCGGACCTGGCAAAAGAGTTTTTCACCTCCTTTTACTTTACGCACACAACGAATATGGATGCTCCCTCAATCCGCTTTAGAGTCTTTAACCAAGAGTGTTGATGACGCTTAGGGAATGGTCTCTGTGTTTGGGGCTGCTGACCCCAGAAGAAGACGAGGCAGGGGAGTGGGTTGATAGAGAAATCGGCCAACCAGAGGATACAAATGGTTTTAACGCGCAGGCAGCCTGGAAGCTGATGACCACGGAGGACGTTGTTCCGTTTAAGACAAGTGTGTCCAAGGGGACAGGTATCATAAATCCTGTTCTCCGGTTGGATCAAGTCCTCTTGCCGCATAATCTTCTTGGCCAAGCAAACGGCACGATCACCAAACCTGAACTATATTTCATGTGGTGCATGCTGACCAATATTAAGGTGCATCTTGGTTACTGGATCGCCCAAGCTCTCCACAAAATCACCCGTCGCCCTGTCCGCCATCTTTACGCCTGCCATCTATTAGGGACATATTTGCAGAGAAACGTCACGATGACAATAGCCAGGCCTCGACCAATCATCACTATGTGTGACGCCCCCGATTGGTTTGATACTGGGTTCTTCATAAACTCAGGGTTGGTCACAAGGGATGGGGCAGACACACTTCATTTCTATGAAGTGGACCAGGCAGAGGAGGCACCGATCGAGTTGGATCAGGAGAAGGAAACCGAGAGGACGACCACTACAAAGAAGAGGTTGAAGGGAACTCGACTCCTACAGAGGCAAGACCGGATTCCAGCGAGGTGAAGTGGCAGAGGATAATGGAGCACATGTTTCAAAAATTTGAAGAAGCTCGTAAAGAACAGAAGGGGCTTTTTGAGCTCCAATCTGAGAACATGAATAACGCCCCATCCTTTATAGAGAAGATGACTGCTTTGGCGGAAATGAATTCCCGGATTGCCCAACAACTTCTGTCCGCCTCTATTTTAAAAGAGAACCAACAAAAGGAAGCCAACCCAGATGCCACCCTTGTTCGAGCATTAGGAAAAAGAAAAGGATGTAGTCACCACCACCAGCCAATCAACCGCTGAAGAGGCCGAGGGGCCGGTCAGGAGAGTCAAGCTGGCATGCACCTGACAATTGACCTGGTGGTCTGGCTCCCATGGGAGCCAGGAGAAGAACTAAACTAGTAGAACCAAGTAAACTTTAGTTCTAGTTCATATTTAATTTTTTTCAGCTTGAGCATGCTCCATTTTGCCTGTGTATATGCTGGTTTACAATTTATATGTTCTTCTTCCATTTAGCCCAGTGTCTGATATAAGTGTGAGAAGTTGATCTATTTTCCTTGTTAATATGTTTGTGTATGTTCTGTGTTTTTCCCACACTTAACCAATTGCATGGTCTAAGTGTGAGAAGTTTTTGTTAAAAGTATATTTTGTGTAGTTTTGGTTTTCTATCTGTTCTTCTCACACTTTACCCATTTCTTGGTTTAAGTGTGAGAAGTTTATGTGTTTTTTTTGTTTTAATTGTTCGTGTTTTAAGTTTGAAATGTTTTGATCTTCTCCCACTTAGCACACTGTCTGGTCTAAGTGTGAGAAGTTTGTTCTTCTCCGTTTGACACTAAACACCCTATTTTCCACTTCATCAAATTCACTTGAGGGCAAGTTGTAATGAAGTGGGATGGGGGAACAATAGTGTAGTTAGTGTCAAAGTTGTGTGTTGATTAGCTAGGAATCTTCTGTTAGTTGTTTGATTTTATGTGTTTTTAGATAAGAACTAGTTTAAGAAAACAAAGACAAGTTTCCCTTAGTAAGAGTGATTGAAGAAATGATGCATGTTGATTTGTGAGACTCTCTTCTTTAATAAACCAAAATCTGTTTGGAGGATGTGAGAAAGATAAAAGTAGCTTTAATCAAATCGTTCTATGAAGCCCTCTAAATGTGGGTTAGAACCCTAAGTAGAATACTTTCTTCTTAAATAAAAAAAATAGAAAGACTGCCATTGATGCTTAGAGGGAAATATTATAGACTAGCGACGACTAAAGTCAATAAGAATAGCCAGTTAAGCTTAATCTTTCGAATCATGCGAACCCGCCTCATTATAAGGGCACCCCTATTAAGACACCTTGAGCCTGAATTGCAATTATCCTTTCTTTTTAAAACCCCAAGCCTTCATGTCATGTGAACAAGGGGATTGGTTGGGGCAACTCACCATTCGGGATAGGAGATAGGTTGTGAAGCAAGGGAGTGTAAAATAGAAAGATAGAAAGAAAACGGACAGGAAACATTGTAACCTAACCTAGAATAAAAAGTTAGAAAAAGAAAGTTAGAAAATGGGCAGGAAGAATGTATAACATGACCAACACTCCACACTCGAGAATTCCGTAGATTACACACTTGGTTCATGTTTTAGTTTAGTTGTGGTTTGGTGTTGGTTTTCTGATTTTCATCGTTTTGGTTTTGTTATTCCGATTCGAGGAGGAGCGATGAAATAATTTATGTTTTCATTTGCTTGTTTTCAGTTTACTTTTGATGTTATTGACTCTTGATGTTTCTGATTTAGTAAATTTAGAGTTATGGTTTCAATCCCAGTGGATACACCCTGTTTACCATGCATGATATTTCTGATATGCTTTTGATTTCCGTTTTATGTTGCATTTCTTAGCTCAAAATGTTTGGTTACGGGTTACTTTGGTCAGATCTGAGTTCTCGATTTACATTTCTGTCTATTTGTGAAGGAAATCATGGATAAGCTGTTTATGATGTTTAGATCTAGTAGCTATTGTCTTATTTCTTCATGATAATGGTTCAGTTTCTTGTTTAGGAAGTCGTAGTTTAGATATTAGGAGTATATTTAAGTTTATAAGTTGTTATGGTGTTCCATTTTCCGTAATCGTTCAGATTTGCTCTTCCTCTGTTTTTCATGTTGATTTTGTGAAGAAGATGAAATTATTAGAAAAGTTTTACTTTGCAGTACGCTTTGCAGGCGACTGACAGTCGTCCATTTTATGTTGTTTGTCCATTTCGGGAAAGTTTAGTTGAGTTGATCAAGTAGATGTAGTTAGGTTTTAGCAAGTGGATCAGTTTAGTTGGTTTAGTCTCTCAAGTCAAGTAGTTAACTTAACCCACCCCTATAAAGCGTGGCTGTAGCCATTTCTATTTCGTGTCCAACAACAAATGTAAAACACATCATCTTTGTGGGATCGATCCTTACTTCCCTATACTAGTTAATAGTATTGTGGGTTAAAGTTTTGAAAACACTTTTGAGTTCCTCCATTCATCTCACTCAAGTCGGACTAAGTCAAGTTGATCAGTCTGAGCTTCCACTGGACTTAACCCCCATTCTCGGGATTTCCTTTGGGATGCCTTTTGTGCAGGAGCGGAGGGTAATCCATTATTGTGCTCCGTGCTCTCCTCAAATAGCAACCCTTGTAAAAACAGATAAAGAGAAAAAATCACAATAAAACTATGCAAGATATTAAACTCTAAATTAGTATTATCAACCGTTCTACAATATCAGCTTAATGCAATAATATTCCCCGGCAACGGCGCCAAAAACTTGATGCACTATTTATTAGCACTAAAAATACCTGCAAGCATACAGGGTAGATCTAGTATAGCTAAAGGTCAGTACCGGATATCGAACACAGGGAATAAGATTGCAACTGGCTATCATATACTAAGCGTCATATACTATTTAGAGACACGGAGAATTTTGTTTTTGATTTTATAAACTTGACATAAATATGAACAAATATAAAAATAAAATAAAATAGACAAAGCAAGCTAAAGAATGTAGAGTTTTAGGATACGACTACTACGACCTAGTGATGATTGATCTCACAGAACCTTTACCTATAAGTGTCTCCAGGATTATTAGGAAAGTCGTGATTCTAGGATAAGCCCTCTCTCGAGTGCACTTATCCAGTAGATTAGACTCTAACTATCAAAGTCTCCTTCCAATAGATTAGATTCTAACTCCTTATGGTTCCTAAGACTCAAGCCCTCACAAAGGGTCCCCTCTCTCGAGTGCAGATAAACCTATGTGTTGTACTCGTTCCTTTTACCACGTAAAACTAGCTATCTCTCGATTAATCTAGTTAACGAACATAGTTCTAAAGTTGGCCAGACAAAAGAACAATAAAAGCACAAGAACAAGCAAAATAATCACAAGAGCTAGGAAAAGGTTCAATTCAATCAATCAAAACATATTCATAATAATTTTCACCAAACAAATCTACAAATGATGTTTAACTACTCATAGACAAGTAGTAAAAACAAGAATAATAGCACTAGATATGAAAGAAATCGATAGAACCCAAGGTTGAATCTTCAATCTTCAATCGTTTCTTGCCTGGATCTGCAGAGCTCCGCTCCAATGGAAGATGGATGAGTTATGTGTGAGAGATGGAGTGGAAGAATGTGTAGAGGGAGGAGGATTGGGGCTCTGAGATGTGGGAGACGAAAACCCTCGGTCTCTTTTATACCCGGGGCAGAAATACAGACGTAAAGCCTCGCAGAACACATCGCCCGGTCGGGCGATTTTAAGTCGCCAAAACGCCCGGTCGGGCGAACTTTCTGGAGTTCGCGACTAAAACGCCCGGTCGGGCGTTTTCCCCATAAAAATCGCCCGGTCGGGCGTTTCCTCTGAAATCCTCCAAAAGCATTGTCTTCGTCTTCGAAAGGGCTTCGCGTGAGTATCTTGCACGCCCCCATCGGAGTCCGGATGAGAGAGTTATGGCTATTATACGAAAGTCGCGCATTGAAGCGCGGATGACTTGAATAATATAGTGGGCGATTCTTCCTTCAAGCTCGTTTTCAAGTCATTTTCACCTGTTTTAGCTCCAAACACTCGACAAACTCGTCAAAACACTAATTAGTGTATGTGTGGATAAAAACCTAAATTAAACACCTTAAATCATCAAAATCACCATCTCATTACCCACAACACCATCCTAAATTATGAGTTTGTCAACTCCCCCAAACTTGCATATTTGTTTGTCCTCAAACAAAACAAGAGAAAAACTAATAAAGAAACACGGATGCTAAGAACTAGACTTCATAGTTGCCTCAAAAATTGTAACAAGAAATAAAGAGTTTGACAAGAATACAAATCAAATCAAGCAAAGCTTATTAGTGCATTTTCATTACTAGCTCGTTGATCACCTTGAAGTACATGCGCTCACAAGTGTTTAGAAGTGTGTTTATCACTCACTCACAAAGTGTATATTGGAAAAAGTATATGCTCTCAGATCATGCAACATGCAAAGTTTACCATAGGCTTGCTCGAAGTCTAATCTCTCCTCTACTTTATGTGATTAAAATCAAAAATCCGAAAGGTCTTTATTTAAGGTTATAATGTAGGCTTTTTGGTAAGGTGAGGAAATATGGCTAAAAAGTGACTAAACCCAACATAGCAAAAGTGATCAATTTCTACTACATTAAACTTAGCACCCCACCAACAATTCATATCTCAGTAAATTCTAGACTTAGTCTAAATTTCTTCTCACTTCCCAAATTCCTTTGATTTTTTTTCCCTTTTTTTTCTTTTGCACATCCTCTCTTTTTTTTTCTTGTGCACGACCAATTATCTTATTCAAACCACAGATGTCTATGCACTTTTCACAATTAAGCACACTACTTTTCTTTCTACCTTATCTCTCCGACTCTTTTCACTAGATATGAACTAACTTTCTTCAAGAGTGTATGAATATTCCCCTTTATTTAGCTTTCAAAGAAAAAGGCTTTAAAGGCTCAAAATGGTTAGCTAGGAAGAATATTTTGAGTAAGGTCAATAATTTGGATATATAAAGTAGCTAAGAAGGATGGCCTAACGTCCTCTTTTATCATTTAAACACTTTGCAGACTTAAGCAGACTAGGAGCAAGTTCTAGAAACAAATACATGAATACAGATAAATCACACAAGGAAGAAATCTATGGCTCAAGTCTCACAAGGTTTATGCAAGATTCAAGGCAAACAAGCAATTCATTATTTATGCACATTTTCACTAAACCTTCAAATCAATGCATCAAGTCAACTCAATCAACACAAACATTTAATCGTAGGCAACTCGGTCTGATGTTCCTAAACATGAGTATTTCTAAATTTTCTTTGTTATGCTCATGACAAGATTCACCACGGGATTATTAAAAAAAATTAACAAAAACAAGCAAAAACAACTAAACTCAAGGTCCACCACTTCATCCCCCCAAACTTATTCAAAATTAAATTAAGAATAAGTTTGTAAAGTCGGTATGGACATGAGTAAACTAAGAAAACACATTAAACTAAAACAAAAAAAGAGAAAAATGATACCGATGTTGGGTTGCCTCCCAACAAGCGCTTGGTTAACGTCTTTAGCTTGACGTTCTTTGAAGCTCAAAAGTTAACCCCCATTCTCGGGATTTCCTTTGGGATGCCTTTTGTGCAGGAGCGGAGGGTAATCCATTATTGTGCTCCGTGCTCTCCTCAAATAGCAACCCTTGTAAAAACAGATAAAGAGAAAAAATCACAATAAAACTATGCAAGATATTAAACTCTAAATTAGTATTATCAACCGTTCTACAATATCAGCTTAATGCAATAATATTCCCCGGCAACGGCGCCAAAAACTTGATGCACTATTTATTAGCACTAAAAATACCTGCAAGCATACAGGGTAGATCTAGTATAGCTAAAGGTCAGTACCGGATATCGAACACAGGGAATAAGATTGCAACTGGCTATCATATACTAAGCGTCATATACTATTTAGAGACACGGAGAATTTTTTTGGTTTTGATTTTATAAACTTGACATAAATATGAACAAATATAAAAATAAAATAAAATAGACAAAGCAAGCTAAAGAATGTAGAGTTTTAGGATACGACTACTACGACCTAGTGATGATTGATCTCACAGAACCTTTACCTATAAGTGTCTCCAGGATTATTAGGAAAGTCGTGATTCTAGGATAAGCCCTCTCTCGAGTGCACTTATCCAGTAGATTAGACTCTAACTATCAAAGTCTCCTTCCAATAGATTAGATTCTAACTCCTTATGGTTCCTAAGACTCAAGCCCTCACAAAGGGTCCCCTCTCTCGAGTGCAGATAAACCTATGTGTTGTACTCGTTCCTTTTACCACGTAAAACTAGCTATCTCTCGATTAATCTAGTTAACGAACATAGTTCTAAAGTTGGCCAGACAAAAGAACAATAAAAGCACAAGAACAAGCAAAATAATCACAAGAGCTAGGAAAAGGTTCAATTCAATCAATCAAAACATATTCATAATAATTTTCACCAAACAAATCTACAAATGATGTTTAACTACTCATAGACAAGTAGTAAAAACAAGAATAATAGCACTAGATATGAAAGAAATCGATAGAACCCAAGGTTGAATCTTCAATCTTCAATCGTTTCTTGCCTGGATCTGCAGAGCTCCGCTCCAATGGAAGATGGATGAGTTATGTGTGAGAGATGGAGTGGAAGAATGTGTAGAGGGAGGAGGATTGGGGCTCTGAGATGTGGGAGACGAAAACCCTCGGTCTCTTTTATACCCGGGGCAGAAATACAGACGTAAAGCCTCGCAGAACACATCGCCCGGTCGGGCGATTTTAAGTCGCCAAAACGCCCGGTCGGGCGAACTTTCTGGAGTTCGCGACTAAAACGCCCGGTCGGGCGTTTTCCCCATAAAAATCGCCCGGTCGGGCGTTTCCTCTGAAATCCTCCAAAAGCATTGTCTTCGTCTTCGAAAGGGCTTCGCGTGAGTATCTTGCACGCCCCCATCGGAGTCCGGATGAGAGAGTTATGGCTATTATACGAAAGTCGCGCATTGAAGCGCGGATGACTTGAATAATATAGTGGGCGATTCTTCCTTCAAGCTCGTTTTCAAGTCATTTTCACCTGTTTTAGCTCCAAACACTCGACAAACTCGTCAAAACACTAATTAGTGTATGTGTGGATAAAAACCTAAATTAAACACCTTAAATCATCAAAATCACCATCTCATTACCCACAACACCATCCTAAATTATGAGTTTGTCACCCACTCACCAGCATTTGCAGGTAAAAGGCGCACAAGTGGCAAGCCGGATCAGTTTGACAATCTAACCTGAGCAAGCCACAACGATAAACAAAAAGATAAAGAGAATGAAGGAGAACGTGCAGAAGTTACCTCATTTTCGAAGGATAAAACCTCTACCAAGTGGGTGCAGTGATCCTCTAAAGTCGGGCTGTATACAAGAATATCATCGAAGAAAACAATTACACACTTGCGTAATAAAGGTTGAAAAATACCATTCATTGCCACCTGGAATGTTGAAGGCGCATTCATCAGTCTGAATGGCATCACCAGAAACTCAAAATGGCCATCATGAGTCCTGAATGCCGTCTTGAACACATCTTCGTCGTGTATTCTGATCTGGTGATATCCCGACCGGAGGTCCAACTTGGTAAAAATTTTGCCTGTCCCAACTCGTCGAACAATTTATCTGCGGTGGGTATTGGAAAGTGATCAGGCCCTTTAGCCATATTTAAGGCTCGATAGTCGATGTAGAATCTGAAAGTTCCATCTTTCTTTCGGATGAGCAACACAGGGGAGGAGAAAGGGCTCCGACTGCGTTGAATTATCCTCTGATCCAACATTTCTCTAACTTGTCTTTCTATCTCATTCTTTTGAAAGTACGGATAGCGATATTGGCGTACGTTCACTGGTTTGGAGCTTGGTAACAAGTGAATGCGATGGTCAAATTCCCAGCGTAGGGGCATGCCTGCAGGAAGGATAAAAACCAGACTGAAAGATTCCAAGACCTGTTTAATTGAAGGAGGCGTGTCGGCTGGAAACTCAATCTCAGCCGAGGACAGAGAGGTCTGTGATACCGAGTCGACCGGTATTATCTCGTAGAATTCATGTTTCGGGGAGTGAGAAGCCAACATTGACAAGGATTGCAAGGATATCAAAGTGGTGTTGGTTGAACTCCCAGCAGTGCCACCTGCACCTCGTCCCTCTGGAACTCTAAGGTTTTCCCAACAAAATCTACACAAATCTTCCCTAAAGATTCTAACCACGCCATTCCCAACACATATCGGGACCGTGAATCCCCATGATATGTAGATCAATCAAAAAATCAAGTCCTTGCATAGAAAGCTTGGTGCAACGAGCAACATGTGAACACACCAAGGAAGCCCCATTGGACACATACACCCGAAATGGGTGAATCGGCGTGAATGACAATTGAAGATGTTCGGCGACCCGGGGGTGGAGAAAATCATGAGTGCTACTTGTGTCAATCAATATACTCACGTTCGCAGACCCTATCGCTCCAACCACCTGAAAAGGCCGCGAATTGCTGCTCCCAGCCAAGCGTGAAGATGGGACAGATCCGCCCTGATGACCGCTTCCCCATCCTCACCAGTATCCGACTGTTTATTTGAGGTAATACGACCATGCTCGGAAGGCCCATGATGAGGCGCCTACATGAGGGACTTTCTACTTTCATCCAAAAAGTCATGCTGGAGGAGTCTACGAAGGTCGAGGAGCACGCGGCAAGACTCAGGCTGAAATTTGAAGGCTGGGAGCTTCCACCCGGCTGGGTGCCATCCACTGGAAGTGCCAAGGCCAAGCTACCCCACCCGACCGGGCATCCATTCTGACACCCGCCCGGGTGCCCCATCCAAGGCATGATGGAGTCAGGAGGTTTCACCCGGCCGGGTGACTTCACACCCTTAATTTCACCCGGCCGGGTAGAGTGACGCAGACCATATTTTGTTGGCCTTTTCATTGGCAATTGGACCCTAGTATAAATACCTTTTGATGTCATTTCTTTCCTTAGATTTTGTTGAATTAAAGTTTCTACCCTAGTGAGTTTCCTCTTTGGGGATTTATCCAATTCCTTCCTTGAAGGTTGCTTGTTTCCATCCTAGATTGATTCAAGTAAAGGTATGCATCAATGGAGTGTATCCATTGAGTAGTGGAGCCTAAATTCCTTCGTTTGCCTAGTTAACTGTGTGGATTAACATCATTGCCCTATTCTGGCACAGTTGGGGAAAACCATACAAATCATATCCAATTATTAGATCTGACTATATATGAATATTTTTCCCTAAATCTAGACTTGATTGTGAATCTATCCACCAAAATTCATCCAAATTAGGCGTGGGGATCAATACCAAAAAAATTTATAAAGATCAGCCAAATTTCAGCAAAAGCTTCATCCCATGTCTTGTTTTTTTGGTGTGTGTTTACCTTAGGCCTAGTTTCCTTGCTTTCATATGCTTAGTCATTATTACTTTGGTATTTACTACTTGGCGTCTATATTTTCTTGAAAACGATGGAGATTTCTCCTCAGGGTGCTTAGGTGTCGTTCAAGCAAGGATATATCCTACTGATCAGGATAGAGATCCTAACTAAGCCTAGACCCTGGTTTCAAAAATTCCTCAACCCACTTCTACTGATCAGTATAGTGGTGGTAAGGGTCGAATCCCACAGAGATGGTGCGTTAAAACTATTGTGGTGATATTCTGGATGGTTTGGTTAGCTACCACGCTCGGGTTGAGTCTCTACCTAGGCAAGAACTTAAAGGTAATTTCCTACTGACTAGAATGGGGAAAGGAGTGTAGGGGTGCAGCTGTGTACGTGGAAATAGGGAGACATTTTTGTAACAGAAAATATTTGGAAGGTACGGGATTCTATTTTGGGCTAGACAGAATATTCAGAGGGTAGTGGTAGTCATGGTGACTAGGCTGACAGATCTGCAGGTTATAACTAAAAAGTAAAGGACAAAAAGCAAAAAGCATCTAAAAAGCAAAGTGGTCCCCAACATTAGACAGGGACATCATCTTCTTCAACAACACAAACTAAAATCAGAAAATAATTCCAGATTCAACACGGAAACACAGTTTATCAATTCGCGAACACAGATCCACAAATAAGAACACCAAATCTGAAATCAAAACACAGAAAATGCAACTCCGCGTACTGTTCAGCAGGAAAACGAAAACGAACTCAAACAAGACTTCACATGCAGCGATTCACTCACGATCAATAGTTCCACATTTAACTAAAGGAATTTTGACGGAAGCAAAGAAAGAAAAGATTCAGCACTTAAAACACCAAGGAACCATAGATCTAAGCTAACTAGGCGAAATAGGAAGGAAAATAAATCAACACAATAACCGAAACGGAAATCAACTTCATAGCATAAACACGTTCAGATCTTCAACAAGTACTTCAAAAGCAGAAAATATCCAAAAGCAACAAAGATCCAACGTAAAGAAAGAAAGTAAATTAAACTACGAAAGCGAATAAAAGTGTTTTGCCACTCCGGGCGATGATATCTCTAACTACGGTCTTGCTGGCTGGAACGGACGATTTGGAACTCCGGGAACATCTAGATCTTCAAGTGACCATGGCAGTGGCGAGAAACGAGATTCTGGACTGGGCTGAAGGACTGAACTCCGAGAGAATTCTACCTAAGAGTGATGATGATGATTCGATTGATGATCCCCTTTCTTTCTCCAAGTGGCTTCCTTTTATAGGGAGGCTTACCCTTGATTTTTAGGTTAAGACCTTGCGGTGAGATGACTTCTTTGCCCTTAATTGTGATTGAGCAGTCCCAGCTATCCTCCTTCTCCATCTCGAGTCATATTTGCATGTATACTGGTCAGTACGTAATCGTCCTGACGCCCTTTTCACTTGAAGTGTCTGAAACTCTGCCTACTGGTTAGAATGCTTACCCTGCACGCTTAAGCAATAGTTTTTGCAAATATAATTCAATTACGAACATCATACTGACCAGTAACCTAGGCCTAGAATACGACTTATCAGGTGTATACCTTGATTTAATTGTCCGGGCCCCAACAAGTGGGAATTGGATCAAGAGTGTGTGATACTAGCCACACTATATTCTAAACCTACCGAGTGACATTGGTGAGTGACTTGGGGGTGTGGGATCCTATATTGGGGTGAGTTAGCTTCTTAAATCTCTCTTTCTTATTTCACTAATATCTAAGACTAGTCCCTAGTTTTGTCATTGTGTTTGTAGGTAACTTTGATGCCTCCTATTACTCGATCCAACAAGATGGAGAACATTCACGAGGAGGAGGTAGAGAAGGGCGCGAGATCAAATAGTTCCAAACCGAAGGGGATCTAGTGAGCATGATGTCCCAAATGATGGTCGATCTCAAACATGATCTCAAGCAAGATATAAGACAAATGGATGCACGGTTGAGGGAATCCGAAGCTAGGGCGAAGGAATCCGAAGTTCGTATTCTTGCCACCCAAAACACTCTATTTGAAGAGTTCAACACTTTGAAGGAAGAGCGGAGGACTAGACCTCCCACTCCATGGGCAATGCCATACCCAATGAGGTCCCGGATGGAAAGGAGGGAATGTTCGAGATAGAGTTAACAACTTGGAGAATGGACGGTTTGGGGGGGTAATGGAGCCAATAGGCGGTTTGGAGGAGGAAATATGGGTTATGGTCGTTTTGGGGTAGGAAACCAACATGGAGAGATGAAACCTTGTGGGGATAGATTTAGGAGAGATATGTACTATGAAGGGGAACCTTGATCGAGGTTTGATGATCCGTCCAAGACCTTGAAACACAACCTCCCCCAGTTCCATGACAAATTTGACCCCGAAGCCTATTTAGAGTGGGAATTTCAAGTGGATAAAATCTTCTCCCTACACAACTATTCCGAAGGTGACAAGGTGAAGATTGCATTGGCCGAATTTAGGGGTAATGCTAATACTTGGTGAAACGATGTGTTGAGGAAAAGGAGGTTGGCAAGGTTGGGGGATGTCCGTTCATGGGATAAGTTGTGCCGAATCATGAAGGAATCTTTTGTGCCTAGGTCCTATTATCTCAAGCTTCGTTGGGAGCTTCAAGACCTAAGGCAAGGATCCATGAGTGTGAGGGATTACTACTATGAACTTCTCTACTTGATGAACAAGATTGGAGTGAGTGAACCAGAGGAAGCCACTCAAGACCGATTCATCCATGGTCTCAACACTTCTTTGAAGCATAAAGTCCAAATTGAGGCTTTAAGGGGGATAACATTGGGGAAAGTAGTAAGTTTTGCCGAGACATTTGAGAGATAAGGTATAGAAGTGGCTCTTAGCAAGGCAAGGGTGACCTCTAGTCAAACCGGGATGGGAGGAAACAAGTGGAGTACCCCTCCTAAGAAGATGGAGAGCTCGTCTATTACTCAAGGCAAAACACCATACAAGGCATCGCCGAACCCAAGCCCACAAGCTATCAAAAATTCTTCTTCAATGGAAAGTAGCAAGGTACAATGGTTCAAGTGTAAGGGCTATGGTCACTATACGCGTGAGTGCCCAAACCAAAGAGTGATGGTTATTGGGCAAGATGGTAGCGTGCATAGTGAGGATGAGGAGGACGGGGTGGAAGAAGGCAAGGAGGCGAGTGTAGAACCTCTTATGTCATATTCTAGTGGAGAAGAAAAGGATGAGGGATTGAAGGCACTAGTGATGGTAAGGATGCTCCACGTCTAACCCGAACTTGAGGAGCATAAGGAGCAAAGGTGCAACATCTTCCATATGAATTGCAAGGTATGAACTAAAACTTGTTTAGTGATCATTGACGGAGGTAGTTGTGCTAATGTGGTAAGTGAACAATTGGTGGCCAAGTTGGGGTTGAAGGTCGACAAGCATCCCAATCCATACAAGCTTCAATGGCTAGGGGATTCCGGGGAGCTAAAGGTGAAGGCTCAATGTTTAGTTCCCTTGAAGAATGGTGTCTTTGAGGATGAGGTGATGTGTGATATTATTCCAATGATGGCTTGTCATGTGTTGTTGGGGAAGCCTTGGGAGTTTGATATGAGGGTGTATAAGAATGAATTCGGTAATGAATCTTTCTACATGGTGAATGAGTTGAAGATTAGGTTGAAGCCCCTATTTCCTAAGGATGTATTTGAGGCACACCAACATCTACAAAGGGAAATGGAAAGGGAAAGGGAAAAGGAAAGGAATAGAGAGAAAAGACTTGTGAGAGAAGGTGAGCTAAAAAAGCCAAGTGAGAGTGGGGGCGGTGAGAGCAAAATTACAGTACCTAAACAAGAAAGACCACAAGCAAGGGAGGGAAAAGGTTGCTTGTTAGCTAGGTCTCCCGACCTTGGGTAGGCACTAAAAAGCCATTCAAGCATTCTTCTCATGGTCCGGAACGATTTATGTTTAAATTCTAACACTAACCCTTGTCCTTTGGTGATTGAAAGTGTTTTTCAAGGTTTTAAGGATGTCTTCCCGGATGAGCTCCCCAACGAGCTCCCACCCGTGAGAGGGTTTGAGCACCAAATTGATTTCGTATCGGGGTCCTCTCTTCCCAACCGGGTGGCATACAAGGCAAAACCAAAGGAAACTCAAGAGCTTCAAAGGCAAGTCGAGGGACTCCTTGCCAAAGGTTTGATCTGAGAATCCCTTTCACCTTGTGCCGTGCCCGTTATTTTGGTGCCTAAGAAGGATAAAACTTGGAGGATGTGTGTGGATTGTAGGGCCATCAATAAGATCACCATTAAGTATAGACACCATATACCTAGGCTAGATGACATGCTTGAGGATCTATGTGTCTCTAATTGTTTTTCTAAAATTGACTTAGCAAGTGGATATCACCAAATTCGCATGAAAGAAGAGGATGAATGGAAAACCGCTTTTAAAACAAAATTTGGCTTGTATGAATGGCTTGTTATGCCTTTTGGGTTGACTAATGCTCCTTCCACTTTCATGCGTTTGATGAATCATGTGCTTCGTCCTTTCATTGGAAAGTTTGTGGTGGTGTATTTTGATTTTATCTTGATTTATAGTAAAAGTGTAGAAGAGCATGCTAGTCACCTTAGGGATGTGCTTGAAGTGTTGAGAATCCATGCTTTATATGCCAAGTTTCTTAAATGCACATTTTGTGTTGATGAGGTTTTTTTTCTTGGTTTTGTTGTGGGGAAGGAAGGAGTGAGGGTGGATGAATAGAAAGTGAAAGCAATTATGGAGTGGCCATTCTTGGTCACCCAAGAATGTGAGTGAGATTAGATCCTTTCATGGTCTAGCAAGATTTTATAGGAGGTTTGTTAGAGATTTTTCTACTGAGGCCTCTCCTTTAAATCATCTTGTGAAGAAAAATGTAGAGTTAAAATGGGGGGAAGAACAAGAAAAAGCCTTCAATGTTTTGCAAAATGACCTCACCCATGCCCCTTGTTAGCTCTTCTCAACTTTGACAAACCCTTTTAGTTGGGATAGGAGGAGTTCTCATGCAAGAGGGAAAGCCCATAGCCTATATTTCTGAAAAGCTTGGCCAAGCCCACTTAAACTATCCTACATATGACAATGAGTTGTATGCTATAGTGAGGTGCTTAGAGAATTGGCAACATTACCTCATGCATAGAGAGTTTGTGATTCATACCGATCATGAGTGCATTAAGTTCTTAGGGGGACAACATAAGCTTGATAAGAGGCATGCTAAGTAGAGTGCTTTTCTAGAAATTTTTCCTTATGTGATCAAGTACAAGAAAGGGAAGGAAAATGTCGTTGCCGATGCCCTCTCTAGGAAACCTCATGTTCCGTTGGTTGATGATGCTTTGATTGCTAATCATGTGATGTATGTGAGAAAACAAGTGCTTGTTGTGTGTTCTTCAAAGTATGTTGGTTTTGAGTTCATTAGAGACTTATATGAGCATGATCATGATTTTGCCACTATCTTTGAAGCATGTGAAAAGAGATCTTTTGATAAATACTATAGAATGGATGGTTACTTGTATAAAGAGAATAAGCGTTGCATCCCTAATTACTCTCTTCGTGACTTGTTGATTAATGAGTGTCATTTGGGTGGATTGATCGGACACTTTGGAGTTTTGAAAACATTAGATATCTTGAGTGAGCATTTTTTTGGCCTTGCATGAAGAAGCATGTTGAGAGGTTTTGTAGCCATTGTATAGAGTGTAGGCAAGCTAAGTCCAAGTCTAGTAATTTTGGGCTTTATACTCCTTTGCCTCCTACACACCCTTGGGTAGATATCTCCATGGATTTTGTGTTAGGGCTACCCATGTCTTCTAGGCAGAATGATAACATTTTTGTGGTAGTGGATAGGTTTTCCAAGATGGCTCATTTTATTCAATGTAGGAAGACAAATGATGCTAAGTTCGTTGCCAACTTGTTCTTTAGGGAGGTAATCAAATTACATGTGATTCTTAAAACCATTGTGAGTGATCAGGATGTCAAGTTTTTTAGCTTCTTTTGGAAGACTCTTTGGGGTATGTTGGGCACTAAACTTCTCTTTTCTACTACCGCCCACACCCAAATGGATGGTCAAACGGAAGTAGTTAACCGGTCCTTAGGTGCTCTCCTTCGGGTTCTCGGTTTTTAGAATAAAAAATTCTTGGGAAGAGTGCTTACCTATTGCCGAATTTGCTTATAATAGGACCATGCATTCTACTTCTTCCTTATCGCCTTTTGAAGTTGTATATGGTTTCAACCCTCTCACCCCGTTAGATTTGTCCACAGTGGATTTGCCTTTGCCTTTGCCTTATTTGATGGATGTAGGTGGCAAGGAGAAGGCCAAGTTTGTGAAGGAGTTGCACGCTCAAGTGCAAGAGAGAATTCGAGGTAAGGGAGAGCAAGTAGCGCACCAAGTGAACAAAGGCCGCAAGAAGATGGTTTTTGAACCCGGGGATTGGGTCTGGGTGCATCTTAGGAAGGTACACTTCCCCGACAAGACCAAGGGGAGGCTTGCCCCGAGGGGAGACGACCTTTTCGTTGTGTTGGAGTGCCTCAATGACAACGCCTACGTGATCGACTTTCCCGGTGAGTATAAGTAAGTTGCACCTTCAATGTGGCTGATTTGAGTCCTTTTGACTTTGTAGGAGGTTAGGATATGAGGACAAATCATTTCCAAGAAGAGGAGGATGATACGACCACGCCCGGAAAGCCCATGACGAGGTCTATCACGAGGCGCCTACATGAGGGACTCTTTACTTTCATCCAAAAAGTCATGCTGGAGGAGTCTACGAGTGTTGAGGAGCACGCGACAAGACTCGTGCTGAAATTTGAAGGCTGGGAGCTTCTACCCTGCCGGGTGGTTTCTGAGGCGCTGCTTCACCCGGCCAGGTGCCATCCACTGGAAGTGCCAAGGCAAAACTACCCCACCCGACCGAGTATCCATTCTGACACCCACCCGAGTGCCCCATCCAAGGCATGAGGGAGTCAGGAAGTTTCACCCGGCCGGGTGACTTCACACCCTTAATTTCACCCGGCCGGGTAGAGTCACGCGGACCAGATTTTGTGGGCCTTTTTATTGGGAATTGAACCCTAGTATAAATACCTTTTGATGTCATTTCTTTCCTTAGATTTTGCTGAATTAAAGTTTCTACCCTAGTGAGTTTCCTCTTTGAGGATTGTATCCAATTCCTTCCTTGAAGGTTGCTTGTTTCCATCCTAGATTGATTCAAGTAGAGGTATGCATCAATGGAGTCTATCCATTGAGTAGTGGAACTAAGGGGTGATAGAGCTATTGGAAGTTACCTAGGGTTGTCTCCATTCTTTTGGTTAAGGTCTTATGGTTGTAGCTCTTTTATCTCATCATTATATACATGGTTTCCATTTCTAATCTACCATCCTTTCTTATTTAGATTCAATTTTTGTGGTTGGATCTCTTTTGATTCTCTTGTTTTTATTGAGAAATTGAAAATCAATATCACAAAAATATCTAGATCAAGCATCACAAATGGGTAATTCCTTGGGAAATGGATCATGAATTTCATGGATCCACATCATGAGGTTTCGTCCCCCTCGTCGCCCACATAGGACAGCATTTTTTTCTTGCAGACGTGTCATGGCGCCCACTTTTCCGAGCAATGAAAACACATCCCCTTCCGAGAATGTTCTGCCTTCTCCGCATTCGACAAACAGATTAGCCGAAATACGGGTTTGATAGACTCTTTTGAAAAAGAGCCCTGAGGAAGGCGGCGACGTCCTTCCCGCCTGTACCCCCCCAGAATTCGTCGAACGGTGTTCTCTACTGCTCCACTTCCCTCGGGACGCTTGCCGCTCTTAGTGAGATGCTGCGAAACGGAACGCAAACGCCATTGCCTCTGCTAGAGAAGATGGTTGTTGTAATTCCACCTTCTCTTGAATAGGCTCCTTAAGTCCAGTGATAAAGATCAGAATCAGAGACTCCTCCGAGAGTCCCTCTACTCGATTCAAATAGCGCTCAAGTGTGTCATGATATTCAACCATGGAGCCTGTCTGCACCAACTTGGACAGAGGTCCGATGTAATTCCAAAAACTCTGGGAATCGAAACGTTGACGACGTTCTCCAAGAATTCTGGCCAAGTGACGAACCGGTTGTTTGCCCGATAGTTGAAGATCCATTCCGCCGTGGAAAGCAAAAATAACATAACCACATAATGTAACCGGTCCTCCTCTGATGATGGTCAAAATAATACTCCACTCTAGAAATCCAATTTGAAACCTCCGTCCCGTCGAAACGTGGTGCCTTCATATTAAGGTCACGTTGTCTGTCAAAGCGGTTTGATTGGAAATTAGTGCGTTGGAAAGGCAAGTCCCAACACGTCGGTTGGCGGTGAAACTCACGATCCATCTCCCTAGTATATCGGGTTGTCGGGCGATCCCAATTCGAACGTTGCCTGGGATTTGTCCACGACCATCGTGGTTCATGCTCCGACTGCCGCCCAGACGAGTGGCCCAGCCGCCTGTATGGACGACGTCCCACCAAACGTAGGGGCCGACCTTCCCCACCACAGTTGCGCCGACCGTGGTTGAAAACCCTAGGAACGGTGTCCCTCTCGTATCCACCAAAATCGCCATAGTCCTCTTCTCCCACGTCGTCAGAATAGTAAGGGGGGTCAGGATCGGGGCTGGCCGGGGCCTCCAAGTTTTCCACCCTACGATCCGTGGGTTCCAAGTGAAATTCCAACTTGTCGAAACGTGCCATAATCTTGTCAAACCCTAACGCGATAGGATCTCCTCCGATCTCATCCCTGTGAGGCTGACTTCCGCTCCCAAGGTCATCACGCGGGGGATGGTTTGGTTCGCTATGCTCACGACGACCTCCTATCGCGTTCCGTCGTGGGTGACCAATTACTAAATCCTGTGCGTTCCCACCTGTCAGTAGCCCAGGCGGCGGACGTACATCCTCGGTTCCGGTCATATTGAGTTCGAAATGAAGAAGCACCGGATGTAGGGTAGAACCTCCCTAACGATAAATCAGATCCAAGAAACACACTCCGAGACAGATCCGACACCCAAGGTCTTGGGTCGGCGGCGTTTCACGGAGAAGAAGCTGGACGCTAGAGTCGATCTCGTCGGCAGCTTGAGATGAAAGAAGTTTCTTGTTGCACAATTCAGTGGGCAAATCATAATAATTTCATTAAGTGTGGAGAATTAATGAAATTTCCCTATTTATAATTCTAAGGACCTGGGTGTTGGTTCGACATAACCTATACGTCCGGGAAAGAACCAACTAAGAAAACCCGTACGGAGCTTATAAAATGCTCGACCCAAAATAGTTCAAAATCACCGGTTCTTCTGTTCTCAACTGTTCCGGCTCCGGCTCCGCTGTCTCATTCTCCAAGTCCTTGGTTTCCTCCCTACTGATCGGTTCAGTGGTGACACTTGCAATGGTCTTATCAGATTATCATCCAAGCAATGTGTTTTTAGGTTAGTGTAACTGTGTTAACCAATATGTACATCATTGACCGATGATTATAATGATTATATATATGCAAGTGTGCAGATGATCAATCAAATTATCTTTAAGATCACTACTCAGCATGTTAGCAATTAAGATTAGACTTTGAAACCCAAAATTAAATGTAAGATTAGCCGCCCAATCATTCAACAATCTAATAATATGGCACGATTATTCACAACATATGTTTATTACCTAGTTTATACATGATCATGTGCAAATTAAAAAATATACATGCACATATATAGCTGAATCTAGAGAAGTCGTCTTCAAATTATATCAACAAAAATGAAGATTGGTTCTTGAGTAACAGAAAAAATAGAATAAATTGGAATCTTGAAGTACGGAGCAATTTTTATAGACCGGACTTATAGCCTAGAATATAGCAGTCACAATTATAAAATTAAAAGTCTTACAAGACCATTCTACCTTAATTGAATTCTTTAATGAAAGATACCTGGCTAGCTTAGGTTAGACCATTGAGGTGATTAAGATTGACTTTTTTTTTCATTAATTTGTCTCATCCGAATTATGTGTATAAATAGATCTCTAGCAAGCATTAGCATTACTCACAACAAACATACACAATTTCCCATACTCAATACTTACATGGCTCTTAAGCTTTTTCAGTTGCTTTCCCTCGCCTTTCTTGCTTATCTATTCTTTCCCACTATTAGCCATGCCATGAGAAATAGCCCCCGTGACAAAAAACCATCACCTTTTGATTTCATCAAACAATTAAAAGGTAGTCACAAGGGTATTAACACAAAAGACATCCATCAACTCAAAGTCTATCTCAAGGAATTCGGCTATCTCGAATATCTCAATCAAACTCATGCCAATGACGATGATTTTGATGATATCCTAGAGTCTGCCATCAAAACCTATCAAGAAAATTATGGTATCAAACCTACGGGAATGATAGATGCTATAACTATATCAAAAATGACAACCCCGCGATGTGGGGTGCCTGATATTGTGAATGGCACTAACTACATGCATCCTCGCGACAAGAAACACAAGTCGGGCTCAAGCAATGTCCACACGGTGTCCCACTTTACTTTCTTTCCGGGAAGTCCTAAATGGCCATCTTCTAAAACTCATCTCACTTATAGATTCTTGTTCAACTTTCCTATAGAGGCTATGGCCCCTGTGGCACGTGCCTTCCAAAAATGGCAATCTTCCACACATTTCACCTTTGCACGTGTCCAAACCTATCAAATTGCTGACCTGGTTATAGGGTTCCACCGCTATGACCATGGAGACGGAGCCCCTTTTGATGGCCCCGGCGGAACCATAGCTCATGCATTTGCACCAACTAATGGAAGGTTTCATTACGACGCGGACGAGTGGTGGTCGATTGGGTCAGTTGAGGATGCATTCGACTTGGAAACCGTTGCACTTCATGAAATCGGGCACCTTCTAGGGCTCGGGCATAGCTCAGTTGATGCATCAATCATGTATCCCTCGATCAGTGCAGGACAGATCAAGAATTTGCATGAAGATGATATTCAAGGAATAAGTGCTTTATACAATCTCTGACCACCACAGAGTTAAATAATTCATCTCTTAATGTTGTTATTAATAAAATATGCTGGTAAATTCCCTATGTCAATGTTTCTCATAGTAGCCACATTCTCACAATTTGCAATGTAATCTAGTTTTTGTTTGAATCGAGATGACTTTTTAAGTGATGATATTTGGTAAGTAATTTAGTTTGTTATTTTATGAGCAAGATCATAAAATTAATTGTGTCGAACATGAAATAAAGATGATTTATGATTTTCATACTACCTGCTAAAAAATTGATTTCACGACGATAAAATAAGATATACTACTATAGTACTACTATTACACAAGACTAAGGTGTACACAATATACTTATTATGGCTTTTGTTGACAATCGTATTCAGAATCGATATACAATACAGTTGTGAAGGAATTCATCAACGGCTAAAAACCGTAGAGAATGACTGAGAGTCATAAATAAAAAAGATAAGTGGTAGATACTACACAATATACTTATTATGGCTTTTGTTGACAATCGTATTCAGAATCGATATACAATACAGTTGCGAGGGAATTGATCAACGGCTAAAAACCGTAGAGAATGACTGAGTTATAAATCAAAAAGATAAGTGGTAGATACTACCTCTGACGAAGCCATGAATTTTATATTGGAGGCCTGATACGAGCATTATTTAGTTAGTTAAATTAGAGATTTGCGTATCTTTTCCACATTTTTGTTTATTTGTGTATCTTTTCCATATATTTGTTTTCTTGTTAAGAAAGTTAGTTATTAGCATTATAAATAGGAGTTATTGTAACCATTTGAAAAATCAATCAAGAATATCAATATTATCGTTCATTCTCTTCTCCAAAGTGAAAAACCCGTCTTGCTCGACGGGCACTTGCCCGCGATAGACATTTATCGATCGCCGATCTACGGACGCCGATCAACCCGATAGGGGGTTTATCCTATCAAATTGGTGCTTTCATCGCGATCTCACCTTCCAACACGCCGATCGAATCACAGCTATGTCGCTGCCCGACGGGAATCCACCGTTCACAGCTACTAGCCACACCGATCGAATCATAGCTACGTCGTTGCCCGACGGGAATCCACCCGCACACAGCAACTAGTTATGCCTTCCCACCATCTCGAACTGAAGTTGCGCCGCTGCCCGACGGAAGATGTTCCGCGCACAGCACCAGATTTGGTTTCTGATGTTTTCGACTCTCTTCATTGTGTCGTAGTTCACACCTTGAGGACAAGGTGGATTTCAACCGTGGGGGAGTTGATACCAGCATTATTTAGTTAGTTAAATTAGAGATTTGCGTATCTTTTCCACATCTTTGTTTATTTGCGTATCTTTTCCATATCTTTATTTTCTTGTTAAATAAGTTAGTTATTAGCATTATAAATAGGAGTTATTGTAATCATTTGAAAAATCAATCAAGAATATCAATATTATGGTTCATTCTCTTCTCCAAAGTGAGAAACCCGTCTTGCTCGACGGGCACTTGCCCGCGAAAGACATTTATCGATCGCCGATCTACGGACGCCGATCAACCCGATAGGGGGTTTATCCTATCAAGGCCCAAGTCTTAAGTTATGTTTTAAGGTTGGCATCGCCAAAAATTGCTACAATAATGGGCAATTGCAAGAGATATAAATGAATAATGAGAGAAAAAAATTTAGAGAATGTGTAATAGAAATTAGAATTATATGGGCAATTGCAAGAGATATAAATGAATAATGAGAGAAAAAAATTTAGAGAATGTGTAATAGAAATTAGAATTATATGTGCCGATTATTATTAGAAAATAAGATCCAAGTAAATTAGAAAATAAGACAAAAAGTCTGATGTATGTAAATAAAATAGCCGTGGGAGTAAAACTCTAGAACATAAAAGTGTAAGAAAAGAAATTGAAAAATGAGATAGAAAAATATGGGATTTGTAAGATGAAGTATAAATTAAAAAAAAAATAAGGAAAGGAAAAAATGGGAATTGTAGGTGAAGTATAAATAAAGCAAGGAAAAATATGGAATAGAAAATAATGAGATTTGTAAGCTGAAGTATTATAAAGAAGGAAAGCAAAAAATTGGAATTGTAGGTGAAAGATAAATAAAACAAGGGAAAAATGAGAATTGTGGCCTCTAGGATTCGAGAGCAGTAACCAATGAGTAGGGATGTCAATCGGGTCGGCCCATCGGGTTTCGGGTCAGCCCTATTCGGGTTATGGGCCAACCTGGTGCGGGCTAATCGGGTTGTGATTTCTTTCGGGTTATAAAAGTTCAACCCTGACCCTACAAGCTCGGGTTGCAGGCTAGCCCAACAGGTTAATCGGGTTGCTACCGATAAAATTTACATGCGATCAATCCAATAAATAGTGATGAAAATTAGTTATATTCATAAAATTTAAAACATTTAATTATGATAAATTTGAGATGTATGCTTAAACTCAAATATAAAGATAATCAAATACTTGAGATATTTCGTGAAATTTTAATGCATGTTTTAGAAATTTAAATATTTTTTAGTGAATTTGAAGTTTGTAATTTATTTCTCAATTATTATAATAATATTAATTTAATATATAATTTGTATATTTAATACTATAAAATTGAAAGTTATTTTTTAGTTATCTATATTATACAATTAATCAATGACGTGTCGAATTAGGAATCAAAAAATAGAATAATAGAAATTTTATCGGGTTTTCGGGCCAGCCCATCG
Organism: Salvia splendens; assembly: GCF_004379255.2. Classification (NCBI taxonomy): domain Eukaryota; kingdom Viridiplantae; phylum Streptophyta; class Magnoliopsida; order Lamiales; family Lamiaceae; genus Salvia; species Salvia splendens. The sequence continues at coordinate 12,472,946 of NC_056036.1, read as the reverse complement.
AGTTTTCGGATCTGGCCCTAACGGGTTGCGGGCTAATCGAGTTTTAATTTTATCGGACTAGAAATTTCTAACCCTAACCCTGTAAATTTGGTGGGCTACACTGACATCCTAACGTGAGCGGTAACCACAAAATTTGTTTCATTAAAAGCATTCATGGGGGCCCAGTAGCACCAAGGCCCATAGTGGCTTCGTTCCTGGATACTACTAATGTTTGTGGTGTTGGTCACTTATCTTCCATTTGCCGTAAAACTGGTTTGGTTTATGTATCATTTTGATTTTATACGGTTTGGGTCAACATTACTTTATTATACAATGTATAACTTGTTTTGGATAGATCTTCTTGTTTTAGAAGTCTTATATCGAAATTTGAAGGTCTTGGCCATGGGTCGACTTTCATCATTTGATGGAGAGTTTTGTGATTAATACTAATTGTTGTACTAATGTTTGCGATGCAAGTTTCATCTAGGTGTATGAATCGTCTAATATTAGACACAGAGCTATATCCACAAGTATATGAGTGTAGTTTAGTAAATATCAAGTAAAATATCATATATACCCATAAAAACTATAGAAACTTAAATACCGCGACTTAATCTCGATCACTATCTAGACAACCAAGAAGGAAATGATTCTATAACTACTAAAGAAAAATAAATTAAATGTTAAAGTATTAATTTGGGGGAAAACACTATCACATGGGTGTAGAATCCTATTGATTAGATAACGATAACTCTATGCCAATTTGTGATTAATCAATTTATGAGTTATGCCGATTAAGGTCTCAAGATTTATTAAGCTATCACTAAGTTAAGATCATGTCTTTACTCGAAACACGCAAGTTGTGGGTTGTAGGCTAGAACCAAAGTGTCATTATAGTGTAAGAATGTAAGCACATAGCTCCTAATAGCACGTTTGGTTTATATCTTTACTCATAATCTCAATTCTCTCGTACCATATTGATTAAGGTGTTGTCCACTTCCAATTCACACAATTGTATTCAACTCGTCTACTATAACTAATTTAATTTGGGTTGGGCTCTAAAGTTTAAAATAACCGTTCCAACAATTAGTTAATTGTGCTTAAGTAATTGTATTGTGCTGAATATGGGTTTTTGGTTCGCCTAACGATACAAGCCCATTAATCGGCTCATGCAGTCATGCTTGCATCTGTCCGACAATTAAATTAATTTACATAAGCACACTATGACAGTTGAAAAAATAATTCGGTCACATAGGCAACTTTGAGAATTTCGAACACTTCATAAATGCACAACTCATGCAATGCATTAAGCCTAATTTGAAATAAAATTGGAAGTCTAATTTATAACGAGCTTTGATATAAAAAGCTGATACGGCCACCTCAAGCAACCCCATTGAAACAGCTGATAAGTCAGGAACAGAGAGGTCAGGGGAAGAAGAAGCAGCTGTTGGAAATATTGTAGCCTTTACACGGGAAAACTCTTGCTATTACAAAAGAATAAAACTGGAAGGTAAATATAATAATAAAAATTACAACGAAAGTAAAGAGATGCAAACTATAGTATTCTTCAAGTCGAGTCGAGGTGACCCTCTCTCCGCAAGACGAAATACGCCCCGGCTAGTGCTCACAGATTGGCGTAATGTCCCCAAAGATGAAACGACTTTCCTCCTATCGAGTTGAAGCACCTCAAACTCGTAGGCACCGGCGAACTTGAATTGAAGGCGAGAACCGAGCTATGCAATGCGAACTAGAATGCTTAAACTAGAGAAAGTAGATAGTGTAAGTTGTGGTGTGTTCTCAACTCTCAAGACTCCACCTATTTATAGGATAGGAGTGCCTATTTGAAGAGTCTTTGCAATAAGGTACCTCATAAACATTTTGGAGGTTACCACAAGATGAAAGGCCAAAGGCCTAGCCTTTTCAAATTGATGCACGTTTTTATTACAATCCCCCACATTGGTTAGAGCGCTGCAAGCTCAAACCAACACCAGACACAAATGCATGTATGCAGACTCTTTTGCTCAGTTCTCAGGAAACGATACTGTATTTGGAGAGGTAACTTGTGGTTTTGAACCTTCCATAGTCAACACTATCGGACATACCGGCGGACTAGTGGACGCGATGCCTTGAACTATTCCTCCTTGGTGTATGCCTAGTCAATAGCATCAACACAATATTGTCTCAACTCCATCAGTTCTCACGTTTGTGTCCGTTTCGGCCGTGGAACACCTCTTTGGAATTCATAAGTGACTCACACACACGAAGCGGCCTCACTTCTCACTTACATAGGTGATTCTTACATGAGTATCCTGCCATACTGCATCTCCTTGAGATTTCAAGAATCATTAAAAGTCAAAAGACTTAACCTCTTACCACCTGCAGGTTACAACACTCAAAGCTTTCTAAAGAATGGACGAAGATTAAAATCTTCTGAGTGTTACAGCTAGATTTGTATAGCTTCGTTTTCCCATTGAACCAATCCCATGGGATCTCCAATCGTATGGTTGGGTTACCACTATACTCATCTTTTAAGATGTAGTTTTCAGTCCCATTCCTTTTAGCAATTTATGCATTTGATCACGGTTTAAACCTTTTGTTAACGGATCCGCTAAGTTATCCACTGACCTTACATAGTCAACTGTGATAACACCACTTGTGATCAATTGTCTGACGGTATTATGTCGCCGACGAATATGTCGAGACTTACACCATTGTATAAGCCAATGTGTGCTCTACCTATAGTTGCTTGGCTATCACAGTGTATCACTACTGTCGGCACTGGCTTCTTCCAACATGGAATATCTTCTAGGAAGTTTCTAAGCCACTCGGCTTCTTCCCCTGCTTTATCCAAAGCGATAAACTCAGATTCCATGGTGGAACGAGCAATACACGTCTGTTTCGTTGATTTCCACGAGACAGCACCACCTCCCACAGTGAACATATACCCACTTGTAGAAAATGAGTCTTTTGAATCAGAGATCCAACTTGCATCACAGTACCCTTCAAGTACTTGGGGATATCTTGTGTAATGCAACCCAAAGTTAATAGTATACTTCAAGTATCTCAAAACTCTACACAGAGCTTTCCAATGTTCCTTGCTTGGGTTGCTCGTAAATCGGCTCAACTTGTTTACAGGACAAGCAAGATCAGGTCGAGTACAGTTTGTGATAAACATCAAACTTCCTATGACCTTTGCATACTCTTCTTGAGCAACGGAATCACCCATATTCTTGCTTAGATGGACATTGAGCTCCAAAGGAGTCTTTGCTGGCTTACAATCAAACGAGTTGAATTTCTTAAGCATTTTCTCAACATAATGAGATTGCGTTAAGGTAATTCCCTCATTAGTCCTCAATATTTTGATTCCGAGAATCATATCAGCTAGACCCATATCTTTCATATCGAAATTTCTTTTCAACATGTTTTTTGTCTCGTTAATAATGGCACTATTGCTGCCCATTATCAACATATCATCAACATACAGACACACAATAACAAACCCGTTATCTGTGTTCTTAATGTAAACACACTTATCACACTCATTGATAGTGAATCCATTTGCCAACATCACGTTGTCAAATTTCAAATGCCATTGTAATGGTGCTTGCTTCAACCCATATAATGACTTTACCAGCTTGTATACTTTACGCTCTTGCCCAGGCACAACAAACCCTTCGGGTTGTTCCATATATATTTCTTCTTCCAGATCACCATTCAGAAATGCAGTTTTCACATCCATTTGGTGAATCTCAAGATTGTGCAAAGCAGCAATCGCTAGAAGCACCCGAGTGGAAGTGATTCTCGTAACAGGTGAATAGGTATCAAAAAAGTCATACCCTTCTTTCTGCTTAAAGCCTTGGACAACTAGGCGAGCTTTGTACTTATCTATAGTACCATCGGGCTTATATTTCCTTTTCAGAATCCACTTGCACCCTAAAGGCTTACAGCCTTCAGGCAAGTCTACTAACACCCAAGTGTTATTTCTCATGATGGATTCAATTTCACTATTGATAGCTTCTTGCCACCACGCCGCGTCTGGGCCAGACAGAGCTTCCGCCAATGACTTTGGTTCGTCATCCAACATAAAAGTTATGAAGTCAGGGCCAAATGTTTTAGCAACTTTAACTCTTTTACCACGTCTTGGTTCAACATCCTCAGGACTTGACCTCGTCCTTTTTGGAGGATTAGAACTAGTGGATTCATCCATCATTCTTTCACTAGAACGATCCTCTTGCCTCTAGCAAGGGTATACATTCTCAAAGAATATAGCATTCCTTGACTCAATCGTTGTTCCTTCAGCCACGCCAGGCACAGCTGACCTATGGACTAGGAAACGATAGGCACTACTATTAAGTGCATGGCCAATAAAGATGTAATCGACTGTTTTAGGGCCTATTGCAACTTGTTTCGGAGGTGGCACTTCTACCTTCGCTAAACACCCCCACACTTTGAGGTATGAATATGAAGGTTTCTTCCCTTTCCACAACTCATAAGGAGTCACATCCCTATTTTTTAGTGGAATTTTATTCAGGATATGATTCGCTGTTAACACAGCCTCCCCCCACATGTTCTGGGATAAACCAGAATTAATCAACAGAGCATTCATCATCTCTTTAAGTGTTCGATTTTTTCGTTCAGCAACTCCATTTGATTGGGGAGAATATGGGGCTGTTGTTTGGTGAATTATACCACTTGCATGACATAATTCTGCAAACGGGGCTACATACTCACCACCTCTATCACTTCGAACACACTTAATTCGACAATTAAGTTGATTTTCGGCTTCATTTTTGAAGTCTTTAAACGCTTCAATTGCCTCATCTTTACTTCTCAATAAGTAAAGGTAACAATACCTTGTGCAATCATCTATAAATGTGATGAAGTACTTTTTACCACCTCTAGTTTGCACAAATTTTAAATCACATACGTCTGTATGGATTAACTCTAGAGGTTTTGTGCTCCGTTCTACCGAGCGAAACGGTAGCTTGGTCATTTTTGCTTCAACACAGACTTCACATTTTTCTTGTGAGTTAAACTTATCTACTTTTAGTAAATTAAGATTTACTAATCTTTTTATGGCATTTAGATTTACATGTCCCAATCTTTTATGCCATAAATCAGAGCACTCAAGCAAAAAAGAGGATGTGTCATCTTCCTTATTTCTTAATCCTTTTCCACGGTGAATGACCGTAACATTCAGCTCAAAAAGCCCATTCACTAGGTGACCTTCACCTATGAACTTTTCATACTTGGTCAATATAACCTTTTCACACTCAAATTCTAGTGAAAATCCATGATTTACTAGAAGTGAGCCTGACACCAAATTATTTCGGATGTCTGGGACATGCAGCACACATCCTTGAGGGTAAGAACCTTTCCGGATCCTAATTTTAGGAACACATTACCCACACCAACCACCTCGGAAGAGGCTTGGTTTCCCATACGTACTTTTCTACCTCCAACAGATTTGTAAGTAGAAAAAACGCTTCTCTCAGAGCACACATGACATGTGGCACCCGTATCAACAAACCATTCATTTGGATTATTACCATGGTCCACGTCGGAGACCACTGCGATCACCTCGTGATCTTTGTTGTTTATAACAACACGTTCAAATAATTTGTACAGTATTGTTTCCAACAATAAGTACACAATTATATTGAACCAAAAGTGCATTGGTATATTCATCAACCCATGCATCTCAATTACTACTACCAAATCTAAATTGGTCTTGCTTGTCAAATGACAAACGATAAACATCATTCTCAAGAGAATAGATCTCAAGGAATTAACCACTCCATAGCGCATCGACATTGCGACCGTTCGTTGCTTTATTCCAGCTTTGAATTTCATGTTTCCTCCGGCATCGGTCGACATGATTTCAATAAGAGTACAATATTTCGTCTTGCGATTGTTGGAAATATTGTAGCCTTTACACGGGAAAACTCTTGCTATTACAAAAGAACAAAACTGGAAGGTAAATATAATAATAAAAATTACAACGAAAGTAAAGAGATGCAAACTATAGTATTCTTCAAGTCGAGTCGAGGTGACCCTCTCTCCGCAAGACGAAATACGCCCCGGCTAGTGCTCACGGATTGGCGTAATGTCCCCAAAGATGAAACGACTTTCCTCCTATCGAGTTGAAGCACCTCAAACTCGTAGGCACCGGCGAACTTGAATTGGAGGCGAGAACCGAGCTATGCAATGCGAACTAGAATGCTTAAACTAGAGAAAGTAGATAGTGTAAGTTGTGGTGTGTTCTCAACTCTCAAGACTCCACCTATTTATAGGATAGGAGTGCCTATTTGAAGAGTCTTTGCAATAAGGTACCTCATAAACATTTTGGAGGTTACCACAAGATGAAAGGCCAAAGGCCTAGCCTTTTCAAATTGATGCACGTTTTTCTTACAGCAGCGAGGTTGGAGGAGAACTGGGCAGAAAAGGTTGGAGGAGAACTGGGCAGAAAAGGTGTCAACACCAGTTGCGACGTCGACGAAGAGACAAGTTGAAGCAGCCACAGAAGTTTACGAATTACGTCGCTAAATAACGCGTAATTCCTTACTTAGTTATTGTTATTTTTTTGTAATTTCCTTTTATTATTTTATTGTATTTTCGAACTATATTTTAATCGAGCGTTTTATAAGCTCCGGTTTTCTTAGTTGGTTCTTTCCCGAACGTATAGGTTAGGTCGAACCAACCCTAGGGTCTTAGATATTATAAATAGGGCGATTTCATTATTCTTCCACAATTAATGAAATCATATTTTCGGCCCATTTGAATTGTGCATCAAGAAACCCTTTTTTCCCCTGCTGCCGACGAGGAACTCCCTCGCGATCAGCCCTATCGCCAGAAACACCGCCGACCCAAACTTGGGCGCCGGATCATCGACGGCATCGTTTCTTGAGTGTTGAATTTGCGTTAAGGGAAGTTAGCCCTTAACAAAAGCTTATAGGAGTATTTTATTTACAAGTTCTTGTGGACTCTTAATAATAGAAAAGAGAAATTGTGCAATCTTAATCCTGTTATATAGAACTAGAAGTACATTAATTAATTTGTTGGAAAATAAGCAGTAGAACAACTTCTATATTTTTTCAACGTCGTCGAGGGAGTCAATCTTCTTTAAATTAATGCGGCTAAATGGAAAAAGACAGCATAAAACACGTTTTCTGCCTAATTTCCACCCCTCATTAATAAAGTTAATTTAAAATAGTAATTGGGGACACTGTTTTAAATTTGGTAGTTGAATTAAGCAAATTTAAGGAGTATTTGACATAGCTTTTCATCTCGAAGCAAATGTTAATAATTTTCAAAATAAAGACTTCATCAACAGGTTGATTATATTGCTTATTAATCTTAATGAGCTTTGTTTTTCGCTATCAATTATGTTGCCTTGAAATTACTAATAAATAGATCGAATTTACAGTTACATTTAATTAACATTTTCGATTCTGTTAATACTATCTAAAAATAAGAATTTAAAAAAATTTGTGTTGTTTGTAAACCCAACAGGAAACCATCTTATTGAAAAGTTAAAACCATCGAACCTTTAATTTGATTACATATGTTCAATCCATTTATTATTGGAAGCTGTAATTTAATTATCACAATTCTTGTTTAGAAGCCTATACAAAACTTGTTTATTAGAACGACGAGAATAATTTGTTGTAGATGACCTAGTCTTTATTTATTATCTAATTACGTAACGTATTCTACACCCAATTATTTCAAGTCATAGTAATTGAATGAAAAACAAAAGAAGGCAACCGAAATTGTCCCCACTACCTCGTCAAAGTCATTACAAAAAAGGAATAATATAACCCACAAGATTCATTATAAATACGTAGAATGTGAGCATAATTAACAAGCATCACAAAACAAATCATCACATTACTTATTCATGGCTTTTAAGATTTTTGAGTTCATCTCCTTCATCTTTCTCATTTTCATACTACTTGCTCCAATTGGCCATGCCAAAAGGAGCACCCCAAGTGACAAAACCTCCTCCCCTTTTGATTTCATCAATAAATTAAAAGGTTGTCACAAGGAAACAACACAAAAGAGATCCACAAGCTCAAAGCCTATCTCGAGAAATTCGGTTATCTCAAATATGAAAACAAAACTCATGCCACTGATGATGATTTCGATGATATCTTAGAATCAACCATCAAAACCTACCAGAAAAATTACCACATCAAACCCTCAGGAATAGGAATCGTAGATGATGAAACGATTTCGAAAATGCAAGCCCCACGATGTGGGGTGCCTGATATAGTTAATGGCACTAACTACATGCATCCGCGCAACATGAAACACGAGTCGGGATCAAGCAACATCCACACAGTATCTCACTTCAGTTTCATTGAAGGAAACCCTAGATGGCCATCTTCCAAAACACATCTCACTTATAGATTCTTGCCCAACTTCCCTCCAAATGCCATGGAGCCCGTGGCACGTGCCTTCCAAAAATGGGATTCTTCCACATATTTCACCTTCGCACGTGCCCAAACCAATCAAAATGTCGATCTGGTCATAGGGTTCCACAGCGGTGATCATGGAGACGGGTCCCCTTTTGATGGCCGCAGAGGAACCCTAGCTCATACATTTCCACTAACTAATGGAAGGTTTCATTATGACGCTGACGAGAGGTGGTCCATTGGAGCAGTTGAGGGTGCTTTCGACTTGGAAAGCAATGCGCTTCATGAGATCGCTCACCTTCTAGGGCTCGGACATAGCTCAGTTAATGCAGCAATCATGTATTCAGGGATCGGAGCTGGACTAACGAAGAGTTTACATGCAGATGATATTGCAGGAATAAGAGCTTTGTACAATCGCTGAAATATTATATTAAAGATATCATATTAATTTCTATATTTTTATTTGAAAATAATTTTCACGATGTTGGCTTATACGCTAGGTTCCTCGTTGGCTTCTATGCCTCTTCTCATTCAACCATTTAAATTGAATAATTTTATCGTTGGAATTTTTAATAGGTAATAAGGTTTCACTATGATCAGTCATTAAATTGTTAATATTTTCACAAGAACTATGAAACTGAAATCCAAATATTTACTTTGGTTCAGCTTGCATATATTTCGATTAATGTACTTCTATTATTTTAATTTGACAATAAAATGGTCTGACGTGCAATATGAACCAGTACTTCTATTATTTAAATCGCGGATTTACAGTTTTTTAATTATATTTGATTATTTTTATGGTAATCTGAATCTCAGACCTATTAATTTATTTATTTGTATTGAGAGCAAGTGAAATTATGGAATTCCGAATTGATCAAAGAGAAGTTGTAAGATTGGATTGACAAAAAATATCTAGTTAGATAAAAATGCTAGTCCAACTTGAAATTGATAAATCGATCTGAACATTGAGATATACAATCAAGACTACAGAAACCTGTCAATATTGTTTTTTAGATTATTCGGATAAAGCATAACCACAGAAAGAACACATGCAAAGATATTTTATTCACATAAACAACGACAAATTACATCGAGTTCGAATCGATCATTGGCGAAAAATTTGATGGGTGAGACATCTTTCTGGGGTTCTGGTGTGCTCGGACCAAAAGGAATGGCGTAGATGATTTTGGCCATCTTTTCTCTTAGATAATAACCCTAGAAGAGAAAGTAGGAAGAAAGTTGATGGACTTATAGAATATAAGACTTGGAGACTAAGTAAATTATATTTTAGGCATTATTTATTTCCTAGTTAATAGAATTAGTAAAATGAAAAATATTAGGAGTAATTATTTTCCTTCTACCAAATTAGGTCTTCCTTTTTTTGCTTATTTTCCTTTTATTTATTTTCCTTCTAGTTTTATTTTCCATAAGTTTAGAATTTTCCTTTGCCTATATAAATGCCTCATTGTTGAACTAAAAAGACAGACTTTGATTATTAATTTTATATTGAGTTTGTTATATTTTTAAGTTTTCATTTAGTTGAGTTCTTTATCTATCCGTCATTCTCTGTACGTTTTTGTATAATTTGGTATCATATCGATTGATAATAGGATGGATTCACGGAGGAAGGATAGAAGGGAGGCGAGGTTGAAGGAAGAGATTGAGAAATATCGAGCCTCGAATCCGAAGATCACTGAGCAGTTTGCTGATTTGAAGAGGAAATTGCACACAATGTCGAGAAGGTCTAATGGATGAATTGCGTGATGTTAATTTAAACAAATTCTTCATTGAAGCTGTAGCTACGATTTGTGATGCAAAGTTTAAAGCAGCTGATATACAGTCTCCGATACATATTTGTTCTTTGCTCCAGCAGTGGTATAAAGAATTTGCTCCTACTCTTGTTCTAGGTCTCTTAAAAGTTTTCATGCTGGGGAAATCTGTGGAGGATCTCGATGGAGACAAAAATTCAAGAACTATAAAGAAGCGGAGTACCTTGAAGCTTCTTTTTGAGATTTACTTTGTTGGGGTTGTAGAAGATACTGGTATATTTGAGAAATTATCAGAATTGTTGGTGTATGTGAGACGTGGTGATGGAGATAAAGTAGACTCGAGGACGAGTCTTTTTCAAGAAGGGAAGTATGATGCAGTTATAGAATATAAGACTATATAAGACTTGAAGACTAAGTAAATTATATTTTAAGTTTTATTTATTTCATAGTTAATAGAATTTGTAGAAGGAAAAATATTGGGAGTAATTGTTTTCCTTCTACCAAATTAGGTTTTCCCTTTTTGCTTATTTTCCTTTTAGTTATTTTCCTTGTAGTTTTATTTTTCATAAGTTTAGGATTTCCCTTTGTGTATATAAAGGCCTCAAAAGACAGACTTTGATTATTAATTTTACATTGAGTTACAGACTTTGATTATTAATTTTACATTGAGAGTATAAAAAACTCAATGTAAAATTAATAATCAAAGTCTGTCTTTTAGTTCAACAATGAGGCCTTTATATATGCAAAGGAAAATCCTAAACTTATGGAAAATAAAACTAGAAATAAAATAACTAAAAGGAAAATAAGAAAAAAAGAAAAATCTAATTTGGTAGAAAGAAAACAATTACTCCTAATATTTTTCCTTCTACTAATTCTATTAACTAGGAAATAAATAAAACATAAAATATAATTTAATTAGTCACCAAGTCTTATATTCTATAACTGCATCAAAAGTGCTCACCTTTCACTTCTCAGCCTTTGAAGACTACTAGCAGAGTAAAAAACCCATTCATCTTGTACTACAACACACTTACCTTATAAGGACATAATTAGAGACGCAATTAGCGTTGGAAAATTTTGAATAACAACAGAAATTAAGGGCACACAGAAAAATGTCCTTTAAGCTAAGGACATAATTGTCCACTGAACTTAAATGTTTTGCTTTTCTGAGATAGTTTTCATTTATATCTTTTAAATTTATTTAGGACTCCAATATTGAAATAAGATAGTTTTAAAGCGTAGGTGGTGTATTTAGCGTCCTTAATTGACTGAAAAAATGTTCTTAGACATTTGTTTTTAGTAGTGACATTTTAACAACACTTACAGGTAGCAGCAACGAGTTATCGAAAAAAGAGTAGGATGAAGCAGCAGCAGCAGAAGAGACTTAGCCAGGACTGGATATGGAGTGTAGCCTTCACTGCATATATAATTTACACAAGCTAGCTATACTCCATACCCATGCCCGGATAAGTCACTCCACCGATCGTCCGACGTTGTATCGAGATCAAGAGACAGATGCAGAGTTTATTTAGAGCAAGAAGATTTTGAAATCGTGTAGAGGTAAACAAAAGATCCTACTTGTAATTTGTTACGACGAACATGGCATGCATTTATATATATACACATAAAGACATGCTCATAGTACTATTTTATGATTATAATGATGATCTAGGCCATACTTAATATTATACACATTGTGTTATAGGTTGGTAGATATGGGCCAAATGGAGCCAATTATATAAGTTGAAGGTTGTTTGAATTATCATCAAGATTCAATGATTGCTCTTCATTTTGTTTATTTATAACTTATATGGTCACCTTTTAACAAATTGAGTATAATTATTTAAATCGAACTTCACTCTAACTGTAGCATTTGTATATATACGGAGTAGTTTTAAGTTAATTACCACTTATTTGAGCTTCCAGAAGCCGACTTTGATGTTTTCAAATGTAAGCTTAAAAGAAGATTTAAGATCATGTTTAAATTTATGTTCATATTTGAAATTTGATAGTCGGAGATTTTGGGATTTCGATCAACAGCGGCATCCGCACATGCTTAATTAGTTGAAATATAAATCACTCCGTATTTAAAAAAGTAGTACTATTAGTTAAAAAATATAGAATCAAAGGAGTTATTTATATATTAGTCGAACAAATTCAAGTACGAAGTTATTTCTCAACTCATAGGCTAAAAACTCAAACTTAGTGTAGTTTCTTGTAAGTTGTAAATAAAGAAAATTATTACTTCTTCCGTCCCACTGAAGATGACTCACTTTCCTATTTGCCAAGATGACTCGTTACTAAAATTGAAAACAATTTTATCTCTACTTTATTCCATCTCTCTTATTTTACTGTCTCCATTCAACACACGATATGTGTCATTTTCCTTGGGACCGTGGGAGTACTATAATTGTTTACAACTCGATATGAATAAAATAAACAAAGAATAATTTTCAAGAATCGCATATTCAGTAGGGCTGGCAATTTTGACCTGATACGATAATCCGACACGAATCCGCACGAAAATAATGGGTTTGTATCCAACTTTTTTGGGTTCGTGTCCTTATTGGGTCGATCTGTTAAGAACCCGAAAATTTCAGGTTGGGTTCGGGTTGGATACGGATAACCCATTAAGAAATAATAATATTATTTTTATTAGTTTTTAATAAAATAATGATTTCCTTTAGTTATTTAATTTCTTGTGGATCAGGTTTAAATCGTGGAAAATGAATTTTTATCATGTAAATCAAGTTTAAAAATTAGGTTTATTTGGGTAATATTATGTTTAATCATGTAATATTAGGTTTTAATTGAGTAATATCGGATTCGGGTCGTTATCGTGTCGTGTCAACTCATATTATATCGTGTCGTTAACAGGTTTGTGTCGGGTTCGTGTCGTGTTTAGATTTGAGGGTAGCAGGTCGGGTTCGTGTTCGTATTTACAGTTTCCTTAACAGGTTGGGTTCAGGTTAGGCTTTATTGGGTTGGGTCGTTATCAGGTTGACCCGATAACGACCCAATCCGCGCGATTTGTCAGCCCTAATATTCAATACTCCCTCTATCCGCCATTTAAAGAATCGTTTTGCCATTTTACTTTATTCCACTTTTAGTATACGGACCTCACATTCTACCAACTTTTTACAATCATAATTCTTTATAAAATAAATAGGTCCCACATTTCACTCAATGTCTCCCTTTACTTATCTTCACATAATGATTCAATTTCTTAAAACTCGTATCGAGTCAATTAAAGGGCTCTTTAAATGATGGACGGTCGGAGGGAGTATTAGACAACCGGTTTTGCTTATACATGGAGTATTTGATGTGAAGGCCTAACCTGTCTTTCTTGTAATTAGAAATTTTATTATCGCATAAATTAAGCCATCGCTTGCGTATGCAATACAGAAAAAAAAAACAGTCGAATAATGGCCTAATAAAACAATTAGATGCTAACATCTTGTTCAAAATTGATTTAGCCATGACAAATGCACGATAAAGAATTGAGTTAGCCTAGTTGGTAAATTGAATGAGTTTGTAATTATTGAATTACTAACACATGTTAGGTTAACTTAATTGTTGAACATTAATTCTTGTCTAAGACGATTCAGATGGGTGCATATTGCACGAACACATAATTCATATAGGTCTCTTTGTAACAACAAACACAAGAATAAATTAGTAACATCGCAATGACACACATAATGGCACTTTCAACTATGATTTGAGAAATGTCTCAAATCACAAGACATGTCAATTAGATAGGTGGTACTAATTCAAGTTTTCACATCAAAAATATTGTTAACTTACTGAGAACTACTGATTAGCTTTTTTAATCAGAATGATTACAAAAGTGTACAATTTCTTACATAATCAGTTAATCACAGTCACAACAAAATGCCATTTTTGCATATGTTATTAAGATAGATTATTATAGCATGTAATAATCAATCAATTTAACTGCATTACGCAAAGCCTGCTGTAAATAATTATCGGTCTCTATTAGTGCAGCTGCCGCCGACAGACTCAAACAGCATAACTCATTAATTAGGCTCTCGTCGTATGCATCTACACGATCCAATGGCTAATTAATGTCCACATCCATATAAAATTATAAATGGTACTAAAAGAATAATTAGTGTCGTCAATAATAAGTCAATAAAAAAGACAATAATTGAGAGGCAAAAACCTTAAAACAAAATTGCTTATGATCACAAGCATTAAAGTATTAATAATTCTTCTCATTTATTGGACCAAGATTGTAAATATTGTCAACGCCGGTCGTCATGATCAAGACAAGGGAAAAAGAATTGTTTAGATTTAATTTCCATGATCGAGAATTTTTTGTCAGTGGAAATAATACGAAAATTAATTATATACTACTTCAGTACTATAATAGCATCCACAATGGGGTGTCCTATAGGACGAAGCATCCACAATGGGGCGCCCTATCATCTGCCACATCAGCATTTTATCCTCCACCACATCCACCTGCAGTGAGACACCCTATAGCCCGCCCTATAGTTTTAACTCGTATTTTATATTTGTTTTTTATTTTATATTTACAAATATATCAATTAGAAAAATTAAATAAAAAAACACCACAAATTAAACGCAAATCCTATTGTCAGTATTTATTTTTAATTTTTATATTTTATGTTTGCAAATATGAAAAATCGTCAGAATTCATTATTGAATTTAGAGACAAATTGAGATGCGGAAGAGAGTGGAGTGAAAAGTGTGGAATAAAAGTAAAAAAATTGGTGATTATATAGAAGAAAATATAAAAAAATTTTAAAAAAGGAAAATGTGTTGCATCGTCCGGACCTATCGTCCGGATCCCCGCAATGGGACTGAGGATAGGCCAGAGGATGTAAAAATCGGCTTATCATCCGCGGAGGATGGAGGATGCATCGTCCACCCACCTACAGTGGCGGACGATAGGGCGGAGGATGCATCGGGCGGGCTATCCTCCGCCCCATTGTAGATGCTTTAATGAAATTGGATTTCTTTCTATGACAGTATATCTATATAGTACATCACAGGGGTGTGTTATATTGCTAACTAATTCTTAAATTGCTAAATTACAACTAAATGATATGCATTTGATTATTAAATCAAGGCACAAGATCATTTAGCCACGGATATGAATACAGTGTGCAAAAAATATCAATTATGGGTATTAATGTCAATTAACCAAAATTAGGGTTTTGGATCACACTGTCAATACAATGTATTAAATACATCAACACAAAGACATGACAATGTCAATACAATTTCATATTGACATTGTACAAGCATTGTATTGACATATTATATGTCGTGTATTGATATTAAGCTGTTAACGAAATTTATGAAAATTTTCGAATTTTTTTTCAAATTTTGACATCGGAACATATGCAAGTGATATCTCGTTAGAATCCTTATGAAATTATCTTTAGTTTGACATATGTTGTGCGGAAAAATAATTTAAATCTAGAAAGTTATATGTGTTTTAAAGTTATGAGATATTTTTCAAAAGTTAGTTACAACTAATTTGTTGTAAACTGACCTTAGAGTGTCCACTATAAGGCGGACGTCCCCAATAGCCCCACCCCCTTTTTTTGTCCACACCCAGTTTTTTTGTCCGCACCCAAAAAAAAGTTTCCGCCACTATAGGCGGACACTTCCAATAGCCCCAATTAATTTTCGTTTATTTTAATTCAATTATAATTAAAATTATCGCACTATACATAATTAGAAAAAAAAGGCTATAAGTGAAGAAATTAAAATTACACACTACATTTTCGTCGTATTAAAGTACTGGAAAAATTATACAGCGAAATATTATTCTATTGAACATCACAATGGTGTTCACACTGCGCCGTCACCTCCCCTATGTGCCCAAACTTCATCAATCAAATCGGCCTGTAGTGCGGTATGTGTTGTGCTCCTGCGCATATCAGTTAAACGTTGGATCAAATATTCATTGCTCTAGCGTACGCCCATCTGGATCGGCGCGGAGGCAACACCGTTACTTGTACTTGCGCCATCGTCCGGTGCCCAGGGCTCTGCAACAAATCATTCATCTTCTATTATCATATTATGCAATATGATACATGCTAACATAATATTCGCGACATCATCTTCGTGCCAAACTCGTGTCGGGCACCGTATAATGGCTCATCGCGCTTGGAGGACACCAAAAGCTCGCTCAACATCATTTCTAGCAGTCTCTTATTTTCGCGCAAAATATTGTTTCTCCAGTCCAAGCGGTTGGCGAACTGTCTTGACGAATACGGGCCACCGAGGATATATCCCATCTGCCAAATAGTATCCCCTACTGTACTGCGTGCCGTTGGCTACGAAGCTGATTTTGGGACCCTCCCCCCGGCACTCATCATTGAAGAGAGACGATGACTGAAGAACATTGATGTCGTTGTTCGAACCTGCAACACCGAAATACGCATGCCAGATCCGCAAACGGTAGTCAGCAACGGCTTCCAGGATCATCGAGGGATGTCTGCCTTTGAAACCAGTAGTGAACTGGCCTTTCCACGCCACCGGGCAGTTTCTCCACCGTGCATATGTAGCAGTCTCTGGCACTCATCAGGGGTGGGCTTCCGTAGGAACTCCCACCAAATATTTATCGGATCCCCTTACAAAACTGCCTGAGCACCGTTAGGCTAGTCGTCTCACCCATCTGTAAGTATTCGTCGAACATATAAGTCGGTCCGGCGTAGGCAAGCTGTCGAATTGCAGCGGTGCACTTCTGAAGAGTAGACAGCCCGATCCGGCCAGCGCAATCACTCAAGAGGGTGAAGCATCGGTACCGCTCCGCCAAATTCGTCGCTATATGGTTGAAGAGTCGTTGCAACATTCTGAAATGCCGGCGGAAAATCTCGGGTGGATAACGGGGGTTATCCACAAAGTAGTCCGCCATTAGACGCTGGTGCGCTCCGCTATGGTCTCGTTGGATGGTCCGCCGACGAGTAATCGCACGAGGGATCGCGGCCTCCGCCACTTCCGCCGCACGCGCCGCTTCCTCCTCGTCGGCCTCGTGCTGCACCTCTTGAATCAGAGAATTCCACGCGCCGTTCCACGAATTGTCCATGTCAATCCACAAATTTTAGTGAGAGAAAGTATGAGTGCTGAAGAGTTGGAATGATGTGAAAAAAATGAATGGAATGTGGTGTATTTTTAGGTAAATTTAAATTGAATTTTAAAAAAAATATAAAATTTCATCCGCCCCGGACCGCCGGCGCGCCTATCGCCCCGTGGGCACAGCACCGGCGCGTCCTAGCACATTTCTCGTCGGATGACCGTCCGCCCGGAAATTTTGTCCGCCTCGGAGCGGAAGTTCTCCCCACTATGGTTAGGGGGGGCGGCTGGCGCGCCGCCCCCATAGTGGACACTCTTAATACCCTTATTGACGTTTTTTGTTGATCGTATTGATATTCCGTGGCTGATAATCTAGGCCCTTAATTTGAATATCTAATTACCGTTATTTAATTGTAGTTAGCAATTAAGTATTGAGTTACCAATATAACACTCCCTGCACATTATAATATGTACACTGAAATAAATTGTATTAATATTATAAATTAATTATAACGATTCACTCACTTCATTTTCTGAGGTTAAAATTTATGGCTTGTGAAATAATTTTAGATGTTAATTACACTCCCTCCGTCTGCGAAAAAGAGTCCCGTTTTTTAATTTTAGTCCGTCCGCAAACAGGAGTCTCGATGAATTTTTACCATAAATCTATACATATATAAAATGTGAGTTTTGGCCTTCTTTTGAAATATTTACGGGTTTAGGACTTAAATTTAAATACTTATAAATTTCATGTTTTAAAATTGTAATCACATGTGCGGTTACATAACCTTTAATCACCAAGCACGTCATTTTGGTGTGGAGAAATAATTAGTTGATAATTTCACTTAGTTGACAGTTATAAAATTAATGGAAATATAAGTTAACGGCAGTAATGTACATAACCTATTCAATGAGTTGGAAATTGTAAATTAATGGCATTCATAATCTAATCATGTTGGAAATTCATTCAAATGTTTTTTTTCAATAATGCTCATGACAGTGCATTTATTATAATAATTTTATAGGTCATCGGAAACATAATTCTTTATTATTTGTAACTCCCAAAATAGGATGCCTTCTCAATACTCTATATCTATAAATATGCAGCATGTGTAAAATTATAATTCACTTCTTCATTGTCTTCCCTTATGTATTATATAATTATTACCAACAATTAGAATTGCTGGTAATTCTAATTATCATTTTGGTGTGGAGAAATAATTAGTTGATAATTTCACTTAGTTGGCAGTTATAAAATTAATGGAAATATAAGTTAACGGCAGTAATATACATAACCTATTCAATGAGTTGGAAATTGTAAATTAATGGCATTTATAATCTAATCACGTTGGAAATTCATTCAAAAACCACTTATACGTTTTCTTTCAATAATGCTCATGACAGTGCATTTATTATAATAATTTTATAGGTCATCGGAAACATAATTCTTTATTATTTGTAACTCCCAAAATAGGATGCCTTCTCAATACTCTATATCTATAAATATGCAGCATGTGTAAAATTATAATTCACTTCTTCATTGTCTTCCCTTATGTATTATATAATTATTACCAACAATTAGAATTGCTGGTAATTCTAATTATCATTTTGGTGTGGAGAAATAATTAGTTGATAATTTCACTTAGTTGGCAGTTATAAAATTAATGGAAATATAAGTTAACGGCAGTAATATACATAACCTATTCAATGAGTTGGAAATTGTAAATTAATGGCATTTATAATCTAATCACGTTGGAAATTCATTCAAAAACCACTTATACGTTTTCTTTCAATAATGCTCATGACAGTGCATTTATTATAATAATTTTATAGGTCATCGGAAACATAATTCTTTATTATTTGTAACTCCCAAAATAGGATGCCTTCTCAATACTCTATATCTATAAATATGCAGCATGTGTAAAATTATAATTCACTTCTTCATTGTCTTCCCTTATGTATTATATAATTATTACCAACAATTAGAATTGCTGGTAATTCTAATTATCATTTTGGTGTGGAGAAATAATTAGTTGATAATTTCACTTAGTTGGCAGTTATAAAATTAATGGAAATATAAGTTAACGGCAGTAATATACATAACCTATTCAATGAGTTGGAAATTGTAAATTAATGGCATTCATAATCTAATCACGTTGGAAATTCATTCAAAAACCACTTATACGTTTTTTTTCAATAATGCTCATGACAGTGCATTTATTATAATAATTTTATAGGTCATCGGAAACATAATTCTTTATTATTTGTAACTCCCAAAATAGGATGCCTTCTCAATACTCTACATCTATAAATATGCAGCATGTGTAAAATTATAATTCACTTCTTCATTGTCTTCCCTTATGTATTATATAATTATTACCAACAATTAGAATATATTGAAACTACGGAATTCACGTTCCTAAACTATCTACAACCTAGCAATACTTCGTCAGCCATTCGAGTCTGAAGCGTGCGTGTTTATGAATTCATGAAACATGGAGACAAATCCAATGTAATCTACTTGGAATGTGTTTTTCACGAACGTGTGGTATGAGTGTCGTTTATTATCTTATTACGTTTTTTTAGTTTTTTATTTAGAACCATTAATTATTTATTTTTTCCATGCAAGGCACTAGGATTCAAGGTACATTTCTTGCAATTTATAAAATAAGTTTTGTGACCAAATTAAGGAAGGTTTAAATGTTACTATTTACCATTTTTTTTGTAAGAAGTGGAGGATATACTCTTATTTCAGATCATGAATTCAAAATTATTATGTGCTCCAAAACACGGATATTTGAAGTCATCGACCCCAAATTTCCAAGATTTATTGTTTATAAGACAATTGATCTAATCAAGCATATACAAAAAATAGGTGAAGAGCCACTCTTTGGTACTTTTTAAGTATTGCTTTGGCAATATATTATTATTTTTTTTATCATTATTTGTTATTATTATTGACTCGGATTCTTTTTGTAGATATAAAAATGGTGTGATTATTGACCCCGACAAGGTTATTACACAATTTAATTCTCGACCGTAAAGGACTGAAGATTTTAGTTTGTAACAAAGATAGTGATGGCACTTTGTGATTTTTCTATTAATTAATGTTGTTTACAAATAAGTTTTACAAAATGTATAAAATATGGAATATTAAATTGTAATTGTGTTAACTTTTGTTAATGTTTGATTTTATATATGTTTTGTCAGTGTAATGGACAATTTTTTTATATTGTCACATTAATTGTTTCTATTTTTCATAACATGTTTGTTTACTATATAAATGAAAATGTGTTTCAATTAAATTTTTTCCCAACTTAAAATTACAATGAGAGAAATAAAATAAGTTGTGCAACGCACGGGTGTGATACTAGTGGTAATAGGGTTCCACATTCCACTAACTCATTTCACTCACATATCATTTAAAACTAATATAAACAAGTCAGACTCATATTCCACTAATTTTTTTCCTCCCAATTTTCTTAACATTTATTATAACCCGTGCCGCCAAGAAATGACTTCTAATAACGGTTAGAGGGAATATTAGTTTAATTTGTTTGTTGTCATTTTGATTCGTAGAAAAAATAAAATTAACTATTGTACTTTTTGAAACATTAGAGCTAGTTTTTAATTTAAATTATACTCCCTTGATCCACAAAAGGTTGTCCACATTTGATCGGCATGGATTTCTAGAAATGGGGAGGAATTTGGGTAAAAAAAGTTAGGGGAGTACAGATCTTACTTTCTAATATTATTAGTTTTATAGTGGAATGTGTGTGTAAGAGCATCCGCGATAGTGGTCTCTGCGGCAAGATGGCTCGTATTGTCGGGACAAGACACTGTTGCGGATGATTATCCGCTAAGGGACGCCCGTCGCGGAGACAACGACTCTGTCTAGGGAGACGATCCGCTCGGCACACGTGACATGCACAGAGAGATCTGCTCGGCACACGTGACACGCACGGAGAGGGTTGTGTAGCCCCACTCCTCCACCTCCGCAAGTGGGCGTCGTTTTGAATCAAAGAAAAAAAAACCCGATCTGCTCTCTCTTATTTTCTCAAATATATCACACGTTTTCTGACTTACTCAATCTCAATTCTCTATATATATGCATGCACCACATCAAATTTTTCAAACCTACTTTCTACACTTTAGAATTCGGTTCAAAGATCTTTTGCTGTCACCCTTCATATATTCCTTTCTTTTGATATTTTAAGACAATGGTTTCAATTATTTATTTAGTGTTATGACTTATGAATTGTTTTGATATTTTTGATAATTTCTATTTTCCACTTTATCTCTATTCACATGAATTACATCTACATTTATATTAGTTGATATATTATAAACATTAGAGCAATATATTATTTGATTTAATATTAAAAGGCAAAAAATAAGCCTAGATTCGTGGGTCTCTCGACCGCGTCGACTCATCGACCCGCGACCCGAATTTTCACCTCATCGACCCGGTGCGCCCCGCGACCCTAACATCACTGGATATCATATACGCAATCCATCAGAATTCAGAAACCACTGTATCACTTTTGTGCCTCTTCCCATGTCACTTCTCTATTTTACTATGTAAAATTCAAAGCAACCAAACTCACCACCACCTTACAAATCCTATCAGAAGATAATCACTAACACTATTTGCCTAGAATAAATACAAATCAAGAAAATTGATTCATCAATTTGAAAGAAACATTATACCTCCTGCAGTTCCCTTCAATTTAGCACCCACTGTCTCTGGATAATGTGAAATCTCTTCCAAGACCTTTCCCCATACCAGCACAAGATGCAAATTCACCAGATAAAATAGCAAAAGATAAAGAAGAGGAAGATGAGGTTAGTCATTACGATGTTTCTATTGTACCATAGAAATGGGTATTTCTTTTCAATTATACTCCAATGCTAAAATAATGATGATCTATAGATAAGTGCATTTGTCCAGAAATTGTTTGATTAAGCTCTATAAATAACATTCTGGTAATCAAACACTGCTAATTAAGTCTGGCCATTATTGAATCCTAATCATAGAAAGATCTGTTTGAACATTTTAACAAACACATGGAAGATGGCACGAATGTGTTCTACATCTGTTCATAATTTTTAATCGAATTAGGGTAAAATCGAATCTACAAAATTCTCATTTTCTCTTATTACTAATTCAACCAACGGTATAATCAACATTCTATACAAGTAATCACCTGAATCTGATTTCATTCCTAAAAATATTCATTTCCTAAACAAAATCAAACACTCAAAAGCCATTGCTAAAATTGAGGGGAGAACACTACAAGCTCTAAATCTCTAACCAATTAGCATAATCGAAAGAGTAATTGAACAAAGGAATGAAGATATTCACCTCGATCTCAATTGAGAGGAAAACGAAGTCAGTGAGAGGAAAAACCGCTGGAAATGAAGCGTCCTCGAGCAGAGATGAATCACCTATTGCAGACGAGAATTGGGGGAGGCGGTGAGAATTGGGGGATGAGGTTTCCGATAGGCGGTGACGAATTGAATTGGGAGAGCCGCCTTGATACACTGAGTTGTTGACGAATTGTGAGAATTAGACCATCCACAACGTGTCTCGCGCCGGGCTCGTGTCTCGTCTCAGAGAGACGAGACCCCCGCGAGACGCATTGCAGCGCCCATCTCGTCTCCAGCTCGCGACCGTCTCGTCGCGTAGCTCGTCTCGGAGAGACACGAGACGAGCTGTCTCGCCACGCGCCAGGGACACGTGGCACGTCCCCATGCGTGCGTGACGCCCACTCGCTGGCCCGCGAGTGGGCGTCGTCACTGATGACGCAATAATTCATTTTTTTTTAAAAAAAATCGATTTTTAATAAAAAAATTTTTTTTTTCAAACGGTAATATTACCGTTAAATATTTATTTTCATTTTTTAAATTTTTAATTTTTTTACTCTATAAATAATTCTATTCCATACTCATTTCAAACACAAACACACATCTATTCCTCTCAAATCCTCTCTATCACTCCAATTTCCATCTTCAATCAACTCAAACAAATGGATCCTTTTGAGCAAATGCGCCAATTAATGGAACAATCACTCGAAGAAGATCGACGACGAGAGGCGGAGGAAGCCGCACCACCCCCACGACGCTCCCGGAAGTACATCAATCGGAACCGGGAGGAAGCCGCCGCACGGTTAGTACGCGACTACTTCTGCGATAACCCGATTTGGGGAGATACCTATTTCCGTCGTCGTTTCCGCATGCGGAAACCGCTATTTCTCCACATAGCGAATACTTTGGCGGCCAGGGAGGAGTTCTTCCGAGAAGGGTTCGACGCGGTCGGTCGTCCCAGCCACACGACGCTGCAGAAATGTACTGCAGCCATCCGGCAGCTTGCGACTGGACAAACGGCCGACATATTCGACGAATACCTGCACATCGGAGACAGCACTGGGCGCTTGTGCTTGCTCAACTTCTGCAGAGGCGTCCGGGCAGCCTTCAGTGACGAATTTCTCCGGAGGCCAACCACGGAGGATTGTCAGTTCCTCCTCAACCTGCACGAACAAGTGCACGGATTCCCCGGGATGCTTGGCAGTGTCGATTGCATGCACTGGCAATGGAAGAATTGCCCGGTGGCTTGGAGGGGTTCCTACACGAGCGGCCACAAAGGCACCCACCCAACCGTTGTACTCGAGGCCGTTGCCGACTACCGACTTTGGATCTGGCACGCGTACTTCGGGGTCCCTGGCTCGAACAACGACGTAAACGTGCTCCAACAGTCCGACCTCTTTATCGAAGTTTTGGATGGTAAAGCGCCGGCCATCAACTTCGTCGCCAACAACCGGCGGTATAAAATGGGGTATTATCTCGCCGACGGCATCTACCCGAAGTGGCCGACCTTCGTGAAGATGTGCGGCAGGCCAGCGAACCCAAAGCAGGCTCTTTTTGCGCAGAAGCAGGAGGCTGCGCGCAAGGATGTGGAGAGGGCGTTCGGGGTTCTCCAAGCGCGCTTCAACATCATCAAAGCCCCGGCTCGTTCGTGGTTCATGGAGAGCATGGTCGACATCATGTATACGTGCATAATCTTGCACAACATGATTGTCCGAGACGAAGGACCCGCTGCCGGAAATTGGTTCGACCCCGAATCCCCCGGAAGCTCAACCGCAAGTAGTCCGCCGCGAAGTGGAGCGCATCCATCTATACAAGAACGGTTGGCTATTCGGGCAAGGACACGCGACTCTAGCGCCCACACCCAACTCCAAGAGGATCTAATTGAGCACATTTGGGAAAACTTTGGCGGAGAAGATTAAATTATGTCATTTTTATTTTTTTAGAATTTTAATTATGTCTTCGTTTTTTATAATGTTAAGTTGTAATATTGTTTTAATTTTAATAAAGTGTGTTTGTTTAAATTGAATTGGGTTTTAAAAAAAATTATAAATTAAATTGAATGAATAGTAATTAAGAGACGGTATAGAGACGGTTAAGAGACGGAGCGTTGCAGGTTCCGTCTCTTAGTTAAGAGATGGAGGAAAAAAGGACAGTGGGGCCCTCAAATAGTGCTCAAATAGTAGTTAAGAGACGGTTTAAGAGACGGTATAGAGACAGCGTTGTGGATGGCTATTGAGAATTATGAGAATACAATTGGACGGCTTCAAGGAATTTAAGAAGGGAATTTAAGTCTAATTCATTTTCAATACAATTGGAATTGTGAAATTGGACGGCTTCAACGAATTTAAGAGGGAATTTAAGTCTAGTTCATTTTCAAGACAAATGGAGTTCACAATTGTTTCTCCCAATAAAATTAAGTCTATATTTTACATTTAATAATTTTATTAACATTAATTAATTATAATTATCATTTTAAGAATAAAATATTTCAATTTTTTTTGCTATGAGGAAGCTTGGTTTGGCAGGTGATGGGCAGAAGGGATAGAATCATACGGTGATAGCAAATATGGGGAAATGTAACAAATGAGAACGAAGAAAGAAGAAAGAAGAAAGAAGAAAGAAGAAAGAAGAAAGAAGAAAGAAGAAAGTAGAAAGAATTAAAGTTTCTAATATTTGCGAGTACCATAAATTGTGCTAGCAAATTTTCGAGCACAATTTATTATTGCTAGCAAAACAACGACCAAATTGCAAGCACAATTAATTTACTCGCATGATGTTAGTGATTGCGACCAAACATACTTTTGCTAGCACCGTGTGCTCGCAAAATTAGCAAGCATAATTAATTTGCTCGAAGTAGTTTTCACAAAATTATTTGCAACCATCTATTTTGCATTTTGGTCGCTTTTTTGGTCGAAATTTTTCTAGAAATTGCAAGCACAACATGTGGTTGAAAATATGTGCTTGCAAACGAGCGTTTTTTTGTAGTGGAATATTTAAATTGAATTAATAATTTATTAATTTCTCTAATTTGTCTTTTCAAAATTGCATTTGTTTAACATTTTTGTGGATAACAATTCTTTTGTGCATGGACTAAACAATTAGATGAGTCCTCTCAAAATATATCCATATAACTCATCTCACTATTGAGACACGTGTGTTCGTTATACTCATGCTGAAAGCGCAAGCACTTGCAATACTCATATGCAATCTTCAAACAAAGTGTTGGCCATTATATAATTTTAGAGAAAAATCAACGGGTGAGGACGAACCAGAAAAAAAAAAAGAGTTATGTGGAAAGTCGAGAAAATCTCAAATGTTTCGGGAAATGTAGAAAATTTTAAAAGTTCGTGTATATATTGGCAGACAAATTATCTTATTTTATCTAAAGTCGTTTCAATTATCGTTGTTTTTTTGCTACCCTGATACTTCAAACGTAATTGTAAGCTTCAATTTAGAGAAATTTTAATTTCGAGAAAAATATTGAAAAGACTAAAATTTGTGTATTTAGATTCAAAAATAAAAGTTTCAAGAAAACAATGAAAAAAATACCGAAAGTGCATGTAGATAACTCATAAAGTTGTATTAGCAGTTTAGTAGGGTAGATAACTCATCTATGCTGGAGTTATACGAACAAAGTAACTGCAACTGAACAAACAGGGTATGCAAATTCTAACTTAGAGAAATACAACCCACATGTTATTTAACGCGACATGAATATATAGACAGAAAATCAGAAATCACAACTCATATATTCAGAATCCGAACCGTGTCACCATGCAACATCCAATTTCGTCTCTTAAAATCCGAATCTCAGCCCTAAGTCCATTCTCTCTTCTCCTGCTCTCTTCAACCTCTTGCTCAAGCTTCGCTTCTCTCTCTCTGCTCTCCCGCAAAGCATCCTCGAGCTCCAAACATCTCTGTTCCGACACCCTCCTCCTCTCCTTTTCTCTATCCCGCTTCCGCCTCCGATTAAACCAGCTCGTAACCTGCTCCACATCCAGTCCTGTTTGATTCGCTAGCTCAGCCTTTCTCTCTCTACACAGATGATCTCTCTCTCCATACGCCACCTCTAGAGCATCGATCTGAAATCGCTCGAACCTCTTCATTCCTTGATTTGTGATGGGGTACGAACTAAACAAGCCCAACAGCAGTGACGGCCCATCAGCCCAAAGCCCAAGGAAGAGTATGAGTTCGGCATTACCAAAGAGTTCGGAGGAGTTCGGCATTACCAAAGAGTTCGGCCTCAGCCTACAGCTCGGTAAAAGCCAACCAATCAAGCTCTGCTCTCAGGTCGGCATCAAGCTCTACTCTCAGATCGGCAACCAAAGCAGTTCGGTCTCAGTATTCGACCGAACAAGGAGTTAGTGGACCCATGCAGGATTTCCACAACTTCCAACACACCCACTACCACGTGGCGTCAACTCAGGCGACGATCTTAGGCCATGACCTACACGACCTCCACGACCTAGAGTGATGATGTAAGCCACGATCTTAGTTCAATGTATAAATAGAACTTAGATCTGATAGAAAAGGGTTAGAATCTCTCTAGAGAAATAATCATATAGCAAGTCTGTGTTGTAAGCTGTAATTCGCAGATCAAGCAATACAAACCTGCCCCCATTTCTCCCCGTGGACGTAGATTTACCTCAGTAAATCGAACCACGTAAAATTCTCTGTGTCGTAATTTATTTTTACGAGCATTTATCATCATCAAAAATTCGCGGAATCATCACTGGCGCCGTCTGTGGGAAACAGAGAACAAAATTTGTGATAAAGCGAATTTTTGATCCATTTTTTCCACCCAAAAAATGCATACCAGATCGCAGAGTACCCGTATTCCTGCCCGTGAGAACCAGGAGGAAGCCAATCCATCCCATAGGTCGGGAAAACAGCCTAGGGATAAATCCACCACCAGTTCTCATGGTGGAGGAACAAGCCGCTCCAAAAGCCGTCACACCGAGTCTTCCCAGCAGCCCGATTTGAACGAGGCTGTCAAGCTGTTTTTGGCGGAAAAGCAGGAGGAATTCTTAACCTTCCTGCAAAAAAGCCAAAAGCAGCCGGGGACAAAAACGGCGGATTCTCCCTCTCCCTCCATACGAGACAGTCACTACCGCAGTAGTGTCATGTCTTCCAGAAGAAAGAATCCTCGGTACCGGAATCACAGGAGAACTCCATCTCCTCCATACCGAAGAAATGTCGGGTTCGCCATGTACGGAGCATTGAGGACTCCGTTCTCGGACGATATTACCCGAACTCCCCTTCCACAGAACTACCGAACTCCGTCGATAACCTATGACGGACTCGTGGATCCTCATGACTTCCTGGGACGCTATCAGTATAATATGGCGAACCAAGGTCTCAATGAGGTCCATATGTGCAAGCTGTTCCCCGAGCTGCTCATCGGGAACGCCAGAAGGTGGTTCGACAGCCTTCCTCAAGGCAGCATTAGATCCTACCGAGATCTGATGGATGCTTTCCACAGGAGGTTCTTTCAGAAAGCGGAAGCCCGAAATACTTCGGCTCAGCTGCTTTCTATACGTCAAGGTCGCGACGAAAAGATCAGCGACTTCCTGACGAGATTCCATAAGGAATGCCTACAGGTAGATAATCTCAATGATCTACTTGTCATTTCGGCATTCCAAAATGGAATCCTGCCCGGAGCTCTCTACAGAAAGCTCGTGGAGTGCGGTCCGCAAACAGCTCAAGAGATGTGGGACATTGCGGACAAGTTTTCTCGTGCCGATGAGGCAGACCGTCGAAAACGGTCTTTAGACAGCTCATCTAGAGAAGACAAAAAGAAGCCCGGTCATAGCGATCAGAGGCATCCTCGCCGAACACCTTCTCCACTAAAGGAGAGATAGCGGTCATCCGAGGTGATCGAAAAAGAGCAAGTGTGTTCGCAGATTGCGCTTAAAAGTGCCGAGCAATCAGTTCGGCACCATCAAGCATAGCAATCACAGCAGCCGGAATCAGAGGCCGGCGAAATGACCGAAGTCACACCGGAGCCGAACTCGATGGTGTACGGCACTGAAGCCGTGATTCCGGTTGAGATCGGCATATCCAGTCCCCGAACTCAATTTCTCCTCAGAAATGAATGGTGACGGACTAAGAGCCGAACTACATCTGGCCGAAGAAAGAAGAGAATTGGCCTGCATAAAAGCAGCCAAGTACAAGGAGCAAGTAGCCCGGTATTATAACCAAAGGGTGAAAAAGCTGCAATTTCAAGTGGGAGATCTCATCTTGAGAAACAACGAAGTAAGCCGAGCAGAAAAGCTGGGCGAACTCGAACCCACATGGGAAGTTCCATATCGGGTGTCAGAAGTCCTCGGCAAAGGGTCTTACAAATTGACTCACGTGTCAAGAGCACAAGTACCCCGAACATGGTACGTTTCCAACCTCAAAAAGTTCCATTTGTAAGAGACAGTCCGGTCAATGTGCTTTCTTTGGTTTGCTTGGTTTTTGTTCGTCTCTATGTGCTTTTTATTTGTCTATATGCCTTGTCTGTCTATGTGCGTGTCGTCTCTTACAAATGTTACTGAGGTATCTTGTTCTTCGAAGGCTGATCCCCTTCTTAGAACATATACAAGCTAAACGATTGTGAGTCAAAGCTTCTACAGAAGATACAAGACCACAATTCAGCTTAAACAAGCGGTTCGTCCGAAACGAGCTGCAACAAGCCAACGATTGTGCGTCAAAGCTTCTAAAGAGGATACAAGACCACAATTCAGCTTAAACAAGCAGTTCGTCTGAAACGAGCTGCAATAAGCCAACGATTGTGAGTCAAAGCTTCTAAAGAGGATACAAGACCACAATTCAGCTTAAACAAGCAGTTCGTCTGAAACGAGCTGCAATAAGCCAACGATTGTGAAGTCCAAGCTTCTAAAGAGGATACAAGACCACAATTCGGCTTAAAAATCAAGCACTTCGTCTGAAACGAACTGCAACGAAAGTCCGATTCTCGCGATAAAACTTGCCTGAATTAGGACAAGGGAAAGTCCGATCCACGCGATAAAACTCGCCGAATTAGGACAAGGGAAAGTCCGATCCCCAAATTAGGACAACGGAAAGCCCGATCCGAGCGATAAAACTCGCCAAATTAGGACACAAGCTTAGTCCGGTCAAAGATGTTTATTTCATCAGACCAAAGACGAGTCCGGTCAAAGATGTTTATTTCATCAGACCAAAGACGAGTCCGGTCAAAGATGTTTATTTCATCAGACCAAAGACGAGTCCGGTCAAAGATGTTTATTTCATCAGACCAAAGACGAGTCCGGTCAAAGATGTTTATTTCATCAGACCAAAGACGAGTCCGGTCAAAGATGTTTATTTCATCAGACCAAAGACAAGTCCGGTCAAAGAAGTTTACTTCATAAGACCGAGGACAAGTACGATGAAATTTTTTCGCTAAGCTGTAAATACACAGTGTTAGAAGCGAAAACAAAAACAAAATTTCATTTTCAAATCTTGTTCGGCACACAACTCCGCTACCCTACAAAATGGCGTTACGCTATTACAAAGGACTATTCTACTGTCCAGGGTTGCTGAAGTTAAGCCACCTATCTGCAAAATCCTCTGGAAGCCGATTTCGGTTGTTCCGAGCAGATGAAGAATAAGCAGGTCGACGAGATGCTATCCTCGACCCAACGCCTCTTCCCCGAGCTCGAGAAGTCCTAACACCTCGGCGATGAAGAGTCTCTGCAATAAGCATCTGCTGATCTTGCTCGCTCATAGTCACAACTCCTCGGCGAATTTCAGTCCGTCCCTGTCTTGACGATTCCGGTTGCTCCTGAGCCCGTTCTCGTCTTGACGTTTCCGGCTGTTCCGGAGTTCGTTGTTGGCTGGGAGTAGGATTTTGAACAAGGGAACCAGAGGTTTGATCTGGAGTGCGAGCATCTGTTGGCGCGATATGCCGAAGGAATCTTTCTATGGAGGGGCGCCGAGAAAGAACAATGTTGTACCGAGAAGCCCAGCGCCGCAATGATGTCACGACTTGTTGGCAAGCCGAGCTCTCCAGCGCATTGTTCCTCCGGAGTACATTATATTCCTCCCACAGTTCGTCAACTCGACTCTGAGCATCTGATATGGTCATTCCCCCGCGCACACGGATGTAATCCTCGTACGCAGTCCTCTCAGCAATGGTCGTATTCAGCTCGGCCTCCAGATCATTCTTATCGGACTCTAAGTCCTTATTATCGGCCTCCAGCTTCACTAAACGAGCCAGAAGCTCGTCATTCTTCGTCTGATCGGCTATAGCTCTTTTCTCAGCTTCGTCTAAAGCCGAAGAGTACAGCCGTTTCCAGTGAAGTATCTCCAGCTCCTTGAGAGTTAAGAATACAAAGCAGCTACGTCAGTTCGGCATTTCAGCTTACCGAGCAGGTAGTAAACCACAACAGGAGTAAGAGAGTACGAAAGGCTAAACGAAGACACAAGAGCAGAAAGAAGAATTTTTTCATTCATAAGAAAAAAAAATTTTTCTATACAAGGAGGGCTTCAAGGCCATTTTACATAAAGGAAGAAACTAAACTAAGAGAAGGGAGACGAAATCATACTTCGCTAGCTTCGTCTCCGCCTTCTCGGTGAGGTTCAGCTTCCTTCTCCTTATCTGCTTCAGCTTCAGCCTCTGCCTCCTTGCTCTCCCCAGCCTGCTCGGCGCCACCGTAGCCGATCTGCTGCGCCTCCTGATCGGCTTCCTTCTCCGGATGCCCGGCTCGCTCGACTTCGGCCTCCCGCTCCAGCGGCTCGGCCTCACCCTCTCCGTTGTAAGTCGAAGCGGGTGAAACGGGTCCCACGGAGGCAAAGATAGCCTCCAGGTTCTCGTCCCGATCAGCTCGACAACTCCGGACTCGGTCTGCAGAAAGCAGGACCGAAGATGAAGCGAGCTCCTCAAGGAGCGGCAGATTCTGAAGCCGAGCTGCTATCTCTCGGCTGTACAGAGGCAGCACGACATCGGCCCCCTGCTCGCCCTTATCGGCAATTAGCCTTACCAGACTACCGACAAAAGCCGAGAACTGGCTACTCAAAAAGAGTTTCTCCGTGTAAACACGGAGAGCCTCCCCCTGGGCAACCACGGCGGCAGCATCACTCCGTTTCGTCTGCTCTCGCTGGATGACGAGCTGGTTTTTGGCAAACTGAGCTTCATCCTGGGCCGAAATCCTAGCAGCTCTGGCTTTCTCAAAGTTTGCCTCGGCCTGCTCGGCCCGGTGACAAGCAGCCGCCAATTTCCTCTGCATCTCAGCATAGTCGTTGGACGCTTTGGAGAGTTCGACGGCGACGAGCTTGGAGAGCATATCGTTCCTCTGAAAATGGACAAGGAAAAAAGTCAACAGAGGGCACCAAAAATACAGGACAGAAGCCAAGCCAAAGAATCAAGAAGACAATTCACCTCGGCGAAGTCCGTGGGCCATAAAAATGGCTCACAGATATGCTCCGAAGGAGGCGCCAAGACCACATCTTTCTCTGGCGCTCTCGGGGGCTTCTGGGTCCTCCCCTTCCTACTTGCCGAAGTCGACTCCGGCTTCTTTGGACCCGAAGAGGTCTTTTGCCTCTTCGGATTCTTCTCGGCATCAGGCGCCGAGCTGGTAGCCTTCTCTTTCTCCGGCTCCTCAAGCTCGGAGGACTTTCGGATAGCCTTATTCAGCATGAACACTGCCAAAAAGCAAGAAAACAAGGTTAGTTTTCTTCGTTAAAGCAGTAGAGCATAAAGATAAAGAGAAATCCTCACCCTCGGCCTCTTCGTCCGAAGACGAGATATTGAACACGAGGTCGCCCTTGACGAGCTCAGTT
The DNA here is from genome assembly GCF_004379255.2 of Salvia splendens. NCBI lineage: Eukaryota > Viridiplantae > Streptophyta > Magnoliopsida > Lamiales > Lamiaceae > Salvia > Salvia splendens. Next base: position 12,440,551 of record NC_056036.1, on the reverse strand, counting down.
TCCGAATACTGTTTCCTAATCATAGGAATCTTATTGAGCTCGCCCTCGAGCTCGGCCAACGGTTCTAACCGAGGATGGGGAATCACGGACTTCGGCCTTCTCCAAGGAAAGCCCGGAGCCGAAGTCCTATTATAAAAAAAGAAACGGTTTTGCCATTTCGGCCACTTGGTTCGGCAGAAGGCCCTAAAAGGCTGTAAGGGGATCAAGTAGAACCAAGATCCCTTCCTTTTAAACTGGAAAAAATTAAGGATTGCCCTCAGAGACAGATCCTTATCTAGCCTACGCAGTTCGGCAGCAAAAGCCGATAAGTGCCTCCAAGAGTTCGGAGTCACCTGACCTAAAGGGAGTTGAAAAAAATCAAGAAGCTCTACAAAAGGTGGGGGAAGAGGAAAACGAAGCCCGCATTCTAAGCAGGCTTCGTAAACGGTGGCATAACCCTCCGGCGGGTCGTTAGCCCTATGATCATCGTCGGGAACCACCGCCTTCCCCCCAGGTAAAAAATATTTCTCGTGAAGGGATATCACAGTATCCTTACTCAAGATACTGTGAAAATACTCTACGGTCTTCTCCCCGGATTCTTTCCGGCTAGAAGACCCCTTATCCCCTTTCCTACCGCTACCCGACACCGAAGAAGAAGAAGAAGACATTTTTCTTACTTTTTGAAAGTGAAGAAAGTCTGAAGAAGCTCTTGAAAGCGGAAGAAAATTTCTCGAGAAAGAGAGAGTATAGAAGACGCAACAGCAAAGGTGTTCAAATGAGGAAGAAAGAGCATATTTATCAGATTCGGCGAAGATTTCAAAATCGTCGCACCGTTTCGAATCCCACCTTTTCAGGATTCAACGGCCGGATTTTACTGTCGCATTTAATGCAGTCACATGCAAGGCACGTCCCCTGACGTCAGCCTCCCCCGTACCTTTATCCAGAATGCCGAAGTGACTCGCTTCGCCGAAGTGATTCACTTCGTCTTTCGGGGGGGGGTAGTGATGGGGTACGAACTAAACAAGCCCAACAGCAGTGACGGCCCATCAGCCCAAAGCCCAAGGAAGAGTATGAGTTCGGCATTACCAAAGAGTTCGGAGGAGTTCGGCATTACCAAAGAGTTCGGCCTCAGCCTACAGCTCGGTAAAAGCCAACCAATCAAGCTCTGCTCTCAGGTCGGCATCAAGCTCTACTCTCAGATCGGCAACCAAAGCAGTTCGGTCTCAGTATTCGACCGAACAAGGAGTTAGTGGACCCATGCAGGATTTCCACAACTTCCAACACACCCACTACCACGTGGCGTCAACTCAGGCCACGATCTTAGGCCATGACCTACACGACCTCCACGACCTAGAGTGATGATGTAAGCCACGATCTTAGTTCAATGTATAAATAGAACTTAGATCTGATAGAAAAGGGTTAGAATCTCTCTAGAGAAATAATCATATAGCAAGTCTGTGTTGTAAGCTGTAATTCGCAGATCAAGCAATACAAACCTGCCCCCATTTCTCCCCGTGGACGTAGATTTACCTCAGTAAATCGAACCACGTAAAATTCTCTGTGTCGTAATTTATTTTTACGAGCATTTATCATCATCAAAAATTCGCGGAATCATCAATTTGATGATAAACACTTATTAACCTTCCCAATGACATGTTTTTATTCTCGTTTGGAGATGGTTTCTACATATTTATAGAATCGATGTTGGGATCGCGGAGACATTTAGGGTTTTGCAGACAAACAGATGTAGTTAATTAGTATTTAGGAGCGACGATTTTTCCTAAGATTGAGTGCCAATACATGTATAGTTTCTTCGTCAATGTCTTTTTCTAGACACCTTGAAATAAAATGAAACTTTTCGGACAAGTTAAAATTTACGCTTCACATAATAAAATACGATCTCATCGTTCATATATATTATATTATATATACGTTGTGTTGGTCCCTATTAGGATAATCTAGATAAAAGTTTTCTCTACATTATTTTCAGTTTTACTTTACTATTTATTCAGTCTAACTATTTATTACGATTTTTTCAAAATGAGTGAAAAAATAAAGTGACTCAACTTTCTTGGGATAGAAGGAGTAGTATAATAATTAAGTGACTCAACTATTTATTTAAGAAAACGCAATGATAGCATGGTGAGAGTTTTATTAAGAAATATCCTATGTTATTTAATGAAGGGCCAATCTGCTAATGAATGCCCAAGTATATAACATATGCCGTTTGAATGGGCTTAGAAAGCCTAACTAACCGGCAAATATTGGTGAGTGGGCTGAGAATTAGCCCAATTATTTTTACTATAATGCTATTGGATTTATCTCTTTAGTCAACTTTAATAAGTTAAATTCAATAATTGAATAAATCATTTCTACTTTATGTATCGTGATTCGATGCCACAATCTATATGTCTCAGCTTGATATCTCAAAGTAGCACACGAGATCAAGATAGTAAGATTCCAAATCTATTTAGATCTAACCATTAAGGAATAAAATAATGTGTAAAAATCATGGATTAAATATGTCCGGTCAATGGTTTTGACCAAAGAATAAATGTGACGAGACATTTAATTTTGTGAAATTAAATGATATAGCGTCGATCTACATTTTACGTAGATAAATGTAGTATATTCACTTTCTCAAATCCGATTTCCGGTGAGTGAGAAATAGTGGATTAAAGTTGGGCATAATTAGCTTTTAATTAAAGCTTGGAGCATGTGCTTAGGGAATAATTAACTAGTATTAATTATCCCACATTGGAAGATTAATACATCTTTAATGTGTTTAAATTAAGTGACTTTATGTTACTTAATAATTATAGTGGATCAAGATGGGTGAAAAAGCCCACACGCGCGCACACGCGCGCGCCGCCGCCGCCCGCCCGAGCCCGAGCCCGTGGGCGTGGGCGCGGGCCGCGGGCCTCGGGCCCGGGCCCGATCCCGATCCCGATCTTGGACTTGGACTTGGACTTGGACTTGGATCTTGGCAATTGGTCTTTGGGCTTGGGGCTTGGCCCAAACTATTCTTTTTTGACCACCGCCGAGTCAGCAATGTGCCTTCAATGGCTGGTTGACCCTGCATGGTGGCTTGGCCTATAAATAGGCTAGCCATACCACTGCATTAGGACACAACACATACAAGCATTCTCTGCATAAGCTCCGCCATTCCCTCCACCATGGCGACCACTGGACCGGTCAACACTTCATCGATTCCCTCGATGATGCCAACCCCCGGCTTCCCAGCTGCCTCATCCACCTCCGCCATTCCCTCCACCATGGCGACCACTGGACCGGTCATTACTTCATCGATTCCCTCGATGATGCCAACCCCCGGCTTCCCAGCTGCCTCATCCACCGTCCCTTGGGTTTGGGACAACCCCTTCGGGGCGTCCACTGGTTCCACCTTTGGTGGTTCGGTTGGTTCCACTTTTAGTGGTTCCTTCGGATCCTTTAATGGATCGAGTGTTGGTGCCTTCGGGCTCAATACTGGTGTTGGATCTTCCGGGATCAACACGAATGTGGGGGGTACTATGCCCAACACGAACATGGGGGGCTCTATGCCCAACCAAGTTGTTGGCTCCTTCGGGGGCAACGGAATTGGTTCCTTCAATGGACCAAGTGCGGCACCTATGGCACCAAGAATGATGCCACCCGCCGAGAAGCCACCAAAGTTTGGAGGATCTGACTTCAAGCGGTGGTACCAGAAGATGTTGTTCTACTTGACAACATTGGGCGTCGCCAACTTCCTCACGGAGAACGAGCCGCCCGCACCAAGCGACCAAGAGACTAGGCTCGAAGTCATGGCAGATTATGAAGCTTGGAGGAAAGGAGATTACATTTGTAAAAATTTCATTCTAAGTGCTTTAGATGATAGTTTGTACAATGTATACTCCAATGTAACCACATCTAAACAAATGTGGGAAAACCTAGAAAAGAAGTATAGCATAGATAATGCTGCAGGGACGGAGCAAGTTGTAGCTTCCAAATTTATGGACTACAAAATGGTCGACTCTCGACCCGTCATGGAGCAAGTCCAAGAGCTCCAAATGATCATCCACTCATTAGTGGCTGAAGGGATGACCTTGCCCGACAAATTCCTAAGGTGCACGATCATTGACAAGCTCCCTCCAAGTTGGAAGGACTTCAAGAGTTATCTCAAGCACAAGCGAAAGCAGATGACCCTTGAAGACTTGATCATGAAGTTGCGCATCGAGGCCGACGTGCGCAAAAGTGATCAAAAGGCTAAGGGATTCACCCCAAATGAAGCCAAGGCCAATCTGTTGGAGCGGGGCGGACCCTCCAACAAACGCCCTCGCCCAAACCGTCCAAATGACAAGGGGAAGGGAAAGCAGCCTTCAAAGAAGTTTGAAGGCGACTGCTACAAGTGTGGCAAACAAGGCCACTTTGCAAAGGACTGCCGCAGCAAGAAGAAGAAGCCGGCTGCCCACGTCGTTGAGAAGGAGTTCAAAGACTGGGATGAAAACGACCTCATTGCTGTGGTCACAGAAGAGGTCAACCTTGTTAACAACAACAATGGTGGCTGGTATATTGATACTGGCGCTACTGCACATGTTTGCTCCGACAGGAGCAAGTTTGCCTCCTACACTGCTGTCGAAGGGAGGAAAATCAACATGGGGAATCAAGCATCGTCCGAAGTCCTCGGCGTTGGCAACGTGATTCTCATGATGACGTCTGGCCTAACTATCACGTTGAAGGATGTGCTGCATGTCCCGGACATCCGCAAGAACCTAGTGTCAGGATCAATACTAGTTAATAAGGGGTTTAAACTTGTATTTGAGTCTGATAGGTTTGTCTTGTATAAGTTTGGAAAATCCCTCGGAAAAGGTTATGTAACCGACAGGCTTTTCAAGCTTAGTGTAGCAACTCGCAGTGTTGCAAAGCCATTGGCCAATAATAATAAGGCATCTACTTCCTCTTATTTGACCGAGTCTTCAAATTTGTGGCATTGTAGATTGGGACATGTAAATTCAAAAGCCATTAAAAGATTAGTGAATTTAGATTTACTAAAGGCTAATGAAGTGGATAATCAAGATAAATGTGAAATTTGTCTTGAAGCAAAAATGACTAAGTTGCCGTTTCACTCGGTTGAACGAAGCACAAAACCCCTTGAATTAATTCACACGGATGTATGTGATTTAAAGATGGTGCAAACTAGAGGTGGTAAAAAGTACTTTATCACTTTCATAGATGATTGCACAAGATATTGCTACATTTATCTTTTAAGAAGTAAAGATGAAGCAATAGAGGCGTTCAAAAATTATAAGAACGAAGTTGAGAATCAACTTGGTTGTAAAATCAAAATGATTCAAAGCGATAGAGGATGCGAATATGTAGCCCCGTTTGAGGAGTTATGCAACGCAAGTGGTATAATTCATCAAACAACTGCTCCATATTCACCACAATCTAATGGTGTTGCAGAACGCAAAAATCGAACTCTAAAAGAGATGATGAATGCACTGCTTCTAACTTCAGGATTACCACATAACATGTGGGGGGAAGCTGTTTTGACAGCCAACTATATCTTGAATAAGATCCCTCTCAAAGGAAAAGATGTCACTCCTTATGAGTTGTGGAAGGGAAGGAAGCCATCCTACAAATACCTCAAAGTATGGGGGTGTTTGGCAAAGGTGATGGTTCCTCCGCCTAAAGAAGTTACAATCGGACCTAAGACGGTTGATTGCATCTTCATTGGATATGCACTTAACAGTAGTGCATATCGATTTGTTGTTCACAAGTCTGAAATATCGACTATCACAGTAGGAACAACAATTGAGTCGAGGAATGCTGTATTTCTCGAAAATACATTTCCTTGCAAAGACAAGGAAAAAGTCTCAACCAATTCTGAGACAAGAATTGAAGAAGCCACTAGTTCTAAACAAGTGGAAGAAGAAGCCACTAGTTCTAAATCAGCAGATGCGGAACCTGAATCGCGCAAGCGTGCAAGGCCCGATCCAACAGTACTAAGACGCGGTAATAGAGTCAGAACACCAAAAACTTTTGGTCCTGACTACATTGCTTTCATGTTGGATGAAGAACCAACATCGATAAAAGTAGCCTTTGCTGGCCCAGACGGGCTGCATTGGAGAGAAGCTGTTCAAAGCGAAATTGATTCAATTTTGCTAAACCACACATGGGTGTTGGTTGATTTACCCGAAGGTGCTAAACCTTTAGGATGCAAATGGGTTCTTAAAAGAAAGTTTAAGGCCGATGGAACAGTTGATAAGTATAAAGCCCGATTAGTAGTAAAGGGGTTTTAAACAAAAGGAAGGACATGACTTCTTCGATACCTATTCACCTGTAACAAGGATTACATCTATACGAGTGCTTCTCGCTATTGCTGCATTGCACAATCTTGAGATTCATCAAATGGATGTAAAGACCGCGTTTCTAAATGGTGAACTAGAAGATGAAATCTATATGGAACAACCCGAAGGGTTTGTAGTACCTGGACAAGAGAAAAAGGTATGCAAGCTCGTAAAGTCCCTATATGGATTGAAACAAGCGCCATTGCAATGGCACTTGAAGTTTGATAATGTGATGTTATCAAATGAGTTTAAAATCAACGAGTGCGACAAATGTGTCTACATCAAGAGCACTAATAACGGTCATGTTATAGTGTGTCTCTACGTTGATGATATGTTAATCTTGGGTAGCAACACTCAAGTAATTAACGATACAAAGGCCATGTTAAAGAGAAACTTTGACATGAAAGACATGGGTCTAGCCGATGTAATTCTTGGAATGAAGATTCTAAGAACGAATGATGGAATCATCTTAATACAATCACATTATGTTGAGAAGATATTGAATAAATTCAAAGCCTATGATGGCGCGCCGGTTAAAACTCCAATTGAACTCGACGTTCACTTGAGCAAAAACAAAGGCGAGCCCGTTGCTCAAGAAGAGTATGCACGGGTCATCGGGTGCATTATGTACTTGACTAATTGCACTCGACCTGACATTGCTTGTGCCGTGAACAAGTTAAGTTGTTACACGAGCAATCCAAGCAAAGAGCATTGGAGAGCTCTTGTGAGGGTTTTGAGATATCTAAAACATACTCAAAATCATGGGCTACTCTTCTCGAGATACCCCCCGGTACTTGAAGGGTACTGTGATGCCAATTGGATATCTGATAATAGAGACTCACTTTCGACAAGTGGATACGTCTTTACTATTGGGGGTGGTGCTGTATCGTGGAAATCCACAAAACAGACCTGTATAGCCCGATCAACAATGGAATCGGAGTTCATTGCCTTGGATAAGGCTGGTGAGGAAGCCGAGTGGCTTAAGAACTTCCTTGAAGACATTCCATGTTGGTCTAAGCCAGTGCCACCAGTGCTGATCCACTGCGATAGCCAAGCAGCTATTCGAAGGGCAAACAATGGCTTCTATAACGGTAAGTCTCGACATATACGTCGACGACATAACACCGTGAGACATTTGATCACAACAGGGGTGATTACAATTGACTATGTGAAGCCAATGGATAATCTAGCGGATCCGCTAACCAAAGGGTTAAACCGTGATCAAATGAATAAGTTGCTAGAGGGAATGGGTTTGAAATCCACAAACTAAAGAATTATCATAGTGGTAACCCAACCATGATGACTGGAGATCCCAAGAACTTGGTTCAAAGGGACAACTAAGCTATGAGAGTTCAAGAGAAACACTCAACTATATCTATTCCCTAAGAGCAATAGAGTGTTGGAGAACTTGCCTTGTGGTAAAGGCTAAGTCTATGACTTTTAATGATTCTTAAGGATCTCAAAGAGATGGAGTTCTCAAAGAGACCAAGTATGGCAAGGTACTTGACTAAGAATCACCTATGTAAGTGCGAAGTGTGGTCGCTTCATAAAACGTACTTATGAATCCAAAGTGGTGTCCAAGACCGCAATGGACACAAAACGTGAGAACGGATGAGGTTGAGGTGTTTAAGCGTTAACACCATTGTCTCGGTGCACGCCGTGGGGGATTAGTTCAAAGCATCGCGCTACTAAGCCGCCTGTGTATCCGATGGTGTCGACTATGGAGGGTTCAAAGTCAACAACTACCTATCCTTATGCTTATATACCTCTCGAGGGTTGAGCTTGTGTCTGCATGCATATACATTCGGCTATTTCCACTCATGTGGGGGATTGTAAAAATCATGGATTAAATATGCCCGGTCAATGGTTTTGACCAAAGAATAAATGTGACGAGACATTTAATTTTGTGAAATTAAATGACCAAAGAATAAATAAGTATGACGTCTGCCCCGAAAACCATCGCCGACTGCCCCATCTCGGTCCCACTTCGTCATCTCTGAGTACGGCGGAAGAAATTTGCTCCGAGGCGGCCCGGCGAACCCTTGTTGCGTCTGAGTCCAATGAAACCCCTCGCTGCTTGGGCCGCATGCATCCCACGGCACCTCCTCCGTGTGCGGCGGAAGATATGCGTTCCGATAGATGCCGGTGTCGTTTCTCTCCCACGGCGACGTCTCAGATATGGGCTGTCGATGTGGACCACGAGAAGTATGGCCGCCAAACCCTGATTGGGGCTGAGCCGCGACCGACGTTGCTGTTGTCATCAATGTTCTCTGATACTGCACGTCTCTCTCTCGTTGCCAATCAAGATATGGCGGCTTCGGATCGGGCCTAGGCGGCGGCTGAGCGATGGCTTGCCGCCTCTCCCACGCGTCGAAACGATCTTCTAAGCGCGCCAACGACGCCAAGATGTGCTCCCACGCAAGCGAAGTGTAATACAGTGCTCCACTCGCCGGCGAAAACTGCTCCAGATCGCAGATTACTCCGACGGACGTCACAACGATCGATTCCGTCGCACGATTCGACATGAAAAGTGGTGAGTTCGACAATGAAAGCGCCAGTTGTTAAGGGCTCTCTCCCTTAACTCGGATCTGCCGGCGATAACGGTGTAGAACGAAGGGATAATCGGACGTCTTGGGCTCTCCCCAAGATCAGCTCCAGCAAGGTTTATGCAAAGAAAGCTATAAAGAACGATAAAGAAGACTTAACTAAAGGAAATTATGTATTTCATTCATTGATTAAAGAGAATCACAATAGCCCTATTTATAATAAGCAAAAGATATGAAAGGATATGCTAAATCAATGCTAAACTAACTAAGAGAGATTTGGGGATATTCTTGAAGATATTCACGTATCAGATACCATTACCCTCCCCAGTCAAAATAATTAAATAAGACTGTCCGGCGATTATATTTATATGATTGGGTTTTATACAAAATATCAATTGAATTGACTCACAATATTTTAATTTTGTTGCTTGGCATGCATCTACAATTGCAATTCGAATAATTGAAGATCTGTAACTCTATGCCGTGAGAACTCTTAGACATGGGTTTGAAATGGAAACAATTTAATTATTTTCTAAAGAGTGAAAATTTTCATAATAAAAATCATTTCCCTTGAAATTAATCAATTATTTTAAAAATGGAAAACATTAGCTAAAAATAAAAGAACTCAGATTCAGGCGCAAAATAGTCAGCTTAGGCACCTCTACCATGATTTTTTTTAACAATTAAGATCCCTAAAATGTGGTTTTTTTTCAAGTTCTGATATCTAAGATGTAACCCTATTTTCCTGGAACGAATTATGAAGTTCACTTTCTTTTCTAAAACTGAAAATAGTTGCTTACAGTGAGCTTCCAAATTCTTCTTCCTTGTATCTTTTCTTGTCGAACTCCAAGATTTTGTTTTTATATGTTAATTTCAAGTAATCTTTTTTTTTCAATTATCGTGAAATGCATTTCATTGCAGCTTATGATTATTCTTGGATTTAATTATGTGTTGGGTGGATGAAGGTTCACGTTTTGCAAGAAAGTCTAAATGCGATGTAAAATAATGAGCTAAGATGTAGTCTGCTAAAAATTAAATTGTTTAGAAGTAATAAAAAAGAAAAGGAAATCAGTCCTTTGAAACTTTTCATTTCTCTTTAGTTGGTTGTGCAATCTAACGTGCTTTCTTCATTGTTTATAGTATTAAAGAATCGATTTTATTATGAAATTAGTTGTGCACTCCTAGAAGTCACCAGAAGACAAGAATAAATTAGTCTCCTAAAGGCTAAAAATGATTCCAAATTAAAATAAGCATGTTTTTATATTCCCATGTATGCCATATGTAATATTATATTAACCACTTGGATGCCCATATTTCTCGCTGTATTACATTGATAACTAGGGATAATTCTTTTGTTATTCTAGACTAAATTACCATTCTATAACTGTACTGGACTTTTTTTTCCTACTTTGACGTCTCCCGTTAATGAAACGCATCACGGAGATGCGTCTTACACAAAGACGCATGAGTGACATGCGTCGTCAATTTTTATTTTTTTAATAAGACGCATGAGCGTCATGCGTCTTTCCGCAAAACGCATGAGCGTCATGCGTCACTACGTTTTTTTTATTTTTTCAGACGACGAATGAGCGTCATGCATCTAGGGAGAGACGCATGAAGCTCATGCGTCTCTAATTTGCATAAATCAGACGGACCAGAGGCAGTAGCTCTCATTTTTGCGCGAGAGAAGGAGAGGGACGCGAAACTCAAGCGATTTCTTGGCAAAATTGGCGATTTTCGCCATATTCTGGCAAGTTTTCTTCAATCTTTCAACATTTCTCCCTTATTTATTATTATTTGCATAATATTAGGGTTTTTAATAAATTTATCTTAAACTTACTAAATTAGGGTTTATAGAAAAAAATTGGCTCTAATTGTTGTTGGTTTGTATATATATCTTTGTAGAAATCATGCAAGTATTTGTGAGTTTATATTGGGGTGGTAGAATAGTTCAACTTCCTCAAGTGGGTATTTGTTATGATCCTTCTCGTGCGAGAGCCTCCATCGTATTGAATTCGTGTGTTTCATTCTGTGAATTAGTTGCAATGATATGTGCTAAGATAAGAATAGATTCATATCAACACTCCATCGAAATATCATGGAGGCATTGTCTATTTGGTACCGGTACGAGTTATATATGTACTGGGGTTGACAGTGATGACAGTGTGATGTTTATGTTCAATGAGGCTCTAAATTCTACTCGTCATATTGAATTATTTGTTGAGTATTTGCCTGTTGGAAATTTAGAAATCCCACCAGTGGTTGATTATGGTGTTGGATCATCTACGAGGGTTGAACATATGAGCTTTGATTGTGGTATGAATGAGCAAGCAGATGTTGCAGATGCTGCTGATGTTGGATTGAATTCTCAAGATAATGTTCAAGATAATGTTGATGTTCATGTTGTATGAAGAGACCTTGATCCCCCATTGTCGTCATCATCATGTGATGCTATTTTAAGTGATGATTCTCCAGGTGATGTTTCTAGTGATGGGGAGATAGTGTGTAAATCCGCAGTGCAAGCTGAACAACCACTTCCAGAATACGTTCACAGTGGATTGAATATTTTCGCAGACTACCGAGTGGTCCTTCTGAGGTACCTGATGTTTGTAATGAACACAGTACTATGTATTGGGATGAAGCACACCCGTATCGGATTAATGCGGGAACAAAATTTGATAGCAAGCTGCATGTGAAGACTGCTATTACTATGTGGAGTCTGAGGCAACGCCGACAATTTAGGGTGGTTGAGGACAAATTAAGAAGGTGGCATGCCGTATGAAAATATCCAGCAAGGAGGACAGAAGATGGGGTAGCTATTATCAGCAAGACCGACGCTGAAAAAACGAATGAATGTTCGTGGGAAGTTTCTGTTACACAAAGGGCCCATGATGATACGTGGGAAATTAGGAAGTGGGTGGGACGTCATAGTTGTGAAGGCCATCGTAATGATAGAGGACATGCTAACTTTTCATCATCAAATTTTGTTGAGTACAAAGCCGCAGCCGTAAGAAATTTTATTCATGACAAATTTCATGTGGTATTCAGTTGTAAGAAGACATGGTATGCATGGAGAAAGGCAATAGAGATTGTATTTGGTGGATGAGATGAGTCATTTAGGGATTTGCCAAGCTACATGCTTGAACTGCAGTCAAGGAATCCAGGCACAATTGTTGAGTGAAGGCACAATGAGTTATTGAGCCAGGGACGTAATAAAGTCTTCTATTACGTTTTCTGGAACTTGGGCTTGCTATTCATGCTTTCCAAGAGTACCAACCAGTTTTAACAATAGACGGGACTCACCTTCGAGGAAGATTTAAAGGTAAGTTGCTTATTGCTTGTGGTATTGATGCTAACAAGAAATGTCTGCCGATTGCATATGCTGTTGTTGATGAAGAAACTGGCGACAGTTGGAAGTGGTTTTTGGATCATGTAAGAATTCATGTGGTGAAATACCAAAGGGAGGTGTGCATCATTTCGGATAGGCATAAAGGAATCCTTAAGGCGATGCGTTCTGATGAATGGAAAAAGCCGCTGCTATGTCACCACAAATTTTGTTTGATCCATTTGAGGAAAAATATCTTGACGAAACTTAAGGGTAAGGGCTCTAATGTGAAAGGCATGGTATGGGCATTGGGTGTCACAACTCAAGTACGTAAATACATGCGAAGGCGACGTGCACTACGGGAGGAAGGTCTTGTTGCAGTACACGAGCTCAACAAAGACAAAAAAGAAAACTGGTCTCTTTGTTACGATGATGAACTGAGATGGGGGTGACCTCGACAAACATATCAGAGAGCTTCAACAGCGTGTTGAAAGGCATAAGAGAGTTGCCAATTAGAGCTTTGGTTGATCTGACATTTTGGAGAACAGTGCAATGGTGGGCAGATAGAAAAACAGAAATACAACATACCGAAGGTCGATTAACCCCGTGGGCGAGGGACAAACTTGCTGCGAATGATGCGAAGGGGCAACTACATTACTGTTCAGTACCTGACCGAGAACTGGGTCATTACCAAATTCTAAGCCGTCCACGTTTCGAAAATGGACAGGCAAAGGGCAATAACAGACAAGAGGTCGAGTTTTTGGATTCAAAGTGCACTTGTGGGAAGTGGCGGATGTGGAGAGTTCCTTGTTCACATGCGTGCGCCGTTGCTAGAGATAGAGGTAACGCTATGTTTGAACTCATTGATAAACACAACCACAAAGCTACATGGGAAGCACAGTACTCTGCTGGCCCATTTCACGCACCAAGACACGAAGACTATTGGGCTAAACCTGGATGGAAATTGCGTATCACCCCTGAGCAGTTGCTTCCTCGAAAGCGCGGACGAGGCAGAACAAGGAGGATTCCTAATCAAATGGATGTCCGCGAGGAAGATGAGCCGAGAGCTCCCCGCAAGTGCAGGAATTGCGGCGTAGAGGGGCATGACAGAAGAAATTGCTCAGTCGGTCGTGTTATGTAGGATCCTCCCACTTCTTGCAGTGCAGGTATTTTTTTCTCAATCTTTAATTTTCAGAAATTTAATTTACCTTTATTTGGTGGATCATGTAATGAGAAATCATACTATTTCTGTTGTAACAGAACTTGGGTTGGTGAAGACAGTGTTTTTACTGCGGTTGGATAAAAAGCATGTTACTTTATGACTTTAACATTAATTGCTATTGCTGTTTTTACCACTGCCGGATATGCGAGCAAAATAATTCCATTTTCTGAGCTATTTGCAAGCACGGCTGTGCTCGCAAACTGAGTATTTTTTTTTTAAAATTCTATAATTTTTTGATTTATTATTATTTCCAAATTAATATTAGGGTTTATTTTTTAAAAATTATACTATGAAATTAATCAAAAGAATGACAAAATTTAAATTTTACATAAAACTAAAAATATTGTTTTACACTTCAAACCAAACGAATGATTTGAATCTTCCAAAATGATAGTTGTCAAACCATTGTTTCCTAACTTGCTGACCATGAAGCTAGAATAGTAAAAAAAACCCCCTTTTCTTCCATAAACATAGATGTCAAACCTAACACTTCCTAAATTTATGCACTTCTTCTCATCTCTTGAACTTGTTGACTACGGACCTTTACCAGCTCCCGCAATTTTTCGATTTCCTGCAGCATTGATAGAAATACCCATATTAACACAATCTAGGTTTAGGACCAAGAAGATACTTACTTCATATGTGGCTCCATACTTTCACTGAGATCAAGGAAACTCTCAAAAAATTAATAACACAATGTGTAGGCTGCCAAAATCAGGAAGTTTAAGATCAATTTTCTGGTCTGACGGAATGGTAGTTAAGGAAATCACACACACTCGAAGCATATTCATTCATTTGCAGAAACATGAATTTTGCAAATGAGAAATGGTACAATTAGGAGATATACCTATTACCAATTTGCATCTTGAAAGACAGCTGCAAAATGAAATCTCCCCTTAGAAATAAAATCAGTGAGCTCAAAAATCAAATTTGGCTTCTACCGCACATAAATCTCAGTAAATCAAAAGCTTTTGCAACTTATTAACTTCGAATCGATGTTTATTTTCCAACAGGAATGGACTCTTACCCCTTTGAAAACTTTTCCAAGTTTTTGACATCGTTACAATTTACACAAAAGTAAACAAATCTGCAAATGATGAAAATACATAAAAAAATATAAATAAAAGTGAAATCTCCAAAATCCACATGGAAATAACTAAGAAATTGAAAATCTAACCATAATTTCACCTATAAATCAGATAAGTGTGTAAACCGATTGAGGATTTTTTAGTATTTACAGAGTTGGCAGCTCCTAATCAATGAGAAACGAGGTGAGTTGATTTTATTGGGTTAGTTATATAACTTTGTGCCCTCCAACAGAAGCACAAATCTGCAACATGATATATTTTATACTCCATTTTTATGTACAATCACATGAAGATATGGGATCAATACTAATGTGTTTGTTATGATTGTGAGAAACAACAAATAAACATAGCTGGAACAATAGTGAATCTCCTTCAATAATCAATACTTATATTTATGGTTCTGTTTCTTAATTGTTCTTATAAAATTTAATCAACCTTTCTATTCCAGTCAAAATTTTGACTAGAGAGGGGTTTAACAATGAACGGATGACTGGAAAAAAGTATAATTGTAAGTGAGCAGTGAGCAATCCATAGCTAACATATAACTAAACGTCACCTCCCTATTTCTCAATATTGTTTAATGTATGGTTAGCTCAATTATCTCATGCTACTAATGATTTAATTTCCAGTTTACAATGTAAAGAGTAAACAATATCAAATGAACATCACAATTACATCAAACTCAATGCAATCTCAATCACAAAAGCAGTTAACCAGCTCAACATTCCACTCAAATATGAATCACATATCTATATAATTCATTACAAAAGTCCAGAAGCAGTTCACTCACCAGAGTCTCGGCTTCACAGGATCCAATTACTCATTCTCTCAATTCAAACAATTTGAAAAAAAAAGCAACAACAGAAACGCTAGAATCGTGAATCTAGTTGATAAATAAAGTAGATCAAAAAGCAATAACAGAAGAAGCAATCTGAAAAAAATCAATAACAGAAAAAGCAATCTGAAAAAAATCAATAACAGAAACGTTAGAGACCTGGAGCAGAACATACCTGCGCTAGTTTGATCCTACAATCGAATCTCGCCGCTGATAACTGTTCGAATGGGGTTCTTTTCCCAATTGTTTTATTTCTTAATTGGTTTAATTGTTTATTACCGTAATATTTTTTATCTTGGATTTAAAATGGAAGTGGGGGAGTATACGTGTGTATGTGTACGTTGGGAAAGGGAGTTCTTTCATTTTTTTTCTTTATTCTTCAAATGGGTTTAATAGATTAAGGGCTTGGGCTGTTTCTTTTCGAGTGGGCCGAGAATGGTTGTTTTATTCCTTGGACTGATTTTAATTGGGAAAATTCGTAATCCGATTGATAAAAATAATCGAAGCCTTAAGATGGATGCATCTTGTGGATCCTTGTATTGATGAATGTATTTTATTTAACTCCCAAAAAAGGCTTTCACCGCAAGCAAGTTGACTTGGAGTGGAATAATCTAAGTTGAAGAAAATAAGCGAACGAGGTGGACTTTCTTTTAATTAAGGACTTTGTCCTAACTATTTTATCGATGGAAAAGAAATGAAAATACGTTTATCATGCCCTATTTTGTTTTAACGTACCTATCTGAAATGGCTTTGCCATTTATTATATAAATCGAATTCGGGTCCTTGTAGGGCCGCAAACCCTACTTGGATTAGTGTACACCTATGGTAGACCGTGTGCCAGCATACGGGTTGGCCGGTCTAGTGAGTTGGTTTGTGGCCACATTCCAAGTCATGTATGAGCAAATATGGTTGACGTCTATGGGAAAATGATTGCGCAGTCGTGATTTTGAACAATGGAATATTTTGGTGCCTCAGGCCTTTCAAAAGCTAAAACCCCGATGGTTACCTAACAATGGCATGATAAAATAAATAAATATTTTTGATAATTTGTTTTAGGCATGAGTCCTCTGAGTATTTTATAGTACTCAGCCCTGCATGTGTTTTCCCTATGTGCAGCGGCGACGAGTTGAGCGGTGTTGAGCTTGAATTGAAGACTTGTTGGTTTTTATTTAGACTTCGAGTGCCGTCGTGTCTTCATACATGACGTCACTATTTCTCTTGAACGCTTCTGCTAAGATAATACTGTAACACCCCTTACTCGGTTAGTTTTAACCAAATAAGTGACGTTACTTTTCGGTACGGTCGATAAACAAAACCTGCTTTTTTTTTCCCATTTTGCAAACACTCACATACAACACTATCATAAAAGTAACTAAACCTGATAACACAACTATTTACTACTCTACATAACAAAAATAACATTAAACTGTTTCGATAGATATATATACAACTCTATTAGCAAAAAGAAGGTTATAACCTTACATTTGTAACCCAACTATTTACAACAAAAGATAACCTAAGCATGCCACGTGTAAACTCCAACTTTACCAGCAAAAAGGGGGGTAGTGACTTGACACGTGCTGCTGCCAACTAGCGAGTTCACTCGCTTCTATACTTTGCAAGAGGGAGAAGAAAGGGGGGTGAGCTTCGAAAAGCTCGTAGTGTAATCGCATTCCAGAATAAAACCTCTAAAACTTCAATCTGTAACACTATCACAAGTAAACACTTTATTACCTGGAATGTCGTACAACACATATTCAATTTATATTAGCATCAATATACAAGTTCAAAACAATGTCACCCAGTATAAGCATTCATAACAGTTTGAATCATTTAAAGGAATCACCTATATCGTTTACAAACAGTAGAACATCACAATCATATTAATTATGTAATACTTTCAATAATAACCATCTATCACCTATCAATCAGAACTATATAACACAATACAACGTAATTTTACCTGAGGAAAACATAACTATTTAATGAATTCAAAGCACAACCATATTATTTCAAAAATAGAGCCCCGAGCTATGCTTAGTGATGGACACGGGTACACAGACACTATCTGTAGCCAGATGAGGGCGTCTACCATGTAAGTCCATATCAGACACTGTAATCTTTCATATGGCCTATGCAAGGCAACTGTCATATATTACCCATATAGGGTACATTTCAACTATCGATATATCATATAGACCATCGCTTCAGGTATCTAGAAGACGAGTGATGAACATGTGTGCAGTACTGCTGTCCTATGGCATGCCAACTATACCATGTGATTCACTCAAGCAATGGGGCATAACGCAATTATTTCATATCAACTTACACATTATTCAACACATATAACTATTTAAATCACTTTGCATCTCATAAGAAATACCAAACAACAATTTCAATATCACCGTTTCTGTCACATCACCTTGAAGTATACAAAATCCACACAATCATTTTTAAGTTCTATGGCATAAGCATATGAATCACACAAACAAGTAGTAATATTTATCAAAGTCAAAGGAATTAAATTCTAGAACACGCGTACACTACCTGTACACGTAAAAAAACGCTATTACTTGCTTAGTCAACCATGGAGGTGCCCTTTTCCCTTATCGCTTGTGCTTGCACTCGGTTCACCTAATTTTTAAACAATCACATATACAATTTATAATAAACACTTAAAGCACAAATATGGAAGCCAAAATATCACATCTATCTATCTCCCTTTTAGCATAAAAACCTCTATTCCCTACTTTTAAAGCTTTAAAAAATATTGACTGCATTACATCATCTTCATATAATAAACTGACTTAGCTCGAAGATAACTAGAGGTCGAGACCTATACCAAAATAAACCTCTAGGTATCTATTTTAATTACAAAAAAGGTTTTCCTCAAAATTCAAAGGGGTTAGGGAGTTATGAACGTTTTACTACAGCCTGCCAGTTTGTGACAGATTCTAGCGACTGTTTAACATGAATTTTTAAAAATAGCAAACGTTGATGAAATGCTCTGAACTTTTGCAGACATCTTACCAAGACCTGATAGTATGCATAAAAATATTTAGAACATAAATTCTAGCATGTTAATGTGGCCGAAACTGATCAGTACAACAGCACCAGAACAGCCTACATACAAGCTATTTTCTATTTGTGTGTCATTGGGTAATTTCTCCAAACACTTCATGTTCAACAACAAAATTATATGGTTTTAGTCCAATTATGATCCATATCCAACAATTGAAATCCCCAATTCAAAGAACCCTAATTTTCGACCAAACAAAAAGAATCACATCAAATTAACATCACTCTCAGAAACATGATTGAAGAGGTTATGGAGGAAGCTAACCTCTAAATTCAACAATTTTGGAAGTGAGTTTAACAAACAATTCTGAAATTGAGAACATCTAATGAAACTTGGAACTTGGGGTTGGTAGTGTGTGCTACATATTCCGTGGTGGAGTGACCGGAGCAGTCACGGTGGAGGCTTGGTGGTTGAACGGAGGAAGTAGAGGCTGTCAAAATTTACAGAGAGGGAGAGAGTACTGTGGAGAGAGAGCGCGTGAAAGAGAGAGGAGAAAGATGAGGATGGATATTATTTTTCTATTTTCTTTTCCTTATTTTTCCTTCCTAACCTTTTTCCACAAGACACGTTTTTTCCTACTTACTCATCAACATCCCTCTATTCATTTTCTTTCTTGTTTTTCTTTATCTCATTCTTTTTCTTAATTTCCAATTTCCTATATTTATCTCTTAATTTCCAATTTCCTATATTTATCTCTTCTATTCCTAATAAAAACATATGCATATAAAACCACTAACTAAACTATAAATCCTAATCTCTAATTTGTAATTCTCCTAAGGTTGGGATATTACAAATACTGTTTTTCACAACTATGTTTTGAACCCTTTTACTCTTGAATTATAAATGATGATAAGTTATTGATCTTGGATTCAAATGTTAAGCATTTACTCTAATTTTCCCTCCGTTATTTGAATATTAATTATTTAGTCAAACTCTTTATTGAAACCCTAGAATAATTCCCCTTTCTTAAAGACCTATTAGTCGCGACCACCCGCATTTATTAACCCTAGAAAGAGCGGTCGTGACAGTTTGGTATCAGAGCTTCAGTTCTTTTCGCTCTGAACCTAAGAGTCTTATTGAGTCAAAATCTATCCTTATATCAATTCACTAAAGTGTTAAATATCGAAGGCTCAACACAACAATTCGTCACGCCCAACCACCAAGAAAGAGGTAAAAATATCTTGGTGACTTCTGGATTGAATTACTGAATTTTGGAATATGCTATAGAAAATGTTATCCTTGTGAAAATGGAAATTTTGCTTATTGGGAAGTTGAAGTAAATACAATGGTTTTTGGAAATATTGTTCGAAACATGAGTTGATTGCTTTTACTAAATCAAGAACTGAGGTTCTTGGAATTCCGATGGGAAAATGGTCTCTTTGTGAAAATGGCGGTTTTGATTTTGGGAAATATGAGTGAGTAAATACATTGGCTTTTGGAAAATGTTGTGAAGATATTGAACGTGAGACACTATGGGAGTATGTAATTGTTGTTGTTTAACCATGAGGCATGATTGTGAACACATGTTGCTTGATATTGTGATTTGTTATTACATGTTCAAACTGTGAATTTAACTTGAAGAACATACATGATGATTACTTGAAAGGAGAAAATACTTATGTTATTGAAATTTTATGATTCTGAAACTGTGGAACGCGGAGTATGATGCGTGTGTAGTTTTAATTTTGTGATTGTGATACAAATGGACATGAACTGCATGATTTATGAGATGTGATTCCATGGATGATGGATTAACCGAGTGTTACTATTTACATGTGTTAATATACAATGGGTGTTATGCTATTGAACGCCAAATGGTTTATATGGATAAACATGTTTAATTACGTGGTATATGAATATCGTTTAAGTATAGATCGAATATACGTTGAAGTATGAGACTTTGAGCTATGCTTGAAAATATAGAGTGCCTAGAAGTAGTCTAGATTGAATGTGCTAGAACTCAGTTGCAAGTTGATAACTGCAATATCACTTTCCCGAGTGATAGAACAAACGAAAATATACCTATATCGAACTATGATGTACCTTTACAACGGAGAGAGATCGTATCTATGATCTACTAAAGTTATGCACTCTTGCATAACATGCCCAAGCGGCCAGGGACGGAGCCAGGATTATAAATGAAAGGGGGCAAAGTTATATGTGATGAAAATTTTAGAATTTGAGAAGGGGCAAATACAAGAAAATTTTAATAATTTTACAAAATTGGACCATAAATTAGTACATGTAAACATATTTGAGGAGGGGCATTTGCCCCACCTTCTTATAAGGTGGCTCCGTCCCTGCAAGCGGCGACGCGGCACAAATACAACGGCTCTTACTACACATTAAGACCACGGGGATAACTGCAATGCGTTATGAAAATGACGTTATGACATGCCAAGAACACTTTGAAGATACCATCAAAATAGTTATTAGTTGTAACGACACGAGGAATCTCAACTTGGAATCTATGAATTCCTATAACGCTTCAACCATGTTCAGGCTTCCGAGAGACAAGCGAAGGGGTGCCACCTCTGTAGCTAGAATGAATGAATCTAATCAACAGTACTTACTCGGACTCTTAGAAAAACCGGCGGTTTATGTCAGAAATCAGTGATTTTCGGCAGAAACCGCCGGTTTTCGGCAGAAACCGCCAGTTCAGGCGGTAAATCGGCCGAAATTTGAAATTTGAATTTTTTTTTATTATTTCTTCCAATTTTACTCCTATAAATACCCACTTCCCCCATTATTTTTACTTACCCCATTCTTGTGTTAATAAGGATTTCCTTCTCAATCTTAATTTCTCTATTCTCTATCATCATTCTCTCTAATTGCTCAAGTTGTTTACTACTATATTTGTTGTGTTTGTAATTGACCATTTATTCAATACTCCATATTCCATACTACTTTCATTTTGCATTATGTCTTCTTCTCGTGGTAGACCGGGACGTGGTGATCGGGGTAAAGGAATTTTTCAAGATCAAAGTAGTCGTCCCCAAAAAACAAAGCGACCTAGTCGTCGAGAAGTTATGGAAGAGGTTTCCCGAGTAGCGGCTGAACGCATGCAAGTAAGTTCTAAAAAATAAAATTATTTTTACAATTCATAATTTCATAAGATTGAGTTTTTTTTAAAAAAAAATTGTGTTCCTAATTAAAACTTCAACTTATATAATATTTATAGATAGAAGATCATAGGACCGCCATGCTACTCACTCAAATGCATCAAGGTGGGGGGCGGTGGTAGTTTCGTGCAACAAGATGACGAGTACGACGGGGCTATATCGTCGGACTCGGTCAACAATGATGATAGATCTTGTTCTCGTATTCCGTCTAGCACCGGCGGAAATGAGGACATGCCTCCCCCTCCACCCACTAAAAAACATTGAAATCTGATATTTTTGTTAAACACTACAAGAAGGTCCCGGTGGTAATTTCAAGTCCTAATGATCCGCTCTCTCAAGAAGAGACATCGGCGTTTCATGCATATTGTAACTATTGTGATAAAGTATACAAATTTGCGAGTGGTGGGGGATATGGCACCCTCCGTCGTCATTTAGTGACAAAGCATCCGGTAGAATGTAGCACTGCCGCTACCCAAACCCAACTAAACTTCCAACCCGGTGGCTCAGGTTCATCAGGTACGCCTCTTTTTAAATATGATCCTAAAAATTTTGCTGACATTATGACTAGATAGACTGCAATGAAGCATTTTCCTTTTAATGTTTATGATGACAAAAAATTTGAGGTTACTATGCAAAGTGGTTTGAACGTAGCTGTCAAAAGAGTAGGTCGAATGACCGTTCAACGATCTACCGTTCGACATTGTTTGGAGAAAAAAGTAAAATTACGGTTCACTTTGTGGACTGATTCAACTTGGGACACAACTTGGGACACAAAGTGAATATTTGCTCAGATGTATGGATTGATTCTTTTAATAGACATTCATACATGGGCATTACGGTTCACTTTGTGGACAATAGTTGGACTTTGAACAAGCATTTGATTGGTTTTAGAGAATTTGAGACACCACACACTGCACCCGAAATTGCATCTTTAATTATTCAAGTTTTGAATGAATTTCAATTATGCAATAAGATATTTTCTGTTGGTTTTGATAATGCAACTGCCAACACTGCAAGTATTAATGACTTGATTGCGGCTTGTGCTCCGGTTATTGGTGGTAAGTATTTTCATCAAAGATGCATATGTCATATTTTGAATTTATGTGTACAAGATGCACTTGAATTATGGCAAAAACATGTTAGTCCTATTAGAACTATAGTTAGATTAATCCATCAAAAGCCACCTATTGACAAAACTTGGAAGAAGTATTGACATCAAAAGAAGGTAAGATATACGAATTTTACCATGGATGTGTCTCATACATGGAATTTTACTAGAGATGAATCGTAGGCCAACTGTCAACCGCCGACCAAGCTAAATAGGTAAGTAAGGTAAGAGAATTACGTGGGCTTTGATTCCCTAATGCAAATGAGCATTGGGGATACGTAGACACCTCAACTTAAATTTTAAATTTAAGTTGAGCTCAAGTCCTTTTTCCTTAATTTCTTTTTTTTTCCATTTGTTTCTACTTTAAAAATATGCAAATACAATTAAATAATTATATTTGTATATACTTTAGTCAGTGAAGTATATTTCTCTATAAGGCTAAATCCGGGAAACTTTTGACAATTCTAATATAATTGTTGATTGTTAAACTAAACTCAACATTTAAGGTTGAATTGCTAAAGGTGTCCTCAATTTAGTTATGTAGAAACATCTCCTTCGCCGACTAAGAGTATATATACTTATAAATTTATTGCTCAGAACTTCAAGTCTTTTTTGTAATTTGTAATTAGCTTAATTGTAGACTAGTAGTCTCGTTGTATTAAAAATTTTTGTTTAAGACTTCAAGACTTCAAGTTTTTTGTGATTTGTAATTGTTGTAACTTGTAATCTTAATAAAATTGCCATTTTCATCGTGATTTTTTTAATTTTATTTACGAACCGCCGAATCGGCCCGAACTGGCGGTTTTGACCGGAAACCGACGGTATAGAACCACTGTCCGAACCGGCAGTTTTTGAACCAGAACCGCCGGAACCCTTGGCCACAGGTTCCGAGACGCCGGTTCCGAACCGGAACCGGCGGTTTATGAACCGTGTGCTAGGTTCGGAACCAGTAGTTTATGAACCGTGTGCATGCCTATATGTCAGTATTAGCTACTATCGTGCCTAGGTTGTCGAAGTCGAAGGAAGATGTGTATTTGTAAAACTCACAGCCCCGTAAGAAACCGTAACTACTACCACATTAATAAGATGATGACGAATTTTCACATTAGGGTTTCAATCTCTCTTTTTCAAATATTTTTAAAAGAAATACTTTAATATAGAGTTCAATAAATTTGCATTTCCTATATATACTTTAATATTTCAATCTCTTTTTGACCGGCACGAATTTTAAGAAATTGTTTGACTTTAAAAGTAGAGTGGGTAGAAAAGTTAGTGAAATGTGAGACCTACTTTTATATATTAATTTTATAATAAAATATGAGTGAAATAAAGTTAGTGGAATGTAGGATTCATTTATCAAATATAGTAAAAGTGAAATGAGACATTTATTGGCGGACGGACAAAAACAGAAAAATGAGGCATTTAATGACGGTCTATACCATATCATATATATCATACTAATTCTATTATACAATTACCCATAGTAATATATTATTGGGGCCATAATATAATTAGGCGATCCAATTCGTAAAACAAGCTATTTCATATAGAGGTTTAGATAAGGATAATATTCGAACATATTTAATTTTATGATACTTGAAATCATTAGTTCATGATAATGTAATTCTTTCACCTTAATAATTTAGGAGGTTAAGATAGTTTGTCAGAAATATAACATATGACTGCTACTCAGAAGTTGAGTGTACATGGATAGTACCTGTACCAAAAGCGAAAGAGCCCAAGTATTCATGACCAATCAGACCAGACTCTTCAATTTGTATCTGTGTGGTTTTAAATCATATTCCCCGAATTCAAAGGAACCATATCCCAAAATGTCCTTACCCTGCAGTGTTCAAGGGCGAAGTTTGATAAGTTGCTCATTCGTATCTCGTAACCCTAATATATAAATGTACATTCACAGCACAGTACATAATTATATGCAGGTTCACATAGCAGAATACACTGATTGCTGACAATTAGACATTGAGATGGCCTAATTTATAAACATGCATTAATATAACATTTTCATTCACACGATGACAGTATACATTATTGTTCAAAAATAACTGATGCAATGAAATACGAGACAAATGTAATGCAAGTGGAATGGCTAACCTCTCGACCGGGGTTGTTGTCGACTTGAGTTTCCCATCATCCCATGAAGAATGGAGAGAAACGCCAAGGTTAGGATATTGCCTTGCCAACTGAGCTGCTTCAATTTGGTTTACACGGGCGACGAGCGAAGGGTTGCAGTCAACCACTTCTATCTTGCTAATCATGTAGTTATCAGGTTCCCAATTGAGTTCTTCTAAGTTGTAGCAGTGTTTTATGCTCAACTTCCTGATCCATGGCATGCCACCAGGTGCCACTTTCCATTCAGCCAAATCAGTGTCTTCAATTTGAAGGAACCCAAAGCAAAAGGGTTCATCCTCTTTTATTTCCCAATGTGGGCCTTGAAAGGCATAGCATTGCAATTTGAGCACGGAAAGTTTTTCCAGCTTAGCAATTATACTCATGTATTCCCAAGGATAGCCTAGGCCACTCAGAGTCAACTTTCGCAGATTTGGTGGGAACATTGAAAAAGGGCCAGGCGGAGGAATAACACAGCAACTCATCTCAGGATTCAAGACAACACATTTAAGAGAGTCTAGTTCATTTAGAGTACCAATGCAATTCAAGGGACCATAGAGCTTACTACTATCTTCATCAGGTACCAGTTCAATTTGAATTCCTAATTTTTTCAGATTGGAGATTCTCTCAAGCACCCCCTTAGTACAACTATAAGCACTCACACCTAAAAGTCTGGAGAGCTTTTTTAAGGAAAGACTACAGTTAGAATCTGGTAGGTTGCTTCCCATGACTTCAATATGCTTTAGTTCTTGCATATCCCATATCTCCAATGGCACATACGTGTATGAGAGATCTCCACAAGATTGAATGCTCACATGTCTATGGATTATTAAAAATTGAAGGCTCCGAAGTTTGGATATCGAAGTAGGGAGGTTTCCGTTGTATGTGAGAGCAAGGTATCTTAATTGAACTAGTTTAAGTACCTTAAGTGGGAACTCATAGAAGCGGATGTTAAGAGCATCAAGAACTCTAAGCAGCCTCAAATTGGCAGATACTGGCACTGGATACTGATAATAGGGACCAAAACAAAGGAGAGAACGGACATTGGATGCACAATCATTTTCCACAGACTTGTAAAATTCTTTGATGCCCAATAAAATGTTATTGTGGATGCATAGTCGATGTTGTAATTTTATATCTTCTTCTAAACCATCAGAACAACTTCTTAGGACATGAAAAAAATTGGTCATCTTAGCAATTTTGGTAGCCATATACCCCAAGGCAGAATGAATTCTCAGCGATTTCATTAGTTCTTGCCCTACAAGCCACCAACAGGTCGCTCGGTGGGAGCTGGCAAGACTATTAGAACTAAGCTCATTCAAATAGTTAATAGCATGATATTCTGATTTTTCAAGCATACTTGGCTCAAGAAAGGTACCCTCGGCAATCCACATATTGATGAGCTTGGATCGAGGAATCTCATAATTTTGAGGAAAAACGCCCATATATAGAAAGCATGCTTTTAGATGTTGAGGTAAATACTCATAGCTTGGATATAGTACCTCCATAATTTGGTCATATGCATCCACAAAAACCGAGTTCTGTTTCTCTGCCACCTCATTCCAGTACTCTGGTGTCTTCTCGGCTTTAGACAGGAGGCCAGCAACCCTAACGATCAAAAGAGGAAGGCCTTCACAGTTTTCAGCAATCTTCTTTCCAACAATCTCAAGTTTAAGTGGGCATGAATCCTCACCAAACACCTTGTCACGAAGAAGATCCCAACTTTCTTCCTTGTCCAAAAAGCGCATTTCTTTGATGCCATCAATATATGAATTCAGAGCACCAAGAGCTACTTCTTGTAGTCTTGTTGTCAGCAAGGTTTGAGAGTTCGGATCTTTAGGAAAAGAACTTCTCAAGTAATCCCAGACACTTCTGTCCCATACATCATCCAGTATAATAAGACATCTCTTCTTCTTCAAAATATCTTTCAAGTAGAAAGCTACTCCCTTCTCTGCAATCTCTTTGTCCGTGACTGGATGTCCCACTTGGGCTAGAATATCGCGAGCAATTTCATGTAATAGATATTTTCTACCAACTTTCACCCATGCACGACAGTCATATTGACTCGCAACCAATTTGTCTTGAAAAATCTCATTAACCAGGGTAGTCTTACCAATGCCTGCCATTCCTACAATTGATAAAGCACGGAACCTCTCATCCCCCGTGATCCCATCTTTGATTAGGTCAAACAGATCAGAGAATCCAACCATTTTTGAATGTGTCATATTTCCACTAAAATCAATTCTGGAGGAAACAACTTCATCATCATCTGCCTCTTCTTCAGTCATGTTGATTAACTCATTTACATACTCCTCCTCCATTCGCTTTGTCATTTCGATAAAAGAACAAAAATCTTGCATTAAATCCTGCAGGTCAATGGAGACGAGCAATGGATGGCTCTCATCTTCATTAATGCTTTCATTAGATTGTGAAAGAAACTGATTTGAGATATGAGATTCAAGTTTAACTTCAAATTGAGAAACAACGTCTTTGATTCGCGCATCCATAGCATTCACCTTCTTCCTGCTGCCACTCTTGCTGCTCCCATCCAATCTTTTAAGAACTTCTTGCAAGGACTTCAGCTCCTCGTAAGCCGGTTCTATGATTTCTGGACAAGGGGTGGCATCAAAGGTAATACGAGAAGAATTGTGGAGACCCTCAATTGTGTTCATTAATGAAATAACAGCAGCATAAGCCATCTGACTCTTTCTCTCTCAAACAAAATACAGGTTAACTGCATTAATGAGAGCAACACACGCATGTTTAAGAAAATATTATGAAGCAAGCAAATAGTTAATTTTCTGAAACTGAAACTTTTCATCATAAAAGAAATAAGATATTTTATGAGAATTTGAATATGTCCACTGTGAAAATGAAAGGGGAATTGTCAGACTCTGACATTTTCATGGTTCATATTTGTTATATACTTAATCTTAATTTTACCATATTGTTATGTGTGCAATAATCTACCTCACATAACAGAAGAAGAAACACCAATTTTCTAACTGGATATTCAGCCTGCATATGGTCCCCATGTATTCATGGTTAATCAATCATAAACAACTGAAATACTACAATTAAAAATTTTACTATAAATCATCATGTACTATTTGCCTTTTTTATATTTCAAAGAAAAAATATACGTATGCTTTTCGATTGTTCATAATCCACTTAACTCACGGTATTAACAATGAAGAAGTATAGGAAATGGAAAAACAGAAACAGTGCTTGCTTAGTCAACCACGCAAAAGAAATAAACAGTTGGAGCAAAGCATTACAGATAAACTAATAGTTACAGTGGCTGATGGAGATTGCAAGAAACACGGAGATGGTGGTGCTGATGTGCTGTGTCTGCAGGGGTTCGCAAGAAGATTAAAGGGGATGGCAGTCTGGAATTTACTTAGTGGTGGGGTGTTTTTAGAGTGTGTAAAGTGTACAATAATATTGTGCACACATTAAGAGCATCTCATTCTCTCAACAAGTTTTTGAACAGCATCTAGTTCCGGAATCAACTTTAAGAGCATCTAGTTCCCCAATCAAGGGACCTGCAGTTGAATGTATATAAGAGCATCTAGTTCATCTGTTATGAGTCAAGAGAAAGTATAGAGGATGCACAATTACATTTCTTGAGGACATAAACAATGCTTGCCCTTTATACTTTCTTTCCAACAATGACAATTGACAAGGAAAAACTTATTCTTCCAATACATGATTATGAAACATACAAACCCGTGCAAAGTAGACTCTTCCAAATAATTCATTGGTTTGTATCAAGAAATCACCCTACATTGGTCAAAGTATTCACGATCTTACTGTAAACAACAATAATTTACAAAATTAGCCAACTCTATTTTGTTACACTAACATATACAGTTCTTGTTTCATATTTCTCAATTATTCACTCTATAATTCGTAAATCTGGCTCTAATTCACGGTTCTCTCTCAACTAATTTAGGCGTACAGAAGCTCGTCTAAAGATGAAGAAATGGAAAAACAAATAAGCAATTGAAGGCAGGGATTACCTTGCAAAATGCAGCTGGCTGATTGCGACTTGCAGGAATGGATTGCAGGGTAGGGAAGAACTATAGTTTTCAAACGGTAAAGTATAAAGTACTTTAAAAAGTACTACTTTAAAAAGGTAGTAAAAACTACTCCCTTCATCCCTATGTTGTAGAGATATTTCTTTTCATCACAGAATTTAAGAAAAATTATTTTAAATGAGTTTAGTACAAGGAGATTAAAGTAGGAAGGAAAAAGGTAGAGAAACAAAGAAAGAATAAAGTAAGACATAGTAAAATATTTTTTGCCCAAAAAATGACTTTACTACAATAGGACAACCCAAAAAGGTACAGAAGGACGGAGGGAGTAGTATACGTTTGAAACTTCAACTTTTTATGACTTCTTACATTAGACACAAAATTTGATTTTATATAATGTTATTTTGTGAGTTAAGTAAAAAAATATAGTAATAAAAAAATAGATATAATGTTATTTTTATTTTAAGAAACGTGTTATTTTTAATAAGATAAATTCAAAAAAGAAAATGTTTTATTTTTAACGGGTTAGAGTTACCTATTTTTATTTTAGTAGTATGTGAGATTATTAATTTAATTTTTCTCCGTCTAAGTGAATCTATTTGTATTTCTTTCTTAACGTTTCAAAATAAATTAGCATTCCCTCTTTCCAAAAAAATCAATCATTTTTTCCTTTTTTACTTTACTACTACCTCCGTCCGTGAATAGGAGTCTCATTTTTTTTATTTTAGACTGTCCGCGAATATGAGTCTCGGTTTACTTTTACAATAAATAGTAATAGAGTCTCACCTTCCACTAACTCATTTCACTCCCATTTCATTTAAAATTAATATATACAAGTGGGACCCCTATTCCACTAACTTTTTCCACTCAATTTTCTTAACATTTCTTAAAACCCGTGCGGCCAAGAAATGAGACTCCTAAGAGCGTCCACTGTAGGGGAGCCGCGGCTCGTGGCTCGGCCGCGACCCCCTATAACGAGAGCCACCAAAATCCGCCGGAGGGGGGGCAGGAGAGTGCCACGCCGACGGCTCGGCCGCGACTCTCCTATTGCAGCGGTCGAGAGCCGCAGCTCCACTCTTTTTCGAATTTTTTTTCTTAATTCTATAAATCTACCCATTTTCCCCCATTTTTTTACCTCATTTCAATCTCCACTCTTTTCAATTTATCTCAATTCTACTTTGAAAAAATGAGTTCCGACGATGAGTTTCAACAATTGGTCCGATAATTTTTATTGTAGTTAAATTTTTATTGCAGAGAGTGATATCGTTCGCGGTGTAGTTTGTGCGATGTCGATAATTTTCGTTGTATAATTTTACCCCTTTCCATAATACAACGAAGATTTGGTTTTAATTTTTGTTTTTATTAAATTATGCATTTTTTAATAGTTATTATAGTCCGAGAATTTTTATTGTAGTTAAATTAAAATACCTCAAAAAATTAAAAAAAATAATATTTGGTGGCTTGAACTTGTCCACTATAGTGTGAACAAGTATTTTTGGTGGCCCATCCAAGTTTTGTGGCTTGGCCCAGGACCACGGGCTCTACTATTATGGACACCCTAATGGCGGACGGAGGGGGAGTATGACTTATTCTTTATTCAATCTATGTCATTCTCTTTCACACTTATCTCTTTCCACTTAAATCACTAAAACCACTAGCTCAATTTATATGCAAAAAAAAGGTTGCATTTAACATGAGACGGTGGGATTGGGAATAACACTTCATAAATAATACTCTCTCCGTCCCACAAAATGATTCACTCTTTCATTTTTAGTTAGTCTCATAAAAATATAAACTTTCTACTTTTGGAAACTTTTTTTTTATGAGGTGGGACTCTTCTCTACTAGCAATACTTTAATTATTTTTAATTTCTATTTCTCTTTTATTTTTTATTTATCAATTGTGCATTAAAATTTATGTTTAACTAAAAGTGTATATTCTTATGGACGGATAGAGTAATAGAATCTGAGAATAATTTTCGTCTTTATTAAGATGTTTGATAATAATTAAGATGTTTGATAATACTCCATAGATTAGAAAAGGAAAAGTTTGGATCAAACAAAGTTATTGATACCCAAAAAATACTTTCATGTCATCCCTAAAAAAATGGGTGATCCGATGAAGTGTATCTAAACTTGCTAAATTAGTTAATTTTTCAGTGCCGAAACTTTTCTCACCATGCTGAACACATCTATATAATAATTTAGCCTTCCTTAAGGTGTGTTTGATAGTATAGAAATTACAATAGGTTAGAAAAGGTAGAGTTTAATTCGGTCAAATAAAGTTGTTTGATATACTCAAAAAATACAAAATGAGTGATCCGACGAAGCTTGTGTATCTATTACGTGGGTGTATTTTTGCTGGTGAATTTTTCAGCTATACCCGTGAGAATAACATCTATCTGATATGCATCCGTGCTCTTGCCGACGGCACGGACGTGCTCTTGCTGAAGAGCACCACCGTGCCGAAGAGCAGGGCGATGTGGCAGCGTTCCATTAGGCGGTGATGCCCAATCGCTCCATGAACGATTGGCGTGTTTTTATTCCGTAATTTTTTTAAATTCATAAAAATAAAAAATAATTCAAAAAATAAAAAAATATTTTCCGTTTACCAAAAATATAGTCGTATTTCGACCTTTTAAAAAAAATTACATATATCAGTCAATCTTTCTCATCAAATGTCAATTTATACTTAGAGCATCCAAAGTGGTACGGATGTCCCGGCGGACATCCCCACGGACTTCCCAAAAACACCTCTTGCCACGTCATAAGGACATCCCACTGCACTGCCACGTCATAAGGACATCCCACTGCACAATGGCGGACATCCCCAGGACACCCCGACTGACTTCCCACAATAATAAAAATTCACTAATTCACAAAATTAAACAATTTACAAAATTAAAATTTCGACATGAGTACGGAGAAAATGCAACCACTTTATTTTAAAAAAAACATACACTATCGTAATGCTCCATTTATTTTTAAAAGAAAAGTATATAGAGAGAGATACTCGTTAAAACAAGTGGTGTGAATGAAATGAAGTTCAACGAGCCGTATATATAGATTTTTTTTTAAAATAATAAAAAAATCGAGACGTCCGCCGGGACGTCCGTCGTGTCAACGCAATGGCGGACGTCCCCGGTACGCCGCGGAACTCCAGTTTTCGCAGCGGACATCCGTGTCCGTGTGCATGTTGCCTAATGGCGGACATCCCTCCCGGACGTCCGGCACGCCGGTCGGACGTCCGCCGGGACGGCCGCCGTTGTGGATGCTCTTAAGATAAATTTGTATGGTTGCAATCCCAATTTCGTAGCCTATATATAAGCATGTTCTTGTGTCTTCAATTAGGTAGCAACAAGATTTATCAATTATATAATTTTAATTTTTTAGTAATTTGTAATAATATTTTTGGTATTTTGAATGCATTTTAATATTGTGGAAATATTTTTATTAATTAAAGTATTTAAATTGATTGATAGAATGGTGGGACCCTTGAATAATGTAAGAGCATGCTCTTGTGAAAGAACATGAATGTGAGTGTTGTGCTCCTACGGAAGAGTAAGGAATTAAAAATGAATAAATGTGGATCTGGGTCCACATCTACGCTCTTTGGCAAGACCATGGATGAGGATGTTCTAACAACGCCTGCACATTCTATTTTAAGTGGGTAAGCTTAGGTCATCCACAACGCAGTCACTATACCTTGCCTTAACCATCCCTTAAAACACTATTTGCGGGCCCCACTGTACTTTTCACTTCATCCCTTAACTAAGGGACGGAACCTGCAACCCTCTGTTCCTTAAACCGTCCCTTAAATTACTATTAATTCAATTTCATTTTTTATTTTTTTTTCAACAAATTCAATTAATAAAAACCACACTTCATTCAAAATAAAATTAAATTAAAACATAATATAAAAATACAACTAAAGAGTTAAAAAATAAAAAAAAACACACAATTAAAATCCTAAAAAAATAAACGTGGCATAATTTAAAAAATAATTTTATAGAAAATAAAAAGAACTACTCCGCCGGCGAATCATCCCCCGAAGGCCAAGTTGTGCTGCCATAAAGACAATTCCGTTCCACCAGACTTGGTACTGGGCGGGCGTAAATCGGGAAGTGTCCGCCATTGTGGCAGTCATGTACATGGCCATAAGGGAGTTGGGTGGTCCCTCCGAGCCCGCCTGGCTTGGATCGGCTCGGCCCCTCCTCCCTCTAGCCGCCTTCTCCGCATTTCTCCCTTGCGGCTGAGGGCGCCCACGGGAGGACCCCCCGGCATCGTCTATCGGGGTCTCCTCCTGCGAGGCAAACTCTTGTGGCCCAATGCCCGAACCGTCCTCGCCAGACGAGTATTGGCCACTCGCCGTGTGCTTCGTGCGCTTCGAGGTCGAGCCCGAGCTAGACCGCACACCGCCGGCCCACCTTTCCTCTTCCCTGACGAGCACACCACCGTAGACCCGCAAAGCCGACCTCAGAATGTCGGCTCCCGTAGCTCTGCTTTGGTACTGCGTTGCTTCATTCTTGTAGATGGCGCAGAATCGTTTGACCTCTCTGTCGACTCGGTCAAAGTGAGCGCGGAGCATCTTATATATGCGGCAGCGGGTCTTTTTCGGCTTAATCCCGTGGTAGGCGTCAGTGACCTTTTCCCAGAAACACTTCCGGGGTTGTTGATTCCCGACGATGGGATCGTACGAGACGCTGATCCAGGCGTTGTACACCGCCAGCGTTTCTTTGGGGCCGTACGGATGCCGGCCTAGATCATCCTCCTCCTCGTCCGCCTCCGCCTCCGCCCTGGAGCTTCCCCCGCCTCGGCTTCCTCCCCCGCCTCAGCCTTCTTCCGGAGTGGGTTGAACTGGATAATCCTCCCGAATCTGGGATAATCTGTGCGAATACCGCGGGGCGGAGGGACGGGCGTATGCATCAACATCAAAATCGGGTGGTTGGTACCCCCGGAGTCGACGAACCCTGGGTGCCCGGCATCGAGCCTGGCATCGCCGAACCGGAACCACCCAATGTGTTGTACATGCTCCCCCACCGCCAGAGTTTCCGTCGCCGGACATTTTTTGATGAGATGTTAGATGAAAATTGGAGAGGAAATGGAGATGAATTGGGAAGAATGGATGTGTAGTTGTGTGAAATGAGGATGAAATAGGAGTATTTATAGAGTAAAAAATAAAAAAATAAAAAAGGTGAAACGGCTCTTTAAACGGTAATATTACCGTTTATAATTTTTTTATTTATTTTATTTTTTTTATTTAATCCGAATTTTTTTAAAAAAAATGAATTATTGCGTCACAGTGACGATGCCCACTCGCGGGGTGGCGAGTGGGCGTTACGCGTGGCCTGGGAGCGTGCCACGTCGACTCTGCGCGTGGCGAACTGTCCCGCGTTTTGTCGCGGCGGGACGTGTAACGTGACGGGCTGGCGACGGGACGAAACGCTGCAACACGTTCCCCCCCGGTTCCTTCACTGAGGAACGAAACACGGGTCACCCGCGTGACGCGTTGCGGGGGCCTTAGAGCATCTCCAATGGCGGACGTCCGGTCGGACGTGCGCGACGGGCGACCGGAATGTCCGCCATTATGGCAGGGGAGGTCGGATACGGACGTCCCGTGAGGACGTCGGGTGTCCTCGGACGTCGGCGCGACGGGCGGGCGGAAGTCCGCCATTGTGGCGTGGGTCGGACGTCCGATTTTTAAATTTTTTTTTAATTTTTTTTAAACTCTATATATACGGCTCGTTGAATTTTATTTCATTCGCACCACTTGTGTTAACAAGTTGTTAATTTGTCACGTTCGTATTCGTGTTGAAATTTTATTTCCGTAAACGTAAATTGTTTTATTTATGAATTTGTGATTTTTTTATTGCGGGAAGTCCTAGTGGGAAGGGCGATGGGAAGGGCGGATTGTGAAGGGGATGTCCAAGTGACGTGGCAGTGGGATGAGAAGTCCTAGTGACGTGGCGGGAGGTGTTTTTGGGATGTCCTAGTGGATGTCCGAGTGGGACATCCGCCCACTGGAGATGCTCTTAGTAACCCATTTTTACTTGATAGAAAAATGCTTTAATGTCTCACCTTCAAAAAATAAAAAGATTAATAAAATTTAGAAATGTATAACCTGATCCTCCTACTTAGGTATTTCATTGGAACTAGTGAAGCTGAGTACCGTTACACTACTAATGTTTTAAAACCCTATAAACAGTCTAGTCCAAACGTAGTAAGTACTATGATATAAACATTGAAAAAATCATTGAAGAGTTGAAAGATAGGAACTCAATGCAAGACGGATAAGACGTAAGAACGAGAGATTCAACCTACGGATTTCATCTAGTGGTTTATTAATATCATTTATTTTTAATATTGTTCTTGTTTCCTTCTATCCCATAAAAGATGTCTTACTTTCTTTTTTACTTTTTTTAATCAAAATCGCCCTTTGTGGGCGGGAGGTTTAGGCAAACCTCAAACCCATAAATAATATCAAAATAAAATGTTCTAACAACATGATCTTCGTCCAAAAGTGACTAGGATCTAAACAAGAACATGAAGAAGTCAAATAGAGGTCCCACAAGTCGGGAACCTCTGTGCTATCAAGTGGAAAAAGCTGACTAAATACCTACGAGTGAGAAACGGAAAATTATCAAAACCAACCACCAAGAAGCTGGGTCAACCCACATCTCTACGTCGAAAACGGAAGTTAGGATATCCCAGCTGGTCCATCCTAACCAGCGCATGCAGATACCGAGGCGCAGAGATTGGATCATAATAAATAAGGGCAGGGGTCTGAACCCCCTACTTGCAAGAAAGTCAACAGCTCGGTTCCCTTCTCTGTAGATGTGTGAGAACCGAACATGCCGCTGAGCAGTCATACTCCGGATCAAAGTCATGTGATGTCTGAAATCCGCAGCGCCAAGCTGTCCAGATGACAACAAGGTAACCAGAGCCACTGAGTCAAGCTCAATCCAGATGTGTGTCGAAAGCTCCATAGCCATCTCGAACCCCCGAATCAGAGCCAACAGCTCCGACTCAAAGCTCGATGATGCGGCTATTGGAGCAGAAGTCCTCCATCAGAGCCTCGAACCAATCCTCCCTCCCCCGCCTCCATTGTCGATGTAGAGAAGGCACCGTCAGTGTCACACCTCAACCCCTCTGACATATACTCTTATAATAAATAAATCCATTATCATAAAAGCAATCAATACACGTGTCTAATTCATAGAACACCCATATAATATAAGTTCAAACCAACACTTATCCGATACATATTTCAAAGCATTCTACACAGTAGTGGAACCCTCTCACCACTCTATATACTATACATTTATCTACATGCAAAATGATGAGGAGGAGAAGGTTGCCAATTTGTGTCAGCTGCCGAACCTAATAACACGTGGAGTTCCTATGACCCATGTCAGTCAAAACTTTACTGCTATCTTATTCCTGAAAAATTTAGTGGTTTATATGAGCCACAACTCAGTATATATAAATTTCCACCTTTAATCTCACATGATACAATCATCAAGCATATTATTTTATTAATACATATGATCAGAAACAATATATAACATAATTTAAAAACAAACCAGTTCATATTCATATGCATATGCCACTCTATTCAGTTTATTATTCTGTAACAGTCAAGCCTGGTATCTGCCCGGGATTCCTTTATGACCCGAAGGTCTCTCTGTAATTGGACTCATAGGTCCCTCTGTAATTGACCCGAAGGTCTCTCTGTATTTGACCCGAAGGCCTCTCTGTAATTGGACTCATAGGTCCCTCTAAAATTTCAGATACAGTACAAGGCTGTCACAAATTCTCTTTAATCACATGATTCATGTACTTTCAATATCATATGTAAAACATCAATTACATATTTCTATCATATAACAAATTTACAACACCATATCCATTGCACCAATCACATATCCATATCATATTCCACCATTTATATCAAATAACGACTTCTTTTTTCTTTTGTGCTTAAAAAATAATGGAATTCCAAATTAATGAAGAAGAATAGATTCATTCTAATTGAGGGAGTGACGCATAATGGTTGTGCGTCGTTCTTAATGAAACGCACAACCCTTATGCGTCGTTCTTTAATGACGCACAAGGATTATGCGTCGCTTAACGACGCATAAGGGTTATGCGTCATTAAAGAACGACGCATAATGGTTATGCGTCGTTAAGGCGGCTTTTAACGCCCTACAGGCAGACGCAGCTCACAGAACGCACTTTCACACACTTTCATTTCCTCTCTCGGCGATTTCCGGCGTTTTCAGGCAATTTCCGGCGATTTCTCCATAAGATCCGGTAATTTGTTAATCAATTTAGCTACATTCATCATTATTCATGTTTATTGTGCTTTCATTTGTTAGTTTTACCCAATTTATACAAATTAGGGCTTGTAGGAAAAATATCCATAATTGTCGTTATTTTAAATGTTTTTTATGCAGAAATCATGCAAGTATTTGTGAGTTTGTATTGGGGTGGTAGAGTAGTTCAACTACTACATATGGGTATTGGTTATGAACCACCTCGTGCGAGGAGCTCCATCATATTAAATTCAGGTGTTTCCTATTCTGGGTTGGTAGCAATGATCTGTGATGCGATGGGAATAGATAAGAACCAACACACAATTGAATTATTATGGAGACAATGTATAGTCTATGCTTCCGGTATGAGTTATACATTTTCTGTGATTTGCAATGATGAAAGTGTAATGTTTATGTTCAACAATGCTCAAAATTCAAGTGGGTGTATTGAATTATTTGTTGAGTATTCACCGGTGAGGAGTGCAGAAATCCCACCAGTTGTTGATTATGGTATTGGAGTATCTGCGAGGTTTGAACAAATGAGTTTTGACTGTGGTGTTGGATCATCTGCGAGAGTGGATCAAATGAGCTTTGATCGTAGTATGAATGAGCAGAGAGATGTTGTAGATGTTGTAGATGTTGCTGATGTTGGTGTTGGATTGAATGATGATGTAGATGTTGCAGATGATCTTGATGAGCCAAGGCCACTATCTGAGACAGAGCCAGACCCCGATGTCAGTGATGGTGATGGTGCTGATGATGTCGGTGCTAGTTCTGATGATGAGATAGTACCATGTAAACCTGTTATGCAAGGTGAACAACCACTTCCGGAATACAATCCTAGTGGGTTTAGATTCTTTTGTGAATTATCAAGTCGTCCTTCTGGAGTATCGAATGATGTGGGTGGTAATAAACACAGCCTTTTGTATTGGAATGAGAATGAGCCGCATCGGATTGTGTTGGGAACAAAATTTGATTCCAAGCTACACGTGAAGACTGCTATAACTATGTGGAGTTTGTGGAATGAAAAATAGTTTAAGGTTGTCGAGAGCAAATTAAGAAGGTGGCATGCTGTATGTAAATTTCCAGCAGGAACGACAGTAACAGGGGTAGGCATCATCAGCACCACCGACGCTGAAAAGGCGAGGGAATGTAAGTGGGAGGTTTCAGTTACACAAAGGTCGCATGATGATATGTGGGAAGTTAGGAAGTGGAAGGATCGACATACTTGTGTAGGCCATCGGGCTAATAGAGATCATGCTAACTTTTCATCCCCAATGATAGCTCTGTTGATTCGACATCATGTGCGACAATGTGCCGATTTCAAGGTCTTCTCAATAATAGCTGATGTT
The DNA here is from genome assembly GCF_004379255.2 of Salvia splendens. Taxonomy (NCBI): domain Eukaryota; kingdom Viridiplantae; phylum Streptophyta; class Magnoliopsida; order Lamiales; family Lamiaceae; genus Salvia; species Salvia splendens. The sequence goes on along the minus strand of NC_056036.1, from coordinate 12,402,088 downwards.
CAAGACAGATTTGGTGTGTTAATCAGTTATAAAAAGGCATGGTATACAAAGAGAAAGGCTATAGAGTTTGTGTACGGTGGATAGTAGGAATCATTTAGGCAGTTGCCAAGCTACATGTTTGAACTCCAGTCACAGAATACGGGCACAATTGTTGAGTGGAAGCATAATGAGCTGTTGAGTCGGAGGTGCATATACGTGCTCTTTGAATGTATGCATACTCAGGCAGCCCATCACCCAACGGCATCGTCGCTTGGTGGATCAGAGACGTCATCAACAAACCACCGTGCTTCGTTTCGGTTTCTGCGTCAGGTATCCATCCCAACAAATCTCTACACTTGCTGGACCAATCTTCAAATCCAACAGGGTAGTCACGGCCAGTGAAAACACGACCGTCTGCTCTCAAACCCCACAGGCTTTGCACATCCTGTAAGATTACAGTAACTTCACCAACTGGAAGGTGGAAACAGTGTGTCTCAGGCCTCCAGCGCTCGATCAAGGCCGTTATTAGCTCATTGTCCATCCTCATCGGCCTTCCACATTCAACCACGCCTCTGAACCCCCATACATCTAGCCAATATATCACATTTTCATGTATTGGCAATGCCCACACCTTACTCTCCGTCCTATGACTTCTCAACATATTTGTTGTGCCATTCGCCAACAAGGAGCCTGAAATATGTTCGTTCTGATGAAACAGTAGTGATGGATCCTCAGGTCCATAGCATAACTGTTGTTCGGAACTTGCAGATGCCATCTACTTCAAAACATTCACCCATGATTCAATTTTTTTCATAACAACTCAACAAGCTAACTAAATTGCAACTTAGGGGCGCAATATATGCATATGAAATACCCAAATTACATAAAATCGCCCACCAAAAGGGGCACAATTACAAAAACTTAATCAATTGCTTCTACCCATTCAATTATATGCGTATGAAATACCCAAATTATGGAAAATCGACCAACAAATCCAACAATTTCATCATAAACCCTAATTTTGCTAAATTAAATCCATATGAAATACACAAATTACGGAAAGTCGACCAAAAATTCCATCAATTTCATCATAACCCATAATTTCATCATAATCCCTAATTATATACAACAAAACAAAAAAAATATACCAAAAATCCATCAATTTAATCAAAAACCCTACTTTTACTAAATTACGGAAAACCTGCCCAAATTAAACATTAAAGGATGTATTTAGCCAAATTGAAGAACAATTACCGGAATATGGTTGCAAAATGGTGGAAATTTGCCGGATTTTGCTCGGATTCGTCGGAAATCGCTTGATTTCATCGTTTGGTTTCGTCCCCTGCTTCTGCGCGTTCGTTTCTGGCTGGTTCTGCCTTCTGCCCAGTTTAAAACTCAACGAACGACGCATAAGAATTATGCATCGCTAAATAAAGACGCATAAGAGTTATGCGTCGTTAATGAACGACGCACAATGGTTATGCGTCAATATCTAACGACGCATAACCCTTATGCGTCGTTTATTAGCGACGCATAACGATTATGCGTCAATAACTAACGACGCATAATTATTATGCGTCTTTCTGTTAGTGACGCATAACTCTTATGCGTCACTCCCTGAAGCGGAATACAAGTAATGCTCTTCATTAAAATGGAATTCAATTAAAGTCCTTTACCAAAAAAAGAATTGATCCTAACACATAATCATATTGGATCGCATCATATAATCAAATCATTCATTTTATTTAACACCTAGCAAGGAAGCAAATAAAACATGTAAAATTAAAAGTGTGATTTATACACACCTTATCACGATAGGTAATCTGGTCAAACACTAGCTCTTGATTCCCGATCTACATTCCTTGATCCTCTAAGATTTCACTAAACAATTGTACACAAACTCTCTTCCTCTTTCTCGGCTACTTTCCCTGCCTCTCCATTCTCTTTCCTTTTTTTCTTTTAAATTAGAAAAGTGATGATTAAGAAAATTGGACACACATTACACCTACTATTGTCACACCTATCATTATTTCATTTCTATATTAATATTTTAGGCACACACATGTTACAATTCTATTGCACACACATGTTACAATTCTATTTTGCATGTACTATTTATTTATTTGAATTATATTTTGCATGTTAACACAACATATATATATACACACTACATATCTACTTGCATGCATGTAATATACGTATATATACATCTTTGAAACCTTCCAAGAATCTATTTAATGTATATCTAATGCAATATGATACACAATGATAATAAAATATATTAATATTCAACGTAATGCATGTTTCGGGCTATGGATGTCACAATTCTTCCCCTCTTTAAGAATTTTGTCCGCAAAATTCGCTTTCCCCATGCGTTAATGCATCCAATAAAATCACTAACCAGTAAACAGATGTGGATAGTTCTTTCTCATATCCAACTCCTTCTGACTCAATAAATAATTCAATCTCTCATGATTGGCAGAAATTCCAAAAAGTCTCTTCATGAAGATAAGGATGCCAAATCTTCAAAGCAAAATAGTTCTACTAATTTCAAATCATGAACATAATAAGAAACTTCATGTACTCATGATTGTCATGACGCATAAGTAGTAAACTTTCCATTTTGCATCAAAAGATAACCAAATTCCTATTGCAAAGCATCACTGTAGATAACATAATGTCATGTACCTGTGGAAATAACCAATATAGGTGACATAGTCATTCAATGATTCAACTAATCAAAACTGTTTTGACATGCTTCACTCCATATAAGAGAAGAACTCTTCCGTAATAACATCTTCATCAATTCAACCATAATCGAGAATCATTTTCAGTTGACAAATACTTCAATATTATGTATATCCATTTCTATTCTTCAACCTGACATCATGTATCCCAATAATACCACATGATCTAGCTAGACTCACACTTACCCAACCTTGCAATAAGCTGTTTATCTCGCAAAATTTGTAATACTGACTGCAAGTGATTAACATGCTCATCTGAACTTTGTGAAATATACTAGTAAGTCAATAAAAATAATCACTAAGTGATATAGGAATGGTTGAGAGATTTTGTTCATCAATGCCATAAATAATTGTAGTGCAATAGTTAATTTGAAAGGCATAACCAAAACTCATAATGGTCGTATTGAGTTTAAAATGGTATCTCTGCAATATTCTCTTTAGCTATCTTCAACTGATGGTATCTTGATCGAAAATCAGTACTCGAAAACAGTTGCATACCTTGAAATTGATCAAATAAGTCTTCTATTCTTGGTAATAGATATTTATTCTTCACAGTCACTTGATTCGACTTCCAATAGTGTATATAATGTCGCAGTGTATCGTCTTTCTTCTTCAAAAATAATATTGGTGCTCTCCAAAGTAAAACATTGAGTCATACATATCTCTTGTCTGACAACTCTTGTAACTATGTATTCAACTCTTGAAACTCTAATGAAGACATTTGATATGGATGAATAGAAATAGATACAGTACCTGGTAGTAACTCAATAGTGAAGTTTGTCTCCTGATCAGGTGATAATCAAGAGAGATTTCCACTTCGAATAAATTGAAAAGCCGATGTAGCTAATATAAGACAAGTTGCAATTGGTCGATACCATTAAATATCACTCGATCTCATCTCGATGATTATATTACCATTTTTTTACATGATAAGCTACCTTAGTTCGATGAAGCGACAACCAATCTATACTCATGATAATATCAAATTTTGAACGCAATTAATTTTATTCATATTAAATTTTGTAATAATAATTACTTCTATTTATATTAATAGTTACTCACACAAAAGTCAAGTGATTATTACAGTTGTTAATTACTTTTATAAAATAGTAAAATTTTGAATATGAGTTGGGTTAAGGTCAAGGTCTGTACTAATTACTAACCCAACCAACCTACATAGTGGCTGGGTGCAATAGAATTTGTCTACATATTTATCATATGATGCTGCTAAAGGAATCGATTAGATCTATGCATGCCAGCTAAGCGAAAAACAACAAATATTAATTTTGATAATTTCTGATCAAATTCTAGAAGACAGAAAAGAGAAAATAAAAATTACTAGTTCATGCGAATTTTTAAAGGAAGATGCAATAGGAATGTTAGAACTATGTAGCTTATTAAAGAAATTCTTACTTGTTCGATTCTAAGTTGTAAGGATTTTATTTAATGTATATATACGTGGGAACGGTGTACGTAGCCATGTTGCTGTGGAATTGATAAATGTATAAAACAGAAAGTTTCTACGTCGCCTTGTATAGTCATTTGACAAATCAAACAAAACTAGGTTGTTATGAAATATTTAATTAATTAATTTAACTATAACAATAAGTAACATGGCCTTTTTGCGACTATAAGTTTGTTACAACTAGTTGACTAACTATGAAACAAACGTTTTTGGTTGCCCAATTTCTTCTAAATAATATACGCCCCAAAATTTAGAGTATTTGAAAGAATAATTAACATAATGTTTGATTTGTTACTTCATATAAAAGCTTAATTAATTTGGTACCACCGCCGAGATATCGACGTTTTAAGAATTGAATTAGTGTGTAGGAGAAACACATGATAATTAAATGAATTATCACAAACAATGAATCTCTTACAGCCATATTAGGCCTAAAATTTACAATATTGGGGCAATTTGGTAGGAATAAATAACTCCTCTATTATAAAATTATATGACATAAAATGACCTACAATATATACTGTATGTTCTTATCATGTTTTATTTAGCGTATACAATTGCAGAAGTTGAAGCTTCTCGCAAAACTCAAAATTAAGGTAAGCAGAAAATATAAAAGGATAACATAGACTCCTATAAGTTGGGCCATTTTGTATTTGCCTTTGAATCGATATAATTATTTGATTATAGAGCGATGTTAACAATAAATAACAAGTTTTTGGAGTAGTTTCTAACCAAATTAAAGTTCTAATTATAAAATTATGATCACCTACAATTAACACGTAGTAATAAGCTAGTAAAATAAAAGAAGTGACCGATCATGTACATTGTACTACATATTATAGGTTAATTAGTAGGACAATTTATATAATTAGGTGTAGTTCTACATGCTTACGTACATGCTAAAACGTCACCTCATCTGAATTCTCCGCTATTTAAAGAGAGCATTTTCTCAATCAAGAATCACACTTAAAAACAAGCAAAACATACATAGCAGAGACTAGAGAGGAGGCGAGATGGAATTTGCATCAACCAAGATATCAGCTTTCTCATTGGACGACACTGCTCTCAGAAAGAAGCTTCTAGAACATCATAAAGATGGCGACAGCTTCTTCGACAATGAATCTCTTCTTAACTCGGTCGAATGTATCATCAATCATGATAGTAAGGACAAAGTTGATGTAAGTTTAATTATCTCCAATTTCATAAAAAGTACGTAGCTTTGAGTTTCAAATGATGAGGCTATATATATATATATATGATTCCACAGGAGATAGATCCTGTCAAACCATACCAAAATCATAGGAGCCATTATTGGAATCAAAGAAGATTGCATTACCATAATCATGGGAGTCATTACAGGGAGAATATACACAATTAATACGAAATACATTGTCCTAGAATAGAATTATACACTACCTAAATTAAGTGTACTCCTCCCTATATAAAGGAGATGAATCATTGTATCTAATAACAAGCAATAAACGATTCTTTTGCTCCCTAAAACATCCAATATGCGCAGCCTATCCTATTCTCTCGATTACCATCGTTAAGATGGTATCAAAGCAGGTATCCTCGGGCTTGAGACTCAGAAAAATGTCATCACTGTCTCAAATACCTTCCCCGGCCTTTTGAAACCTGCAAAACAACCACAAACAGAAATCATGTCAGACTCCGAAAATCCACCCAAAACCAATCAAAGAGTAACCCTCTCAGCCGATCAGTTTGCTGAGTTCATGAGGCTCAGCATGTCTCAGAAAAACCAACAACCTCAGCCTTCATCCATGGAATCATTAGGCGAAATACGCCTAGCCGAGAAACTCAATGGCGACAACTACCCCCTGTGGATAAAATTGATGCGAAGGGGGATTCGTGGAAAGGGTCTGTCTTCTCACATCGATGGAGTTACAGACCCCCCACCATCAACAGATCCGAATTACAACAGGTGGCAACAGCGGGATGATTGTTGCTTCAACTGGATTAGAAGCAACATCGACGCGAGCCTCATAAACGAGGTCTCCCAATACGAAACGGCCTTCGACTTGTGGGATAGTCTGGCCACGACGTATGGAAGCGGCGCCGATCAGTTCCAGATCTCAGACCTGCACAGACAGGCTTACACCATCAAACAGGGAGAGCTAACATTAGAAAGCTTATGGCAAAAACTTCAAGACCTCTGGATATCAATCGATACCAGAGATCCAAACCCGATGGATACTCCGTCAAGCATCGAGAAATATAACCACAATACCTAGAGGCACAGGTTGTACCAATTTGTCTGGGCATAGGACGACCATCGATACAGCAAGATTAAGAGGGAGATCCTGAATATGGACCCAATCCCATCGGCAAGGAAAGCATATGGCCTAGTCCGACGGGAATCCGTCAACGACAAATTGCTTAACCCAGAACCAGGAATAGGGGTCGGCCTTGCAGTATTCGACAAGAGTCGAACCACATCACAAAATTATCAACCACAGAGGAATCCCAGCAATCAGAAGGATGAGGACAAGAGCAAGCTCGTATGTAACCATTGTGGAGGAAAAAGACATACCAAGGATACATGTTTCCATATTCATGGATTCCCAGAATGGTGGGAAGAGATGAAACGGGCGAGACAAGCCCGGTATGCAAACCGAAACGGCGGAGGCAGAGGAGGCGGGAGAGCCTCGGCAGCCGTTGCTCTCGACCGCGCCACCTACACCGAGAATCCAGCGGGCGACAGCGGTGTCAACACCAACGCACGCGGTGGCGGAGAAATCAGAGCCGAAACAAAGTCTCCAATCGCATCCGTCGCCATGGCTAGAACGTGGTCGGAAGGTAACGTGACGACCGGAGACGCAAGGGTCCCCACGGGCGAGAGAAGGAAAGCGACTAGGGTTCCGAAAAATCCCCAAATTCCTTATCTAAATCCCCAACTCTCCGAAATCGCTAATCTACCCCAAATCTCTGCCATACCCCATAAGAGCCCCCACTGCCAAACTATCTCACAGAAACCACCCCCGAACTCCCATATATCAGAAATTAACCCCCATCCCAGAACTATCATCTCCAATGTACCCTAGCACTCCCGTAAATATCAAACCCACCCCCACCAATTACATTCATCTCGAAATCTACCCCAAACTACGGCCAAATTACAATTGGACCCTCCACATGCCAAAACATTGCAAATTACACCCCAGCCCTCCATACTCGTCCTAAATCAGCCCAACATCCCGTGTCGAAACTCCTTTGATGCCTTAGCCTGTTCATCTACGTCCACTCCCGGCCCAAAAGATCCTCATTGGATTTTCGACTGTGGGGCGACAGATACAATTTCGTTTGAAGCCTCCGACTTTGTCTCCATTATCCCGTCCAAAAAATCCTACGTCCAAACTGCCAGTGGGGACCTGGCACGAGTCATGGGGGCGGGCACGATTAACATTTCACCCACTTTTTGCCTCTCTAATTGCCTTTTTGTTCCGTCTTTATCTCATAAGTTGCTATCAATTAGTCATGTGACTAAGGAACTGAGCTGCAAATTACTAATGCAACCTCAATTTTGCATATTATAGGATATCAAGATGGGGACGATAGTTGGGCGTGGCACTGAGGGAAGCGGACTGTACTACGTGGATGAGATAGCTCAACAGAGTGCTGCAATGATGCTGACTCCCGGACTGACAGACCGACAGGCTTGGCTTTGGCATCGTCGGTTAGGACACCCATCTTTAGGATATTTTCGACTTCTTTTTCCTGAATTAGCTAGATCTTTGAACTCTTTTCATTGTGATACTTGTGTGTTGGCCAAAAACCATAGGCATTCTTTTAAGTTAAACAATACAAGAGTAAAATCACCTTTTGCTTTAGTACATTCCGATGTTTGGGGTCCTGCTCCAATCAAAGGGGGACAAGTTTTTCGCTATTTTGTGCTTTTCATTGATGATTACTCCCGTATGACTTGGATCTATTTCCTGAAAAATAAACATGACGTGTTTGATAAGTTCGTAGATTTCTATAACCTTGTTCAAACTCAGTATAACCAGTCCATCCAAACTCTTCGATCCGACAATGGGGGGGAATTTGTCAACAATCAAATGCAAGAATTTTTTAGGATAAAAGGGATGGTCCATCAAACCTCATGTGCGTACAATCCAGAACAAAATGGGGTCATCGAGCGAAAAAACTGTTATATCCTAGAAATCACTAGAGCCATCCTAATTGAATCCACAGTCCCCAAATCTTTTTGGCCAGAAGCCATAGCTACCGCAGTCTACCTCATCAATCGTCTCCCTACAAAAATACTTAACTTCAAAACTCCCTTAGACATTTTTTCCCAACACTTCGACATCCCCTCATCTCTATCCCTTGAGCCCAGAGTGTTCGGCTGTACGGTCTTTGTCCATATTCCCAAACATGAACGCACCAAGTTTGATCCTTGCGCCCTGAAATGTGTCTTCCTTGGCTATGGAAAAAATCAAAAGGGATACCGATGCTATGACCCAAAAACCCATAAAATCCACACCACCATGAATTGCGACTTTGTGGAAGGGGAGTATTTCTACAGCCAATCCAGTAGTCAGGGGGAGACTTCAGACAATAGTCCAAATAATGACTTCCTAGATTGGCTTCCAGATATTAGAAATCATCAGTTAGGGGGAGAACCACTTCCGGAAAAACATCAGACAGGGGAAGAGTCACAGCCTAGCCCTGTCACAGACGTTAGTCCACCTGAGAAAGCTAGTAACACCGCCGAGCCGTCTTATCCTGTAGTACAGAACGAAGAACAAAGTGACAATGACCAACCGTCAACCTCGTCTTTGATTCCTGAGGTAAACGGTTCAGAACTTGATAATACACCCTCGGAAAATACTAACAATGTTAGGGTCTCTAATGAGGAATGTGGAGTGAGTGGAGATACAGGGGACTTATACGAGTTGCCTCCGAGAAGAACACGAGGAGTCCCTCCGCGGCGGTACTCACCAGACTGGAGAGGAAAGAAGGCAAAATATGCGGTATCCAACGTTGCCCACAGTCACTTATCAGAAATGGCAAGGGCCTTTGAAGCTGCCCTATATGAGGAAGAAAACATCCCACAGTCTTTTGAGGAAGCCAGTAAACACAAACACTGGAGAGAAGCCATGAAGAAGGAGATAGACGCCCTAGTAAACAATGGCACTTGGGAAAAATGTACACTACCAAAAGGGAAGAAGCCAGTTGGATGTCGGTGGATCTTTACCATAAAAAGAAGAGCAGATGGTTCAATCGAGAGATACAAAGCGAGACTCGTGGCAAAAGGATACACTCAAGTATATGGAGTAGATTACGAAGAGACATTCTCCCCAGTGGCTAAGATGGAAACTGTGCGGACACTACTGTCAGTAGCGGCATGTAAAGATTGGGCACTTCACCAGTTCGATGTGACCAACGCATTTCTTCATGGAGAGCTAGAACATGATAAAGAACTATATATGGAAGTTCCACCGGGATTCTCCGAAGAATTTGGAGAAGGAGAAGTGTGCAGGTTGCGAAAAACGTTGTATGGTTTGAAGCAGTCTCCACGGGTCTGGTTCGGAAGATTCTGCCAGGCTATGATTAAGCAAGGGTTCCAACAAAGTCATTCCGATCACACGCTCTTCACGAAAAGAAGGGACGACAAGGTAACATGCCTGATTATCTACGTTGATGACATGATCATTACTGGAGATGATGTAGAAGAAATCCAGAGGTTGAAGGAAAATATATTCAAAGAATTCCAGATGAAGGATCTAGGTGCTCTGAAGTACTTCTTGGGAATAGAAGTATTGAGATCCCGACACGGGATATTCCTAAGGCAAAAGAAGTATGTGTTAGATCTACTGGCAGAAACAGGTCTCCTTGACTGCAAGCCTGCAGACATTCCGATGATTCCAAAACATGGGCTAAAAATAGAGGAAGGAGCAGAACTAACAGACAGAGAAAGCTATCAACGACTAGTCGGAAAACTTATCTATCTCTCCCACACTAGACCCGACATTGCATATGCTGTGAGTATTGTGAGTCAGTTCATGCACCAACCTCAGGCTAATCACATGGAGGCCGCGTTAAGAATTGTACGGTACTTAAAAGGCACTGTAGGCTATGGAATATTCCTAGCAAAAAGGGACGACTTGGAGGTGGATGGATACACAGATGCTGACTGGGCAAGCAATCCAGTGGACAGGAAATCTACAGGAGGCTACTTTATGTTCATCGGAGGAAACTTGGTTACCTGGAGGAGTAAGAAGCAAAAGGTTGTAGCTCTGTCTAGTGCCGAGGCCGAGTTCCGAGGAATGAAAAGTGGACTCATGGAAATCCTATGGCTAAGGAGGTTACTCACAGAGATTGGCTTCCCACCTACTCGAAAGAGTCAGTTGTTCTGTGACAACAAAGCCGCCATCAGCATATCAGAGAATCCAGTGCAACATGACCGAACCAAACATGTGAAAGTAGATCGACACTTCATCAAGGAAAAATTGGAAGGAAGTGTCATTGAATTTCCTTTTGTCCGCTCGGAAGAACAACTCGCAGACATATTGACAAAGGCGGTTCAACCAAAAATCTTCAAAGAGATATTGGGCAAGTTAAGCATCGGAGATACCGTTGCTCAACTTGAGGGGGAGTGTCAAACCATACCAAAATCATAGGAGCCATTATTGGAATCAAAGAAGATTGCATTACCATAATCATGGGAGTCATTACAGGGAGAATATACACAATTAATAGGAAATACATTGTCCTAGAATAGAATTATACACTACCTAAATTAAGTGTACTCCTCCCTATATAAAGGAGATGAATCATTGTATCTAATAACAAGCAATAAATGATTCTTTTGCTCCCTAAAACATCCAATATGCGCAGCCTATCCTATTCTCTCGATTACCATCGTTAAGAGATCCGAGTGAGGAGGCCAAGAAGATTATATCTGGACTCGATAGCCTTCCAGACAATCTACCCTATTTGTTACACCAGATCACTTGTGTGGTTAGTTTGCCCTACTATTAATTTCACTACTTACTTTTCTTTACTATATGTACTACTATCACCTCACCAATGGTATAATTGGGAAACTGAAAAAAAAATGTCATTTTTTGGTTAAGTTGAACTGCAAGTGCTCGGAAGGGGATAGCTACAAAACATCGCTGGAGATTCTGCAACTGCTTGCAAACTACACATGGGAGGCTAAAATCGTGATAATTTTAGCATCTTTTGTAGTAGAATATGGCCACTACTGTATCTTTGCCAAGCTCGACAAAAGCGATCAACTCACAAAATTAGTGGCGTTGCTCAAGCAGATTCCGGACTACAGTGGTGATGTTTTCGAAAGTAGGAAATCCAGCTTCGAGGCTATTATGGGGGTATTGAGAGTCTCAATTAAGGTGACAAGGTTGATTGCCAAATTTAGGAGTTTCAAAACAAAATACATGACAAATGAGGCACAAGTGATGATTGATGCATGGAATCAAATCCCAATTGCTGTGTATTGGATGACAAGAGTAGTCGTCGCCTGCGCATCTCAGTATTCAGTAATTGTTGGAAAGACTACTGAAATGTAAGCTATTCAAGTGGAGTACTAAAAATGCATCATCTATCATATACTACTCACTTTGCTTGTAAATTTTGCAGAAAAAGTTCGTACACTGAAACATGGAGCATTACTAAATTGGAGCAACAGATGAACGCAATTCATACCTCATTCGAGACACAATTTGATGCGTGCAACATACACATAGGTGAGTAATTAATTATTATAAGTACTAGCTCCATAATTTGATGGAAATTAAAACTTGGCAGAGGAGAAGAAACGGATCAGATATGTTGAGAAGCTAAAGGTGATGTTGCGCCAGAACACAACCCATATGGGCAACCAGAGTGTATTACAGACTATTCTAAAAAGAAGTAAAGATAAAGAATCCCATCTGGTTTTATGTGGGCCTGATTCTGAAGGTGGCAAAAAGGTGCAACCAATAATTCTGAGTGAATAGTAATAGTAGTAATTATGAATCAAATTTTGTGAGTACGTAATTAAAATTAGTGCTTGAAAAATTACAGGTAGAAGTGGAAGTTCTGAAAGGGAAAACAGTGCTGTTACTAATCTCGGGTCTTAAAATTTCCGAAGAAGAAATTACGAAAATAGGCACTTTCTATAGTGAACAATCGAGATTGTGTGGGTCCCGATCGTGGAAAAGATGAATGAAAATGATGAGAATACATTTAAAGAGTGGAAGTGCAAGATGGCATGGCATGCAATCGAGCATCCAAACTATGTGAAACCGGGTTTGGTGAGAGGAGTGGCGCTATTCAGAGAAGTCGATAATGGTGTCGATAGATCCCCGAGGAAGACTGGTTCATAAAGATGCGTTTAGCATGATGTGGACATGGGGTAATGCAGCCTACCTCTTCAGTGAGACGCGTGAGCAGGAACAATGGAAGATTCTCAAGGATTGGAGCCTCGAGTTTATGGTTCAACAAACTACTCCACAAATGTCCAAATGGGTAACTAACTAAACCAATTACTCAATTAAAACAAAATAGAAAATATTACAGTAGTAATTTTGATTCTCTTTATTGCACAGGTAGAAGAAAACAAGTACATCTGCTTGTTTGGTGGTGATGACTATGACTGGATACAAAGCTTCGTAAAAGAAGCAACGACAGTTGCTAGTGAAGCAAAAATCGAGCTACACATGGTGTACATATACAAGAAGAATACGAGAGAAGATCACATGACACAAATTACAAAAACTCTATCAACCACTAGTGTTGAAATATGGGAAAAGAGCACATCCATTAACTTCTGGAAAAGAATCGAATGCTTGCTCTACTCAAAGGTCCACCAGGGAGTCAAACAAAGCGACCGCCACCCCTTCCTCCTCGAGGCAATGGACATGCTTGCCCTTGTGTGTGAGGTCTTTTGGTTTCTACTGTCTAAGGTTGTGGTAATAAAGACTGGTTGGTTGCCTCTGATCAGTCTAGTTTATTGGTGTGCTATTGTTATTTGTTGATCATGTTGCTGTTGTTTGAATTATACTATATTTGATGTAAAAGGGATTGTTCTTCTTATTAAGATTAATGAGTGTTTATTTTATTTATGTCGAGTTTATTAAGAAATCATTGTTTCTTAAGTGGTTGCTCATCAATAAGTTCATCTTTTAAAATGTTCTTGTGAATGAATGGACGGATCCTTATTGCTTAGTGAACAGCAAATTAAAAAAGAAGCTGTCTGAATTCTCATTTGTCATGAAAGCCATAAATATCATAAAAAAAAGGATAGTTTAATCCCTAATTGTGATGCCTGTGTTTTCTATAATTCTTACTCCCTTCGTCCACGATTTAAAGAACCATTTTGCCATTTTAGTTTGTCCATAATTTATAGAACCATTTACTTTATTCCACTTTTAGTATGAAGATCCCACATCCAACCAACCATTTACACTCACAATCCAATATAAAACTAATACTTTAAATGGGTTTCATATTCTACTCACTTTCTCCTTTTACTTTTCTTCATAAAGTCAAACAATTTCTTAAAACCCGTACCGAGCCAAAATGTCTCTTTAAATGGTGGACGGAGGGAGTATTTTCCTTTGTGATGTTTTAGGCTAGGAATCCAAGGCGATATGGATTGGGCTTCCTTAATGGACTTCCTAAACTAATAAAGTTGAGCTTAATTCTATTAGGTGGTGTTCAATTTTCAAGATAAAATAATATCAAGATACAATCTAGAATATCTTATAAGAATATTATCACCGACTCTTTAGAATATCTTTTGAGAATGTCACCACTAACTCTTTGTCTAGTCAACCTTTAGTTAGAAAGTAGTAATTCACAATTCGAGTAAAAATGTCTAAAGAATTGTGTGCCATGCCTAGTTTAATTTACTTGCTGTAGTTTACTTCCTATCTAGGTTAGTTAGTTAGTTAGTTCCCTCACCTAAGTTGTCCAGCTCATGGGTGTTAGTTCCAAACCCAACTCCAAAGTTCATGGAATCGCTAAAACCCCAAGATAGCAAACACTTCCATTCTCCGTGGGATTCGACCTTGGGTTGGCTTAGTAGGGTAGCCAACAACAACCATAGTTAACCCATCTTTAGTCTGCACAGACTTGGACACATCAGGGACCAAAAGAGCTTGAGCTCGGGCTTATATATCCATCAAGTTAACATTTGATTAAATTGAGCCACAATTTAGTTATACCTAAATAGAACATTAATTTGTGTAACTATTGAAATTAAAGCTGAACTCACAACTTAGTGATAAATTACGGATAATATGGGCTACATTCTAAATTATTTTCTTGTCTTTAAGATATCTAATATCCGATAATTAGTTACAACCTATTGGTGGTTTAATTTAATTAATAGGCTTTACAAAGATTTTTTTTTCAAGACAACTATTCACTGTACTGAATTACCCAAAATTTATTTAAAATTTCCACTAGTTGACATTGACGACGCCGAAAACGTCAATTATATTGGAATGATGCAAAATTCATGCAATGATTGTGAAACGGGCTGACAATTCAAACCCAATGCCTTTGCCTTTGCCTTTGCGTACAACGGATTTCGGGTATATGACATCTTTAAAGGGGCAATATCGTCAATTTATTATTTTTGGGTTAATATTTAAAATTTTTGTAATTTCGTTTTATTTCCTTTTGAGGGCCTAAGGTTTGAAGCAACATATAAATAAGTGTCTTTCGTTATTTTATAATAATTTTTTGTCATTTTTAATATTTTTAAATTAAAAAATTAAGGCTTATGTGTTTTTCATTATCGATTCTTTTATTCTTGTGGCAAGTTTGCATCAGTATAATGATGATATAAGGTATATGAAGAAAAACAAGATGAAGAAACTTAAGTTTGTAGAAGAAGATTAACTTTCTACTATGGAGAAAATCGAAGAAGAAATCTTATTGAGAGTAGTGAATGTTTACAATTGAATTACACACAAATGAGTTCATCTAACTAACTATTTAAGCTAGAGATCAAGTGAATGAGATCTTCACAAGATCTTGTTGAGTTGGTTGAAACTAACTCCAACGGCTAGTTACAAACCATGCATCTTGATCAAGTGGTCCGCAGCTCCACCATACGTATGCATTCACCTCTGCCATGCATCTGCCTTGATCAGCCAACGATGCTAACAATCTCCACCTTGGCTACTCATGGCTCCATGTTCTCAAAACTTCATATTACGCAAGCCTACAAGCCTGCAGCAATATTCAAACTTCTCTTTGCTCAGTGGTTTCGTGAGCATATCTGCAGGGTTGTGGGCTGTATCAATCTTTATCACCCTAACCCTGCCACTCTCAACTTCATCTCTAATGAAATGGAGTCGAACGTCGATGTGCTTGCTACGCTCATGAAACATTTGATGCCTATCCAAGCAAATCGCCCCATTGTTGTCACAATGAACAGCCACTGATTTCTGATCTATGCCAAACTCTGAGACCAAACCAAGCAACCCCTTACTCTCCTTTACGGCTGAAGTGAGAGCCATATACTCGGCCTCCGTTGTAGACAAAGTCACTACACTCTGCAAGCTTGACTTCCAGCAAATTGACAAACCAAACAAAGTGAAGACATATCCTGTCTGAGATCTTCTGGTATCAATGTTGGCTGCATAATCTGAGTCACAATACCTAACTAGAGGGTCTCCCTTTGCTCCACCTTCTGAAGTGAATAGGATTCCAAGATTTTGAGCTTCATTCAGATATCTCATCATCCACTTCAAAGCATTCCAGTGCTGTCTTCCATAATCAACCATGTATCAGCTTGTAGAGCTTATTGCATGAGCAATATCTGGTCGTGTATAAATCATCATGTACATCATACTTCCAATTATGTTGGAATAAGGAATCAGCTGCATCTCCTTCTTCTCCACCTCATCTTTATGTTTCTGATCTTTTGTCAACTTGAAGTGTACTGCCAGAGGAGTGGTTGTACTCTTCATGTTATCAGCCTTGAATTTCTTCAAAAACTTGTTGATGTAGTCAGTTTGGAATAGCCACAGCTTCCCATTACTTTTATCTCTTATTATATCCATGCCTAATATTCTTTTGGCAGCTCCAAGATCTTTCATTTAAAAAATGGAACTGAGCTGGCCCTTGATCTTTCTGATCTCACTAATATCCTTGCCTGATATTAACATATCATCCATATACAATAGAAGATATATGGGCGTCCAGAGCCTTTGTCCTAGAGGCAAGGAGCTTAGACATTATTGCATGAGGTGTCGAGTTCGAGCCCTCTTGACATCAGTTGTAATTTCCTCCTATCTATAGTATAGGAGTTTATTTGTTAAAAAAATAGAAGATATATGGGCTCCTTATTCTTCTGTTTCTTCACAAAAACGCAGCTGTCATATAATGATCTACATAATCCTAGCTGTGACAGATTCTCTCCAAACTTCAAGTACCATTGTCTACTGCTTTGTTTGAGACCATACAAGCTCTTTTTGAGCATGCAAACTTTTCCTCCTGATCCAGGGACTTCAAAATCCTGGGGTTGTGCCATGTAGATTGTTTCTTCCAAATCTCCATTCAAGAAGGTTGTCTTGACATCAAGCTGCTCCAATTCCCAATCTTTCTGTGCAGCTATAGCCAACAGAACTCTGATAGAGTTATGCTTGACAACTGGTGAGAATACTTCATTGAAGTCAACTCCCTCTTGTTGATTGAAGCCCTTGGCCACCAGCCTTGCCTTGAATCTGATGTTGTCTGCCTGAGCTGATTCAATCTTCTTTTTGAACACCCATTTGCATCCAATCACCCTTCTCATTTTTGCCTTGTCCACAAGAATCCATATTTTATTCTTGAGTAGAGAGTCTATCTCCTCTCTCATGGCTTGGATCCACTGCTTTGATTCTGGACTGGTAATGGCCTCTACATAGGAGCTAGGCTCTGAATATTCCAGCTGCTCAGCAATGTGAAGAGCATAGAAAAGCATCTCAGTGTCTCTAAATCTAGTTGGAAGCCTGACATTTGTTCTTCTAGTTATGTCCCTGGCCAACTGATAATTTCTTAGATCTTCTTGTGAATCTGAGCTTTCTGTAGAAATATGTTCTTGGCTTTCATTTATAGGACCAGTGATCTCACTTTGATCACCATCATCTTGTGCATCAGGGAGATTAACATAGTCATTCCCAGCAAGGTGAGCACTCTCCACCTCAAAGTGAGCATCATCTTCCATAGCCTCAGAAACAAATCCAAGCCGATTTTCCTTGTTCAGAAAAGGCATCTTGTGCTCAATGAAGACCACATCCCTACTCACCAATATCTTTTGATTACCAGGCTCTAGACACCAGAGCTTATATCCTTTCACACCCTTTTGGTATCCAAGCATGATGCATTTGAGAGCTCTAGCACTCAATTTCCCTTGCTTCTGATGTGAAAAAGCTGTACAACCAAAAGGCTTGATCTGCTATAATCTGACTTCCCACCATACCATCTTTCATCTGGAACTGCTCCACCTATTCTAGATGTTGGGCATTTATTGATCAAATAAGCAGCAGTGGAGACTGCTTCTGTCCATAAATGCTTGCCTGCACCAGAGAAACTTAGCATACACCTTACTCTCTCAAGCAAAGTTCGATTCATTCTCTCAGCAACCCCATTTTGTTGTGTTGGGACTGCCTTGTGTTTCTCTTGACAAAAAAGATCGAACTCCCTGGACAAATACTCTAGTCCATTGTCTGTTCTCAAGACCTTTTGGTGTAGAGCCTTTCTCATTACTAACCTCTATACACCAATCTTTAAATGTTTTGAATGCATCAGATTTTTCTTTCAATATGTACACCCAGACCTTCCTTGACCAATCATCAATGATTGACATGTAATACCTCCCCCCACCTAAACTCTTGACTGGTGCAGGACCCCAAAGGTCTGAATGTATATAGTCTAGAGGAGATGTGGATGTGTGTTTACCTGTTGGAAAGCTTTGTTTTTGGAAAGCTTTGTTTCTTGGACTTTCCCAGCAAGAAATCCTCACAAACCTCCATTCTTTCCTCTGCACTGGCCTCTATCATACCCATCTTGACCAATGCTTTCAGACTTCCCTCTGCTGGATGTCCTAATCTCTGATGCCAAATTCTTAAATCTGGTGTGGTGACTGAGTGTGACTCTCCTTCAATGACTGCAGCCCGAAGATAGTATAGGCTACCATTCCTTCTAGCAACCATCTTGACCTGAGAACCCTTACATATCTGCATCTCACCATGTTGAAGGAATATCCTTTCTGCTCCAAAGTCCCCAGAGAAATCAAGTTTCTTTTGACTTCAGGAATGTATCTGACATCTGATAGCACCTTGATAGATCCATCATCAACTCTTAACATGATGCTTCCTATCCCTCTGATGCAGCATATCTGATTGTTTCCAAAAAGCACAGTCCCTTGTGCATCCCTCATATTCTGAAACCAATCTCTTGTGGGACACATATGAAATGAGCAACCAAAGTCCATTATCCAGAACCCTTTTTCACATTTATCTGTCACATTCATCACTTCAGGCACCTCATCAGCCTAACCATTCACATTATTTGAGTGAGAATTCCCTTCACTAGCCTGCTTCTTCTTCCATGCATAGCAGTCTAGTTTTAAATGTCCTGGCTTCTTGCACCAATAGCAAGAACGAGTTTCTTTAAATCCAGAGCCCTCGGCCTTTGATTCTTCACTCTTCTTTTTAAACTTCTTCTTACTAAACTTCTTGATGTGTAGAGATCCTGGTTGTGGATCTGATCTTGCCATTGATTTCTTCTATAATTCCTTGGCCATGAGCACGACATGGACTTTTTTTAAAGGGAATAGTATTATTTTAAATATAGATTTTTATCTAATGAAAGTACAATGAAATTATAAAAAATCGGCATGGACTTCAGCAAAGGTAATTTCCTTATCTCTCCCGTATAAAATAGCATCCCTCATTTGATCATATGAATTGGGGAGAGCATTGAGCACTAAAATGGCCTTGTCCTCATCAGCAATCTTGACATCAACAGCCTTAAGGTCATCTATAGATTTGCAGAAGTCTTCTAGCTGCTCAAGAATTGACTTATCTTCCAAGAAACTATAAGAATACAACCTTCTCTTCATATAGAGACGATTAGCCAAAGATTTTGCCAGATATACCTCATCAAGCTTCTTCAAAATTCCAGCGGCGGTAGTCAAACCCTGCTGCACAAGAATGGCTCGCATTTTCATTTTCCATAAGCTGTAGTCATTCTTGCCGGTGAATTTTTCGGCATCAAGACGTGCCGCCATTGCTATCCTTTGAGATCGTTCGAATCTTCCCACCGGACGATGCCAATTGATGATACAAGGTATATGAAGAAAAACAAGATGAAGAAACTTAAGTTTGTAGAAGAAGATGAACTTTCTGCTATGGAAAAATTCGAAGAAGAAATCTTATTGAGAGTAGTGAATGTTTACAACTGAATTACACACACAAATGAGTTCATCTAACTAACTATTTAAGCTAGAGATCAAGTGAATGAGATCTTCACAAGATCTTGTTAAGTTGGTTGAAACTAACTCCAACGGCTAGTTACAAACCATGCATCTTGATCAAGTGGTCCGCAGCTCCACCATGGGCCGCAGCTCCACCATACGTATGCATGCACCTCTGCCATGCATCTGCCTTTATCAGCCAACGATGCTAAGATATACATTCGATAATTTTGCTACTATTATACAATTGTTCCAAAATTTGTGATTTAGGTGAACTATAAATCACATATTAGATATAAGAGGCGCATTTACATGCGCTCTGGTGCAATATACATGTAGGACTGTAGGTTATACTCCCTCATCTCTTATTATTTGAGACATTTGTTTTTTACACGAGATTAAAGAATGTTGTATTTTGTAGTTTAAAGAGAGATAAAATAATATAGGAGAAAGAATAAAGTAGGAGAGAAAAGAAAATAAGTACTGCTAAGAAAGAAGATAAAATGGTGACCCTTCTCCGGAGCCCATCGCATGGCTTATCTCCATTTTCTTCTGCCACTTCAGCAGGCCCATCTCATAGCCTATCTCAGAGCCCATCTCATTTCCATATCAGCACTATTTTACTTTATTTTTATTATATCAATGTCTAAATAATTTAATTAAGTTAAAATACGTGAATATATTAATACTTCGATGTATTACAATATTGGAAAAAAGATTATAATGAGAAGCAAATTTCAAAACACTTACAATAAAACATCAGTGCCTATGTGACCACAGTTGTTCAATCATATCACGTTGGAGTGCACGATGGGCTTTGGCCTGGCACATGTCAACAAATGCCTGAAGACGCTTATCATCATTGTATGGTAGACCCTGACGATGAGACTAGCTTGCAACATCGTGGATTGGTTCAACAGTGTTTTCAAATGAATGGGATTGTGAGATATTTATAGTAGGGGTTAGAAATTAAAAAAAACAAAAATTATCAGCCTCGGCTCCCTGCAATGGGAGCCGATGGCAGGGCCCATGAAGAGTCGATCGCCCATCGGTTGAGGCGATGGAGCGGCCCTGGGCGGGAGGCGATTGGGTGTGTTCATCGGCTCCCTCCCCACAAAGGGAGCCGGTGGGGGGACCGATCGCTCGGCCCTTGCGATCGGTCCTCATTGCTAATGCCCTAAGTGAGATTAGACGCTTTGTTTTAGCCCTAAAGAGAAATGACTCAAATAACTTATGATAACTCAAAATGAAATACGACTCAAATAGCTTACATTAGACGGAGTATATAAGTAATTGTAATATTTTTTTTACGTATATGATGTTTTAGTTTCATAAAAATTATATGAATCTAAAATCTAAATTCTCCATTTCCAGCTTTGATTGTTTATATTAATGGTTGGATTATCATGAGGTTAATAATTAGCTGTAGCTGAGATCTAAAGTCACTGTCTTTATGTCTTATTAACAGAGCATTTCACATGCAGTACTAATTAATTATGCCATAATAATATTAGTTAAATGATAATCAATTCTATGCGGACACGTTCATTTTCTTTTGTCAAATCAAAAAATTTTCATATCTTTCGTTCCATTTTCCAAGTTGGTTTGGTGCAATTAATCTATCTTATTAATCTCGACTCCCATGATAATACATATTCCCTCTTATTGATTGATTTTTTTAACCACGAAATTTAAGATAATACTTAATTAATGAGTTGAGTAAAAAGTAAAATAGAAAAGAGAATAGAGTAGAGATATAACGTAAAAAAAGTATGATGAGAGAGAAAAAATTTAGAAAAGTAAATGAATTATGTTTTGCTAAAAAGCAGTCACTTATAATAAATCAGTCACTTATAATGAGACAACAAAAATCAGTCCATAATAATATTAGTTAAATGATAATCAATTCTATGCGGACACGTTCATTTTCTTTTGTCAATCAAAAAATTTTCATATCTTTCCGTCCATTTTCCAAGTTGGTTTGGTGCAATTAATCTATCTTATTAATCTCGACCCCCATGATAATACATATTCCCTCTTATTTATTGATTTTTTTAACCACCAAATCTATACATATATAAAAGGGGAGTTTTGGAGATATTTACAAGATTGCCATTTTATATTAAAATTATAATTTAATTAAAACTAATTTTTGTTTGTGAATTTGTTTAGGGTTAACTGCAGTTTCATGGAAATTAATTAGACTTCCAATAAATGTAATGAATATTGCTAAATATAATTATTATTTAATTAAGACTGATTTTTGGTTGTTACTAAAACTTCCATTAAATGTAGTGAATATTGCAAAATAATTAAAGCAAACTTGAAGACAAATAGGGCGTACAATTTTCTTCCTTAATGTTTGTCAACACGTACATTTCATTCATAATTGTATATTAATTAACAAAAAAAATAACTTCCATAGTTATTGTGTATTAAATGAACACATCTCATCCAAACGTTTACAATATTTAAAGGTACAGTTTACATGCCATGCATAAAATTATACTACCTCATTTTATTAGTCAAACATGACACTACATATTCCCTAATTATAAGGCAATTAATCGTTATTCACACTTAAGTTTATCCGAAGTGGGGAATAGGAAAGGTTTCATCCCAAGGCAATTAATGATTTCAACATATGATCAAATTAATTTTAAAATGTAGAAACGGTTAATATGAAAAAAATGCAAACAACCGTTAATCACAATTAATTTAGTCTGAGTGGATAATATGAATGGTTTTTAGAATATGTAGCGTCATGGTTAATTTATTGGCCTATATATAGATATAACATTTGGAAGCTTGATTACTATCAACACATTTTTGCTTACTCTTTACAGTTATAATCGAATGTTCGAATCGGCTGTCTCCACGGCTTGGCCACAACCGAAATTAAACCCCTTCCAACGATGTCTTTGACTCCTCATTTCAGTTGGTTAGTTAGTATGTCTTGAATCTGTATAGTTTGTCGCTAGCCGGAAGTGGGTCTCGCTATTTATCTCGATTACACAATTGCTATATTAAGTCACAGTATGGTTGTTGCCGTTGAGTTACTCAAAATTGATTCGAGTAGTGAAATAAATAATGTATTTATTCTGTGAATTTCATTGTTGTGCTTCCTGTTATTTTCTTATTGTCAAAGGTAATGAATATTGATAGATTTCACGATTGATAGATTTCATTTGTGAAATGGATGTCGCCTTGGCACTTGGCAACATGCATTTTAAGCATATGGTGTTTTGGTTTCTATTTTTTATAGTATTAAAACAGTTTCTTTGTAGTGACATGGTTGACAAGATCTATTTTAATTATTGTGATTTGGAATTCTCGTGTTTCATAATTACGCTGTCATGGTCTATTTAATTTGTGAAATGGATGCAGTGATGTGTTTAATTTCGATTGATTCGACTTTGTTCTACAAAATAATTGAGTTCTACCCAGCAAAGAAACTTGAAGAATTGAGGGATATTCATTCTTGCTAGGGCAACTTCAACAATACTTCAACTAATTGTTGAGATTGAATTAGCTCCAACCCTTCTGCAAAATGTATCCTATTTCATTTTTTTTGCTATTTTTATATAATATCTATGTTTATTATGCTGAACTATAGCACAAAGCTCAAATGAGTATTTTTTTTAATGTTGCAAATTTCATTTACACTATTGCTTCTTTGTTTGTGGAATAGAGAAATGGAGACAAGTACCTAATTTAGTTGGCCGACGAGTAAAGCTTATGTAGAAAGATGTTTGTTGTCTAGAAAAAAAAGCCACATAGGTTATATCGGCTGATAAAGTTATCGAATGTTCACATATGGACAAATGCGTTAGAATTATAAACGTGTATAATTTTATAATTAGTGGCTGATTATATGAATAGATTCCTTCTTGGAAATATATGTAATGGTAGAGTCGTCTTTTGAGGCTATATTATAGGGATATTTTATTTTTTTAAAATAACAATTTATATATGCAATATTGGGAGCAATTTTTAGGCCTAGATATAAGGGACATGTATTATTTGATCATAATCGATGTTAAATTGCTAATCAACCAACAATTCTCCATCATTAATGTTAATGGAGATTTCGTACACTTTTTGAATGGTCAATATTAATCTTGATCAATATAATAATTAGAGGATTGGCTGTAGTTTTGTAATTAGAGATTTCAACATAGAGATTTGTACTCTTAAGTTTCCTTAGTTACATTTAATTTTAAATATAAAACAAATTAGTTATAACAAAACACTATAATTAAGAAATTCAAATTTGTTTTAGTTTTTTATTTTTTAAACAATACACTATTATTCATGTTTGATAATTTTTTTATTATTTATAAATTAGTTGTGATTCACTTAAAAATTAGTAAAAATTATTATTTAAATTAATTATTTGTTTGGTTTAATATTATAAATAACAACTATACTAATGTTAAATTATGTATAATTCAAAAGTAATAAAACATCTAATATAATAAGTTATTTGAGCCTTCGTATAGTATTCCATTCCTTCTATTATATTCCTTGCACCTGTGAAACACAATTATTTGATTAGATAGAATACAAGTCTAGCTTCAACAAAACACTACTTCGACTCCAATAAATAATATCATTAGATGAATAGATGCTTTGATGAATGCAAGCAAGATTTTCTTTGTTTACCGTTCACATAGCCCTATTGTAAAGCATTTTCTTGATATGAGAACATAAACAAATTTACAACCATGATTCAGGTAAACAAACATCTACTATCAATAAGAATTATCACTCAGGCCGACCCAGTATAAGATATCGAATACAGATCTAAAACCCCCAAAATTGAATAAGTGATCAACAAAGTAAAATTGAACTGGGACGGAGTGAGAATTTTATTGATATTTGGCTCATTTGTTGGTCATGATGAGTATATTTTAAAGTTGAGGGTTTGTGAGAAAATTAATACTATAATACAAATTTATTTAATTCAATCATTTAATTTTCTTTCTCATTTTTAGCGTCTTTTATATTTCATTACTTTGATTAATAATAATATATAAAATACAATCCAATAAAATTTAATCGTAGTTAATAACGTATTGATATAAAATTTACAATTGCCAATTTGTGGGGCTTTAGTATTGAGGAAATTAAAAGGTTTTATTTTAAAATAACTAATGAATTTAGGACATAAACATTTGTATGCAAAATTGTAGTACTAATATTGAAAACGGTAGGGATATTTTCCATGTGCAATATAATTGTTCGGTATAATATCTATATATCATATTACTTTTATATTTTGAATTATATTTTTCTGTATTATAGATCTAAATTAGTTACAATCTACCACTATAATTATGCATCTATCCCTAAAATTATGGAATTAAATTAGTGTTAGGTTTTGAGTTTTCAAATAAAATTCTATTCATTTAAAGTTTAATTATATATTACAAAATTGTATTCGTGGATTCAGTTAAGATTTGAAAATTAATTCTACAATAATTACTTGAACTAATTTATTTATGAATATAATATTGACATTAATTGACTATGTATTATTTTAATTTCTTTATTTTGCTATTCTTATTATTGTACTTTTGGGGTTGTTTACAATACTTTTTTTCATAATTTACGAATTAGTATTATTTTATTTACTAAAGTTAAGTTTTATTAATATTTATTTTAATCTATACTGTAGTCCGTCTCTGCGTTTTATAAAACTGCCAAATTAATTATATAATAATTAATAACCAATTAAGAGCATGAAATTAATATGATTATACCATTAATTTCTCTAAACGTTTTTTTACTTAAATTATCAATTAATTATTATTGATTATCTATATAAATGCATTTAATGTATAGGGACAATTGAAAGGTTTTAGAATTTGTAGGTAACTCTAATATTTATCAATAAATATATGTTTATTTCATTGTGAAAGTATGTTTCATCCAACAATAAATTTCATTACCGCTTTCTCAAAGGATTCAACACCAGCGGCCTACAACAAGGTTTCTCTTGCAACGATAAATGGAGACGGATACAGAGGCGGTAAAGATATAATCCTGTAAGAAAGAGTGAAAAGGCAAAGAGCCAAAGATACGAGTCTGAGGTTGTGGAGAGAGAATCCTGTGAGATATGGTGAAAGGAAAGTAACAATTTTAAATCCTATTTTGAGCATTCTCTATTTCATTGGTGTTAGTACATATTCAAGCTTTTTTAATATCAATTTGTTTTATTTTTGTTAGTTTTATTTAAATGTTTTTTGTCTTAGCTTATAGACATTCTTTTCATAAGAAATCACATAAGCTAACTAACTATCTATAATATTTTGAAGCTACAACTTTGCACATTCGTCGCTACCCTTCCATATTTTTTCATGCAAAGAAAACACCAAAAGCCAACGAAATGGCAAAATGAAGCAAAGAAGACGTAGAACATAAAATTTCACATTGTTTACTCGCAAATGTATAAATCATCAATTTGGAGATTAACGTGGAAAATAAGGTTGTGAGGCAGAGTAATTGTAAATTGAGATTTGTGCTTTACTATTTCTTTTTATTTATTTTGTTATTCTTATTATTGTACTCTTACTATTACGGTTGTTTACAAATTACAATAAGTTTTTTCATAGTACAAATTATTGTTTTATTATTCTAATGTTTGTATATGCGTTTTTATTTATTTTGTAGTTCATCATTTTATCTTTTAAGGTGATATCATTGCCCTCATGATATTTTTTTTGTTGTATTTTTAATATTTCAGATAGATTTAGTATTGATAGTATTTTAGTATAGAAGTGTGTATGTTACTAATGACAATATATTTCTTTGTTGTAGAGACTTAATAAGTGTTGTAATTAACAAATATCATTCAATTTGATTTATTAATTTGATATTTAAAATTTATCCTCATATTAGGAGAAGTGGTAATTATACATTCTTTAGGTTTTTCTGTTTTATGTGATGTAAATTTACTTTATTTTTTAGTCTCACGGCCAGAGTCATTTTTCCATTTTATAAAAATAATGTACAGTATTATTTTCCACGTGTTTATATTTTAGCAGCATCTTAACTTCCTTCGTTTGTTTTTACTAAGCGGGCGAAAAGTTTTGGTTTTTACTGATCCCCGTGATATCAAAGTCTCTACATTGGTATAAAAGTACAATTATATAAAATTCATAATGATATTTAGGGACATTTAATATTGCCACTGATTGGTATTTATAAGTATGAGGAATAAAGACCTTTTGTTGTATGAGTATGCAGATTAACCAAAAGGTTGTAAAGTAAATTATGATATTAGTGCTTCAATGGCCTTCCATTTCATTTTCCACAATTTATTATACATTTATTCGTTACTCATTTCATACAATTACAATGGCGGAAATTATTGTCATTCATTTTCCAAAATTTGATAACATTTACGTAACGCTTAGTTTTTAATTTTTGAGAAATTAAAAGGTTTTAAAATTTTTAATAATAGGTGAAGAAAGTGAAAAGGTTTTGAGGGGTTATCTTCTATTTTTTGGACTATAAATATATGACATTTGGTAATTTATCCACTCACATATTTTTTTCATCATGTTTTCCACTCCATATTTTCCAATACTCTTCATATTGTTTAACATGAAGTTATGATATTCTTTTTATTTTTTTCTATTATTAAAGTTTTTTTAAAGTGATTAACAAAGTAAAATTGAACTGGGATAGAGGGAAGATTTTATTTATATTTGGCTCATTTGTTGTTCATGATGATTATATTTTGACGTTAAGGGTTTAGGATTTAGGTTTCAAGGTTTGGGTTTTTAGCGTATTAGGGTCACTATATTACAATGTAATGAAGCTCGACTATGATAAAGTATAGTACTGATTTAAATGGATACATAATACAAAAAAGATTCCACACAATTTTGTGACAATATTATTCTGCGTCGGCGCGTTTATACTTCAAAATACAATTTTAAAACCGTTTTGAGGTTTGAAAAGCTATCGTCCAATTTTAAAACTTGCAATACTACCAATTTGTTATCGTCCAGTGCAATCTTAAATTATAGCTTTTGATAAACAATATCTTAAATCTCATTAGGGGAAGTGGTAATTATACATTCTTTAGGTTTTTTTTGTGTTGTGTGATGTAAATTTACTTTATTTTTTAGTCTCACGGTTATTATATGCAACGATTAGGTGGGCCGAAAAACAACATATGCTGCATGTGGTGGTTTTGCAGCATTCTTGGTTGTCATAAAAAATGTTTTAGAATTGATAAGGATTTTAGTTTTCAAGGATGAGGTTGAAAGTTCTATCTATAATTTAATGTTTGAATATTATGTTCCAATATTGATTTGTAAATATTTTTACCTTCATATAACTTAAAATTTTATTACTCATTTTGTTCATTGTTATTATATGCTATGATCTTTTGTTTATAATTTTTGAATAATAATATTGTTTATAATTTTGTTTCAATCATATAGAAACTAACAATCAATGTTTTGGAAATATCTTAGTCCGTGCATAGCACGGGTGTAATACTAGTTTAAGATAATACTTAAGTAATGAGAAGTAAAAAGTAAAATAGAAAAGAGAATAGAGTAGAGATATAAAGTAAAAAAAGTATGATGAGGGAGAAAAAATTTAGAAAAGTAAATGAATTATGTTTTGCTAAAAATCAATCACTTATAATAAATCAGTCACTTATAATGAGACAACATAAATCAGTCCATTTTCACTTATAGTAAGAGCATATGACAACAAAAAAAAAAGAAAAATCCGTCACTTATAAAATCAGTCCATTTTCACTTATAGTAAGAGCATATGACAACAACAAAAAAAAGAAAAATCAGTCACAGAGGTGTATTTATGTAGTTAAACGTAAAGAGAAAGAAAGAAACAGAGGAGAAAAAATTAAAAAACAAAAATAGATCAATAAAGTAGGATAAATAATAAAGTAAGAAACGGTATAATAAGTGATCAATATTATATAAGTATATTGTTTTTTTGTTAAAAATAATAATTAATTGTTTATAATAAGATATAAAAGAAAGAAAATCAATCACTTATAATGAGACTCAGCAAATATTACTGAAGTACTAAAATTTTACTCATATTTTAAACTGAGAGATTGAGACTCAGCAAATATTACTGAAGTAATAAAATTTTAATCATATTTTATACCGAGCATAATTCTATTACTGATATAGATTATAGATGAAAGATCCATATGGGTGTGTTATAAAAGAAAGATAAGGTTAGATGTAGCTGTCATTGTCTCATTTTTTATCAGAGCATTTCATAGGCAATACTAATTAACTGTGCCGTAATAACCATTAATTAAATGATAATCAGTTAAGTGCGGACACGTTCATTTTCTTCTCTGATTTCAAAAAATTTTCATATCTTTCACCCCATTTCCCTAAGTTGGTTTGATTTAATTTATGTTGTTGAATCTCGATTCCAAGTTCTTAGGCAATACTAATTAGTATTCCCATTTCATAGGCAATACTAATTAACTGTGCCATAATAACCATTAATCATTTTCTTCTCTGAAATAAAAAAGTAAACATATAGCAAGATTGAAATTAAAGATCAACCTCAATAGAGACCTTGTTCAACAAAAAGGCTAATGTTGATGGGCTCCAATCTCGACTTCATCGTATCAACTATATCCGGAACAAGCTTCAGCATTGCCAGTGATTTTGCCAGCGGCTCTGTTGTGAAGTGGTTCGCGACCAGCCAGAACTGGCCGTAGCTGACGGCGAATGAGGCTAGGACCACCACGGCTTTCGCCTCCCAAGTGTAGCTCGACAGAGCGTTCAGAATCTCCACTGCCAGAGTATGGTTGTCGCCTCCGCCCGAGCACTTGCAGGACAACTGATCATAGGAAACACCAGATTTACTTAGACAACCCAAACTCACATTTGTATGATATTGTTCGGTTTGGCTAAGCCTCATTTTTTTTATTATGGGTAAATGAACATAATTTTAATACTAATGGAGGTTGTACTTATATATTAGTTGCATGGATGGTTTGAACCCTAACAAACCTTAAATGATCAAATATATCTAAATAAAAGTAAACATATAGCAAGATTGAAATTAAAGATCAACCTCAATAGAGATCTTGTTCAACAAAAAGGCTAATGCGTCGCCGATGCAATCAGAGCTGGTCAGTGCGGCCGTTTCACCGTGTATTCCGGTGTGATTCATCGAGCCCTGGTCATGAGCAGCAACTACTTAAGGCATATCTAAACAAACCAAGTACCAAAAAAAAGGACAAAAGTGCTTACATTGTGAATTCCAGGGGTAACAACATTGAAGATATCCTTAACTATGACAAGAATTGATTCTGTGTCTATGGAACGCTCATTGTAAGCATGAGTTGCCTGAATTTGCTTCCTCGGCGCCAGGTCGTCGGAAAACATTGAACGGCGGTCGTGGCGGAGGAGCTGCGGATTTCCAGCTGGGACAATGGCGGTTGACATTGTTTACGTTTATGTATTTTGCTTTTTGTCAAGGATTTTGTGTGATGTTTTTGGTTGAATATAGGTTGTAATGCTCGGTTAATAAAGTAAAAATAGATATATATGAAAAGTAATTAAAATATTGTTAGTGGAAAATGAGTCATACCTCAATAAAAAGAAAATAGTTTTCAAAATTAGAACGTGCATACTCTTGTAGAACGGACTAAAAGGGAAAATAGTACATGCTCTTGTGGTACAGACAAAAAAAGAAAGATGGCGTACTCTTATGGACGGAGAGAGTATATCTCCATCCGTTCCAACAAGATAGAGAGGTTTAAAGAACGACACAATAATTTTTTTACTATATTTGTACGTAGACTTTAATTCGAGTAGAATTTTTGTTTAGAAAAAACTAGAGTTTAATTTGGTCGAATTTTTATTTTGAGTCCATTGATTAGTCGGAAATTGAAGTTATGTACTCCGCTTGAGTACAAAGTGGGAGTGTGTAGGAGTAAGTAATTTTTTAATAACATTTATATCATAAATATGACTTAAATTAGCATTAGACTAGGATGATTGCATAGGTGGATGAGTTGGCACTTCACGAGAATCACGACGTTTAAATAATTTTCTGCAGTTAAAAAAATTGACGTGTATGAGACGCGGTGGTGTGTTACAAATTACAATAGTAATTTGTCACTATATTATGAGTCTGAAAGATTTGCATATTTTCGTGGAATGATTTTTATATTCACCCAAATAACTTTATTGTACGATATAAGATTTGCATATCTCGTGGATTGATTTTATACTGACCCCTGTATCTATATGCACAAAAATATTGTTCGAAATGACAAACATGGTCAGCACAATTTAGTGGGCTATACACGATGTTTTAAAAGCCAGACCATTTTAGTAAGCTAAGGAAGCTACTTAGTTTAACCGGTTACACAAGTTGAATAACTAGTCGAATTGTTGTATTATTGCAGATATATATAACTACTTGCTACTTCTATAATATAAATACATTAAATTTAGTTAAAATTACAATATAGTACTACCTCGGTCCCGTATTAACTGTCACATTTACTTTTCTGCACTCGTTTTGTAAAAATGATAATAAATAGTTAAAGTCGAGAAATAGTAAAATCAGAGAGAGAATAAGGTAGAGAAGAGTCTTCTTTACATTATTCTCTCTCTTACTTTACTATTTCTCCACTTTAATTATTTATTATTAATTTTACAAAACGAGTGCAGAAAAATATATGTGACAGTTAATGTGGGACGAAGGTAGTAATTAATAATAGTATATCACGAAAAATATTAAACCTTATATCTAACTAAATTTATACTAAATAAATATAAAAATATTAAAAATAAGTGAATGACAAAATGTAATTAATTTTTTTTATCAAAAGTATAATTAAATACTTAAATAATTTATTAATTAGTGTAGCCCAAAAAAAATAATATTTTATACAGACAATAGATAACGTTCATATTAATTTAAAATATTTTGTATAGAAAATATATATAACTAGACCTAAATTATTAGTTAGTTTAGATTAAAAAATATATAAATATTTAGTGAATAAAAAATGTTATTTAATAATATATAAAAATAATAAATCTTAGGTATAATTAATATATACAACTTCCTCCGTCCCTCATTAACCCATGACAATAAATTATACTCCATTTTTCTGCAAATTTCTTTATCAATCAAAATTTATAATTGAGATTTCGACAAAATCCTTATGAAAATAATTAAGAGGTTATTTACACGTATATCAGTGCTTATACTACTATATATTTAAATGTGTACTCAGGACAAATAATGTAATCAATTACTGCTATATATTATTGATAAAGACGAAAACATACAGTACTAACTTCTCTTACATTGTTAACTTGCTAACTCATCAACGCGGTGTATTAAAAATGTCAATACGATCATATTAAAATGTTAACACAAATATATGATGATATTTTAAATATCAGTGTTAACACAGTGTGCTAAAAAATCAACTAAGTTTATGCTTGTATTAACATTTTTAATGCACTGCATTAATGAGCTAACAGAGTTAGCAACTTAAAAAAATTATCAATGGACCACACCTCCCATATCACATTTGTAATTTTTAAAATACTTTATTAACCCTGGACTACTATAAATAGAAGCTCGAGAAGCCACAAGCATCCACCACATCCAAAGCAAAACCTAAGTAATTAACCATGGCCAAGCTTTTCCAAACCCTAATTCCAGTGCTTTCCTCCATAGCCTTGCTC
Organism: Salvia splendens; assembly: GCF_004379255.2. NCBI lineage: Eukaryota > Viridiplantae > Streptophyta > Magnoliopsida > Lamiales > Lamiaceae > Salvia > Salvia splendens. The sequence goes on along the minus strand of NC_056036.1, from coordinate 12,369,718 downwards.
CTTGCCACCGCTAACATGGCGCGGTCGCAGACGACCTCCTTCCAATATGATTTCTACGGCCAGCAGCCGACCGACCTACTGTTACATGGCGACGCTCACTTCCCTTCCGACTCCACCTACCTCCGCATGACCAACACCGACAGCTCAGGCAACCCGTTGCAATACCGCGTTGGCCGAGCCGTGTATTCCAAGCCGATCCAATTTTGGGAAGCAGGAGCTCAGGTCGACCTCGAAACCACCGTAAAATTCATCATCAACCCCAAAAGCGGCGACTCAAACCCCGCCGATGGCTTCACCTTCTTCATCCAGCCCGTTGGATCCCCAGTCGGTTTCACCGTCGGCAGCTTTGGAATCTTTGACTCATCCGGTCAAAATCCGTCCGTCTTTGCCGTGGAATTTGACATCTTCGTTAACGGCGGAGTGGATCCGAATTATCGTCATGTTGGGATTGACATTGGATCAAATGTTTCCAAAAACACAACCAACGTCGGCAACGCATTTCTGGGGCAGGAGGTGACTGCCCGTATCAACTACCAGCAAGCAACCAAATTGATCAGCGTTCAAGTCACGGCAGCCTCACAAAGTTTTGAAGTGAGCTATATGTTCGACTTGAGCACCATTCTCCCTCAGCAGGTTGAGGTCGGAATATCCAGTGCCACCGGAGGCCAAATCGCCGTTCACGACCTCATATCGTGGTATTTCACTTCCACTCTTGTGCTTACCAGTGCCAACCGTGAATTGGAGGATGATCACATTCGCCAGTATGTGTGATTTTCATGGTAGTATTGTAAGCTAAATAAGGACGTTTATAGGTCCAAAAATAAGGCTAATGACCGTCTTATTGATGTATTATGTATCACGTCTTTATCAGCTTCACTACCAAGATTGGAATGGAATCAGTTTGTGTGGTTTTGTTACGATTCTTGCGTTTACTTTTCATTTAAAACTAATAAGGGAATATTGAAAATATAAAAGATAATTTATTTTACTGAACTAATTAATTTCGAAATCTACATAACTATTTATCCTACAAATATTCTTCCTTATATTATTAAAGCTTTCAAGAGAAATATCATCCAAAATCCAATTATATAATGTGTCAGAAATTTTAATACGTGCGTGCGTTGTGCGTCATTCACTATAAAATGAGGGATTTACCAACGGTGAGGCAGTCGCAGTACGTAGATTAATGATTGATTATTCGTTGATAAATTTACCGACATTATTGGTACATCTCAAGGATCAATAATTTAAAACCTAACGAAATGCACGTTGGACTGATTACAAGATAGAGGCAAGAAATTCATAGATGAAACATGATTTATTTAGGAAGTTGGGCTCAAGAGAGGATTATTGGAGATCGTGGTTTGAATAGTCCAAAATTGCAATAATTTAAATATATCTAAGTGGGCCAAAGTTTTAAAAATATATGAACTGTTTAATGAAAATTGAAGCCCAAAAGAATTGTAACTTCATAAAAATATTGACTCGTAAATTTATCCAAATTGTGTTATTCGTGTATACTCCCTCCGTCCGCGAATAGGAGTCTCATATCTTTTCGGCATGAATTTTAAGAAAAGTGGGTGGAAGAAATAATGGAATATGGATTCCAATTGTATATACTCCCTTCGTCCCATAGAAATAGGTCATTTAGGAACGACACGGGTTTTAATGTGTAATTGGCAAAGTAAAAAAGAATGAGAAAAAGTAGTTGAAATTGTGTAGTGGATTGTGGGGCTCATAAATGATAAAGGAAAAAGAAGGAGAAAAAGGTTTCCATAAATGGATATGGACTATTTCTGTGGGACGGCCGAAAAAGGAAATATGACATATTTCTATGGGACGGAGGGAGTATTAGTTTAAAAGTGAACTACAAAAACACTCCATGGACTAAGGGTTTAAGTCGCCAATAGTTCATAGACTTTAAAAATATCTCCAGTAGTCCATGGACTAAGGGTTTATTTCATCGGTAGTCCTTTTTTATGCAAATAAACGGAGAAGTATTAGAATAACTGAACTGGTAGATAAAGAACTCAACTTAATGAGAACTCTGAAGTATAAAAACTCAATGTAAAAATAATATTCAAAGTCTGTCTTTAAAGATCAACAATGAGGCCTTTATATAGGCAAAATGAAATCCTAAACTTATGGAAAATAAAACTAGAAGGAAAATAACTAAAAGGAAAATAAGCAAAATAGGAAAACCTAATTTGCAAAAGGAAAAACAATTACTTCTAATATTTTTCCATCTACTAATTATATTAACTAGGAAATAAATAAACCAAAAATATATCTCTTTCAATACTGCATAATACCCTTCTTGAAAAAGACTTGTCCTCGAGTCCGTCCTTAAGTCTGCTTTATTGAAATAGTATCTTAACTCATTCAAAATTTCTCCAATTACATCCTCATGACCCTCATAAGTAAACTTTGCATCAAGCACTTTCCCCAGGGACATTGCAGAGACATCCGACCGACAAATATTACAATCATTCGAGCCACTCAATAGATATCCTCCTTTGAATGCGCTCCACGACAAACCATATCCTTCTTTATCATGTTTTAGTTCAAAATTCTCATCTTCAAACTTCACAATCACATCATCAACAATGCTATCACACAAAACATTCTTGTGTATATCCTTCTTAAACACAGAGGAAGTAAACATATTAGAAATTCTCTGCTTACCCATCCAGAGGAAGATTTCCCAGAAGTATAATCAGATCTTGGAACCAGGTCTGCTGTGTACTTGCGGAATTGGGACTTTGCACAGCTGGGATCACCCATAATGCAGTCAATAATGCCTTCCCTTAAGTTGATGCCTTCATATGTAACTTTATGGACACCACACATGAGCATTAGCAGAATTGTCCGCTTTATATCTTGGTGACCAAAAATTGTTGGTACAATACTATTAACTAGATTGGTGAAGAAGTCAGGAGTATTCCTCATTCGTTGTCTAACATCTAACTCTTCTGTTGTAAATTGCTGACTAACATCTTTATCAACATCCTTCCTTTTTCTAATACCAGTATCCCTTCTGCCATTCAAAATTACATCGCCAACACCGTCAACATTCCCAAACATGAACCCTAGAAGACGTTTTTCCCCTTCAGCCTCATCATACTCCTCATCGTCATAGACAACAACGCCCTCATCTTCGGCAACATCGTCAAATTTTACGGAAGGAGGCGAAGATTTGCTCATCAATACAGGGAGCTCATAGAACATATCCTCGTCGTATACGGGCTCATCATACACCGGCATCGACAACATATCCTCGTCGTATACGGGCTCATCATACACCGGCATCGACAACATATCCTCGTCGTATACGGGCTTATCATAAACCACCATCGACAATATATCCTCATCGTATACAGGCGTTTCATACACTGACATCGAAAATATATTGCTATTACTAATCTTCGACGGTTCATCCGCATCAGATGATGTGAAGACTTCGCTGAATAATGGATCGTCCATCGAACGAGGCTCTGCCGCATCAGACCTCATTGGTTTGGATTTCCGCCGACGCTTCTCCCGTCGTTGGAGGTCTCGAACCTGTCGTCGCAAATCACCGATCTCGATGTCGCGCTGGAGGTCTCGAACCTGTTGTCTCAGATCATAATCTCGATGTCGTGTTAGTGATAAACAGAGAATGTGAACAGACTGATCAACTGAAAGGCGTGAAAAACACTTTCATATCAAATATATTTGACGGTTCTATCAAAAATTTGATCGGATACAATTCAGGTGTAAAACAATTTCGTATGTCTTTTTCTTGTTCTACTTTTCGAACCAGAAATCGATCAATATGTAGAGGTTTAGGATAAAACGTTGCATCCCTTCATTTCACAACCGAAAATAACTGATTGTTGGCGGGTTATAAAATTGCAATTTGGTCCTTCAATTATCGAAAATTCCATTTCCGGATGAAGATTTCTGCACAGCTCGACCCCAGCCAGGGGCTCTGCCCTTTGGACCCCGCCAGGGGCTGCCGCCCCTTGGACCCCGCTCTCGGGGGCGCTGCCCCCGAACCCCCGTCTAATCATAACGAATTCAAATAAGTGTGAACTCCGCACTTCCAACTTATTTGATGTCTCGTTATAATTATATTGATCAATCAAGTTAATCCAATTACACTAAAATATCCAACATGTCGCGCAGATCACGTTGTCGTGCAACCTCTTTGTTTGGGAGATCTCCACATCCCCCACCACGACCGCAGCCACGAGCATCGCCAAGTCTGCCGCCATGTCTACGTTCAGCCATTGATAATCAACCTGGATCGTGATACCAAATAATGCAGAAACGTACGGAGAAGTATGAGAATGACTGAACTGGTAGATAAAGAGCTCAACTTGATGAGAACTCTGGAGTATAAAAACTCAATGTAAAAATAATGTTCAAAGTCTGTCTTTAAAGATCAACAATGAGGCCTATAAAAGGAAATCCTAAACTATGGAAAATAAACTAGAAGGAAAATAACTAAAAGGAAAATAAGCAAAGTAGGAAAACCTAATTTGTAGAAGGAAAAACAATTACTTCTAATATTTTTCCATCTACTAATTATATTAACTAGGAAAAAATAAAACCAAAAATACAACTCGTCCAATACTGCATCACTTTTGCACTGTTTTCTCCCGAAAATTCCCCCAGAAGTGAGATGGACATTTTGGCCCATTCACAATTTCACCTTTTAAATTTGATATTATTTCAAATTACTTGCACTGCTATATTATTGTTGTTAGTATTGAATCTGATATTATTTCAAAATTATTCTTTTCTTCCCACTTGTTTCATTTTTTTCTCCATCACCACCACTTCATCTTCATACGTGTCATTGTCAAATCCTTACCCAATGTCGCAGCAATCCGGTGCCATATGAGAAAAAGATACTCCCTCCATCCCGGATTATTAGTCTCATTTTGACCGGGTACGAATTTTAAGAAATGTAATGAAAAGTGAGTTGAAAAAATTAGTGGAATGTGAGTCATATTTTTATGTATTAGTTTTATAACAAAATGTGACTAGGAATGAGTTAGTGGAATATGGGGTCCATTACCAAAAATGGTAAAAAGTGAAATGGGACAAATTATGTGGGAATGATCGAAATACAAAAATTGGATAAATTATCTGGGACAGGGGTAGTATGTATACTACAAAAACATTTCCCTCTCTTTTTTCAATTAAAGGTATACGTAATCACTGGCGGATACAATTAAATGGAACTAGCCTAGTGGTAAAAGCATCACATCTTCACAACAGTGACCTAGGTTTGATTCCCATAAGGCGCATTTTTAGCTCTATCCCGCAAGTGCATTTCTGTCTATTTATTTATGCTTATAGTATCTAATAATATTTGATTAAATATAATTATTTATTATTTTTTTCTCCTTTACTCCACAGTTGGAACATAATAAAGCAGGCATGGTTGAATATATCTTTATTGTTTATGATTTCTATTATGCTCATATTTTAGATTCTACCGAAAATATGATTGCATTTTATATTTAGTTTAAATATTTTGAACTTTCGATAAATTAAAATAAGTTATATAAATATCTAAAAATCCCCAACTTAATAGTGAAATTTTTTTCAAGTAATAAGTCTAATTTTTATTTATTTAATGCAATGACTTAATAGAAAAATTGAGATAATAAAAGAAAAAAGATCGACTGGATTTTACATGTTCAGGTCAATATAATTATTTATCGCACTCTCAATATGAAAATTCTGGATCCGCCGCTGTACGTAATACGTATACAATGTGTGTGTATACTACATAATGCAACAGAAAATAATTTTGAAGCTAGAAACTGCCTCTTCCCAATTTCACATTCATAAACATGAATCCTATTCTTCCTTTCTGCTTGCGAGAAGTAATTGTTAGCTAGAGAGAGAAAGAAACAGAGGGAGGAGTAATTGTCAGCCAAAGCGTGTGATTTTAACCGTCTGCAGCGTCGGCGGAGGGATGGACGGCAGCGATGACAAGAAAAGGAAGCGAGGTATGGATGGTGTTATGGATGAAAAAAGATATGCATAGTGTCATGGAGAAAAAAAAAGAACTAATGTGGAGGATGGCAGATCGAAGAAGAAGATAGTTTTGAAATAATATCAGATTCAATATATAAAAATAATATCGCAGTTCAATAGGCGCCTGGAGGCTGCTGCAGCGCCCCCACTGTGGAAACTCTAAATGAGGACGTTTATAAGTCCAAAAATTAAGCTTTATTAGCTTCACTAAGAGACGAGATTGGAATGCAATCAGTTTGTGTTGTTTAGTTACGAATTCATGTATTCTTACGTTATCTTTTCACTTAAAAGTAATAATGGAATATAGAAAATATAAACGATAATTTATTTTACTGAATTGATTAATTTCGAATCTACATAACTATTTTATCCTTGAAATATTCTTCCTTATATTATTATTAAAGCATTGAAAAGAAATGTCATCCAAATCCAAAATATATATGTAGAAATTTTTTATATTTTATACGTGCGTGTGTGTGGTGCGCCATCTATACATATATAAAAGGGGAGTTTTGGAAAAATTAACAAAAATGCTATTGTCGTTACTTTAAATGCATATTATAACTTTTAATCACAATTAAGTTATAGCTGATAATGGGGTTACAAAGAAATGGAAAGTCAAAAGAGTCAATGATCCCATAAACTATAATATTTGGAGGATTTGGCCCTCTCTATAAGCAATTACTAAATCATAAGATGAGCTAAATGAAACGCATGCATTATTATTTCAGAGATATTAAAGCTACAACTTTAATTTTCAATGGCACCGACCCAAATTGCTTTGGTTCTATTTCTATATAAATCATCTGCATCGTATTCCTTCCCCAATCCTCTTACTCCAATGTCTAAGAAACCGTAGAGCTTCGGGTAGGACTTGAAATGTGATCGATCGAGCACTATCGCCGGATTGTCTCAATCCAATTTGATGATCCATGAGGATTGATCGGGAAGTGGTATAGGTTGTGCGTTTCGATAGGCAGAATCCCCGGCAGATCCTGGAAGCGGGTGGACAAAGAGGGACGGCGGTGCGCCAGGTTAAATGAGTATGCACCATCCTTGTATGAGTATGTTTCGAATAGAGCAAGATAATTGTACTTGGTTCAATTTTGAAGGTTGGACTATAACCTTTTTATCGAGAAGAAGATAAAGTGAGGACGCATAAAATTTTTGGGAAAAAAAATAGCGATTGTTTTTAGATTTAGGATTTCATCATGGGCTTCATTATTTTGGGCTAAATAATTGGAGTACTATCGAGAAGGGCGATATTTAGAGCATCCACTACGCTGTCCCTCCACCGTCCCCCCATCGTCCCTTAAACTACTATTTGAGGGCCCCACTGTACTTTATTCCTTCATCCCTTAACTATGGGACGGAACCTGCAACCCTCCGTCCCTTAACCGTCCTTTATTCCGTCCCTTAAATTACTATTCATTTAATTTAATTTTTTATTTTTTTTCCAACCCAATTCAATTAAAACAAACACACTTTATTAAAAAACACACAACATAAAAAAACACACAATATAATTTAAAATACAAATTTAAAAAAAATAAAAAAACTACTACGCCGGCTAATCATCCTCCGGAGGCGGTCGAGGTTGAGGGGGAGTCGGAAGGCCAAGTTGTGCCGCGAATTGGGCGTGCGAGAAGCGGGAAGTGTCCGCCATTGTGGCGGTCATGTACGCCATCATAAGTGTGTCCGAGCCTCCCCGCGAGCCCGATCTCGAGGCAACCTGGCTTGATTCGCCTCGGCCCTTCCTCGCTCTAGCCGCTTTCGCCGCCTTCGTTCCTTGCGGCCGACGGCGCCCACGGCTGGATCTTCCAGCATCGCCGACCTTACCCGCAAACTCCTGCGATTCAGCCTCATGTGGGTTGATGCCCTCAGCGGTGTCACCACCAGACGAGTATTGGCCACTCGTTGTATGCTTCGTGCGCTTCGAGTTTGAGCCCGAGCTGGAGCGGAAACCGCCGGCCCACCGCTCCTCGTCCTTCACGGCCTGCCAAACATCAACAAATCTGAATTGTTGACGGGTGTCCTGGTAGTAGACGCGCAAAGCGGACGTCAAAATGTCGGTTGCCGTGGCGCCGCTTTGGTAGCGCGCCGCTTCGGCCGAGTAGAGGCCGCAGAATTTTTGACCTGTCGGTCGACTCGGTCAAAGTGAGAGCGGAGCATTTTATATTTGCACTTGCGGGAGCCTTTCGGCTTTATCTGGTGGTAGACCTCGCAGACCTTTTCCCAGAAACACTTCCGGGGTTGTTGATTCCCGACGATGGGATCGTACGAGACGGTGATCCAGGCGTTGTACACCGCCAGCGTTTCGTAGTTGCTGTACGGATGCCGGCCTAGATCCTCTTGCTCTTCTTCCTCCTCCTCCTCCTCGTCCTCGCCCGACTGGGGTTGTACACCGCCTCATCCACCTCCACCGCCTCGGCCTACACCCGGCGTTGGATCAACGGGAAAATCCTCCCGGATCTGGGATAATCCCTGCGAATACCGCGGGCGGAGGGACGGGCATATGCATCAACGTCAAAGTTGGGTGGTTGGTACCCCCCCGGCGTCGCCGAACCCTGGGTCCCTGGCGTCGACGCACTGGAACCGCCCAGTGTGTTGATCATGGTCTCCCAATCGCCGAAGGCGTTGAGATCCCACCCGCCGGAGCCGGAGCCGCCGTAGTTGCCTTCGCCGGACATCTTGTGATGAGAGGAAATTTGAGAGGAAATTGAGATGATAGAAGAATAGATGTGTGTGAAATAAGGATGAGTGTAGGGGTATTTATAGAGTAAAAAAATTAATTTAAAAATTAAAAAAAAAATTTAAAAAAAAACAAAAAAATGGTATTATTACTGTTTGAAAAAAAATTTAGTTTTATTTATTTATTTTTAAAATTCGAATTTTTTTTAAAAAAATGTTTATTGTGTCAGCACGTGACGACGCCCACTCGCAGGCCGGCGAGTGGGCGTCACGCACGACGCCGGGTCGCGCCACGTCGCATAGGCGCGTGGCGAGACGACCCGTCGCTTGTCTCGTCGACACGGGACCCGGGACGGGTCGCGGGACGGGACGGATGCTGCAACGCGGCGCACGACAGACCCGTCTCTCCGGGACGGGTCGCGGGACGCCGGCGCGCCGCGTAGTGGATGCTCTTATGAAATACTCCCTCTGTCCCACTCAAGATGGTCACATTATTGAGTGACACGGGATTTTAGGAAGAGATGTTAGGTGGAATAAAGTGGAGAGGAAAAATGTAGTGGAATATTTTAATGAGGAGATAGGATGTTATTTCCAAAATTGAAAAGTGATCATCTTGATTAGGAAAAACAAAAAAGGAAAGATGGACATCTTGAATAGGAGGGAGTCCTCCATAGTGGTATAATTTTTTCTACACATAGTTCATATTGAAAAATTGAAACGGATATTGTCTAGAGCCTTTGTCCTAACGGCAAGGAGCTTAGACGTTATTGCACTCGGTGCCGAGTTCGAGCCCTCTTGACATCATTTGTAATTTCCTCCCTTATATAGGAATTAATTTTAAAAAAAAAATTGAAACGGATATTTTGATATAATATGTGCTACATGGACTGCCTCTCCTCTCATATTTGATTTTGGCTAATATCTACATTATTATAAAATTAGATTAAATTTTGTATATCTGTTTAATTTTGAATTTTTTGTGATTACCCAAGATCTTAAAATAAAACTATATATATGACATGATATTTATAATAATGTTAGCTAGTAGTACTACATATTTTATGTAATCTTTAAATGTTCATAATATATTTAATGTTTTTTCTTTTAAATTTAGTGAAATTTGTATTCAATTTTTAGTATATTTAATAAGGTTTGTGTGTTTTCATTATCAATATATTTTGAATTAAAAAAATAAGACTTGTGTGTTTTCATTATCGGTTCGTTTATTCTTGTGGCAAGTTTTTGCATCAGTATACATTCGATAATTTTGCTATAATTATACAATCGTGCCAGAATTTGTGATTTAGGCGAACTATAAAACACAGTAGCTTGGTCTAGATATAAGAGGTGCATTTACATGCGCTCTAGTGCAATATACGTGTAGGCCAAACTGTAGGTTATACTCCCTTCGTCTCTTGTTATTTGAGATGTTTGTTTTCAACACGTGATTAACGAAAAATGTGTGTATGTTAAAAGGAGATAAATAATATAAGAGAAAAAATAAAGTAAGAGAGAGAAGAAAGCAAGTAAGAAAGAATAAGTGAGATTAAATGTTTTGTTTTAGTCATAAAGATAAATGACTCAGATAACTTAGGATAACCTAAATTGGAATATGATTTTAATAACTAGGGTCAGAGGGAGTATATAATTAATTGTAATTTTTTCTACCTATATAAAAATATTTCAGCAATGATATTTTAGTTACATAAAAATGATATGAATCTAAATTAAATCTAAATTCTCCATTTCTAGATTTGATTGTTTATATTAATAGTTGGATCGTCATGAGGTTAGAGCATCTGCAACGGTGGACGGACGGCGTCCGTCCGTCCGTGCCAGCGTCCGATGCATCGAGCACGTCCGTGCAAACTAGCAGGTGACGTGGTAGCGTGTGATTGGCCAACGGCATTTCCGTTGGAAAATCTTTTTTTAAAATAAAAAATAATACCAAAAAATAAAAAAAATATTTTCCCAATCCCAAAAAAATGCCCGTTTTTTGCCTGTTTTTCTGTATTTTTTCCCCCAAAATCATCTATAAATACACATATTCATCATCCATTTTTCACATCAAATCATCTCTCATTCATCACTCATTCATATTTTTCATACAACTTATCTACACCTTCATCTCTCACTCAAAACCTCAAATGAATTTCACTCATCTCATTGCGGAAGCGGAGCGCGAAGAACAAGAATACTACGAACAACATCGTGCCGCTTATGAAGCATATGTCGCAGCGAATACCCCCGCCCCTCCTCCTCAACCAACTAGTTCAACTCGTCGCTACATCCATCGTGACCGGGAGGGAGCCCACGAAAGGCTCGTTGCCGACTATTTTGCCGACCCGCCACGGTTTCCGGCATATTACTTTAGGTGTCATTTTCGCATGTCAAAGCGCTTGTTTATGCGTATTGTCAACACATTGTCCGCTCATGTTGAATTCTTCCAAACAGGTCCAGATGCAGCCGGTCGGCAAAGTATCTCGGCGTTGCAGAAGTGTACGTGTGCCATCCGACAACTCGCTACTGGGCAAACGTCCGACCTCTTCGACGAGTATTTGCATGTCGGTGAGTCCACTGGAATCAATTGTCTGAAAAAATTTTGTGAGGGCGTTCGTACAGCTTTCGGTGATGAATTCCTTCGGGCACCCACCACCGATGATTGCCAACGGTTGCTTTGTCTTCACGAATCAGTCCATGGCTTTCCCGGAATGCTTGGCAGCATTGACTGCATGCATTGGAGGTGGAAGAATTGCCCGACTGCTTGGAGGGGGCAACACTTAAGCGGTCACAAAGGCGACGGCCCAACACTTATCCTTGAGGCAGTCGCCGACTACCGCCTATGGATTTGGCACACATATTTCGGCGTTGCCAGATCTAACAACGACTTGAACTTGCTCTATTCTTCACCACTCTTCAATGATGTGATGAATGGTGTAGCACCGACGATCGACTTCACCATCAACGGAACTACATACCACATGAGTTACTATCTCACCGATGGTATCTACCCAAGGTGATCGACTTTCGTGAAGACCACGCTCAGCAACCCGCAAGACCCGAGAATAAGTGGTAGTTGTGGTGACTGGGCTGACAGATCTGTAAGGTACAAGCTAAAAAACATAAAGTAACCCAAAAAGTAAAAGTGGTCCCAAAACTAGGATGTGGACATCATCTTCTCAAAACAATATGATCGAAAAGCAGACAACAATCCAGACTCTATGAACAACTTCAGATTCAACAAATCACAACTCAGATCCATCGATTTAAACATCAAATCCAAAAATTACACTAGTGAAACTGTAAATCATGCTTACTGGTTGACTGACATGCAAGGTGGCGAAACTCACGTAAAATAGACTTATAAACTCAGATCTACCAATCGGGAATGAAAACATGCTTGTAACACTTGAAAATTACTAATGCAGCTGAATCTAAGTTATCTAGGCAGGAGGAAAGGAAATCAAACGCAAGAAAACATCAAAAGCAAATTCATAGCAATTAAACGTTTGGATCACAACCAAAATACGTCAAGTCAGAAAATAGAGAAAATTTCACAGATCCAACGTAATAAAAGCAAGTGAAAATAAACTACGAAAGCGATTAAAGATTGTTTGCCACTCCAGGCGATGAAACAGCTAAACTACGATCACACTGGCTGAAATGAGAACAATTGGAACTCCGGCGAACTTCTGGAACTCAGGTAATCATGGCTGTGGTGAGGAATGAGAATCTGGACTGGGCTGAAGAACCGAACTACTGAGAGATTTCTACCTAAGAGTGATGATGGTGTCTAGATCCCCCTTTTATCTCCCCAAGTGGCTTCCTTTTATAGGGAGGCTTGCCCTTGATTTTAGGGTAAAACCTCATTGCGAAATGACTTCTCTGCCCTTAATTGCGGTTGACCAGTCTCAGCTATCCTTCTTCTCCATCTCGAACCTTTATTTGCATGCATCCTGGCCAGTATTGCACCCTCCTGGCGCCCTTTTTGCCTGAAGTATCCGAAGCTTTGTCTACTGGCTAGAACTCTCAACCTGCACACTTAAGCAATTGTTTTGCAGATATAATTCAATTATGCACATTATACTGACCAGTAACCAAGGCCTAGAATACGACTTATCAAACTGCTCACACTTACCGCATGCTTGTCCTCAAGCTGAAGAACAAACAAAAAGAAATAAGTCGAATTCTAGCCTGGTTCCTCCCCTGACCGACTCAATCCTAAACTAGACTCTAAGCTACGACGATGATCGGGCTAAAACACAAAAACACATAAACAACACAAGAGAACTAAAACACAATGATCGGGCTATATTTTCAACCATCCCTCCCCTCGGGATCAGGTGCAATCCGGCCTTAGACATCCTTGAAATTCCGCACCTCCCTTTTCTCTCCTAGTCAGTATATCCGCTCATCAAGATTGCCCAAACTTTCGGCCAAACACTAGGTTCACTTAGTCACTCGTACCTCTCCGGGAATGTTAGGACTGTTCTCTCTAAATGCGAGACCACAGATGCTTCGGACTTAGATCTCACGTGCAGCTACTGAAGGGCTTTAAGGTTTGTAACGGGGCTATTGGTTGTAGTGTTTGGGGTGGATGTTCCTAAGGCTCTAAGGTTAAAAAAAATTTCACTTTATTTGGTGCGTGGGAACTGTGTGTACTCGGGCTCTTGGTTGTTGCTTCTTTCGGCCTGTGTTTCTGGCATTAACCTCCAACTGGTCAGTAGCTCCTTGTGGCTTCGCCACCCTTATTCCGTCTTTTTTGTGGTCAAGTATTTCTGACCATTTTTCTTCATATTCTTTCTTCTTCTTTTTTTTCTCTTTTGTGGCTTCGCCACCCTTATTCCTTCTTTTTTTGCGGTCAAGTATTTCTGACCATTTTTTTCTTCTCGAGCTTCCCAATCTTCCCTCCAGTTGAATTCTTCTTTCTTGCACACCTTTCTGGCCAGTTGCTTTCCATGCCTTGCATACACACAATCCCAGTGGCTAGGGGCGTATATCTGGGTATATATGGTTAGGAAAAGGGGTTCTACTGGTAGTTTTTTTCTTTTTTTAGGGGGGGGGGGTTTCCTACTACCTTCAGTGTTTGCCACACGCGGTCACTTTGCCCTAATCATTCTGTGGCAGCCACTCTTTTCTTTTCTGGATATTGTTGAAAGTGGTTCCACTTTAAGCTTATAACTCACATTTTAAGAGGGCTTTCGTGTTTGACTCTAGGATGGGCTTTTCTCTCATACTTGCATCGTCTATCCTGACTAGGAGGTAATAACGGGGTTGGTTTCTGTTTTCCAGCATGTCGTATCTTCCTCAATTCCCCTTACCGTCAGCTCAAGACAGTTGAGTTTTAAGCCCAATCAACACATCAAAGAAGAAAAAAAACTAGACCTAACAAAACACTAACACAAACACAACCCACGCATGTACACATACGTCATACTGGCCATTGCGTCCCCCCTCCCACTTCACAAGTGTCTGCCCTCAGATAAGGCTGTGAAGTGGAAAAGGTAATGGCCAGTACAGTGGACACACAAACATGACAAACAAAACGACATGCTAAAAACTAAAACTTCTCACACTTAGACTATAAAATAGGCTAAGTGGGAGAGTTTAAAACCTAAGCAGAATCCAACAATTACAAAACACATATATACATAAACTTCTCACACTTAGACCACGTAGTGGGCTAAGTGTGAGTCAACATGCTTATGAACACATAAAAACAACAGAACATGCGTCACAGTGGCAAATTCTTTACTTATCACACTTAGACTATAGAACAGGCTAAGTGTTATGAATGGGGTTTGCGCACATACACAAATTATACTACCTAAACAAACACCAAAACACAAACAAAAATACGGAAAACTAAAAAAAAACTAAAAATTAAAACGAAAACTAACTGGTCAGTAGGGGGGTTCATCAGTGTCTCCTGCTCCTTCGCGGTGCAGGTGGTGCAGGTGGGTTCTCCGGTGGTTGCTCTACATTCTCGAACTAGTTCTCATCAGACTTCGCCGGCTCATCGGCTTCCGCCGGCACCTCGGCACTCTTGTTCCCTGATTCTATTTCCTCTTGCACATTTGGTTCAGTATACTGGCTTTTATGGCCCCTGGTTCCGGTTTCTCCTTCCTGTTTTCCCTTGGTTACTTCCCTCAGTATTTCCTCCATCACGGACGCTATCCTGGTCAACTCCGATCGCATCTGTCGGTTTTCCTCTCCCGTCTCTGCCACTGTCCTCTCCAAAGTCGCCTACCTCTGAGCTTGCATTCTCTGTCCTGCAGAAGCTCTACCAGCTGGTATAGCCTCTTGTCCCATTGCGTAGAAATGCGGGGCACCTTCCCTCATGTATACGGCATTTGTACGGACGAAGAATGGTATGTCAAACAACCCAGGGGGGCTTACCATAGTCAGATGGGATAAGTCCTCAGCCTTTGTGACGAGGATGTTATTCCCGACAAATACTCCCAAAATATTGCATAGGGTGAGATTTCGGGCAGAATGGGTGGCGATCAAATGGCATTGGTACGCAGTCCAGAAACCTAGATGCAATCTCTGTCCATGCTTTGCACACCAAAGCAGATATAACTCCGTCATTGAGGTACGGATGGCTGAGTTTGACTGGCCCAACAAGTTGAAATCTAGATGGAGTTGCACTAGACGTAAAATGGTTGAAACAAACTCCCCAGCACCTGGATGAGTTAACTCTGCCCAAGCCTCCTATGGGTCAAAATCGACATGTCTACGGGGGATTCCCCGTTCCCGACTTCTCCGATCTGGCCATATGGCCTCCTCAAGACTGCACATCCCCAGCCGAACCGTCCACTCAATCAGACTCATACTTATGTCTCCTCCAAACAACCTAAAACTTATATAAACCACATCCAATTCCGTAGTCACCCTAAACCGAAATGTGGTAAAGAATTCCTTTGCGAGCCTAACACAGATATCTGGGTTTCCATTCGGCAACAACCATTCAAATCCTAATGCCTGCAAATAGGATAGAAACTGCTCTCGGACACCCAACTCATCCAAAGAGGGATAATGCATTACCTTTCCGCATTTGACGTCCTTATTCCCATCATCCATGCTATCGAAAACATCATGCAGCTTCTTTGATTCAAAAAGCTTCATCTCCTCCGCTATCTCGTCAGTGAAGTCCACTGTCCACCTCCGGTACCTTAATCTCTCTATCGGTAGGTGGACTAACTCCCGATGATCATCCAGAAGCTGTTGTTCGGCGTACTCCTCATCCTCCAAAGAAACATCGCTTTCGGAGGCTGATTCGGCACTGGCCGTATACTCGCTGTCGCTCAACTCCCTTCGGCTCGACGGAGTTCTCTGAGCAGCTTCCCTGATGACTAGTATTTACTACTCGAGTCTTCTTGGTGACCGATTTCTTCTGAATTGGGGCCTTCCCCTTCCTCTTTCTTGCTTGTTGATATCTGGCTTCCTCCTCCGCTTGAGTTAAGGACTCATCCTGGGCAGTAGGACTTGACTCAGCTTCTTCGCCTTGGCCACCTTGTGCCTGAGGGGCTTCATCGATTTCCATATCAACGTTCTCCAGGTCAGTAGCAGGTAGAAGCTCCTCCCCAGGTTTTGTGGGAGTGGGCCGTTCCCCTTCACTTTCAATTTCTACCGGAGTTTCCGCTGTGTTTGCCTCGGCTTTGCTAGCTGCCCATTTTCCCAGGCATCTCTGTGACACCCTTGTTGGTTTAGGCCGGTCTGCCTTTGGATCGCCTTTCAAAATCAACTGCCTCTTTACGGCCTTTGGTTTTACTACTGGAGGCGCTACTGGGACGGGTACTTCAATTTCCGGCTCTGCTTCCTTTGCTTCCGTTTCCTGTTCTTCAATAGATGTATCACCCCTCTCTGCTTCTGGCTGGGGTGATTCCGGCATTATCTCTTCTTCCCTAGCTTGGCTTTCGTCTGCTCGGTCTCCAGGCTGGTAGGCTGGGCCTTCTGGTACACATACTACCCATGTCTCTTCACTCTCTCCTACTGCCCCCAATGCGAGGTTTAGACCCTCAGCCATCGAGGCCGTGCCTTCTTCTCTTTGGTTCACCCTGTTCACAATCGAATCGAACTCCTCGTCAGTCATGAGGTTCCGCTTCTGGGCTGATTCGTTCAGATCTATCTCCCCTCTAGCCACTTCGTGATGGACATTTTCTGCGACCGGCGTCTCCTCAGCTGCACTTCTTCCCTCTTGGCCTTGCTTCTCCTTCCTCAGTCTTTCCTTCCTTTCTTCTGGATCAGAATCGTAATAGGCCGCAATAGGGTTAACATCCATGGGCTCTGTCTCTTGGTGGCTCGGAGAGGGTTCTGAGGGTTCTGACGGTGCGGCTTCAGTGGGAGATTCCTTTTCTTGTGGAGTCGTTGGGGAAGTCGGCATGGTAGATGGAGGCTGTGCCGTGGGCTGCGCGCTTGTCTCTGATGCAGTTACTGTCGGGCTTGCTCCGGTCACGCTTCCCTGTCCTCCGATTCGGCTGAAATTTGCCAACTCCACCGCCCAATTTCTGGTCGGATCTTGCAGCTTAAGAAACTCCGCCATTGCATCTAAAGAGATCATCGCTGGTGCTTGCGGAGCCGGCTCTGATGGTTGTGGGTTCGGCGGTGGTTGGGTGGACGGTGGTTCTTCTCGCGGCTGTTGTGTTTCTGGGACCTCTTCCCTGCAGTTTGAAGGGGGTTTGATATTTGTTGTGAATGCTTTCCTTCCCATGGTTGAAAATGGTGATTGGGTGGTGGAAAGTTGGGTTCGATTTCTGGTGGAGATGGAAAGGAAATTTGGAAGAGAGAAAATGGAAATGAGGGTTTGTGAGGGAGAATGGGAGACGGTATGGTTATTTGGGAGAGAGAGTGCAGTTGTAGGTCACTTCAACCGGCATTTGGCGGTTCCAGGTCGCCCTTATCATGTGTCGGAGACGGTTGAGCGGGCTGCCTTCTGATTGGACAATGCCCGTCCTTTCGCTGCCTCACCTGCAAAGCTGCAAAAGCCATAATTCAAATTTCCCCATATTCTTACCTAATACGGAAAATAGTTAAAATAGGCACTTAAATAAAATTGGAGTTGCACCAGATAAGTAATCTTGTGGTCAATGCATACTCCAAAATAATTAAGGCCCGAAAATATTTTTTGGGATTTTTAGAAATTATATTACATGCGAAAATTAACTACGTATTTACAATATTTACATATCTCTTAGGCAATTTGGAACTCTGCTTGGCCAGTATATGGAGACTTTCAAAAGAATTTGCCCAGTGGAATTCCAAATTCCTATCCTACTGGTCAGTATGCGGCCAAAGTACGTGGTTGTAGTGGAATCTCATCCACTACACCCACCTCACTATTCTCCCTAAATATTTTCAGCCTATGTCTATTCACGATAAAAGGTTCAGAGTTAGGAAGACTCCCTGAAATTTCCACCGCTCCATTAGAACGGAATGCAGTTATGATATAAGGCCCTGTCCATTTCGACTTGAGTTTCCCAGGCTTGAGCTTCAGTCTCGACTGGAAGAGTAGTACTTCTGCCCAACATGGAGATCCTTGGTCCTCAGATTCCTGTCGTGCCACAATTTGGTTCGCTCCTTGTACCACATGGCTGAGTCGAACGATTCCAATCTGAGTTCCTCCAACTCCTGCAACTGCAGCTTCCTTTCCTCTTCACTGGCTGCAGCATCCACATTTACTTGCTGTACTGCCCAGTATGCTCGGTGCTCAATCCCAACGGGTAAGTGGCACATCTTTCCGAAAACAATCCGGTACGGGGACATTCCTATGGGGGTCTTGTAGGCTGTACGATAGGCCCATAGAGCATCCTCTAACCTTGGACTCCAGTCTTTTCTCGAAGGGTTGACAGTCTTCTCCAAAATCTTCTTTATCTCGCGGTTAGAAATCTTCGCTTGACCGTTTTCTTGTGGATGGTAGGGGCTTGATAGTCTGTGGTGTACACCGTATTTATTCATTAAGGCTTCAATTGTGCGATTACAGAAGTGTGTACCTTGGTACGATATGATCGCCCTTGGCACTCCGAACCGGCTGAAAATATGACTCTTCAGAAACTTGGCCACCTCCCTTGCTTCACACGTGCTTGTGGCCTTGGCTTCTACCTACTTGGAGACGTAATCCACTGCAACTAGGATATACAAATTGCCATAGGACGAAGGAAAAGGACCCATGAAGTCAATTCCCCATGTGTCGAATAACTCACAGACAATTACCGGAACTTGGGGAATCTCATCTTTTGCAGATATCCCACCGGTCAGTTGACAGCGCTCACAACTTCTGAAGAACTCGTACGCGTCCTTGTTAAGCGTTGGCCAATAAAAGCCGCTATCCAAAATCTTCCTTGCCGTTTTCTTAGGACCGAAGTGTCCTCCACATGCTAAGGAGTGGCAATGTGTCAATACGTCCCTTTGCTCCCAGTCAGGAACGCATCTCCTTATCACTTGATCGGATCCCATTCTCCACAGATAGGGGTCGTCCCAAAAGTAGTATTTTGCTTCACTCTTGATCTTCATTCTTTGGGCCTTGGTAATACTCGGTACTTCTGGCAGCTCTCTAGTCACTAGGTAGTTGGCTAGGTCTGCATACCATGGTTCTTGCCCTACCTTTTCTTTTCCTTTTGCTGTATCGTACTGGCCAGTAAGCTTCATCACTTGTTCCCAGTCAATTTTCCTGACCTCAAAAATTACCTTACATAAATGCTCCTCTGGAAACTTGTCGTGCACCTCTTCGTTGTTTCCATCTTGCACTATTCTACTCAAATGGTCTACCACCTTGTTCTCGACTCCTTTCTTATCTTCCACCTCCCAATCAAATTCTTGTAACAAGAGTACCCATCGGATCAAACGGGGTTTGGATTCTTTCTTGGCAATCAGATACTTAATCGCTGCATGGTCAGTATATACGATGACCTTGGATCCCAACAAGTATGGCCGGAACTTCTCGAAAGAATACACCACTGCCAGCATCTCCTTTTCAGTGGTATCGTAATTCCGCTGGGCTTGATTCAGAGTCTTAGATGCATAAAAAATTACGTACCTCTTCCCATCGATCTTCTGACCCAGTACAACTCCCACTGCATAGTCGCTGGCGTCACACATTACTTCGAAAGGATAGTCCCAGTCAGGAGCCCGTATGATAGGTGCGGATATCATCTTTTCTTTGAGAAGGTTGAAAGCAGCCTTGCATTGCTCATAAAAAACGAACTCCACTTCATTCTGAAAAAGTCGGGTAAGGGGTTGGGCGATCTTGGAGAAATCCTTGATAAATCTTCGATAAAATCCGGCGTGCCCCAAAAAATCCCTTATCCCCTTCTGATCAGTAGGGAACGATAATTTGGATATAATATCCACATTGGCTCGATCCATCTGGATTCCTCTCTCTGAGACCACGTGTCCTATAACAATCCCCTCGGTGACCATAAAATGATACTTCTCAAAATTCAAAACCAGACTTTTTGCTTGACACCGCTCTAGAACTATGTCCAAATGATGAAGGCATGAGTCGAAAGAGTCTCCGTAGACCGTGAAGTCATCCATGAATATCTCTATACAGTCCTCAATCAAATTGGAGAATATGCTCATCATACATCGTTGAAACGTACCTGGAGCGTTGCATTGGCCGAAAGGCATGCGTCTGTATGCATAGGTTCCGAATGGGCAAGTGAAGGTGGTCTTGTCCTGGTCCTCAGGATCCACGTAAATTTGGAAATATCCGCTGTACCCATCTAGAAAACAAAAGTACTTCTTTCCAGCTAGTTGCTCCAACATTTGGTCGATGAAAGGCAGAGGGAAATGGTCCTTTCTGGTTGCGTTGTTTAACTTGCGGTAGTCTATGCACATTCTCCAACCCGTGACTAGCCTCGTTGGTATCAGCTCATTCCTCTCATTTTGAACGACTTGGATCCCCGACTTCTTTGGGACCATGTGAATGGGGCTGACCCACTCGCTGTCCGGCACTGAATAGATAATCCCTAGCGACAACAACTTCAGGATTTCCTTCAATATTTCCTCCCGCATGTTAGGGCGCGTCTCGGTGTGCCTTTGCTCCTCCCTCCAGCCTAATGTGGTGCATGCAGACGTCGAGGCTTATTCCCACTAAATCTGTAAGACTCCATCCAATTGCTCTATTGTTCTTGCTCAGCACAGTCAGTAGCCTAACATCTTGTTCCTTTGTAAGGCTGCTGCTGATGATCACTGGATATGAGTTCTCCTTTCCGAGGAAGGCATACTTCAGATTCGATGGCAGTTTCTTCAGCTCAACTTGGGTGGAAGTGTGTCTTCGGGTAGAGGGTTTCTTTCAGTTTCACCTTCTTTTTCTAATTCTCCCCCTAAGGATTCCACTATACTGGCCGGTAGCTGAGCCCCTGCGGCTCCTATAAACTTCAATTTCTGGCAAAATTCCTTGATCGCTCCTTCTATTTCTTCATCAGTCAACCCTTGGCTACTGATCAGATCACACCATGCAGCAGCTTCTACGTCAGCCTACTCATACACATCTAAAGCTTGGAGTTTCTCCTGCAACAATTCGGTCTCAAGAAAATCTTGGACTAGGGGGTCAATCACATCAATATAGCATAAATTTTCAGAGTCGATAGGCTTCTTCATGGCCTCATTGATATCAAAAGTAAATTTCTCCCCATGGAAATCAATGCAAATTGTCCCCTCAGCCATGTCTACTATTGTTTTGGTTGTTCTCAAAAATGGTCTCCCCAACAAGATACCACTAGATTCCCTAGCCTTAGACTCACTCATTTTGATCACATAAAAGTCAGCGGGATAGGTAAAATCATGCACTCTAACCAACACATTCTCTAAAACACCCTCAGGACTTATGCATGACCTATCAGCCAGTTGGATCAACACCCTAGGACTTGTCAACTTCACTCCTTTCAACCGGTTATAGATTGACAATGGCATGACATTTATAGACGCTCCCAGATCACACATTGCATGCTCAACCTTTACATCTCCTATAATTATAGGTAGAGTGAACATACCTGGATCGGCCCTCTTGGTCGGTAGCTTCTCCTGCACTATTGCTGACGCTATCCCTTCCACCATGATTTTTCCATTCTCCTGGGCCTTCCCAGCTATGAACTCTTTGATGAACTTCCCAAGCGGGGGTAACTTCACGGCTTGGAGGAATGTTATGGTGACATCCAGCTTCCCAAAAATTGACATGTAGTCCACTGGGTTTTCATTCTTTCTCTTGGTAACAAAACGGAAAGGGAATGGCTTCTCCCCTTTAGTTCCTTCCGTCGGTCCCTCAACAGCCTTCCCGGAGTCTTTCTCGGGCGTATTCTGGGCTGGAGTTTCCTTTTTCAGTTCCTTCTCCTTAGATGAGTCCACCTTGGGCTGCATGCCTCCGGTTTCACTGTTCCTCGACGGTTCTTCATCCAAGAAAAATGCATCCTGCATCCGAGGCATGGGTTTCTATAGCTCTTCCAACGAAATGGTATTGCCCATTTTTTTCATCCCACTCGGTTCTCCATTAGCTTTTTTCGGTTGGGGTCCTTCATAGGTGGTGCTGGACCTCAGTGTCACCTTACTAACATTCTCTTTTTCGGGTATATGGACTGTAGAAGGGAGTTTCCCTGAATTTCCTCTCAAATCACCCACCGAACTGGCCAGTTGGGCCAACTGTCTGTTCATCATATCCATGTTCGCTTTATGTTCCTTCTGGGCATTTTGCATCCCCTGCACTACTTCGTTTTGGGATTGCAACTCGCCCTTGATACCTTGCTGCGACGCGAGCAATTCTCCCATCATGTCCTCCATGGATCGTCTTGTCCTGTTGGGATATTGTGACTGATTTGGGCCTTGGTGCTGGTTATACTGGGAACTTTGGTTGGGCTGGAAATTTTGGAAGTTTTGTTGGTTCTGGTTAGGTGGGTATTGGTTATACTGGCCAGGAGGGTTGTACTGGTCATGGTGATATTGGATCTGGTTCTGGTTTTGGAACTGGTTTTGGTTTTGGTGATGTTGCGGACCCTGGTTAGGCTGATTCTGGTAATTTTGAAAGTTTCTCTGGTGGGGTGGTACATAAACAGGGTTTTGGTTCTGGTTTTGTGGGTGTTGGTTTTGAGGTTATGGGGTTGGTTCCTTCCTGACCAGTTGAACTGGTTGTTTGGATTTTCTGGGCTCCGGTTGAAATTCTGGTTCGGGTGAGAGTGGTATTGGTTCTGACTTGGACCTTGGTTTTGATTTTGGCCCCCACCTCCCCATCGAAAGTTCGGATGGTCCCTCCATGGTGCATCCCGTTGTCTCCCCTGGTTCCAATGCCCACTAGAATTGTAATACCCAGCAGCGTTGACTTGCTCCATATTCACGAAGTCATTAGGCTGATCATAGCTCGGTCCTTGGTTTCCCTGTTCTGCACCCTTGTAGTTCCCAGCTGGGGAAGTCGGTGGTGCATTCTTCTCGATTGCGCTCAGGAGTGTCTTCTTCAATTCGTCCATCTTCTGCTCTATCTTCTGCTCCTGGTCAGTAGACAAGGCGCTGGCAATCCTTTCTTTGCTGTAACCATCTCTTGAATTGTCGTACTCCTTCTTTGCGCTCAAAAGTTTCCCTAGGACCCTCTTAGCTTCGCTGATCCTCAACTGTGTGAAGCTTCCTCCTGAAGAGGAGTTTGCTAGGTCATTTGTTGCCTTGTTCATTCCCTCATAAAAGGTATGATGTACCTCTATATCCGCCATGCGATGGTTGGGACACGCATCCAAGAGGCTCATGTACTTCGCCCAATAATCACTCAATGGCTCATCGTACCCTTGCTTCACACTACTGATCTCTCTCTTCAGCGCGCTCGTCTTCGATGACGGGAAAAATTCTCCTAGGAAAGCTGACTTGAAGTCGGCCCAACTCTCGATGGAATTAGGAGGCAGTCGCATGAACCAAGTGTTTGCCCCCCTTTTCAAAACGAACGGCAAAGCCCTCAATCTGTAGTCATCCTCGGTTGCCCCTGATGGCCTCCTCTGCGCCCTACAAATCTTACAAAACTCATGAAGGAACTCGTAAGGGCCTTCATAGCTCTTCCCGCAGTACGTAGGTAGAATTGCTATTACATGGGGCTTCGCATCACAGGCAGTCTGCCCCGGGGTGACTACTATAGCTTGCGGTGGTTCTCCCTCAGTATGCGCGTTCAGCGTTCCGATCTCTGGATCATCATCTACGTTGGCAGCCATCTCCCTTGGGTTGAGTTCCTACCTAGACGGGAAATTAAGATGGTACTCTACTGACTAGGAAGGGTGAAGGGTGGTCGACATGTGGTTGTGTACGTGGAAATTGGTTTATGGGGTGTAACAGAAAAATATGCGGAAAGTGCTGGGTTTCTATAAAAGACTAAACGGAAAATCAGAGAATAAGTGGTAGTTGTGGTGACTGGGCTGACAGATCTGTAAGGTACAAGCTAAAAAGCATAAAGTAACCCAAAAAGTAAAAGTAGTCCCAAAACTAGGATGTGGACATCATCTTCTCCAAACAACATGCTTGAAAATCAAACAACAATCTAGACTCTATGAACAACTTCAGATTCAACAAATCACAACTCAGATCCACCGATTTAAACATCAAATCCAAAAATTACACTAGTGAAACTGTAAATCATGCTTACTGGTTGACATGCAAGGTGGCGAAACTCACGTAAACTAGATTTCCACACTTAACCATTTCAGAACCAAAATCTAAAAGTTATCTAGACTTATAAACTCAGATCTACCAATCGGGAATGAAAACATGCTTGTAACACTTGAAAATTACTAATGCAGCTGAATCTAAGTTATCTAGGCAGGAGGAAAGGAAATCAAAGGCAAGAAAACATCAAAAGCAAATTCATAGCAATTAAACGTTTGGATCACAACCAAAATACTTCAAGTCAGAAAATAGAGAAAATTTCACAGATCCAACGTAAGAAAAGCAAGTGAAAATAAACTACGAAAGCGATTAAAGATTGTTTGCCACTCCAGGCGATGAAACAACTAAACTACGATCACACTAGCTGAAATGAGAACAATTGGAACTCCGGCGAACTTCTGGAACTCAGGTAATAATGGTTGTGGTGAGGAATGCGAATCTGGACTGGGCTGAAGAACCAAACTACCGAGAGATTTCTACCTAAGAGTGATGATGGTGTCTAGATCCCCCTTTTATCTCTCCAAGTGGCTTCCTTTTATAGGGAGGCTTGCCCTTGATTTTAGGGTAAAACCTCATTGCGAAATGACTTCTCTGCCCTTAATTGCGGTTGACCAGTCCCAGCTATTATTCTTCTCCATCTCGAACCTTTATTTGCATTCATCCTGGCCAGTATTGCACCCTCCTGGCGCCCTTTTCGCCTTAAGTATCCGAAGCTTTGCCTACTGGCTAGAACACTCAACCTGCACACTTAAGCAACTGTTTTGCATATATAATTCAATTATGCACATCATACTGACCAGTAACCAAGGCCTAGAATACGACTTATCAGTCCTTCATGCCCGATTCAACATTGTGAAGGCCCCGGCTCGGCTGTTGTACTTAATAATATCTCCGACATCATGTACACGTGTATTATCTTACACAACATGATTATAGCCGACGAAGGAACGAGGGCGGCTAGCTTCTACGATGAGGATGAAGCCAGAAGCTCAAGCGCGATGTCTCCCCCACGCCGAGGTGTGCATACGACGGTGGGTGAGAGGATCGAAACAAGGCACACAATGCGCGATACCCGAACCCACGTTGAGCTACAAGAAGACCTAATCAAACACATGTGGGCGAAATTCGGCAACGAGTAGTGGGTTTTTTTCATTTTACTAATTTAATTATGTAATTTTTAGTTTTTAGGAGTTTAATTATGAAAATTTTAATTTTTAGAATTTTAATTATGTAATTTTTAATTTTTAATGTATTTTGTAATATTATTCCGGGTATGTGTAATGTATTTTAATTTTATGGAAACGTTTTTATTTAAATTGAATAATGGAATGGTGGGACCCTTGTGTTCATCCTTGCGGAAGAACATAGCTGTTGGTGTTGTGCTCTTGCCTAAGAGCAGGCAAAAAAAGTGGCGCGGGGCCCACAACCATGCCGGTTGGCAAGAGCACGGTTGTGGGTGCTCTTATTTGTTGTAGCTGAGTTCTAAAGTCAGTCTTATTTAACAGAACAGTTCACATGCAGTACTAATTAACTATGCCATAATAATATGAATGGAGTATTAGTTAAATGATAATCAATCCTATGCGGACACGTTCATTTTGTTTTGTCAAATCAAAAAATTTTCATATCTTTCAGTCCATTTTCCAAGTTAGGTTTGGTGCAATTAATCTATATTATTAATCTCGTTTCCCACGATAATATATATTCCCCTTATTGATTGATTTTTTTAATGAGTTTAAGTGAAAGGATATAGTAAAGTAAGATAGATAATAAAGTAAGAAAGGGTATACTAAAAGAGCATTATTGCATAAGTATTTTTTTTGTTAAAAATGAAAACCAACCACTTATAAATAGATAACTAGAAAATTAAATCAATAATATCACTTGAGACTTATAATCGGACTGAGCAAATATTAGTGAAGTACTAAAATTGTACTCATATTTTACACCGAGCATAATTCTATCTCCAGCCTTTGTACTCATTGTAGTGTATTTTTTTAAAATAATACTAATATAGGTGGAACATGCATGTGGGTGTGTAGCTGAGTCATTGCCTCATTTAACAACGCATTTCATAGGTAATACTAATTAACTACATAAACCGTCCCTGACGTTTGCATTTATTTCACTCCAGGCCCCTGACGTTTAAAAATATCGCCACATGTCTCTGGCGTTTAACATAATCACATATCAGGTATTTGTAGCCATTTTTCGGACTAAAAGGCCCTTATGCCTTGAATGGCATTTCAGTCATCTTGCACCCTGTTGCAGGCTTACTCTGCAGGGAGGCGGCACTTTTGCAGAAAATAGGGTTGTACCTTTGACAACTCAAATTGATGTTACACGTACTGCCAATATAATCAGTCAACAATCAAATATAGTAGTATTGTCTAATTCTAGTACTGATTCTTCATTTTTTTCTTCTAATACCCAGTTCCTTAAAGAATTATTAATCATATTATATGTACTCCAAATAAATAAAGTTACGTGGATGTATTTAGTCTATTGGTGAAATTACTATTAGTAATAAATTTGAAATAAAATTAGAAAATTGAAGAAGTTGGTTAATGTCTATATTTTTAATTGTTCATTTGGAGTGTTAGTTTTTAATTTATTAGAATCACTAAGATTTAAAATAATTATGTGATGAGATTTTATACTCACATAATTATGTGTGTGTCTTGAGTTTGTTTGATAGTCTGCTACACTCACAACACACTATCTATTACACTCACATATTTAAAAAATATGCAGAAAGTAAAAAAAAAGAGCAATTTGTATTGGATCATGATCACAATGAAAAATACGAAAGTATGCTTTTAAAATTAAATAAGAAAAAAGATTCAAATTCAACTATGAAATTATAAACTAATTGCCAATAAAGAACAAAAGGTGCATCACTGTTGCAGACGCATCTAAACTCCAAAAAAAAAAGATTTATACATATAGATAGATATCGATGGACACAGACTCTCTAATTTGGGCGCGACTCGCTCTCTCGCAATTCCTCGACGAGGCGGAGGAGTTCGGCGGCGTCGGGAGAGCGGGGCTGGACCTGAACCGACGCGCGCGGGAAGTAGCTCGAGAAAGGGGCGGAGCTGGCCTTCTGCGGCGGCTTGGCGGTGGTTGACCACGGCGATTTGGCTGCGGCGGCGGGCTTTGCTTTGCTGGAGCCGCTGCTGGTTTCTGCAGCCCCATTACAGATTTCACTTTCCCAGCAGCCATTGCTGCCTTAAACTCTGCTGTATTGAAATGAGGCATCTTATTTTATTTATGTTTTATTGAATGGGTTATCTTATTTTATTTATGTTTCAGACCGGGAGAGTATATCATCTTATTTTGATCACACTATTTTACTATTTGGTTACAGATTTAAGAATGTGTGTACCTAATTTACTTACATGTTCTCAAAATGCATTACGCTTAATATAAGAAGAAAAAAGGCTTATGAAATTTTTGAAAGTTATTTTGATAAATCACGTCTGAAGTCCTCAATACGTGGCGTGATTGTGTGGTATGTCGACTGAACCGCCGCTGACGCACCCATCATAACTGACGGCTGACGCGCTGCCGTCAAATCACGCCAGTGGTTGCAGTCATCATGCAGAATCGTTGTGGTATGACCATAATGCCCCTTTAGGGCTGAAGGGTCTTTTAATCCGAAAAAACCTGATACGTGATTATGTTAAAGGCCAGAGACTTGTGGCGATATTTTTAAAAGTCAGGGGTCTGGAGTAAAACAAATGGAAACGCGAGGGATGTTTTATATAGTTCATTCTTAATTAAATGATAATCAGTTAAGTGCGGACACATCCATTTTCTTCTCTGAAATTAAAAAAATTTTATATCTTTCATCCCATTTCCCTAAGCTGGTTTGATTTAATTAATGTTGATGAATCTCGATTCCAACGTTTATATACTGCGAAAGTCCTAAAATGGTACTCAATTTATCAATATTTAAGTCATTTTGTTTCTTTTCTAGCAAAAGTTAACATATTTTCCTTCTCTTATTTTATTTTCTCTTTATTTTTCTAATTTTTTCATTTCCTACTTTATTCTTCTTTTATTTAACTCACTTTATATAATTTTTATTATATCACGTGCCAAAAAGAAACGTCTTCATTACCGCGGAACGCTGAGAGGAAAAGTATATTCCCTCCGTCCCATAATAGATGTCACACTTTTATTTTTAGTTTGTCCCATAAAAGATGTCATATTTAATTTCCTAGAAAAAGTTCTCTTTCACATTATTATAACTATATTATTTTCTCTTTTCACTTAATACATAAAACAACATATTCTAAATCTTATCTAATCTATCTACACCGTTGGTTAAAGTTAATGTAATACTCTTTTTGGCAGGAAACATCTTAAAATTTTGGCACCACCTTAGCTTAAACTTGGTGATCTTATTGTAAAATTCACTTGATTAAAAGTAAAGCTCATGTCTACTTTGTCTAATCTATCTATACCGTTGGTTAAAGTTAATGTAATACTCCCTCCGTTCCTTGTTAATAGAGGCATTTCTTTTCGGCACGGAGTTTAAGAAT
Organism: Salvia splendens; assembly: GCF_004379255.2. Lineage (NCBI taxonomy): Eukaryota > Viridiplantae > Streptophyta > Magnoliopsida > Lamiales > Lamiaceae > Salvia > Salvia splendens. The sequence continues at coordinate 12,340,811 of NC_056036.1, read as the reverse complement.
AGTGTGTTAAATGGATGGTGAAAAAAGTAAGAGAGAGTAAAGTAAGAGAGATGAAGAGAGAATAAAGTAAAAAGAAGAATTACTTTTTGCTAAAAATAGAAATGACTCAATTAACTTGGAACTTCCCAAAATAGAAAAATGACTCTATTAACATGGAACGGAGGGAGTACTCTTTTTGGCAGGAAACATCTTAAAATTTTGGCACCACCTTAGCTTAAACTTTTGATCTTATTGTAAAATTCACTTGATTAAAAGTAAAGCTCATGTCTACTTTGTTTGTATGTTAGCATCTCCAGTGGGCGGACATCCCACTAGGACATCCAATAGGACATCCCAAAAACACCTCCTGCCACGTCACTAGGACTTCCCATCCCACTGCCACGTCACTAGGACATCCCCTCCTATGTCCGCCCTTCCCACTAGGACATCCCGCAATAAAAAAAATCACAATAATTTAATTACGTAAAAACGGAAATATAATTTTGACACGGAATACGGGAAAGCAAAATACGGGCAAAAATACATATTCATAAAACATAAAAAAAACATAGTTAGAAAAAAGCAAAATACATAGTCATTCAAAAAAAGAAAAATACATAATCCAACATCCCCGGCTCACTCCGCGCTGTCCTCGTCGCCCGTGCCGCCCCCGTCGCCCGTGCCGTCACCATTGCCTGTGCTGCCCCCGTCGTCCCCTCCGCTAATCTCGGCGCCATCATCTCCAATGGGGGGCATCCCCAAATCGCACCGACATCCATCGATGACATCCTTCAGTATCCTCTTGTTCGGGAAGGCGACGCTTCGCCCCAGCCGGTTTGTGTGTGTGGTAGGCTTCAGTGATCCGATGCCACAGTCTGTCAATATGCTGGTTGGCACCGACATAGGGATCCTCGACAATTGCAATCCAAGCCTTCGCAAGCGCGACGTTTTCCCACTGGCTCCAGATCGTCCTCTTTCCCGTCTCCTCATCCTCCTCCTCTGCCACCGTTCGTGAGGAAGACCCTGGGGCTTTCCCCTTGCCCTTGCCACGTCTCTTCCCCCTGCCCCTGCTCATATCATCGGGCGTCTGCCTGACTGGAGATATCCCCAACTCCTCAAAAGAGAAAGTGTCTATGCCGGTGAACTGAGTATCCGGAACATAAGTGGAAGGGGTATCAGTAGACTGCATATCCACAACCGGCCGATAGACATCGTCCGCTAGTGGTTCAGGGCCCCTGCCACCCCCTCCCACATGCATCATCCCCGGCATCATCCCCGCCATCATCCCCGCCATCATCCCCGTCATCATCATATTTGGGGTCATGCCCCCCATCATATTTGGGGTCATGCCCCCCATCCCCATCCCCGGCATCATCATATTTGGGGTCATACCCCCCATCCCGGCTGCCCTGGGCATCATACCACCCATCTGTCCCATCCAATTGTACATATAAGGGGACATCATCCCACCCATGCCCCCATCTGTCCCATTCCCGGTACCGTTGTCGCATTTCCGCTGACGTTTCCCTCCAGGTCGATGGGAAACGCCGAAGTCTGCGACTCGCTCGTGGCCAGGGAGTTCCTATCGTTCTCCATTAAAAGTAGAAATGAAATTTGTAGTAAAAGAAGAGAGAAACTTGTTAACAACAAGTGGTGCAAATGAAATGAAATTCAACGAGCCGTATATATAGGGTTTTAAAAAAATAAAAAAATTTCGGACGTCCGAGCGGGACGTCCGACCCTTGCCACAGTGGCGGACGTCCGCCCGCCCGTCGCAGGGACGTCCGAGGACACCCGACGTCCTCACGGGACGTCCGTATCCGACCCTAAACGCCACAATGGCTGACGTCCAGGTCGCCCGTCGCGACGTCCGACCGGATATCGGACCGGACGTCCGCCATTGGAGATGCTGTTAGAAGTGTGTGTGGTAGGATGCAGCCTGTGTTTTAGACTTGCATAGGCTTTTGTGAAAATTAATATTCTATTACAATAAATATATATATTGATAGGTATTAAATTTGATAACATCTTTTCAGCTCTTCCCAATGTTATATATTAAATTTGATAACATCTTTTCAGCTCTTCCCAATGCAATTGATACCTGAACAAATATTAAAAATATGTTAGTATTCATATTTAACCTATCATGTAGGAGTATATACTCGAAATTATGAAAGAAATTGTACATGTGGTATCAGCATAAAGGCAGGGAATAAAATCACAATATTAGAACATGAAAAATGAGACATAGAGAGGGACCGAGAGACAGATAAAGAGAGAGAGTGACAACCTATTAAATAAACAAAAATCTTTCCCGTAAAACAATAGCAATTATCTATTTCCAATGCAATTTGTGTTAGAATTTAGTATACCGAAAGCATCTTTCGAATACTTGTATACGTAATAACTCTTTTATTCATTTTTACCATTTTATGAGAAAGTATATTTTGTTTCAATATCTTTTGCTTATGGATTGCTTATGTATTTATGAGATGTTGAAATATGTTTTCCATTTAAATACATAGTTTAAGCAAAATGAGTCTAAGTCTTCTGCACAGTAGACAAGTTGTGAGCGACGTTCACAGTAGGTAACTTGTCGGTTCTTGCAGAAGGAAAATTGTTTTACAACCTAGATAGCCTTTGACCACCTATCGCGAAAGGTTGCGACGTCAGTCCGAAAGTTTCCTTACCTAAGGAAATGAACGACGTCGGTGTGGTATAGCACTGAAAGGATCAAACAGTGAGATAGGTCTTTCTTGGCTATTTACTGAAAGACGAGGTCTCGGTGATTGTCATTTCTTAATCATTGTTGACATAACATTGAGTATATGATATTAATTGAAAACTACTTTGACTTATCAAATGGTGAGGGTATTTCGTTGCCCAAGAATCCTGATAGATTGGGTAATGATCGTTAATGTCTAAGTGGTACTAGTATTGTTATTGCAATGAATCGTGTGCTGGAGAGTCCAGTATGACAATATCCTCAAGAGGTGTTTAGAAAAAAAGTTTTATTATTCAGAAAACTGGTCAGTTGGAATTTATTCCATGAATAATAAATAAAGTTTTTAAACTAAACCACTCTTAGAAAAAAAAATTAATTAATAAAATTCATATAACAAACTTGACATTAATTAATGGATATTTAGATCTTAAACACGGGAAATGATTTAATTAAAGAGGAAGTCCCGGAATACTCGTAATTTTGGTTTGGACGGGCAGTCAATATTGTATCTATAGTGGATGATAAAAATATTTAAGTTTGGGCTTGAATTAAATTAGTTTTAATTTAATTAATGAAAGTCAGAACTATGACCCAATTCAATCCTCCATAGATCCCTGGTCTGGCCCAAATATAATCCCTGGTATCAGAACGGGCCCAAGTCAATGATGGATTTTATCTCTTTATCTCTTCTCTTGTCTACCCACGTGATGGAAGTCCGATGTGTCATTCCGGCCCACACGTGAGGAGCGTGTTAAAATTTTCTAAATTCTGTCTCTCATCGATTTGGTGATAATCTTATCTCATCTATATAAGAGTGGATAACCCTCCTCCTTAGTCTTTTAAGGGGTGAGTTGCTCATTTCTAATAGCCACATGAATCCCTTCAATTTCTCCACCGTTTTCTCAATATTTTAGGGAATTTGTCAAAAATCTGACGAGAGAGAGAATTTTTGCCCCAGATCTGTTAGGGTTTTGACCAATTTTTGAGAATCCTATAGAAAATTAATTTCTCTAGTGTTTTGAAAAGGATATCGATTACCTTTTAGCCATTGAAGGTCGTCGCTTATTGCGCGTTCCACCGGAAGCTCCACTGACGCCGCAACTGCGCTTTCCGGAGAAATGGTGGAAAGGGACGTTCACACCAGCGGCGGATTCGTGAGGGCGGATCAGATAGATCTGAAGAGCCTCGACAAGCAGCTCCGGCTAAATTCCACGAATGTACGTCATGTGAGATGATATCCGCCATTTGTACCCGGAAAAAAAACTTTTCCATTGATGGGAAAGACGCGAGAGGAACTCGCGTGTATGCCTCAATACAGACGCGAGAGGAGGTCGCGTGTTTAGTTGAAACACGCATCAGGAGCTCGCGTGTTTGCTTTGAAACACGCGTCAGGAGCTCGCGTGTTTGCCTTGGTTACGTTCCAGTCCAGAATGCAGAAGCCGATTTACTGTGCTTGTTTGATCGATTCAATTTCAATTGATTTTGAAGGATTTACAGAGCAGCGGAGATGTTCGGGAGAGCGCCGAAGAAAAGCGATAATACCAAATACTATGAAGCATTGGGAGTGCAGAAGAATGCTTCACATGACGATCTGAAGAAGGCGTATCGCAAATCCTCGATCTGAAGAAGGCGTATCGCAAATCCGCGATCAAGAATCATCCCGATAAAGGCGGAGATTTGGAGAAGGCAAAGACGCGAGCTCCTGGCATACACGCATGAGCGTGTTGCGTGTTGAGGCATACACGCATGAGCGTATTGCGTGTTTTAAGTAAACACGCGAATTCCTCTCGCGTCTTTTCCATCACTGGAAAAGTTTTTTTTTCGGGTACAAATGGCGGATATCATCTCCCATGACGTACATTCGTGGAATTTAGCCAAGCAGCTCCACGGGCATCTCATCCACGCAGAGAGACATGACAAGGCTGAACAAGAAATGAATGAAGAGAGGGAGAGAAGAGGTTGTTTAATACTCCCTCCGTTCCATGTTAATAGAGTCATTTTACCATTTTTGGAAGTTTCAGGTTAATTGAGTCATTTCTATATTTGATAAAAAAAAAGTAACCCTTTCTCTTTTCTCTTACTTTATTCTCTCTACATCTCTCTTACTTTATTCACCGTTCACTTAACACAATATTCTTAAACTACGTGTCGAAAAGAAATGTCTCTATTAACAAGGAACGGAGGGAGTATTTGTTTACCAAGAAAAAGATTGAGATGGTGGTGAGGAGATTGAACTGCAATAACCGACAAGTCACCCACCACTTTCAAATTTTATTTCTTTACTTTTATTATTCTATGTAAATCAAGTAAAAATTGTTGATATCAATTTTAGCAAATTTAAATCATATTTTTTCTCAATTTAGTTATATAATTTAATACTACTTCAACCATACTATTAACATTAGAAATATTTTTTTGTTTTCATTCAAACTATTTATATTATGTTATTTTCGTCTAAGGAAGATGATACCTTCTATTGACAGCAAAAAAAATTTTTGTAATGTTATTTTGTGCGTTAAATATTGAAATTAAAATAAAATAAAATAAAATTTATACTACGTTTAGTAATTAATTATTTTGGGTTGTTGTTTTATGACACCATAAATTAGCAATGCAATAAGCCCGTTTTTATTTGATCTATTTATATATTCTAATATTGTTTAAGTTAATAATTTTGCTATTTGTTATTAATTATTATAATAAATTATTTTTAAGATTTCTTATTTGAATTATAAATTATTAATTTAATTATATTTCGTTATCTTCGATCCTACTAATTGATTAGTGTAATTAATGTACTGTGAATAAAACTAATTTCCATTCCTCGTCTTTAAATCAGGATGAAGATATTTTTTATTTATGTATTCACTATATAATTTCTTTTGATTCCTTCTTTTATTTAATTATATTTTGTTGTCTTCGATCCTACTAAAATTAATTTATTTTTGTGTAGCCGATGTTGGTGGTTCCATTCAAAGTCCCGTAATTATAGGTGATGTTGTTCTTGATCAACGTAATTTATGCATTGTTAATAACAATAATTTTCATTCGTTTATTTTAAATCAAGATGGAGGTATTTTTAACCTTTTTAAAAACAAAGTTAAATATATTGATTGTGAAAACTTTTATTTATGTATTCACTTTATAATTTCTTTTGATTCGTTCTTTTTAATTTCTTTCTATTTGTTTAATATTTTCCTTATTTTTTCTTTTGCAAAATATTGGGATATTGTCTATGTTTGGTAAACGTGTTCACATCGTGGTGCATTCTTTTCATTTGAGAAACGCTTTAGCAAACCAAATAACGCGAATAATCCAAGATATTCACTTTGTTGTATGAATGGGAATATCCAGATTCCTAATATAAGATCTCCTTCTGAAGTCCTACATTATTTGATATTTTGTAAATACTCGAAAAGTACTCACTATTTGAAAAATATACGGTCATATAATTTAATGTTTGGATTTTTCCTCTTTGATCTTTAATCGCACATTTTCCTTTTTTTGTACTATATCTTATTCTAACTAACTCTTACTCCTTGATCCTTATTTACACATCACCCCTTTGTCATTTGTTTTATTTTATTTTACTCCGCTCATATCATAATTTAAAGATGTATAAAATCGTTTTTCGAATGTGAACTGTTTCATTTAGAGTGAGTTGGGAGGAGTACATTTCTCTTTTTGTTACTCCTATTGTTTATAATATTTTCATGTGTTTATAATATTGTGAATACTTATTGTAATTAAACACCTTCTTAACCGTATACATTATTATATTCTTATTGTCCTCTTTTTTTCAAATTTACTTACTTTATAATTTATCTTCATTATTTAAAAATCTTATGTCTCGTGCATAGCGCGGGTGTCAGCACTAGTTCCCCAAACATGTCACATATTATGAGGGAGTATATTTTTATAGTTTGTAGTATATTCTATGGGTCGTCCCATAGAAGTATGGTTGGAAACATGTTTTAATGCATTAAATTAGAAAGGAAAAGTAATTAAAATTTTGTTAGTGAAGAATGAGTCTTATTCCAATAAAAAAAAGGAGTTACCAAAATTAGAATGTGCATATTTTTGTGGAGCATACTATTAAGGAAAAATGCATATTCTTATGTGACAGATAAAGTATATCTCTGTCCTTTCCAACAAGATAGATGTTTTAGGAACGACATAGAATAATTTTTTTTACTAGTATATTTTTACTATAGTAGTACTCCCTCTGTCCCTGAAAAATTGTCACGCATTTTCATTTTCTTTCGTCCCTAAAAATTTATCGCCTTTCACTTTTACCATTTTTGGTAATGGTAAAACTCATTCCCACACAAACTCATTCCCACACAAATTATATCATAAAACTAATACTCCCTCCGTCCCATTAGAAATAAATCATTTGCTTTTAGGCACGAGATTTTATGTAGTGTTGTTTTATAAGTTAATGAAGAGAGAATAAAGTAAGAGAGATGAAAAAGTAGAGAGGACGGTGTTTCCATTTTAATAAAGTTTCATTTTTAATCGGACAATCCAAAAAGGAAAACATTTCATTTTTAATGGGATAGAGGGAGTACATAAAAGTAGAATCCACATGCCACTAACTTTTTCAACCCACTTTCTATTACATTTCCTAAAACCCGTGCCGAGTCAAATGGTGACAAAGTTTAATTTGGTCGAATTTTTATTTGGGTAGAAATTGCAAATTGATTGAAGTTTATGATATTATCTTGAAAACTCGAGATTCTTTATTACTCTCTCCGTCCGCCATTAGAAGTCTCATTTCTTGGCGGCGTGAATTTTCAGAATTGTTAAGAAAAGTGGGTTGGAAAAAAGGTAGTGAAATATGAATCTCACTTGTGTATATTAGTTTTAAATGAAATGTGAGTAGAATGAGTTAGTGGATGTGAGACTCTATTCATGTGTAGTAAAAATAAATTGGGCTTCTATTCGTGAACTGATTAAAATGGAAAAATGAGACTCCTATTCGTTGACAACCGGAGTAAATGTATAGCAATATTATATTTTCTATACACTATGTTAATGAATATTTAGAACATAATGTAATGAATTATAGTACGGGATTAGTCGACACGAATTTTAAGAAATGTTAAGAAAAATGAGTGAAAAAGGTAGTGGAATATGAATCTCGTTTGTATATATTAATTTTAAATGAGATGTGAGTAAAATGAGTTAGTAGAATGTGAGACTCTATTATCATCTATAGTAAAAATTAATCGAGACTCCTGTTTGCTGACAAAATAAAATGGAAAATTCGGACTCCTATTCACAAAGTGAGAGAGTACATGTATAGCAATGTTATATTTTCTTTACCCTATGTTAATGAATATTTAGAACATAATAAAATGAATTATACTTTGATTCGTCGGAAATTGAAGTTATGTAGATGATTGAGTACAAAGTGGCAGTGTGTAGGAGTGGGAAGGTATATAAAATATATCATATATTTATCTTCTTAAAAATTGAAATATACCCTTCTAAAAATAACATATTTTAAAGGAAAAAGGTATATATAAAGGTAAATTAATTCTTTTAAATAAAATAATCATACAAAATGCATTAAAAACATAGTGTAATAATACCTTCTCAAATACCTTTCCCGAGAATGATTTTTCATGAAAAGAAGGTAAATATGGTGGTTATAAGATTTTACCTCTCCATCAATGGAGAGGTAAAGATATCTCTTCAAAATGGAAAAAGGTATAATACCTTTTCAAATACATCTCCCCTTGGTGAATGATTTTCATGAAAAAGGTAAATATGGAAGTTATATTAGTTGACCTCTCCATTTACCTCTCCCCTTGGAGATGCTTGATGGGGTTGGGAGCGGAAGCATGAATAAATCAGAGAACTAGATCTATTTAGCAGATTATTGAGACAAATTCTATTTGCGCAATTATCACATGTATCATGCTCATAACTTAAATTAAAACATGCTTTTGATTAATTGAAACCTAAAACATGCTTTTCTACGGAGCAGAAGTTGTACCTTATTGATTCTCCAAAGAATAGCGGATGGCTTGCTACTTCTCCACGTGTCGATCTTCAATACTCGACCACGGATCTTCTGACTGGTTCCCGAACCGTATTCTGATATCAGTGTGGGCTGATCTCACCAGAATACTAGGACTCGAATAAAGAAGACAGAAATTCTCACGGATGAGAGCTAAAAAATTCGATCCCCTTCACTGTGTGTGTTGGACGAAAATTTCAAATAAAAACATATTGTGTATCTGTTTCTCCTTTATTCTCCTATTTATATTTAGTTCATATTGGGTCCAGACAGAGATCTATGGAAGGTTTTGGATATGGTCTCCCTCAATTATCTTAGGACTAATTAAATTGACCAACAATTTAATACAAGCTTATATTGGAATATTATTTGCAGCCACTACAGAAATAATATTGCACTGCCGATCCAAATCCGAAATTACGAGTAATCCGGGTTTCCATTTTAAATAAAATATTTATTTCCTGCACTTAAGATAGAAATCTCCATTAATTAATTATTGTCTGCTATGGACGAAAATTAATTAATTTCTTATTAATTTCAAGAGTGGACTTAGCACGAAACACTTATTTATTATTCATAGAGTAATCAAACTCCAACTAGCTAGGTTCCGAATAATAAAACCTTGTTTCACAGTCCTCTTGAGGACATTATCAAACGAGACTCCCCTCGAGTGCGTTTCTACATAATAGAAATCCTAGCACCGCTAGATATTAATCACCACCACCCAATATATCAGGCTTATTGGGTTACGAAAAACCCGCACCATTTGATAAGTCAAAGTAGTGCATAATCAATATCGTATGCTCAATGCTAACGTATATAGATTAAGAAATACTTATTTATCAAGACCTCGTCTTTCAGTAGATAACATGAAGACATGTCTTGCTGTTAGATCCGTTCAGTGCTAGACCACACCAATGTCATCTTATTTCACTAAGGCTTAGAAACAATCGGACTGACATTGCAACATTTCTCGATAGGTAGTCAAAGCCTATCTAGGTTGTAAAATTCTTCTTTTTCTTTGTCCAGAACTGACCGTGTTACCTTAAAGTAGACGACGCCCACAACCGGCCTACTAAAACAAAGACTTAGACTTTGTTAAGTTTCTTATACATTTAAACATGTAATAAAACAACCGTTAAATATAAAACATAACAACATTATGATAAAAATAATCCGTTTTATTCGTTGAAAAATAAAATAAGAGTTATTACAGTATTCAATCATTCGAAAAGTGATTTCTAATATACAAAACTCTAACAATGCTCTTAGTAATTTTTTAATATAATCTCTAGAGCATCTCCAAGGGGAGAAGTAAAATTAGATAACTATCATATTTATCTTTTTTGGATGAAAAAATCATTCTCTAATGAGCGAGGTATTTGAGAAGGTATTATACATTTTCCTATTTTGAAGATGTATCTTTACCTCTCCATCAATGGAGATGTAAAATCGTATAACTACCATATTCGCCTTCTTTTCATGAAAAATCATTCTCCAAGGGAGAAAGTATTGCACTTTATATTTTTTAATGCATTTTGTAGTATTATTTTATTTTTAAAAAATCATTTACCTTTCTATATACCTTTTTTCCTTTGAAATGTATTTTTTATTAAATGGTATATTTTATTTTTTGAAAAAGTAAATAGATGATATACCTCTTTCATTTACTTTTTCTGGTTGGAGAGCTCTTATATAATAAATATGACTTAAACAAACACTAATATGACTTAAATAAAACCATGATTGCGCATAGGTGGGATGAGTTGACACTTCACGATAATCACTAATATGACTAATATGACTTAAATAAAACCATGATTGCGCATAGGTGGGATGAGTTGACACTTAACGATAATCACGACATTTCAGAAATGGCCGCCTTCGATTTTTTCTCTATATTATGAGTATATCAGATTTTTGCATATTGTCGTGGAATGAATTTTTTCTTCACCCAAATAACTTTAATGTACGATATTAGATTTGCATATCTCGTGGATTGATTTTTATATTGACCGGTATATGTACAAAAATATTACTATCTTCATTTCATAATAGAGTCATGCTTTATCATTTTAGTCTGACAATAAGAGTTATATTTTATTTTTACCATAAATAGTGAATAGGTTTACATTTCACTAACTCATTTCACTCACGTATTATTATAAAATAATTATAAAAATTGAAATTCATATTCCACTCATTTTTCCAACCCACCATTCTTTATATTTTTTAAAACTGTGTCCACACCAAGTGTGACTCTTATTGTGGGACGAATGGAGTATTCGAAATGACAAACATGGTCAGTACAATTTAGTAGGATATACACGATGTTTTAAAAACCAGACCATTTACTAAACTAGCGAAGCTACAGATATTAAGTTTAACTGGTTACACTAATTAATCACTAGTCGAATCGTTATATTATTACAAATATATATAACTAAATATGGAATGATAAATTAATTTTAAGAAAAATAAAAATTTATGATAAAAAAAGGAAATGTATATGCCTTGAACTCAAGCCACTATATATTGATTGAGCCATGAGCCCATGACATTAAATTATACTCCATTTTTTGCAAATTTCTTTATCCAAATTTATAATTGAGATTTCGATAAAATCCTCATGAAAATAAGAGGCTATTTACACGAATAGCAGTGTCCCACTTTCCTTACACTATATATTTAAATGAATACTTAGGACATAATGTAATCAATTACTACCAATTACTCCACTATATAGTATTATTGATAAAGTCGAAAACATATATAGCACTCCATATCACATTTATAATATTTTAAAAAACTTTATAGGCCCTGGACTACTATAAATAGAAGCTCGAGAAGCCACAAGCATCCACCAAATCCAAAGCAAAAAACAACAACCTAATCAAGCCATGGCAAGGCTTCTTCAAACCCTAATTCCACTTCTATCCTGCATAGCCTTGCTCCTTGCCACCGCCAACAAGGCATGGTCGCAGACAACCTCCTTCACGTATGATTTCTATGGCGGCCCGAAGCCAACCGACCTAATCTACCAAGGCGACGCCCACTTCCCTTCCGACTCCACCTACCTCCGCTTGACCAACACCGACAGCTCAGGCAACCCGTTGCAATACCGCGTTGGCCGAGACGTGTATTCCAAGCCGATCCAATTTTGGGAAGCAGGAGCTCAGGTCGACCTCGAAACCACCGTAAAATTCATCATCAACCCCAAAAGCGGCGACTCAAACCCCGCCGATGGCTTCACCTTCTTCGTCCAGCCCGTTGGATCCCCAGTCGGTTTCACCGGCGGCAGCTTTGGAATCTTTGACTCATCCGGTCAAAATCCGTCCGTCTTTGCCGTGGAATTTGACATCTTCGTTAACGGCGGAGTGGATCCGAATTATCGTCATGTTGGCATTGACATTGGATCAAATGTTTCCAAAAACACAACCGACGTCGGCACCGCATTAATCGGGCAGGAAGTGACTGCCAGCATCGACTACGAGGAAGCTACGAAAGTGATCAGAGTTCACGTGACGGCAGGCTCAAAAACTTTTGAGGTGAGCTATGTGTACGACTTGAGCACCATTCTCCCTCAGCAGGTTGAGGTCGGGATATCCGCATCCACCGGAGGGCAAATCGCCGTTCACGACCTCATATCGTGGTATTTCACTTCCACCCTTGTGAAAGAAGGCAACGGCGACGCCAAAATTCGCCAGTATGTGTGATTTTATTGTGTCAAGTATGCGATGTGAATAAGGACTAGCGATTGAGTTTTCTCTCGTTGAGTCCCTAAAATAAGATGATGGTCTCATCCATTTGTGTGTATGTTATTATGTATGGCATGTATGTACCACTGGTTTTATGAAATTACTACTATTAGTTTTTATTATTCTTGGTCGAAATTTTCACATAATTAATTCTTTGACTATATGATGATGAAAGTATAAACTCCACAATGAAAACTAATACTAGTACATTGACGATGGATGCATTGGAAGCTAACTGCAAGCAATGTTTGTTGTGAGGAAAGTCGCTTGGCTCAGAAGTTTCCACACTAGAGAAAAACATCAAAACCATTTGAGTAAGAGCCCTTATGGATCATATGAAAGTGATGAGAGTCAAATTCATGAATCATGAAAGACCTAGACATGGTTTTAGTATAACATTGAAGAATATGCAATTATTTAGAGTATTTATTTATAACTGAAAGCATATAATCAGAGCATATATTAATTTGAGTCTCGGGGACGCGTATAATTGGAAAGCTTACAAATCGGTACTTCAGAAATATGAACACGGCCTTGCAGGCATCAAAGAATTCAATCTTTATGTCGTTCTGGAAAAGCTTCGTCAGAGGCTGGGCTATCTTTGTGAAATTCTTGATGAATCTCTTATAGATTCCGGCGCGTCCCAAAAAGGTTCTGACCTCCTCCTGGTCGGTAGAGCATGGGAGTTTTACTGCCCGCGTGTGCAATGCCTTGATTGTTAGAGAGTCTGCCCAATTCGAATTCCGCCTCGTGGGTGTCAGTTTCGGTTGACACTGGAAGAGTAACTCTTCCTCCCCCACCATGAACTCTTCCAATCTCAGGGCGGGGCTAAATCTGCGTTGTCGATCAATGTGGGACGCCTCTCTTTTTTTTAGAATGGGATGCATATACAGCTCCGGGTAAATTTCTATCAAAGCATGCGTTTTCCAATTGACTATCCCTTGACTCAGCCTCAGTTCTTCTATCATCAGTCCTCCTTGTTCTTGCAGGTTTGATTTGACTAGTTTTTGATTGGCCTGGCTGGTAAGGCTATTGAAAGTCATCGGCGATGCTGGTAAGGAAAGTAGTTGCCTTGTAGGCGAGGGATCTTCCTTCAACATTCCTTTCAATGGGACGGCTTGGTCAGGTGGTTTCCCGACCCTTCTTAGTTGGGTAATCTCTCTTGACCCGGCTGGTTTTGACGGCTGGCAAAATTCCATAATTGCCCTTCTAATGGCATGATTGTCCATTTCTCCAGTCATCGCCGTATCAAACCATTCCGCTGCCTCTCTCTTGAGCTATTCACCTTCAGCGGAACCAGAGGGTGGTTCTTTTAAGGATTTCTTTTCCGGATACTTTTGTTTTTGAGGGCTGATAGTGTCTACTGTTTGAATGCTCTCGTTGTCCCGTGGCTTCTTCATAGCTTTATCAATTTCGAAGGTAAGTTGTTCTCCATTAAAACTCAGTTTCATCGTCCCTTGGCGGACGTCGATAACTGTGCTGGTTGTGGATAAGAATGGCCTTCCCAAAAGGATGCCAACAGACTCTTCCGCTCCTGGCTCTGTCGTCTTTATGACGAAGAAGTCGGTGGGGTACATGAACTTGTTTATCTTGACAAGTTCATCTTCCAGGACTCCTTCGGGGTAGATGCAAGACCCGTCTGCTAGCTGTATCTCCATATCGGTTTTGACAAGCTTAGCATCTTTCAGCTTCTCGTATATAGAATAAGGCATAATATTGATGGAAGCCCCTAAGTCGCACATTGCTTGCTTCATTTGGACGTTTCTGATGGAAATTGGGAGCGTAAATACCCCTGGGTCGGTCTTCTTTGGTGGGAACTCACTGGGTTGGATTACACCGGTCTCCTTTTCTGCTTCGACCATCCTCCCTTTCTCAGCAACCTGTTCACGGGTGCTAGACTCTGCCTTTTTTATGACTTGATCAAGGGCGATAGACTCAAAGTTTCCGTTATGATTGAATCTAGGTGCTGGAAAACTCGCAGATGAACTTTGACAAACCGTTTCCGATTTCAGAGAGATTGTACTGACATTCTCTCGTCCTGTAGGTTGCTGCACTATGACTGGAAGCTTTCCTTCATTCCCTCTCAGCTCGCCTAATGACATGGCTACCTGGGACAACTGCTTTGTAAGCATTTCGAGTGCAGCCCTCTAGGGGTGAGCAAAAAAACCAGAAACCGAATATCCGAACCGAACCAAACCGAAATTTTGAAATTCGGTTCGATTTTTTCGGTTTTTCGGTTCGGTTCGGTTTTAAAAATTAAAAAAAAATCGGTTTTTCGGTTTGGTTTGGTTCGGGCGAAGAAAAAAATCAAAAAACCGAAAAACCGAATTATATATATATTCTATTAATTTAATATATTATATTATATATAATATATATATTCTTTTAATATATTCTACTATATAATATATATTATATGTATTATTAATTTTATATTATATATAAACATTCTATTAGTATATATAAAATAAAATAAAATACACATATATAAATATATATTTATATTATATTTATTTTTTCAGGTTTTTCGATTTTTTTTTCGAGTTTTTCGGTTTTGTTCGGGTTTTTCGGTTTTTTAAGTTCGATTTTCAGTTTTTCGGTTTCGGTTTTTCAGTTTTTCAGGTTCGGTTCGGTTTGGATTTTGAACTAAATTCGGTTTTTCGATTTTGGTTCGGTTTTGGCAAAAAACCGAACCGAACCTTGTATTTCTCGCATTGCATCTTGGGGCTGATGCGAGATTATCGCATCTCCTGGGCCTTCATTTTGCTGCCTGTTATACCTCTGATTAAATCGGCCTCCCCCATGGCCTTGCTTGTAGTAGCCAGACATTCCATACTGTTTCGGTTGAATCTGGGGGAAATGATTTTGCTGGTTCCCTTGGAAATACTGTGAGTTCCCTTGTTGGTTTCCTCTTTGGTACTGCGGGACATAATTCACCAGTTGATTGTTTGACTGTCTTCCCTGATTGCTAAACTGAGGGGTTTGATGCTGGTACCCCTAGTCTCATTCCTGTTGTTGGCTTGACCAGTTAGACTGTCCTCCACTTGACCAGTTCCTTTGAGGTCCACTTGACCACCTTGCCTGACCTCCCTGCATTCTGTTCCCTCCAGTGTTCAGCCTATCCTGGATTCGAGCAGGCCAGTTGGACTACCCATCTAAGGTTTGTACCTGATGTGTCGAGGGTGGTTGCGGTTGGCTTTGATTCTGATCAGTCCACCTGAAATTTGGGTGATCCCTCCATGGAGCATCTCTCTGCTTCCCTTGGATCCAGTTGCCATTTGCGTTCCAGTGGCCAACGGCATTTACTTGGGCCTGCGGCTCTGCCTCAGGGGGAAACTCGCAGTAATAGTAGTGATGTTCTTCTGGTGGTGACGGTTGCGGCACATACTGTGGCTCTTTTGGTGTAGGCGGTCTGGCTTTCTCTACTGCCTCCAGCAGCTTCTTTTCCATTTGCTCAAATCGAGATTACAACTTTTCATCGTTCCGCGCCTCTGCCACGTGCACTGCTCCTCTCCTATACTGCCCTCGAGATGTCTCATACGACCGCTTGGCCTCAATAAGCCTCTCCAGGATATTTTTGGCTTGGCTAAATGCGGTTTTCGAGAAGTCCCCTTGAGCTGCGAGGTTGAGGTCGTTCTTGCTATCCACAGTGAGTCCACTGTAGAAAACAGAGTAGACTTCCTTCTCCTCCATCTTTTGGTTTGGGCATGCTTGAACCAAACCTTAGAATCTGTCCCAATACTGGCCGAGGGGCTCGTCGTACTCCTGCCTAGCCTCTGTAATCTCCTTTTTCAGGGCACTTGTCTTCGATGCTGGGAATAAGCGATCGAGAAATATCATGCGGAACTCAACCCATGTCCTGATGGAACCTTCTGGCAGCCTTGACAGCCAGACACTCGCATCGCCCTTCAAAACAAAGGGAATAGCCTTAAGCCTGTAATCTTCGGATGTGGATCCAGCCGGCACGCGTTGAATGTCACAGTATCGGCAGAATTCCTCCAGAAAAGCGTACGGACACTCCTTCTAAAGACCGTAGAAGTGGGACAAAACGGCCAGTACTCCCGGTTTGATCGCGATGGTCCGCATCCCATGAGTAGCGGCAATGGCATATGTAGGCTCCATGTCATCATGAGTGTGTAAAGAACCGATTCCAAAGTCATTGTCGGCGAGGGCCATCTTTGCTTCTGCTTGTTCAGGTGGTGGAGGTTGTGTATTTTGCTCGGCGGCTGCTGCTGCTTCTAATGCGGCTCTGTAACGAGTGGTGACAACTCCGGCTTCCTGGACTCTCCAATGAGCGTTAATCTCTCTGTATAGAAAGGGGTGATTCCAGTGTCCACCGCGTTGGTACCTTCTCATCAACAGTGAAAAACAAAAAATGAGAAAACAAGGAAATAAAACTATATACACCTACGCACTGCGCACAAACATAAAGTAACATCGTGCTTCCCCGACAACGGCGCCATTTTGGAAGGGCTTGGAAAGAGACGAAAACGCGATTAGAATGCGGATCAAGTTATATGGAATGATAACCGAACCGGTCGGATCAGTTAGCAAATGTCGTTGCCACTTAATCACTGCAGTCTTGCTCCCGCTCTTCCTTCCTTAAAAAATTAATTTGTAAACTCCCAATTTTGCACAACTTTAACAGTAAAGCGGCAAGTTCGGGGTCGATCCCACAGAAAAGTTGGTGTGTCGAGTGTGTGAGTAGTGAACAGGGGGGTTGGCTGCTGCCACGCTTTAACTTGGGAGTTTTAACTACTGTTTTTACTCTAGGCAGAATTAAACTAGCTAGCTTGATCAACAGAACTTTAACTACTAAGTCAAGTGAATTGCAGGTGATAGCGGAAAAGTAAATGTGCGGATTAAAAGCGAAAATAACTTTGATTAAACTAAAACTGAGTACAACGTGAAATTTAAACTAAGCTAACACTTCGAAAACTAAGAAAGCGGTAAAAACTGAGATGAATCTCAGCGGGAGACTTAAGATAATGCTAACAGAAATGAGTATTCTGCAACGCTCTCTTCGGTCGCCCTTTTAACTAAGCTATCTGGAGAGTTAAACTAAGCTAGAGAACTGAACTAAACTAAACTAGAGAGCTTAACTAAACTAGATAACTAAGCTAAGATAAACTAGACGGAAAGTAAAGTATCGGATCCACTCTTTGTGATGGCACACCCTCTATTTATAAGTTCGATTCGGCCTCCAGCTGGATAACGATCTTGACAGGGAATATTCACTCATGCTGAGAATGAGCGACTCATTGATTGCTACGTGCCCTTTCTTCTAGAATGACGACGCTTTTGAGTAACAGATTCCTGACTCAGCTCCGTCCTTGCGTCTCATAAGCTAGCACGTGTCCTCTTCTAGAACGTCGTCCTTGATAACAGAATGGTGCGCCATATCCAGCTCATTTCCTCACGTGTTCTTCTTCTAGAAGCCAGCGGTCCCCGCCTACCTGCTTGATCACTCCCCCTTGATCAACTCCCCGATTCTTGGCCTTTTCTCGCCTTTTGTACTTATTTGAACAGTTCGGCCTTGCTGCCTTGGTCAAGTGGCATGATATATTGTTTTACATGGCATAACAGTATCGTCCTGTAGATAATACACATATATATGTATAGGTGACCAAAATTGTATTAGAGGAAACATAAAAAAAATCATTGCACTAAGAATTCTTATGGCGCGATGTTCAACCAACATTTGGACGTGATGATAGTTAGATGCTTATAGGACCTAGACTTGCTTTTTAGTAGTATAAGTTGAAGAATATGCAATTATTTATTTATTTATAATCAATAGCATATAATTCCAATAATGGCATAAATTAATACTTTAATGGGCACATATTACATTGATTCTCACTTTAATTAAGTTGAATTCCAACAAAAGCAAAGAGTATATTTATTGGATGAAAAATATAAATGTGACCAATCGATCAGCTCACCAATTTCTTAAGTCAATAGAGTTTATTTTTATTGGGTTTTTTATGTGAGAACTGTCAGCGGTATAAAAAATATATCTCAATTTATAGTAATTAATTATTCCCTTAAAAATTTATCGTGTAGGTTTCTCATATTCCGAGAGAATTATTGAAATAATGAAGTTTCTGCGACAACTTCAAAATATCACCTCAAAAGAAAAATCAAAATACGATAAGGGTTTAGCTCGTACGGCCCAAATATATAACCTCAAATTGTGTGGTCCTTGGCTCAGAAAAATTCTTTTAAATCAGAAAAATTCTTATCCTTGGCTTCAATATGAACTGATTCCTACATGCACAACTAGCAACAAGAATTCAAAACGTGCAACTTTTGTGATAAATGCAAAAATTTACTATTGTTTACCATTGTATGGTCCTGTAGATAGATTGTTACATTACAAGCATAGCTATCGAACACTATTCAAAACGTGTTACCTTTGTTGTGTCGGTTGATTATAAGACTAAAGGTCAAAATTGGTCCTAAACATATAGCTAGAATACAAATTTGATCTAAAACATTAACTTTTTGAAAATCGGATCCTAAACATTTAAAAGTCGTTATCGAAGTGGTCCTAAACATTTGAAATCGTTGTCGAAGTGGTCCTTTTTTTACGGTCCCGTCAAAAACAAACGGTCAATACCTAATTAATGATTTTTTAAACTTAATTAATATACTAATGCATAATTAATAAACAAAATTAAATAAAAAAATAAAAAAATGCTAAGAAATTCCACAATCGACTCTTTCTCTCTCTTCTTCCTTCTCTTCCGTCTATCATTCGTTCTTCCTAAATCGGACTCTCTCTCTTCTTTTCTCCGGCGCTCAACGCTGTCGCGTCTTTCTCTCTCTGCTCGCTCCTCCACAACTCGCTGTCATCGTGTGTTTCTCCGCATTGCTGATGTCTGAGTCTCCGAGATCAAAACCGTCGTCGTCCACCAATGGTGTCGCCATTAACCCCATTCCTTTCAGTCCTCGTCATCTCTCTCTCAATTTTCTTTCTCGACGGTCCGGCGTTGTTATCTCACCACCGACGCCATCGTTGTTGCCGGAAGATGGTTTCGCTTCTGTCACCTTTGTCTGCTCATTGTCAGTCGAGAAGTATTGCTGCTCCATGACCTCATCGCCGCTGATCTTGCCTCGGTACAGCCCATTGTTATCCTCTCTCCGTCTCTATCTCCCAGCTCCACCATCAATGTCCTCCCTTCTCTCCCTCCTTCTCAATCAATCTTACTCAAATTCACATCCTTCTCTAATCAATTTCTGGAACCTTAATTGTCTGCCGATGCACAACAATTCAATCTCTCTTTCCCCTTTAAATTTCCGCCGCGGTGCAGCCCTTATGTGTAAAGATGTTTGTGGTTGATTTTGGCGAGTTGAGGATGGAATTTTGGGAGGTTTTGACTTTTTGTCCAAATCCAGGCCCATGTTATATAGTGATATTCATGTGTTTCTCCTCGCCACGTTCCACAGTAATATTCATGTGTTTCTCCTTTTCGGGGCTTGCTGGAGTAGATTTTAGAAGCAGAGGCCTCTATTTTGAATTATTTTATTTTTATTTTATTTTATTAAATTATTATGCATCATTATACTAATTAAGTTAAAAAATCGTTAATTAGGTGTTGATCGTCAGAAATTAACGGTTCCGTCAAATTAGGATCACTTCGATAACGATTTCAATTGTTTAGGACCCGATTTTCAAATAGTGAATGTTTTGGACCAAATTCGTATTTTGACTATATGTTTAGGAACAATTTTGACATTTACTCTTGATTATAAATGTGCTTCTAACTATTTACATTGTGATGTTTTCCACTGTGTATCAGCCACACATTTCACGATCGCATTTTCTAAGGATAGAAAGCCTGATTGATCGCGACTAGGGGAGGATAAAAAAATCGGGAAAGAAAAAGGAAAGTCGTGGCACAACTGAACATGAACTGAAATAACTCTCATGACATAAATCAAAGTGCATGATACAAGAGAATATAAGCTCGACTTTTACATTGCAATGAGGGTCAAGAGCGAATGACATCGTGTATGGAGACACGACGCATCCAAGTACCATTCATTTAAAGGATCTTCATCGTCTGTGCTCAACACCGTCTTCCGTCATCACTGCTCAACCTGCACATTTTGAAAACATATGCAGGGCTGAGTACTTGGTATACTCAATGGACACGTGCCGAAATACGTGTTCATAAAAACTGGTTTTGTCAAGCCACTCTTGAGTGAACTCAAGATTTTTCTTAAAAGATCCGAGAACACTAAAAGCATTTTTTAAGTAAAAATGACAAGCCTGTCCATTTTCCTGTAACATATACCATATCTGAACTAACTCCTAGTGAACCGGGAATGTGGCCACATTCCACGATCATAATAACCGGCCAACTTAACAATTGGCTCACGGTCCCTGGTGTACACTAGTTTGTGTTGGGGCGCTCCCCGCTCTCAAACCCGAATTTGATTAAACTAACCTGGTCTAAAAGGGACATCGCCCTTGCTAGACAAGAAGATAGGCAAAGCTCAAAATAAAATATCGCAAAACAAAACATACTCGGAATGTAAATAACTGTAAGCATACTTCAAAGCTATAATCTGAATTTTAAAAGAAAGTCCACCTCGTTCACTTAAACTTCTTAACTTGAATATTCCTCACTCCGCCCTTAACTTGCGGAAATAGTCTTTTTGAAAACAAACAACATACTAATAGACTCGAAAAATTCTTATACTTTAACTAGAATGCATGCCCCTAATTAATCATGGTCCAAGAACATAATTAGAATTCCAACACTAAACCAAATTAGATTGTAGCCCAAACTTCCTTAGAAATTAATTCCATCCGGCCTTCTTTCTCACTGTTTGACTGATTATGGCCCAAGGATCAATTATTCCAACCCAAAATCACTTCTCATTCTCACTCAATTGAATAAAACGCAGCCCATGTATTTAATTTGGCTACTGACCCAAGCTTGCTAATTAATCTGGCCCAGCTAAACAAATTCCCTTGGCCCAAGACTTTAATTACACTCACAATGATCAAGCATCCACCACATCCAAAGCAAAACCCAAATACAACAACCGAAGTAAACCATGGCCCAGCTTTTCCAAACCCAAATATATAACCTCAAATTATGTGGTCCTTGGCTCCAATATGAACTGATTGCTATATGCACAACTAGCAACAAGAATTCAAAACGTGCTACTTTTCTGATAAATGCAATATTGTATTATTGTTTTACAATGGTATGGTCCTGTAGATATTCAATCATCAACATTACAAGCATAGCTATCAAGAACTATTCAAAACGTGTTACCTTTGTATGGTGTCAGTTGATTATATATGTGCTACTACTAACTTTTTTACATAACGATGTTTGCCAATGTATATGAGCCACACATTGGGCAAGGGCCGTGATTTCCTAAGAGTCTCCATTATGTGTCTCGATTTTTTATTTTGGCACGTCTCATATTAATTGTCTGACTTCACTTTAGTCACTTTTGATAGTAAACACTACAATATTCCACTAACTCACTCTCACTAAGAGTCTTATTTCACTTGTACTTATAAATGGTAAGTAGACTCATATTCTACCAACTTATTTCACTCATATTTTATTATAAAGCAAATATATATGGATTGACCCATGACAATAAATTATACTCCATTTTTCTGCAAATTTCTTTAACAAAATTTATAATTGGGATTTCGATAAAATCCTTATGAAAATAATTAAGAGGTTATTTACACGTATAGCAGTGTCACATTTTCTTTATACTACTATATATTTAAATGTGTACTCAAGACAAATAGTGTAATCAATTACTACTATATATTATTGATAAAGACGAAAACATACAGTACTAACTTCTCTTAACTTGCTAACTCATCAATGCAGTGTATTAAAAATGTCAATACGATCATATTAAAATATCAACACAAATATATGATGATATTTTAAATATCAGTGTTAACACAGTGTGCTAGAATATCAACTAAGTTTATGCTTGTAATAACATTTTTAATGCACTGCATTAATGAGTTAACAGAGTTAGCAACTTAAGAAAATTATCAATGGACCACACCTCCCATATCACATTTGTAATTTTTAAAATACTTTATTAACCCTGGACTACTATAAATAGAAGCTCGAGAAGCCACAAGCATCCACCACATCCAAAGCAAAACCTAAGTAATTAACCATGGCCAAGCTTTTCCAAACCCTAATTCCAGTGCTTTCCTCCATAGCCTTGCTCCTTGCCACCGCTAACATGGCGCGGTCGCAGACGACCTCCTTCCAATATGATTTCTACGGCCAGCAGCCGACCGACCTACTGTTACAAGGCGACGCCCACTTCCCTTCCGACTCCACCTACCTCCGCATGACCAACACCGACAGCTCAGGCAACCCGCTGCAATACCGCGTTGGCCGAGCCGTGTATTCCAAGCCGATCCAATTTTGGGAAGCAGGAGCTCAGGTCGACCTCGAAACCACCGTAAAATTCATCATCAACCCCAAAAGCGGCGACTCAAACCCCGCCGATGGCTTCACCTTCTTCGTCCAGCCAGTTGGATCCCCAGTCGGTTTTACCGGCGGCAGCTTTGGAATCTTCGACGATTCTGGTAAAAATCCGTCCGTCTTTGCCGTGGAATTTGACATCTTCGTTAACGGCGGAGTGGATCCGAATTATCGTCATGTTGGGATTGACATTGGATCAAATGTTTCCAAAAACACAACCAACGTCGACAACGCATTTCTGGGGCAGGAGGTGACTGCCCGCATCGACTACGAGGAAGCTACGAAAGTGATCAGCGTTCACGTGACGGCAGGCTCAAAAACTTTTGAGGTGAGCTATGTGTACGACTTGAGCACCATTCTCCCTCAGCAGGTTGAGGTCGGAATATCCGCATCCACCGGAGGCCAAATCGCCGTTCACGACCTCATATCGTGGTATTTCACTTCCACTCTTGTGAAAGAAGACAACGGCGACGCCAAAATTCGCCAGTATGTGTGATTTTATTGTGTCAAGTATGCGATGTGAATAAGGACTAGCGATTGAGTTTTCTCTCGTTGAGTCCCTAAAATAAGATGATGGTCTCATCCATTTGTGTGTGTATGTTATTATGTATGGCGTGTATGTACCACTGGTTTTATAAAATTACTACTATTAGTTTTTATTATTCTTGGTCGAAATTTTCACATAATTAATTCTTCGACTATATGATGATGAAAGTATAAACTCCACAATGAAAACTAATACTAGTACATTGACGATGGATGCATTGGAAGCTAACTGCAAGCAATGTTTGTTGCAAGGAAAGTCGTTTGGCTCAGAAGTTTCCACACTAGAGAAAAACATAAAAACCATTTCAGTAAGAGCCCTTATGGATCAGATGAAAGTGATGAGAGTCAAATTCATGAATCATGAAAGACCTAGACATGGTTTTAGTATAACATTGAAGAATATGCAATTATTTAGAGTATTTATTTATAACTGAAAGCATATAATCAGAGCATATATTAATTTGAGTCTCGGTTTAATTCCAACCAAGACGCAAAATGTATCTACTGGCCATGAATTTAATTAAGGTGAACAATGGATCAGCTCGCCAATTTCTTAAGTCAAGAGGGTTCACCCAGGTTTTTTATGTGAGAATTGTTGGCGGTAGAAAAAATTACTCCTTCCATCTCATTTTTTTCAAAATTATGTTTATTGGATTAAATATAGATAGAATAAAATACTCCCTCCGTTTCACCACAAGTGATGAATTTCGTCTTATCGGCACGGGATATAAATAAATTATATTTGTTGAGTTAAAGTGGAATGTGAATAAAGTATAAGAGAGAAAAAAAAAGTAGGAGAGATAAAGAGAGAATAATATAAGAAAGATGGAAAAAGAAAGAGAGAGATGAAATAAAGTAAGAGAGGAAAATTGTTTTGTTTTTAGCTAAAAAACGAAATCAATCACTTGTAGTGGGACAATCCAAAATAAAAAAGTTGATCACTTGTGATGGAACGGAGGGAGTAGAAGATATAATAATTATAGAAGACAAGAGAAATAATAAAGTAAATGAGACTAGATATTTTATTTTTATCATAAAAAGAAAAATGATGCAAATATGAGACAAACCCAAAATAAAATACAACTACAATTAACTTGGACAAAGGGAGTAAATCTCAATTAATATATTAATTAGTAGCAGTATTTATTCTGGCTTGTATTCCATTAAAAAAAAATTTTACTATGTACTAGATGTTTTAGAAAATGTTACTAATAGATTCGATATTTTATTAATTTCGTACGTACATCATTTTCTGAGAGATTTATTAAAATAATGATGTTTCTGCGACAACTTTAAAATACCACGGAGCTAGGAATATAAATGAAAGGGGGATAAAATTAGGGGGATAAAATTATATTTTCGTCTGTTCCATAAAAATATGGGCATTCTCAATTTTGGAAAGTTATCGATCTCCAATTCATTAATCATTTACATCAATTTATTTACAACTTATACCACTATGACTCGTCATTACAACTCATTAAACACTAATAATAATGTGGGTCTCATTATCCACTGATACTATTTTAACTATCATTCTTCTCATCTCTATTACTTTACGAATTATGTATTAATTCTTATGTCATTTCAATTGCCCATATTTTTATGGGAAGGAGTGGGTACGTGAGGAAAATTTGGAATTCGAGAATGTGCAAATAGAGGAAAATTTAGAAAATTTTGCAAAATAATTGAGGAGTTTTGCAAAATAATTGGAAAATTTAGGAAAATTTAGAAAATTTGGAATTCGAGAATGTACTATATCAAGATAATTGAAGAGAGGCATTTGCCCCACTAGGTGATAATAAAGCTAGTGGCTCCGCATACTACCACAAAAAAAATCAAAATACTAGGCATAGCTACTATGCTTTTAATATGAAAGCAATGTACTGCCCAAATTAATACAGTATATAACCACAAATGTGGTGGTCCATGGATAGTTTTTGAACCCCCAATATGAATTGATTCTATATGCACAACTGGCAAAACGTGTTACTTTTCTGCTTAATGCCATAATATATTGTTTTACATGGCATAACAGTATCGTCCTGTAGATAATCAAAAGCATATAATTCCAATAATGGCATAAATTAATACTTTAATGGGCACATATTACATTGATTCTCAGTTTAATTAAGTTGAATTCCTACAAAAGCACATAGTATATTTATTGGATGAAAAATATAAAGGTGACCAATCGATCAGCTCACCAATTTCTTAAGTCAATAGAGTTTATTTTTATTGGGTTTATTTATGTGAGAACTGTTAGCGGTAGAAAAAATATATCTCAATTTATAGTAATTAATTATTCCCTTAAAAATTGAAATTTTATCGTGTAGGTTTCTCATATTCCGAGAGAATTATTGAAATAATGAAGTTTCTGCGACAACTTCAAAATATCACCTCAAAAGAAAAATCAAAATACGATAAGGGTTTAGTTCGTACGGCCCAAATATATAACCTCAAATTGTGTGGTCCTTGGCTCAGAAAAATTCTTGTAAATCAGAAAAAATCTTATCACTGGCTCCAATATGAACTGATTGCTACATGCACAACTAGCAACAAGAATTCAAAACGTGCAACTTTTGTCATAAATGCAAAAATGTACTATTGTTTACAATTGTATGGTCCTGTAGATAGATTGTTACATTACAAGCATAGCTATCGAACACTATTCAAAACGTGTTACCTTTGTTGTGCCGATTGATTATAAGGCTAAAGGTCAAAATTGGTCCTAAACATATAGCTAGAATACAAATTTGATCCAAAACATTCACTTTTTGAAAATCGGGACCTAAACATTTAAAAGTCGTTATCGAAGTGGTCCTAAACATTTGAAATCGTTGTCGAAGTGGTCTTTTTTTTACGGTCCCGTCAAAAACAAACGGTCAACACCTAATTAATAATTTTTTAACTTAATTAATACACTAATGCATAATTAAATAAACAAAATTAAAAAATGCTAAGAAATTCCACAATCGACTCTTTCTCTCTCTTCTTCATTATCTCTCATTCGTTCTTCCTAAATCAGACTCTCTCTCTTCTTCTCCCTGGCGCTCAACGCCGTCGCGTCTTTCTCTCTCTGCTCGCTCCTCCACAACTCGCCGTCATCGTGTGTTTCTCCGCATTGCTGCTGTCCGAGTCTCAGAGATCAAAACTGTCGTCGTCCACCATTCCTGTCGCCATTAACCCCATTCCTTTCGGTCCTCTTCATCTCTCTCTCAATTTTCTTTCTTGGCGGTCCGGCGTTGTTATCTCACCACTGACGCCATCGTTGTTGTCGGAAGATGGTTTCGCTTCTGTCACCTCTGTCTGCTCGTTGTCAGTCGAGAAGTATTTCTGCTCCATGACCTCATCGTCGCTGATCTTGCCTCGGTACAGCCCATTGTCATCCTCTCTCCTCCTCTGTCTCCCAGCTCCACCATCAATGTCCTCTCTTCTCTCCTTCATTCTCAATCAATCTTACTCAAATTCACATCCTTCTCTAATCAATTTCTGGAAACTTAATTGTCTGCCGCTGCACAACAATTCAATCTCTCTCTCCCCTTTAAATTTCCGTTGCGGTGCTGTCCTTATGTGTAGAGATGTTTGTGGTTGATTTTGGCGAGTTGGGGATGGAATTTTGGGAGGTTTTGACTTTTTCTCCAAATCCAGACCCATATTATACAGTGATATTAATGTGTTTCTCCTCGCCACGTTCCACAGTGATATTCATGTGTTTCTCCTTTTCGGGGCTTGCTGGTCTTGAGGCGGCGGGTGTTGGGGCGCCGAGATAGGCGGCGGCGGCGTAGATTTTTGGAGCAGAGGCCTCTATTTTGAATTATTTTATTTTTATTTTATTTTATTAAATTATTATGCATCATTATACTAATTAAGTCAAAAAAATCATTAATTGGGTATTGATCGTCAGAAATTAACGGTTCCGTCAAATTAGGATCACTTCGATAACGATTTCAATTGTTTAGGACCCGATTTTCAAAATGTAAATGTTTTGGACCAAATTCGTATTTTGGCTATATGTTTATGACCAATTTTGACATTTACTCTTGATTATAAATGTGCTTCTAACTATTTACATTACGATGTTTTCCACTGTGTATCAGCCACACATTTCACGATCGCATTTTCTAAGGATAGAAAGCCTGATTGATCGCGACTAGGGGAGGATAAAAAAATCGGGGAAGAAAAAGGAAAGTCGTGGCACAACTGAACATGAACTGAAATAACTCTCATGATATAAATCAGAGTGCATGATACAAGAGAATATAAGCTCGACTTTTACATTGCAATGAGGGTCAAGAGCGAATGACATCGTGTATGGAGACACGACGCATCCAAGTACTATTCATTTAAAGGATCTTCATCGTCTGTGGGACAATATTTGGGGATGGAGGGAGTAGTAACTAAAAAACTTACAGTTAGTAAAGATTAGTGAAGAGAGGTGTTGATTCACAGAATCAGATGGCATCTAAGGATTCACATGCACCATAAGATAAATGATAACTACTACTTCTTCCGTCCCCCATTAGTTGTCCAATGTAAAGTAAAATGAGTTGAAAAAGTTGGTGGAATATGAATCTCACTTTTATATATTAGTTTTGTAATAAAATGTAACTGGAATGTGAGACCTAAGTGAAAATGGACAATTAATGGGAACGGACGGAAATGGCAAAAGTGGACAATTAATAGAGGATAAAGGGAGTATATAGTCTAACAATATGTTAGTTGGCTAAAATATTTTTAAGGTCATATTACACCAACAAGATTGTAATGAAAATCAGATTGACTTGTCATAAAGAAGCTGTCTACAAAGTTTCTTAACTAATCTACAAATGAACATCGAGCCAAACATTGCATGCCCAAATTAATATTTTTAGCCCATAGGCAATATTACTGCAATAGGCCAAAATCGACATGTTATTCTACACTACCAACCAAATGAAACTCGTTCTCCTCAAGTATATCACTTAAAAGCTGCATAACATTGATCAATATCCCCTTTTTATAAAGATACTGAGCGGATCTCCTACTCCACCCTTCATACTCCATTTCTACTCCACCACTCACAACTTAATAAAATAATCATATAAACATGTAAGTGATGGTGAAATTATTTTACATCACTTAACCATCACTTACATGTTTATATGATTATTTTATTAAGTTATAAGTGTGGAGTAAAAATAGAATAGAAATGTGGAGCAGGAGATCCGCTCCCCGAGAAACTAGACTTCCCAATTACTTATACATATAATTAAAATAGAATACTTATCATATTGTTAGTAGTCAATGGCTGTTCAACTTTACAGCCGTACTTGTTCTAATAGGAATTAGTCAAACCAACCATCGCCATTATCAAATCTCTCTCTCTCCCCCTAAATGGCTTAGAGCAGTTAGTGAGGCAAAAACCTAAAACAGTCAAGAGTTCACCATTACCAACTGCATATTAAGTTAGAGCATCCACTACGTGTCGCGCCGGCGTCCTGCGATCCATCCCGGAGAGACGGGTCCGTCGCGCGACGCGTTGCAGCTCGCCGTCCCGCGCCCCGTCCCATGTCGCCGAGACAAGCGACGGGCCGTCTCGCCACGCGCCTAGGCGACGTGGCGCGACCCGACGTCGTGCATGACGCCCACTCGCCGGCCCGCGAGCGGGCGTCGTCACGCTGACGCAATAAATCAATTTTTTTAAAAAAAAATCGAATTTTAAAAAAAATACTTTTTATTTATAAAAATTGTTTTTATATTTAAAAACAGTTTTTACAAATAAATAAATACAAGAAATTCGTAATAGCCCACATATATTTGATGGGCTTGCGAATTTATGAAACTAATTCTTGGTTGCTTCTTTTTTATAGAGACAACCTTGAATGTTTTATGTTCCACTTTCGATGTGGGACAAAGTCATTCTTGGTTGCTTCTCTTTTATAGAGACAACCTTGAATGTTTTATGTTCCACTTTCGATGTGGGACAAAGTCATTCATGGTTGCTTCTCTTTTATAGAGACAACCTTGAATGTTTTATGTTCCACTTTCGATGTGGGACAATGTCATTCTTGGTTTCTTCTCTTTTATAGAGACAACCTTGAATGTTTTACGTTTCACTTTCGATGTGGGACAAAGTTATTCTTGGTTGCTTCTCTTTTATAGAGACAACCTTGAATGTTTTATGTTTCATTTTCGATGTGGGATAAAATCATTCTTGGTTGTTCTTCTTTAATAGAGACATCCTTGAATGTTTTATGTTTCACTTTCGATGTGGGACAAAATCATTCTTGGTTGTTTCTCTTTTATAGAGACATCCAAGAATGATTTTGTCCAACATCGAAAGTGAAACATAAAACATTCAAGGATGTCCATATAAAATTGTATTTTAAATTATGTCATTTTTATTTTTTTAAGATTTTAATTATATATTTTTTAAAATTTTAAGTTGTATTTTTATTTTATGCTGTAATGTTATTTTAATTTTAATGAAGTGTGTTTGTTTTAATTGAATTGAGTTGGAAAAAAATAAAAAATGAAATTGAATGAATAGTAATTTAAGGGACGAAATAAGGGACGGTTAAGGGACGGAGTGTTGCATGTTCCGTCCCTTAGTTAAGGGATGGAGGAATAAAGTACAGTGGGACCCTCAAATAGTAGTTTTAGGGACGGTTAAGAGACGGTAGGGAATAGCGTAGTGGATGCTCTTATGAATCAATTTCCTAATTTCCAAGAGAGAGAAAAATTGCAATCATTTTGAAGAGTAAACATTGGCACACCCTCACAAGCTAATCCCAATAGCTAAATAAATTGATTAAATCATCAAAATTTTAGTTTTGTTTCCCAAAATTACCCAAATTGCCAGTTTGCCACAATGCGCAACAAACAGAATTTCTATTAAAATTTATCCCAAGATAACCCATCTGATCCAACTAAGCTAACAACTCACCTAATCAGAAGCATTTTTTTATCATCGACTATTGATATAGAAATTTTTAACTCCAATAGCCTCCAAAAAAAATCTAAATTCACCAAATCAGCAGCTAGACGACCAATAAAATGAAAATCCTAGTATGAGAAAATTAGCAGTAATACACCAATCCCAACAAAACCCTAACAATTGACCACTGAAAAAATATAGTACTGGTAATTTTGAAACACAGTCAAATGGAAAAAGGGTCTCAATTCGTAAGGTTCTCAAAATTTGGGATTAAATTTGCTGACCTTTTGAAATATGGAGTCATGGCATGCGAATTTTTCGGAATAAAGGATTTTCGAATTTTTATGAGTTTTGTTTTCTTTTTCCTTATTATTACTCTCACAATATTTACGAATAGACCATATTATCCCTAAATTCTCACTTCAATTTTAATGGAGCATATTTTTTATTCCAATTTATTTTCTTAATTCAAACTTCAACTCATCGCCTAATACTGAAAGCTCCAAAGCTCCATTTCTTAATCCTCTCTCTACCAGTCCGATTCCTCTCCCACCATCCAATTCCAATTTTCTTTCATGTATTTGCATCCATGTAATCCGTAAACTGAATTGAATTAATTGAACAACCCAAAATTAGAGTCAACCCTTAAAGAATGAGGAATTGAATTAAGAACTTAATGGGAAAAACGGGGTAGCCCGAGCTGGAATGGCACCGGGCAGCGGCTGTACTGCACGCCGCTGGAGGCGGCGGCGACCTGCGACGACGGCAGTTTGACCACGGCTAGCAATAACGGCTACCCGGAAAGCAGCAGGTGACCCGTAGCGAAGATGAAGAAGCGGCGAGATCTTCCTTTAAGAGAGAAGATCGAGAGAAAAAAGAGAAGAGAGGAAAAACGGGGTAGCCCGAGCTGGAATGGCACCGGGCAGCGGCTGTACTACACGCCGCTGGAGGCGGCGGCAACCTGCGACGACGGCAGTTTGACCACGGCTAGCAATAGCGGCTACCCTCGCCGAAAAGCAGCAGGTGACCCGTAGCGAAGATGAAGAGGCGGCGAGATCTTCATTTAAGAGAAAAGATCGAGAGAGAAAAGAGAAGAAGAGAGGGAGGTTGAGAATTTAGTGTGCTAGACAAAGGACACAATCGCGTTAAGGGAGGTTGAGAATTTAGTGTGCTAGACAAAGGACGCAATCGCGTTAAGAGGGTGGGAACTTGAGTTTTCGTAATTGGTTTTTTTCATATGGATTGGAAGTGAGGGAGAAAGGGGTGGACGGCAGCGAAGGGGAGGAGAATGAAGGTGGAAGCGGCGGCGACCAGCTGATATGCAGACTTAAGGTGAAAATAAAATTAGAGAAAAAACTAAAATTGTGGTGAAAATATTAAGGATAATTTGGTCAATTCATAAATATTGTGCAAAAAATAATAATAATAACAATGATAAAGTATATAAAAATTCGAAAATCCCTTATTCCGAAAAATTCGAATGTCACGATTCCATATTTCGAAAGGTCAGCGAAATAAATTCCAAATTTCGAAAGGTCTGCGAATTGAGATCCTTTTTTCCGAAATCTTTCCCAAAAGATTGAGTCTGAGATGAATTTTACTTCTTCATAATTACCCAATATACAAATTGCATAAGAGCATCCACTATAGGGAAAATGGGGCGGACGCCCCGGAGGGGGCGACGACGGGGCGGCCTATAGTGGGAGGGACGCCCGCCCCGGGGCGGACGATGGATCGGCGATAAGGGGGCGAGGACGGGGCAGTTGGGGCGAGGCGGGGCTATCTATAGTGGGGCGGCGGGGCGATAGGCGTCCGCCCCCTTGAATTTATTTTATTTTTATTTATTTATTTCAAAAATTTCCCCTATAAATACCACTCATCCACCATCCATTTACCCCATTCTCACACACTTTCCCTTCATTCACTATGTACACTTTCACTCTCTAAAAATGCACGGTGGAGACGACGAATCCCCCGACTCGCAAGAATCGGGATATGGCGGCAATCCTTCCCAGCCGTTGGGATATGGCGGCTATACTTCTCAGCCGTCGGGATATGGCGGCTCTCCGTCCCAGCCATGGAGTTGGAATCAATCTCCCCCGCCGTGGGCATCGAGTCCAACTCCTCCACCATCGAGTCAGACTCCGCCACCGATTAGAAGGTGGTGGCGTTTTTATTTGTAATTTTTTTTTACGTTCGTTGTATAATTTTACCTTTGCCAATACAACGAATATTCAGTCTCAATTACCTCGTTCTATAATTATTTCAATTCAACTGATTTAAAAACGAAACGAAAAAATTAAAATTAAAATTGTTTATAAAATTTCGGGGTTATTGAAAGTGTCCGCCTATAGTGGGGCTGTGGACAAAAAAATTGGGGCTATGGAAAAAATTGGGGTCTATGGACAAAAAAGGTGCGGGGCTATTGGGAAGGCCGCCAATAGTGAATGCTCTAATCTACTTTTTCCCAAATCCTAATAAATTTCCTCTGCTCACCTGTGCTCAATCTTCGCTGTCAATGGAGGAAAATACATTCGATCCTGTGAGAAGTTGATGGATAAGCTGCAAGATTAAAGAAGAAATAGCTGAATGCAGTTGATCTCTCAATCAGCCTTCAGCAGCCGTCGGGTGAGATTTAAGTTTAGGCTTTTAATCTGGACCGTTGGATGAAATGTATCCGTTAGAATTAGTTTAGGTTTAAAAGCTAGTTTGTTGAGTTTAGTTTTGTAACTTCTTCTCTTTCATTTTGCACTCCCGATTCCAGTGAATAAAATTCCTTTTGATTCCACATCTTGTTATCATCTTCTTTCAATTTCTTGTCAAATTCTTAATATTGTTTTCAATTGGCGCCGTCTGTGGGAA
Organism: Salvia splendens; assembly: GCF_004379255.2. Taxonomy (NCBI): domain Eukaryota; kingdom Viridiplantae; phylum Streptophyta; class Magnoliopsida; order Lamiales; family Lamiaceae; genus Salvia; species Salvia splendens. The sequence continues at coordinate 12,307,495 of NC_056036.1, read as the reverse complement.
GGAGATAAAAGGAGGAGATTGGTTTGCGGATGCTTAAGACGATCTCAATGGCGACGAGGCTTGATGTTGAGAAATTTACGGGCAAGAACGACTACAGTTTGTGGAAGATGAAGATGAAGGCGATCCTCATCGATCGGGGATTGGCGGCGGCTTTGGTTCCGGTTGATAAGGAGAAAGCGCCAGTTCTTGATGAGAAAGCACGGGCGAAGTTCGATGAAATGTTGCAGAGAGCTCATAGTGCAGTCATCTTATGTCTCGGTGATAAAGTTCTAAGGGAGGTAAAAGATGCGAACACCGCGATTGATGTGTTAGCGAAATTGGATGAGGTTTATTTGGCAAAATCTTTGGCCAATAGGCTCTACATGAAGAAGAGGCTGTACTCATATAGCTTTGTGGCAGAAAAGTCAATCGTCGAGCAATTGGAAGATTTCAACAAGATCATTGACGATCTTGGATCCGTGGATGTCACAATCACGGATGAAGACAAGGCTATACTTGCCTTGAACGCGTTGCCGAGCTCATATGATCAACTAAGCGACGCCATCATCTATGGGAGAGATAAGCCGATCACATATGCTGAGGTCCATGGTGCGTTGATGGCAAAAGAGATGCAGAATGGAGTGTTGGGTATAAAGACATTGGATCTGCAGGCCGAGAGTCTCAATGTCAAGAAATTCAAGAATAAGAATTTCAAGAAAAAGCATTTTGATGAGTTTAAGGCTTCAAGCTCGGAGGGGAGAGAAACTCGGTCCTGCCACTGGTGCAAGAAACCAGGGCACCTCAAGAAAGACTGCTTCGCGTGGAAGAAGAAGCAAGCGGCTGAGGGAGCAAAGGTTGTCAACACAGCAGAAGGTTGTGGAGAGGATGAAGTCTATGTTGCCTTGAATGTGATGGATAAAAAGGGGAAGGAATCTTGGATAATGGATTCGGGATGTAGCTTCCATATGAGTCCAAATCTGGACTGGTTCGATGACATTAAGGAGACAAATGGAACCGTTATTCTAGGCAACAACCAGGTATGCTTAATAAAAAGGCATAGGTACCATCAGGCTGAAGGTGGAGACTGGATGCATTGTTACCCTAAGTGATGTTAGATACATTCCTGATGTTAAGAGAAACCTGATATCACTGGGTTCTCTTGAAAGAAAAGGGTGTAGGTTTGTTTCTGAAGCTGGGCAGATGCATGTTAGTAAGGCTGGGAAGGTTATCTTGAGAGCAGATAGAAAGGGTAGCTTATAGTACATAACGGCTACGGTTCAGAGAGGGAGTTTAGGGGAGGCACACAATGCTGTTGATGGTTCTTTGAGTCTGTGGCATACCAGGTTAGGTCATCAAGCAATTGGGAGTATAAAGGAGCTGGCCAAGAAGGGTGTATTGAAATGCTCGGATGAGGCTGATACAACTCAGTGTGAGGAGTGTGTATTAGGGAAGGCCAAGAAATTGCCATATCCCAAGGGCACACATTCTTCAACAATGCCTGTAGATTAGTCCCATAGTGATCTTTGGGGGCCTGCACAGGAGAATTCAATTGGAGGTGGCAGATACTACATGAGTATCATAGATGATTTCACTAGAAAGATCTGGATCTACATATTGAAGCAGAAGTCAGAAGCTTTCAGCTGCTTCAAAACCTGGTGCAGTGAGGTTGAGGCAGAAAAGAGGCTGAGTTTGAAGTGCTTGAGGACAGATAACGGGTTGGAGTTTCTGTCCTAAGAATTTGATGAATTCTGTAAATCAAAGGGCATCAAAAGACATAGAACAGTCCTATTAAATCCGCAACAAAATGGAGTAGCCGAGAGGGTAAACCGCACTATCCTTGAGAGAGTTAGATGCATGCTCTTGGCTGCTGGGATAGAGAAGCGGTTCTGGGCTGAGGCTGCATCCACAGCTGTGAAACTTATCAACAAATGTCCTTCTTCTAGCATTGGAGGGGACACACCAGATTTCAGATGGTATGGGAAGCATGTTGGCTATGATGGCTTGATAACTTTTGATTGCAAAGCATTTGCTCATGTGAAGCAAGGAAAATTGGAAGCCAGGGCTCTGAAATGTGTCATGATTGGATACCAATCAGGTGTGAAGGGCTATAGGCTATGGTGTGTGGAGCCAGGAAATGCAAGGGTTGTGATAAGTAGGGATGTAACTTTCTGGGAAGGTGAGCTGCCTTTTAAGAAAAATTCAGTGGCTGCAGTGAGTAGTTCTGAGTTTGAGGTGGAGATTGGGGGAGTTGAGCAGGAGCAGCAGAATGAAGATAAAAGGCAAGTTGAGATTCCTGATGCCTCTGATCTTGACAAGCCAATACAGACAGCAGCAACACCAAGTGAGCCAGGAAGTTATAGGCTGACTAGAGACCGAGGTAGAAGGATCATAAAGCCACCAGATAGATACTCTGATGCTGAATTCCTGTTTTATGCACTGCTAGTAGCTGAGGAAGTAGAGTTTTCAGAGCCAAGCACTTATGAAGAGGCTATGAACAGTAAAGAGGCAGAAAGATGGATGCAAGCCATGGTTGAGGAGATTGAATCATTGCTCAGGAATGGTACTTGGGTACTGGTGGAGAGGCCAAATGGAAGAAGAGTGGTGAGTTGTAAGTGGGTTTTCAAGCAAAAGATAGAAGGAGCTGATGGTGAGAATATCAGATTTAAAGCACGATTGGTTGCTAGAGGTTTCACACAAGAACACGGTATTGACTATGATGAGTAGTTCTGAGTTTGAGGTGGAGATTGGGGGGAGTTGAGCAGGAGCAGCAGAATGAAGATAAAAGGCAAGTTGAGATTCCTGATGCCTCTGATCTTGACAAGCCAATACAGACAGCAGCAACACCAAGTGAGCCAGGAAGTTATAGGCTGACTAGAGACCGAGGTAGAAGGATCATAAAGCCACCAGATAGATACTCTGATGCTGAATTCCTGTTTTATGCACTGCTAGTAGCTGAGGAAGTAGAGTTTTCAGAGCCAAGCACTTATGAAGAGGCTATGAACAGTAAAGAGGCAGAAAGATGGATGCAAGCCATGGTTGAGGAGATTGAATCATTGCTCAGGAATGGTACTTGGGTACTGGTGGAGAGGCCAAATGGAAGAAGAGTGGTGAGTTGTAAGTGGGTTTTCAAGCAAAAGATAGAAGGAGCTGATGGTGAGAATATCAGATTTAAAGCACGATTGGTTGCTAGAGGTTTCACACAAGAACACGGTATTGACTATGATGAAGTGTTCTCCCCGGTTGTGAAACACACTTCTATCCGAATATTGTTGACCATTGTTGCAAGAAGAGATTGGGAGCTTGAACAACTCGATGTCAAGACGGCATTCTTGCATGGGGATTTAAAGGATACCATATGGCACAGCCAAGAGGTTTTTTGAGATCAGGAGATGAGAATAAAGTGTGTTTGTTGAAAAGGAGCATTTATGGTATGAAACAAGCGAGTAGGCAGTGGCATAAGAAGTTTGATGATCACATGATCAAGAGTGGGTTTCTGAGGTCAAGATATGATGAGTGTGTCTACATTAAAGGTGTAGGTGGAGCTACTGTGGCATACTTACTCCTATATGTTGATGATATACTTTTGGCTGGAGTGTGTTTGAAGGAGATTCAAAAGGTTAAGGCTGACCTCAAAGCGGCTTTGAGATGAAAGATTTAGGCCCTGCAAAACAGATTCTGGGAATGTCTATTCTCAGAGACAGAAAAAGGAAAGAAATTATGCTAACTCAGGCTGATTATGTGCAGAGAGTGCTAAAGAGATTCCAGATGAGTAATGTTAAGGAAGTCTTTGTTCCCATGAGTCAGCAATATAAGCTGTCAGTAGATCAAAGACCAAAGTGCAACGCTGAAGAGGAAGAAATGAAGCATATTCCTTATGCTAGTATCATCGGTAGCATCATGTATGCTATGGTCAGTACGCGGCCTGATGTGGCACAGGCTGTTTCAGTAACGAGTAGATACATGTCCAACCACGGGAAGGAGCATTGGTCTGCACTGAAATGGTTAATGAAGTACTTAAAAGGAGCCTCTGATGTAGGTATTCTGTTTAAGGGTGACGAGGAACATGAAGGAGATGCCTTAGTTGGCTGGTGTGATTCTGATTTTGCTGGAAACTTAGACACCAGGAGATCACAATCTGGTTTCTTATTCACTCTATATGGGTCCATCATCAGCTGGAAAAGTATTTTACGGGGAGTGGTTGCATTGTCAACCACAGAGGCAGAATTTATGGCTATGACCTCTGCTGTGAAAGAGAGTAAATGGCTTAAGGGAATTCTAGGAGATTTTGGTATAGAGCAAGAAGTAGTGAGCATTGGTTGTGACAACAGCAGTGCGTTAAGCTTGGCGAAGCATCAAGTATACCACGAGAGGAGCAAGCACATAGACGTGAGGTTGCACTTCATCCGGGAGGAGATAGAAAATGGTGCAATTAGAGTGTTCAAAGTTGATACAAGTGAGAACCCGGCTGATATGCTAACTAAACCAGTGCCAAAGGGAAAGCTCGATGTGTGTATGGAGCTTGTGAGCCTTTATAAAAGAAGCTTGGTTTGACAGTTGATCCATCAAGGTGGAGTTTGTGAGAAGTTGATGGATAAGCTGCAAGATTAAAGAAGAAATAGCTGAATGCAGCTGATCTCTCAATCAGCCTTCAGCCGCCGTCGGATGAGATTTAAGTTTAGGCTTTTAATCTGGACCGTTGGATGAAATGTATCCGTTAGAATTAGTTTAGGTTTAAAAGCTAGTTTGTTGAGTTTAGTTTTGTAACTTCTTCTCTTTGATTTTGCACTCCCGATTCCAGTGAATAAAATTCCTTTTGATTCCACATCTTGTTATCATCTTCTTTCAATTTCTTGTCAAATTCTCAATATTGTTTTCAGATCCGGTAAAATTAACCAAGAATTAGACACTTATTTTATGTTTTCGATCGCATTTTGTTTTTCGAATTTCTTTGTGATTTTCAATTAATTTTCGCTGTTGTTCATGAAATAGGATTTAATTCGCGCTATTTTCAAACTCGTCTGGGAAAAACGAGGAGCAGGTACACCAATTTCTAGTTAATGTTCTCTTCTTCTTCTTTTTGATTAATTTTCAAAATTCAAATTAATATTTAGCGCTTCTGTGTGTTTATTCTCATGCAACATGCTACCAACAAAGCAACAAATTCAATCGAAATTGCACTTTCAATCTGTGCAACAACGATACATGTAGTACTTCTCCATGGTTCGGTGACACTCCGTGCAGACGGCCATCTCCGGAATGTCATCGAGCCCTGGCAAAATAAGCCGGTTGCAGTGCTCCACCGTGTGAAGGCCAGCTAGATAATCATTGAGAGCCGGCACAAAATTGTTGGGCTGTCTAGCTAATTCGGCCCATTTCCCAAATTCAACTAGGGCTTTGAGCATCTGGTCATCTTTAGCCCGAGCCATCTGCCCGGTCCCCAATCCTGCACCTTGGCTGAACAGTGCCCAACTCTGCTCACTACCGCCAAATGTGAGCAGGGTGAGCACTTCACCAAGGATGTGGTCGCCAGCAACAGGATTGCCCGTTGATCCTGTTGCCTCCTCTGTTACAACTTACAACTTTGGCGCCATGGTGAATCTTTGAGTACATCATGCTTTCGAGCCTTTTCCAAAAATACCAATTGGATGTTGGATCGGCCCATACTTCACTCCGGCCAGCCACAATGTCGTTGATCTTTCTAAAACGCTCATCGCTGCTCTCAGCCCTACCAATGTGCACCATATCTAGCTTGATCCCAGCAGCAACTTCAACCTCTCTTGCTGTCTTGATGAACTCCGGATCCACTCGTAATTTTCGCCACCATACAAACATATGACCTTTTCTCCACGAATTTTGTCAATACCAAAAAAATGAAAAAAAAAAAATTGTTAAAAATGTATCACTAGGTCTAGGTCAAATAAATTTAAAAAAAAAATTAGTTACCCAATCCAATAGAGTTGGATCAATGCCATTGACAACAAGCTGCAGCCTCCACTCCTCATGATTCCACAAGTCTAATTCACGTTTGTTAGTGAAAGGATAGGCCATATTACCCCAAATCCACACCATATGAATCGCGTTAGGGCAAACCATCCTGCCCAGCGGGTCCAATGCCACGAGCATCGGCTTCTTGGTGAAGCGCCACGCCTCCTTAATGTACCTAGCCACCGCCGGTTCTACCAAGGCCGCGTCGTGCAAGGCGTACCATGGCATCCGTGGAAACAGCTGCTCTAGCTTATGATTTTCTCCCAACATGGGTAGCCACACTATTCATACTCAAAACTCTTGCTTCGTTCTTGAATCTCTATACATATGCCCGAGTATGAGAAGCTCGTCTTGGGAGATTTCATCGTCCGATATCAGCAACAACACTGTCTTTCCTCTCAGAATTTCCACCCCAACCTGAATGGTAATGATTTGTGTTAGAAAAATGGTACTATCAACAAAACATTATACTACTATGTTCTATATTATTTGGATACCTTTGTTGTCCTTTTGTTGGCTAATGCTAGAGGGAGGGAATCATCCTTCAAATGGAGAATCTTATTTAGTATCCTCTGGTTGTCCCAAATAGATGCCCGATTGTTTCATAGTATTCAACGTGTTTCTTCTCATCTATAACTCGCGAGATCATCATCATCATCAGATATGCGTAGATGATATACTTAATAAAACTAAGTTGATAAGAGTCATGGATTAATACCTATGTGTCGATGGCAGAGTTGGAGTTGTGTATTGAGAGTGTCTAGTATGAAGGCCAACTTGTGCGATAAGCTAGAGAGCTCCCATGTCTCTCCATGTGAACTATGGCTGCACATTTTTGGCCTAAAATCAACACAAAAATACAAAGTAATAAACCCCAAATTTAAACCTTACATTTGAGTGAGTCCAAGAATGTGAGAGGCACAGGCAATGAGGCTTCTCACAATCCAATACACAGCAACTGGGGTGTGACTCGCGCCCGCTACCATCGGCTCTGCTTCATTCGATATGTATTTCGAAGGCAGACGACGAAACTCACTCACGCATTTCGTTAGCTCCAGCGACACTTTGACTAGGGTGTTGATGGGCTCCAATCTCGACTTCATCGTATCAACTATATCCGGAACAAGCTTCAGCATTGCCAGTGATTTTGCCAGCGGCTCTGTTGTGAAGTGGTTCGCGACCAGCCAGAACTGGCCGTAGCTGACCGCGAAGGAGGCTAGGACCACCACGGCTTTCGCCTCCCAAGTGTAGCTCGACAGAGCGTTCAGAATCTCCACTGCCAGAGTATGGTTGTCGCCTCCGCCCGAGCACTTGCAGGACAACTGATCATAGGAAACACCAGATTTACTTAGACAACCCAAACTCACATTTGTATGATATTGTTCGCTTTGGCTAAGCCTCTTTTTTTTTTATTATGGGTAAATGAACATAAATTTTAATACTAATGGAGGTTGTACTTATATATTAGTTGCATGGATGGTTTGAACCCTAACAAACCTTAAATGATCAAATATATCTAAATAAAAGTAAACATATAGCAAGATTGAAATTAAAGATCAACCTCAATAGAGATCTTGTTCAACAAAAAGGCTAATGCGTCGCCGATGCAATCAGAGCTGGTCAGTGCGGCCGTTTCACCGTGTATTCCGGTGTGATTCATCGAGCCCTGGTCATGAGCAGCAACTACTTAAGGCATATCTAAACAAACCAAGTACCAAAAAAAAGGACAAAAGTGCTTACATTGTGAATTCCAGGGGTAACAACATTGAAGATATCCTTAACTATGACAAGAATTGATTCTGTGTCTATGGAACGCTCATCGTAAGCATGAGTTGCCTGAATTTGCTTCCTCGGCGCCAGGTCGTCGGAAAATATTGAACGGTGGTCGTGGCGGAGGAGCTGCGGATTTCCAGCTGGGACAATGGCGGTTGACATTGTTTACGTTTATGTATTTTGCTTTTTTGTCAAGGAATTTGTGTGATGTTTTTTAACGACAAAATGCATGCATTATATAGGGGGCGAAGCAGGGGAATAAAGGGAGTATTAAGTTCCTTGCTTGTAAAATGGTCTAAAATGATTAAAGTCATTTTTAAATTTGGATAAGGAACTTACTATTTTCAATAGACCACTGATACAGAGTCCGAATTTTAGATCGAAGCCTAATTACATACTCCTAGTACATTAAAAATATCCATATTTGGCCTTAATTTTGATATATAAATTTTGGACTCCCATGCTATGGCCATCTTGAATTGGACGGGGAATATATAGTTTAAGTATTATAATAACACAAAATAATAATCAAATTGAGTCGCCATCAATTAAGTGAGTAACTTTACTTTATTTTTCAAGAACTGAGTTGGAAAAAGGGTGAAACATAAAGAAATGAAATGAAGCACACGATGCTTCTTTACTTTTTTCCGGTGAGGGAGGGAGGGGGAATTGTATATTGCTGTGGAGTCTGTTTTTTTGTATGCTTTTATAGCAGCAGTACTTTAATATTGCCACATTTTGCATAAAGACAAGTTATAGTTCCTGACTTAGCTGCAGCAAAAGTAAAAGGGATATCTATATATGTTTGAAATGTGGAAATCCAGTTAGCTTTCACTGTTGCTGCTGACAAGCTTCAGTGAAATTATCCTATTGCTCCTGCATCTTTTATGATGTCACATATGTAAAGCGGGTAAAGGTAATCCAAATTCATCAAATGAATAGATGAAGTTGGGTTTGGATTGTGCCGATGAGGTAATACAGAGACTATGGGCTTTAAAAAAATCACGGACATTGACCAACTCGTTTTTTACGGGCTCAAAATACAACTCTCCGAAGATAGATCTTACGCTCATGTTTCCCTACGCCTTGGAGGAAACAAGGAGGATTTTCAAAATTTACTTCAGACACTTCAGAGGATCTGATCATTAAATGCAACCAGAAGGCGGAGGCGTTTTTTAAGAGAGTTGTTGAAGCGTATAACCAGACTCGGTTCGATGGGGCTCACATACGCTTGCTTCTACAAGAAGATTTGGGCTCATTTCGACCAAGTGAGTCTGAAAATTCAAAGGTTATGCAACATTTACAACAATGTGGATCGAGTGAGGCGGATATGTTAAAATCCGAACACTCTATGACATTGATGACAAGAAGACTTTCAAGTATGCCTTAATGTGGGAAAAAGTTTGTGACATTGACAAGTGAGTTGGTGGCATAGAGTCTACTTTAAGCTTGGGGCCAAAATGCACAAAGCACATCGAGGCGATTCAATATTCAACAAGCGAAGAGAAGAGACTGCATCAATGAGTGTGAAGGTTTGGGACAACGGAAGATGCGTCGGTTCAAGCTGTGCTGCCTCGGATACCTCGAAAAATTGTTTCTACAGACACTAACATGTCCCAACAATAACTGGATGCACACTAGAGGATGATTGCGAGACTCCAAAATGATTTGAATATGTACTTTAATTATGTGATTTGTCATTTCATATTTTCCTGGATTTATATATAATCCATGACCGAATACAGGAGAAGTAACACTCTAAAATTGGTAATTCAGTATTCAGTCATTGAAATTATATCCATGTGTTGCAAATTCAGAAGGAAAAAAATAAATTGGATGTTAAATTAACTGTGTCTATTTTACTACTATAAGCTAGAGTATAGTATTACCATTACAGTAGTTTATAAAATATGTTAAAAAACAACATTAGATCAAATTTGTCTGTAAGTTGAAAATTGGTACTGTTGCAATAGTTTAATAAATCATGTGGAAAAAAAATTAGGTTAAAGTTTAAGAACCTTTTAGCAATCAATCCTTTGACTGAAATGGTATCAAAGATAATACTACTATAAGCTCAAGAGATTTTTAATGCTCATTCATTCCGGAAAGCAAGATTTCATACAAGTAATGAAATAATAGTGTTTCACATAACGATTTAATTAAGATGCTAAATGTGGAAAAACTCACTTGTTCAATTTCAATTGGACTCAAAATCCCATTAAAAAAAGGCAAAGACATTTAATCAAAACCTGCCCCGGGTTTGTCTTTCTAAGGCAGCATTTACTTTGATCGGCCTCCCATCCAAAATCTGCACCAACCCAATTGCAATTGCAGATTATTAGCTCCACATCAACCAACAAACAAATTTGTGATAAACCCTAAATTAATCATTATCATCCAACAAATGTTCCATATTTAGTGATAGAAAGCAAAAGGATTCACCTCTCCATCAAGGCTGGAAATGGCATCATTCATCTCAGACTCCGTCGACATCTCTACAAATCCAAAACCACGCGATCTTCCAGTTTCCCTGTCAGAGACTACCCGTACACTAACAATCGCACCGTGCTCGCTGAAAAGCTCCTCAAGACGGCCGGTATCCACAGACCACGCAAGGTTTCCAACGTATATTCTGTGACCAGGCTCTCTAGGAGCACGTTCCGGCTGTGATCCTCTAGGAGCAGCAATGTTAACGGTCAAGAACCGGCCGTCCATATCCTGTTCAAGAAGGAAAGGTAAAACACTAGTGGAGAATCATCAAGGAACGAACTAGTCAACAATGATAGATACATTTCTTGCTCATTTGGAAGAAGCATGTATATGACTTTCATATCACATTACATTAGACATAATTCGACTATTTGAAGGAGGGGCATAATGTGATGAAGTCCATAGTTCCTAACTTACATAACAAACACCAATCTTAAACAGCTATCAAACTTACATAACGACTGAACAACTCCACGGCCTTCTCAGCCTCTTCAACAGTGGCCATTGTCACAAAACCAAACCCACGGCTTCTACCAGTTATCCTATCATAGATAACCTGCATAAATCAACAAAACAAAATCGCAACAAACTCATTACACAAAAATTTATCCTCTGCATCACATCCCAATCCATGCTAAAAGAAATCTAATTTTCCCACTCAAACATTAGACCAAAGAAATTCTTCCAAGTAATGATAAGCTCATATGAAAATCAAACATAGTAAACTCACACCACACATTTCACATCATCAAATTAGTCCATTCTGCCAAAATCGTGATATGGGAGATATACTCAAAGCCAAAAAACAATAAAGGAAATCTACAGACTACACATAACTATCTCATCCCATTTCAAATCATGGAATATAATAAATCTTAATAGCCATAAAACAACCATGGAAATCCAAAAACAACAAACTCAAGTACTCAACCTACCATTTCACATATCAAACCCACCAAAATCATTCCAACAAAAACATTTAACACCTTTTCCACTAAAAATCACCGATATAAAAGAAATTTCCAAACCAACAAGAAGAAAACAATTATACCTCAGCAAGCTCAACAACTCCAGCCTGGCCAAAGAGCTGACCCAATCTACCATTATCAACATCGAAAGGCAAATTCCCTACATACACTTTCGCCTCCTCCGGTGGCTGGACGACGAAACCCCCCTCACCCTCTTCTCCTTCCACGGCCACATCCCAGCCAGAATTCCCCTCAATTTCATCAAGAACTGCCGGAAAATCATCACTAAGAGCTGACAAAACACTTTTCTCCTTCTTTCTGAGACAGAATAAAGAAGTGAGAGGAAGTGAGGAAGAGGGCTTGCAGTAAAGCTGGAATTTCGTGGTTTTATACGGAACGGAGAGATAAAGGCGAGAAGATGAGAATTTTGATGGTGTAAAGAGCGTAGGGCTTGAAATCAACGCAGTATTTGCTGCAAACGCCATTGTTTTGGTAGAAATTGTAGAGATGGGGAAGAGGAGGGGTTTAGTAGGGTTTGTGGTGAACGGAAATGGATTGGTAGCGAAGGATTTCGTGAATGAGGATAATGGTATTACTCGTATTTATTTAAAATACGTATAATTTGTGTTCATGGTGCAGTATTTATCACATTTTTGTTTTTATAAATTTGTCAACATTTTGAGGCATAATTAACATTTTTAATAACTTTTTAGAAATAATATTATTACTCCATTTTGTTCAAGTACATGTGACAATTGAAGCAATACTGAGTTATTTTTTGCATTCGGTTTTGTATTTGACAAGAAATTATTAGTAGGTATTTTTATCGTTTCGAGTAGAATTTCAAAATAACTATCCATTAATTTTAACTATATACTATTTTCCATCTTTATGTTTCTACTACAGTTTAGTTGATGAAGCATTCTCTTAAATTTAGTCTTATAAAGTTTAATGTGTTGATGGGATCGTAGAATTCTGCATGGCATTACCACATCATGTATGTTTTGTATGTTGGGCACGAATTAGAAATGAACTCATGAACTGTATGAACACTTATTTTCCTAGATTTTTTACTTGTGGCTTCGTTGATACGAAGAATTATATACTCCTTCTGTCCGCGAATAGGAGTCTTGTTTTGCCATTTTAGTCAGTCCGCGAATAGGAATCCCGGTTCACTTTTATCATAAATGGTAATATGGTCTCACCTTCCACTAACTCATTTCACTTATATTTCATTTAAAACTAATATATACAAGTGAGACATCTATTCCACTAACTTTTTCCACCTACTTTTCTTAACATTTCTTAAAACTCGTGCCGCTAATGGCGGACGGAGGGAGTACTTAGGTATTTCAATGATAAAGTTTAAATCTACATATTCTGATGATCCCTTCCTAAATATCTCAAGTATAGATAAGATGAACATGTTATTTTCTTTTTTATTTATTTTCGAGCTTATGGATAGTTGTCACTTATATGGTAAGGTGACTAGGAGTCTCGTTTTTTCATTTTTGTCCATCCACGAATATGAGTCACAGGTCATAATTACTATAACCAGTAAAGATATCTTATATTCCACTAACTCAATTTACTCACGTTTCATTTAAACTAATATACACAAATGAGACTCATATTACACTAACTTTCTTCCACTCACATTTTTCTCAACATTTCTTAAAACTCGTACCAGAAAGAAATGAAACTCATTTTCGCAAAAAGCGGCAAAATTCAAATATCCCAAAAAAAAATTGGAGCTAAACCAGGCCCACAATACTACTCACAGTTTCAATTTTATATTTGAGTTGCAATAAATCCAGAGGCCTAAAATTCAAATCATCTCCAATTATTACATTAAATTCAAATCTGTTTTCACATACTACTACATTACTAAATTGTAATTTCACTCTAATAATTTAAATTAAGCTCATAAATTTATGGTCATTTTACGATTTTGATCATAAACATTATGTTTTGAATTATTGCATCTTACACATTTCAATTCGGGCCAAAATCAGTCCATTTTGGACGGCTCCGTCTAAAACTAACGGTCAACGACTTTTAATTAGATCTGACCCGATTAATCTCTTAATTTTGACTATTATCACCTTAATTTTTATTAGTAAACAAATGAAATAAAAAAACAAATGAATTAAAATACACAAAATGCAAAACAAAAAGATTATCGATTTCAATTCTCTGCAAAATCAAAAACACAAAAAATGAGTAAGAGCTCGAGCTTCCCTTAAGGCCATGTTTGGTTGTCAGGATTCTGTCTGGGAAAGTAATCTGATTTCTTAAATTTTAAATTCATGTGTTTGTTTCCGTTTTTAATCAAACTGAGAAAGTAATCAAAATCCTAAAACAATGAAAGTTAGTACAACTTTCCAGGATTCTGAATCCTAACTTTTCTTAGGTATTCTTTTTCTCAGTTTTAGGATTCTTACATATTTAATGCAATATAGCACAGTTTATTATTATTATTATTATTATTATTATTATTATTATTATTATCATCATCATTATTGTTATTATTCATTATAATGTTTTAAAAATAATTTAAAAGTATAAACCATACTTAATTTCAGGATAATAAATAACTATAATTCAAATTTTCATAATTATAACTATATTATTAATATTTATTTTTATTATCATAATAATAATAATAATTTATTAAATAATTAAATATAATTACAATTATATAATAATTATTAATTTATAAATTAGTAATTAACAATAAAATTGTAGTGAAATTTTAAATTATAAAATTTATTCAATTAAAAATTAAGTAAATATAATGATAATAATAATAATAATAATAATCTTATTTATTATTATATTATTATATATTATGATGTATAATTCATATTTAAACTATCCATCGTAATAATAAATAAAATAATATAATTATTATCATTTGTAATTAATAATTTATTAAATAATATGTATTATTATTTTTTATAAATAAAAAATGATAAGTATATTTTTAGTCTAGTGTTTAAATCAAATATATACTTTATCTTGATATTTTCCAAACACGGGGAAATAAAGTTATTAGAAATCATATTCCCGGGATTCATTTTCGCAGGAATCATTTTCCTTGCCAACTTTACTTTCCCGTCAACGCATAAGTAGATTCATCACTCTTTCTCTTATGCCTCATCCAACCTCCACCTCCAACCCCAGCAAACGCTCCTTCTCCTTCCCTAATTCCGCCGCCGCATCTCCAATTCTCCCCGCGATGAAGAAGGCCAAGTCGAACAATACTCCCCACGTCCACTTCTCCGACTCCCCTGTCTTCTCCCGATGATTGAGGACGATACCGACGCTGCGCTCGAGGCCTCGGCCCCCTCCAGCGCCTTCATCTGCACCGGCACCACCTCCACCGGCGGAGTCACGACCAGTTTGTTAAGGAAGAAGGCGACCCTTCCGCGGCCAACGAAGAAGCTCAATAAAAGTTTTTTTCACTCTGGGGTTGAATTTTTCGGGGGCATTTCAATGCTGCTAATTGTGAAATTGGCTAATGTGTATTGAGTCTGAATGAATTTGGTGAGAGGATTTTTGCAGTTTGTGCTTGTTTGGGGTCGAATTGCAGTTTTTGAGATGAATGAAATTTTTTATTATTTTTGAAAAAATTAAAAATTCTAATTTAAAACCCTAATCCGGTCAAAATCGCTAAACAACCGTTGGCCGTTAGTTTTAGACGGAGCCGTCCAAAATGGACTGATTTCGGCCCGAATTGAAATATTAGGGATGAATAATTCAAAACGTAATGTTTATGACCAAAATCGTAAAATGGTCATATGTTTAGGACCAATTTTGGCATTTACTCTTTATTTTTTAAGTATGTGTCTCATAAAATTTTAACGGTAACAAAATACACATATTTGGTATTATTTCATAAAAAACACAAAACTAAATTTGAGTTTGTAGTATAATTGAAAAAATGTCAACACTAAAAATGAGATTGTATGTTTGGAGATTGTTTTAAGCAACATGTAAATTTAGCGTTCTAAATAGTAAATATACAATCTCTCATAATTTTCTTTCATAAATAAAAAACGTGTAAAAGAAATGAGGAAAAATCACTGTAGAAGATCTGAATATTTTCGATGAGTCCTTAAACAGACTAATCCTGGTCATAATTGCTACAATGGCATATCATAATTGTATCAATTTGTGGCCTTTTTCTTGTGACATTAAATGTAGTACGTCTATTAGGCTAATCTATATTAAAGTTTGGACACCGGACTGCTCAATAATTTTACATAGGTTCTGTTCTGATTTATAAAATCAACACTGCCCAATGCTTTGTTTTTTCTTACGGAATTTGATGTTTATTAAAATGTGTATTAATTTGTGACAGACCCAACTTATCAATACTAATATTGATAATGTGAAAAAACATTGAAGTAAGCGAGTTGATTCGGTATTATTGACAAAGTAGAAATAATATAATACTCCTTTGACATTATATTGAATAAAGCATAAATATTGAAATTGCTGGCTTGCTGCACACATCTTTTTTTTTATTTATTTAAACAATCTAGTTGTATTATAAACAGACTCCTCTCCTCTTCAACAAATTTGACAGAGAGGATAGCCAAAGGCCTCTCTTCTCTCTCTAGAATACAGCTATATATGCGCAGGAACTCAATCGCACACAACGCAGGCATATATATCAACACCATCGTTGCCCATTTTCGGTTGTGATAACGATATCTCTCTGTTTTCTTCTCTCTCACATCAACATCAACATACTATAAATATAGGAGTAAAATCGTTGGGAATTCTAACAAAGACTGAATTTTGGTAAAACAAAAGCGGGAAGGAAAAGAAGGGGGCACTTCAGCCTTCTCCATTTGAAGCCTCTCAGATCTTGAATTCGATATTCTCCTATTTGTTTGGTAAATAAAAGGCTGATGTTTTCTTCTCTTTTATCTTTTCAACTCAAAATCTGAATCTTATTGATTTGTTCAGGGCTTCTGGATTCTTGGGGGTGCTGTTAGTTTCGATCTGTCGAGGATCAGATGCTCGCTTGTTGAATAAGAATTTATTGTTTTCAGTAGCAAAATCTCCTGCTTTCAGTTTGAGTTTTCTCTTGGAGGTATTGTCATCTTTATTCACTCTACATTGCTGCGTTTCGTAATCATAGAATTCTGTTGTTGTGAATTGTGATGCCTGATTGTTCATTCAATACGCTTTGTTGAATATTGGAATTGAATTGTGATATGAAGTAGTTTAGTGATCTGGATTGCTTCCTGTTGGATCTCTTGCTTACACTTACCTTTACGAATTGGCCCTATTCGATTCTTATTGATCGTTGTGGAAATATGGAGGCTTTATAGTTGTTGATGTGGACAGTTACTTTGTGTTTGATCGTTTTGATTGGCAGAGAATGGAAATGGATGCTGGGAAGCTGTTTATTGGTGGGATTCCGTGGGACACGAGCGAGGACCGTCTGAGACAATATTTCCAAGCTTTTGGTGAAGTGGTGGAAGCTGTGATAATGAAGGATCGTGCTACAGGCCGTGCTCGTGGCTTTGGTTTCATTGTTTTCGCCGATGCTTCTGTTGCTGAAAAAGTTGTGAAAGAAAAACATGTCATAGATGGCAGAACCGTAACTCTCGCACCCTTACCTTTTTTATAGAATCCCTTTTTGCTATTGAATTTGATGGCTCATTCTTTATTTGGAATTTTATTCTAAGCTCATTATGTGGAATGGTTTATTTCATTGACATTCAGATAATATTGTCGTACAAAGTTCTGAGCAGATAAAATTTAAATTCTTACTCTGAAACTAAGTGTGATGTTTGATGCATTTTCCTCTTCTTTGGAAAGATGGGATATTATCATTCGAATCAAGAAATGGCTATTTCAGCTTTACAATGCTAGCTTTTTAATAAACAAATACTGTTGATCAAACATGCCTATGGTAAGACATGTAAGAACTGCATATTGAGGAAACACTATGAGGATTGACTGTTGTATTGTTTTGTGATAACCTTTACTTGATGTTATCACAAAGATGATTGAAATAGAGAATTGTAATACTTCAAGAGGACTAGTGCAATTACGTCTTACTATCATCAT
Source organism: Salvia splendens (assembly GCF_004379255.2). Taxonomy (NCBI): domain Eukaryota; kingdom Viridiplantae; phylum Streptophyta; class Magnoliopsida; order Lamiales; family Lamiaceae; genus Salvia; species Salvia splendens. The sequence continues at coordinate 12,290,207 of NC_056036.1, read as the reverse complement.
ATTACCAATAAAGGTATATCCTCTTAGACTTACTTAAGCTACTTTCACATGGTATGCTAAAGCCTAAATTGGAATATCTCAGTTTTGAACTTTTGATAACTGATACACATATATGTTAACTGGAACTTGTTCAGTAACTAATTACTGAATTATCAAATTTTGCTTGTTACATGTGATTTATATGTTGTGTTTTGTTTTAAATGATTTCATTTTATAGAGGCAATCTTAAGTAAATTGAATTTATAAATGCTTTCCTATAAAAATATCAAGTTTGGTATATTTAGTTATTATCTTTCATTCTCATCAGGTGGAAGCAAAGAAAGCTGTTCCGAGGGATGATCACCAGAACTTCAATAGAAACAGTGGGAGCATCCAAGGATCCCCTAGTCATGTCCGCACAAAGAAGATTTTTGTGGGAGGTTTACCATCTACTATCACAGAAAGTGACTTCAAGAAGTATTTTGATCAATTTGGAACAATAACTGATGTTGTTGTGATGTATGATCACAATACACAAAGGCCTAGAGGCTTTGGTTTTATAACTTATGATTCAGAAGAAGCAGTTGATAAAGTTCTATTCAAAACCTTTCATGAGCTTTGTGGGAAAATGGTTGAGGTTAAGAGAGCTGTTCCCAAAGAGTTATCTCCAGGACCAACGCGATGCCCTTCCCCTGGCTATAACTATGGCCTGAGTAGAGCAAGCAGTTTCCTTAATGCTTATTCGCCTGGATATAATCCAAATTCTACAAGTGGCTATGGAATGAGAATGGATGGTCGCTTTAGTCCTGTAACTGCTGGTCGAAGTGGATATCCTCCTTACAGCCCCAGTAACCATAACTTTGGACTGACTTTGGATTCTGGACTCGGTTTGAACCATGGGGTGAGTAGGGATTCTGGTTTGGGCTATGGAAATGGGATGAATTCTTATTTTAGTGGAGACTTTAGTCGATATGGTAGTTCAAATGGATATGACTTGGGCAGTGCTGGAACTGGTTCTTTTATGAGCAGTACGAACCGGAACATGTGGGGAAATGGTAGTCCTAATTTTGTCACAAACTCAGCAACTTCTAATGATTTTATTGGAACTCGAACTGGAAATGCTGGGATAGGTAGTGGTTTTGGAAGTATAGGAGAGATTTGGGGCCGTTCACCTGTTTCTGCTAAAAGCACAGAAGCTGGCTCTGTAAGCCGAGAAAACATTGCTTATGACCATGGGGACAATAGCTTTGTTGACAGAGCAAGTTATACCAGAGAAAATGGAGGCATTGCTGGCTCCGCATCTTTTTATTCTACGCCAAATAATATTTATGACGAGAACTACAGGAACTTGTATGGAGGCTCGTTTAATGGGGATGAGGCCTGGCGTTCTTCATCTCAAGAGCTTGAGGGATCTGCCTCGTATGGTTATGGGCGTGGGAGTGGCACTGCTGAGGCCGCATCTGAAACTGCAGCTGGTTATGCTGGTGGTTATAATGTTAGATCAGATAGAGGTAAGCATCAGATTCAATCACCACTCACTATATGTGCATAAGAATTCGACAGATGCTCACAAGTTTCTCTACTGTTTAATTGTGAAACAGGGATCGCAGCCTAGGAAATTTTACATACGTGAAGATTATATGTACAAGGTGAAGCAAAATATACGGAGGACCATCATGCTGGAGATATGGTTACTCAGAGAGTGCGTTCGATAAAGGTGTACTTATTCAAGTGAATTGGTTACCATGAGCAGTCAAGAATAGTTTTCTGTAAGGTCTGAAACTGAGTTACTTTTTATAGGTTTTGTTTCTTGTTTGTGAATTGTTTGAATGCATCGCGCATTTACATTGACATCTGCACACGGGGTCTTCTGCTCTAAGGTTAGTTATGGTCGTTTCAGTATCTTGCTGTCTGAATACTCTTATTTAACATTCATTTCAAGGAAATTAATTGTATTATGTTTACTTTAATATACAAAATTATGTAGATTTTTTTATATAGTTAAAATAGATAAATAATTCTGAAATAGCACATAATCATAATAAAATTGTAAAGGTTGGATGGCGCAATAATTCAGCTAGAAGTCGCTGAATCGAAATTCAAAATCAGATTTTAATCAACTCATCTCATCTGAATATAAGGTCGTTTATGGTTATGTGGTAATTCATGTTTTTTGAGAAATTCAAAATCAGATTTTAATTAACTCATCTCATCTGAATATAAAGTCGTTTATGGTTATGTGGTAATTCATGTTCATCTGAATATAAAGTCGTTTATGGTTATGTGGTAATTCATGTTTTTTGAGAAATTCAAAATCAGATTTTAATTAACTCATCTCATCTGAATATAAAGTCGATTATGGTTATGTGGTAATTCATGTTTTTTGAGAAATTCAAAATCAGATTTTAATTAACTCATCTCATCTGAATATAAAGTCGTTTATGGTTATGTGGTAATTCATGTTTTTTGAGTTAGGACATGTTTCATACAAAATGTTTTAGATTTGTTTCAATTTAGTATAAAAAGTATTAAATTTACATATTTACAAAAAGTTTACTTAGTTTTCCAAAATAATACATTCCGTTAAGTCTCTACTAACACCGTTATTTCCAATTACATCATACATACAAAAAGTTTCATCAATATTTCAAATTTGTACAAAAAGTTTTAAATTAAAACTTTCCATTAACTATTTCAAACACAGTTATTTATATTACTCACCAAAATGAAAAACACAGAGAAAAAAAAAATCACCACTCTTCATCATCAAATTAACGAATTGTATTTTATTGTCGAAGCTTTCTCATGTAACAATGGAGAATACAACTAAAAAGATATTGAATCTTTTTTGTAAAAATTAAATATTCACTTATTGACTGTTTAAAGCTCAAATTAGTCATTTTGGATGAAATATGGACTTATTTTATAATGTATTCTATAAAGGATACAATAAAAAATAGAGTATATTGAGAGACAATTTTTTTTAAACCACGATCAATTGCTGGAAGAATTGATATTGACTGTTATTTTTCAGAGTGATTAATTGTATTAAATCTCTAATTATTCTTTTATTATGATGATGAGTTGGACAAATTATAAACTAACTAACGGTGTTTAAAATATTTAACGGAATGTATTATTTTGGAACAAGTAAACTTTTTGTATGAAATATGTAAACTTAATACTTTTTGTACTAAATTGAAATAAAGGTAAAATATTTTGGAGGTAAGATGTAATTACCAAAAATACATGTAACATGATGTACACACGTCAGCATGCCACGTTGAAGCTCCGTTGAATTTCAGGCGCCTGGAAGTGCCGAAGTGATACAAATGAAATGACCTTATAAATTTAGTAATCTTTTTTGTAGTGTAGGATTTTTCTTCTTGTATTTTCAGTTTCCCCTTAGAGCATCTCCAATGGCGGTGGCGTCACCGGCACGTCGATTTTTCACGGACGCCGGTACTGACGCCGAACCATTGCGAGCGGCGTCGGCGAAATCGGCGTGCCACGCCGATTCTCACGCCGATCCTCACGGCGCCATTGTAGGCCCCGGATCGGCGTCAGACCGGCGTCAGATTTTTATTTTTTTTAAAATTTTTCGAAACACTATATATACGCGCTTTGGACATCATTTTCATTCGCACCACTTATTTTAACGAGTACTCTCTCTATCTTAATTTCTGTACAAGATCAACAATGAGAAATTGAGAACAAGTACGAAGGTACTCCAGTGACGACCGGGTCTCAGACTCCCCCGGCTCCCATGGGAGGTGGTTGGCCTCCGATGACCGGGTACTACAACATGTACCCGTGGCAGCAGATGATGCCACCGATGGCCGCCGGGGGAAGTGTGTCGGCTTGGCAGGGGGTACCGCCGATGCAACTCCCTATGCAGATGATGCCGGGGTGGGCACCCGGGATGCAGCCACCGGCGCAGCAGATGATGCCACCGCCGCAGGGGACGCCCGAGGGGGAAAACTTCTATCGGTCGGCTTTTGATTTTTCCACCGGTTCTTCGCACACATCGACCCCAACGGATGCACAGTACACGCAGTATGAGACCTTCTCCTTAGAGTAGTTGGGTTTTGATATTAACGAGCGTCCGGAAACTCCCATTCAAAGCCGGGGAGTAGGGCGGGGTCGAAGCGCCCCTAATAAGAAGGGCAAGGCCAAGAAGGTCGGTGAGTCGTCGCAGCCGGGTGAGGATAGCCGGGTCCGGAGGAAGTGGACGGAATCGGAGAACGTTGCGGTGGCCAAGGCGTGGGTGAGTGTCTGCGATGATCCTCTCGTTTCGAACAACCAGAGGATCGTCAACTTGTGGGCCAAGATAGCCGCAGCCTATAGGGCATTTTGCCCTGAAGGGAGACCGCGCACCGGGGATGAGTGCCGGAAGTGCTGGGACCGAATCAGGTCTGCCGTCTCTCGATTTTCGGGTTTGTACGCCAACGCCCTCCGCATGCGGACCAGTGGCCAAACAGAGGAAGACTGCAGGAGGATTGCGAAGAGAGCCTACCCAGATTTCGGGAAGTACTATGAGTTCACCTACTGGAACTGCTACCTTGTGCTCAACGAGTCGGAGAAATTCCGGGCAGGTGTCGACGCTGGCTGGCCGAAGAAGCAGAAACTGAACTATACCGGTGATTATAGCGGCAGCAGCGGTGGTTCCCACGACCTCCCCGAGACGGCCCAGGAGGTCCCGACCCCTCGTTCGTTCGGTCGCCGACCTCGCCCGGTTGGCCAAAGGCGGGCGCAACGGGATGCGGGGGGGACCCCGAGTTCCCAGGAGGTCCAGTCGGCATCCCCCCTCGGCAGGTCCACCGAGGAGCTCAAATTCTTCGCGCGTCAACAAACGCGCGCTCAAATGGTGAAGACGTTAGCCGACTTCCGGACGGCGGTGGACCCCGAGGAGAAGGCTTATCTTTGCGTATTGCTCCGGAGCATGCGTGAAGAATTGGAGGGGTTGCAGAGGGATACCGGCGGGAGTAGCCGCGGCGTTGGTGGCGACGGAGGTGGCGGCGGCGACGACGGAGGCGAGGACGGCGGCGAGGAGTGATTTTTATGTAATTTTTTATTGTACTTTTTAATTTTATATATTTTTTAAATTAATGTACTTTTTTTAAAATTATTGTACTTTTTAAAATTTTAATAGTATTATTCAATTTTCCTGTATTTGTCTCGTAAATTAAATTCAGTATGTTGCTACGATTGTAAATTAAATTATATAATTGTTATTAGTGATGTTGATAGGCTATGGGAGGGCTATTGCATGTCCAGTTGCTTGTCCAGTTGCATGTCCAGATGATGTGGCAGGAGGATTTTAGTGCTGATGATGTGGCAATAGTAAGACTATGGGAGGGCTATTGCATGTCTAGAATCACTGGAGATGCTATTATAAATTTGGATGAAGTTATTGCCTTTCAATTGGGGTTCTCAATTTTATGTATCACATATGTAGTTTTAAAAATTCATGGAAAATGACAAATCGCACTAGCTTTTATTTGAAGCCATGGAAGACGTAACAGGTCATTTTCTTTACCTTATTATCACTTTCTGGCGCAACTTTCTAGTGAAATTAATTTGTATGTCAATTTTATACATTATTACATTGCAATTTTTTTATTCTTTAAGTATTTTTTTGTAGGTTTTTTCTTCTTGTATTTTCAGATTCAGCCTTATAGATTTGGATGAGGTTCCTTTCGGTTGTGATCAATTGCTACTAATTAGCGATCTCAAATTAAGGAATGCAGGTGCTCCGGGAGAGCAGGAAGCGGCGGAGGCGGAGCAGAAATTGTGGCATCTGGAGTGTCCGACGGGATAGGGAGAAATTGGAAGCTGTTCGATGATCGGCCCATCTGCTGGTGGTGGGGCCGTTTTGTGAAAAGTTAACAAACTTATAATATCCATTTTGATTTATAATTATTTCATTTATCCTAGGCGACATTTCATTATTTTCCTAGTCTTTTTTTCTGCATTTATTTTTAGGTTGGATCTAATTTCTTGACACTTTAATTCTTTGAAACCTAAAGCTTTGAAATGAGGAATTTATCCTATCTTATATAATAATAATAATAATAATAATAATAATAATAATAATAATAATAATAATAATAATAATTACTTGGATAAAATTGTAAATTAAGGAAGCCTATTTCGGATTCGATCTCCAATTGGGTCAAAATTCAAAGAAGAAAGAATCGATGAAGCCCAAAATGTATATACATATCCAAGGGTATTTATGTCCAAATAAACCATTAGGGTTTCTGGCCTACTTTAAATACCAATCAGGCGACTTCTCGACCAAATCATCTCCTCTTCTTCTTCTTCCTTCTTTGCTTCCACGGAAGATCACCTTTATCATCAAACTAATCGTAAGTATTCCTTGATGTATCAATCTCGAATATTTCTGAGGCCTCTTTCAAACTAGTTTTACTTGCAGTTTTTGGGATTCGAATTATGATTTATTCGAATCAGGTGGTGATGTCGAATTATATACCATCAAACTATGAGAGCCATCGTTATTGGCTTGTTGATGCGAATTACTAACTATTCTGATCCCTTGTGATTTGATTTTATGCTTACTATGTTGTTTCCTTTTTAGTAAAGTTTTTGTTTCAATTAAAAGGCAACGTTTTAGAGTCGCTGGTGCACTGTATTTCAATGGTGTTTTCAGCGCTGTACGTTGCCGATAGCAAATTCACAGGGAGCTGAGATTCTGGCATTGGCTTATTTATCCTTGAGCTTTCGCATTCAGATTCAGATGCGCCTAAAATCTATCTATTTTACTTGCAACTATTTATTTATTTTGCAAATTAATTGATCAGTTTCTTATTGAGATTGGAGGACGCAATGATGCTAAAACGTAAGGCTTGTTTCTCAAAACATTCGCAGTGGCCGCCTAAGTGCTTTCGCCTTCGCCAGGCTTGAGAGCATATGCTGCTTTTTCCTTCCTTGGATGTCTGAGCTCCTCTCTGAATATTTCATTTTTAAAATTTTATATCAATTGAAACTTAATTTTAAGATTATTTTGATAAAAAAATTTAAGCGTAATGTCATTGAGAAGTCATCTGTGACCTCTTTTACTCATATATCGATTTTTATTGTCATCTTTTTTTAGTTCTCTAATTATTTTTTGTTTACTATAGTTTTTGTAATTGGCTAAATATGTGGTACTATCTTGAAATCTCTGAAACGCACAGATTGATAATTGGAATTAAAATGCATAAAAATTACATAAATTAACAATTCAATTTAAAATATACTTTTACTACTAAAAAGATTCTAATTACAGAATTTGAAATGCAAAATGAATATACAGATTGATAAATGAAACGAAAAATAAACCACCCTCCCTGTCACCCCTCTGCCTTTGCAGCTTGTTCCTCAGCAATGGACGTCGAGATACTCATCCCCAGTCTTGAATGCCCACAACACCATGAAAACTTAAAATTGACTTGTCCTTGAGCAAACTTCCTATATCCACAACGACGATGGATCGCACTATGAAGAAGGGGATGTGAAGAATTATCCGTGAAAATACCAGCGCCTAATAGTAATAGTAGTGTTGTCAAATTTTTCTGTATTATTTTTAATTATTTATTTGCCTATTGGTAAGTGGTACTCATCTATGTATTTGATATACTACTAGAATTCAACTAAGGGTGAGTAAAATAGTCAAAAATCCGCAGCTATATTTCGACCATGAGTACCTTGAAATGTAGTCTCATTATCATTAACTAATCAACTTTTTTGTTGTAGTTATATACACGTTGGATGCTTCATTAGCTAAACTCAAGAATTCGGACCCTCTTGAAGAAAAAGAATTTCAAATATTTAATCAAGCATTTTGTTTATTTGTGAATGGTAAATCATCAACTTAATCTGAAAAACTATAAAGATAGTAAATACAAACTACGGAAGAAGAAAAGAAATGGAAACCCCTAAAGACCGGCCTTGATGGAGAGCAAGAGCAAGAGCTGCTACTTTGAGCACCACGTCCGGAAGCTGCAATCCAATTTACGGGTACGGGATATACTCGAATACACACGAGTCATGACCTGCGCCATGTGCACTAAAAAATAAGTCACACTTCTTAGTATAAAAAAATTTAACAAAAGGTTCCTCAACAAATCCAATATGTTTAGGTATATCATTCAAACAGCCATTCCATCTCTCACTCTCTCTTTCACACACACACACCGACACACGTATATGTGGTTGCTTGCTAGCAGTATCACTCAGATCTTATCTAGTTTATCTTTTGCCAAACTTTGAAATGGTTTAGCCAGACTCGGATATAAGATGTCGAGAAGAAACGGTTACTTGGATTAAGAGCGGTCAAAAGTGCAGCAGCGATGAAGTAGCAGCTGCCTCCAATGTGTTTGGTATTCTGATAGTAGCTGTTGAATGCGTAAGAGGCGTGGTCCTTGGTGGTGTTGGGGAAGAAGCACGGCTTATGCTCTTCAAGAGCGCTGCAGTCTGCCCCGTTGCTGCATGCCCACTTCATTGCGTACATCAGCTCATCATCCCTGTATTGCTCGTCCGCTATGCAGTAGTCCTCAAACTGTGCATCTAAACACACCAAATTGATGACTCACCCTCTGCAAACAAACTAACAGATACAATCAAATAAAGCTCTATTAGTGGTACCTGAACATATGGAAAGCCGCAATAACAAGATGATCACAACTAGCACGTTGGATAAGATTGTCGCCATGGTCGTCCAAGCTTGTTTAGAAACCTGCAAATTATGAGAATGCAGAGAGTGATTGTGTGTGGAGGTGTGTTATCAAATCAAGATGGAAATATTTAAACACCGAAACAGGACTGAGATGCGATCTACTTTTGGAAATCCCAATCTTGTCCCCCAATCATCATCAAAATATTAACATACAAATATACAAAGCAACGGATTCTTTCTTCACAGGCATTATTACTATGAAGCAACTAACCCTATGTAATAATTTAAACATGATACTATAAATAACATAGAGTAAATATGCTTAGCTGGTATAGTTGACCTCGGTAACGGGCGCCATCCAGATTTTCTACTATAAAAAATTTCACTCAAAACAATCAATGCTCCTTCATTATCCTCATATGATATTTCCTATGACCAAAGATCTTATATCATATTCATTACAAGTCTGAGCATGTCTAAACATATGTTTAGGCAAAATTAACAACATTAGCAAATGACCATAAAGACAGAAAAAGAAGTAGCAGAATCAAAGAATTCTCCGACATTCCTCATCTATTGATTTTCTAGAAGAATGAACATTAGCAAACTAACCTTGATTTGGCAAACAAGTAATATATTACTAACAAATAGTAATAGAATTATACATTTTCTCCATCAAAAGTTGACACTTCTAATATCAGTAGGAAGGGTTCAGCAGCGTACATTGAAGATTTGAAACAGTAACCATACCATGTCACGTTTAATTTAAAGGATGTAATTTACAGACTTATAGATTCAAGGAATGGCGCCAAGCGAGTGGAAGTCACTCGATTGGGCGTCTGCCTTGGATGAGGTGCTGTACATGTTCTTCAGCAGGTCCTGGATTTTGTTGTACATTGCATGGGGAGGCTCACTTGTTCCGGCACTGCTTTGTGTTGGTCTCAAGCTCTCCTGAAGCTTGATCTTTTCAAATAAATACTGCTTCTCAGCTTCAGCCTCGTGCAATCTTTGCTTGAGATATCTACTGGCGTAGTCCTCTTCGGACTTCTCAGTCTTGGCAAGTGCAATTCTTTGCAGCCTCTCAGCTTCACGGCAAGCCTCATTGGCCTTCAGCTCAAACATGTCTGCCTCAGCCTGTTTAAGCCTTACAATACTTTCAAGCTCATCAATTTGATTCTTTTTCCTCTGCCGCTCCGTCTTCAGAGCAGAAACTTCACGCGCTTTGTCCTTCAGCTCTTGCTCACAAGCTTCTACAGCCAAGCGGGCCTTTTTGACCATTCGCATCTTCTCCTCTGCAACAATTTCCATCTTTTTAACAGCTTCTTGTACCACATCAGCTATCCTATTGAACGCCTCCTGTGGCGATATCATCCTGCCATCTTCATTCTCTTGGTTCTTTGAGGGGTCTGCCTCAAGTTCTGAAAACAAAACACATTCAGAATTCATGGAAGAAGAAAGGCGCGTACAGGAAACATGCGAAATACATCAATTTAGGTTAGAAAGTTCTAATTCCTCAAAAACGATTAAACATAAACCAGGCTCCAAGAGCCTCTGACGCTGAAAGAAGAAAAACGAGCTAGATAAGTGCATACTGATTGTCCTTTTGGCATGTTAACATCATAAACAGAATGAGGCATTTCCATATCCCTGAAGAAGCAAAGCAGAAAACTACCAGAAGATAAACAATTTTACAGTGTGAAAATCAGAATGGCGGTTTAGCATTTTGTCCACATAATATGCCAAGAGTAAAAATTGAGAAAACAAAACACATATGAATCTTCAAAGAATTCATACACATGGTCAGTGTGTAGAGACATATTGCTCAATGGCACACAGATGAATATCCAGTATAAATAACAACCGAAGAACCTTACCTTGAAACAACATTAAGATTACTTTACAAGCCACAGTTTCAGCAACCCCAGTTTTTAATTTCTCCATAAGCTCCTCGCACTTCCAGAACAACTTCCTGCCTCTTGAATCTTCACTCCCACGGAAAATTCTACTTACAAAGTCAAGTTCTCTTATTAGTGCATCCCTATCCCAGCTAGGTGCACAGTGCAGGAAGACATCTTTTACCCACCCTACTAGCTCAGATGTCCTATTGCAAGCTCGGCACCTTAAAAGCATCTCTGCAGAGCTCAAACCATTAGTAACACAAGGTCCCATTCCAATAAGCCCATTTCGAATAGCACAGTCCGTATGAGTCCAATGAGAGCATGAATCACACCCTATCCAGCGGCATGTGTTAACCTCGAAATCGAACTTGTTGCAGATTGTACACATACAGAGGTTGCAGAAACCGTTTCTCTTTGAGCATAACTCACACATGCAGTCCTCTGCTGGCAATGCACTTCCACAGGCTATGTTTCTGCACCTTTTGTACAGGAAAATGTCAATTAGAGAAGCTTGGGAGAGGCTAACACTTGGATGCAAAAACGCCTGAATACCAGTCTTTATAGAAACAAGAATCTCTAGCTGAACTCTGTGTGCCATGACCAGAGTTTGCTCTGTCAAATCACCCCTACTTTGGACCAGCTTCTGAAGAAACAGAAACTCCTCTCTTTGCTGAGAACCGCCCAAGCCCTCAAGAAAAGTACGGAGCTCGTTTTTAAACTTGTCAAGATACTTGTCCGGGAGGTTTTGCATCTTCTCTGCTACAATGTCCACCCTCTCGCGCGCCACATCTCGAAGAGACATCTTATCAGAGCTCGAAAAGTTACGGACAACAGAGTGCTCAGCAAATCCATTCTCTCTCTCTTTCTCCTTCTCCATTTTTTTTGCAACCAAAGCATCAGCTCTGGGCCAGGTTTCTCGTGAACTGGCACTTTCCGATGGAGATTCGTGCACCTGATCAGAATTCGAGCCACGCTCAAGATTAGGAGATCCACACGCATCTGCTGAAACTAAGGACAGGGAGGTTTGAAGCCCCCCACCACCAGGGCGAGGCTGCTGACGAGGAGGCAACATTGAGGATTGATTGTTGAAATGAGATCCAGACGGCGTCCCCATCTGGAGCAAAGCATAAATTAGACTTAATAACGTTTTTCTTTATTCAAAACTAGCATATGCTCTCTCACTCTAAAAACTCCCAAACAAAATTGTTAAGGTCGGCATTAACAAGTGAAAAAACAGTAAAATTTACAGGGAATTTAAGGATTCTTCAAACTAAGCTATAAAATCAGTGATCCATGCTTCAGAACAAGAAATAGAAACAATTTAATTTTACAAATATCCACTTATACCATGATTACAGAGCCGAGAATAAAATGCGATTCTAACACAGCCAGAGAGATCAGCAGCGAGATCTAGAGCAAATGAATTTACACCACGCACCTAACCTTGCAATTGAGCTGAATAATTGCCCCCTTTTGCTTGGATTTAGAAACCCTAGCCCACCAGCGTTGAAATAAAGTCTCCTGGGTTTCTTTCCTCTTTGACCCGTCGATATTCGATGGATGTTCAATAAATCGAACTCTTTACTTTAAAACAGTCGCTCTCTTATGGTAGGACCCACCATTGCTGTTTTTACTGTTTCTTCGTGTTTGACTTTTATACACTGTGTTAGATTCTTTCTATTCGGAAGCAAAGTATCACAATACAGATTCACAAAACAATTTTATGATTACAATATATGAAATCATATCGTTAAAGTAGGAGTAATTATGTTTTATTTAATCAAATTAAATTCATGATATAATGTTCATTATATTGGCTGGAACTTGTAAGTTTAACTACTTCTGCCAATACATGATATAGGAGTAGTAATTTTTAACTGAGAGTAAAGAATAACTGTTTATGGTTTTTTTATTCAGTTGCTTTTAAAACAACAATATTTTCCTGTCATAATACCATACGCATCGATGGTTTAATTAATGCATAGTACTCCCATCGTCCCACGATAATTGTCCACTTTAGTTCCGGCATTAGTTTTAAGAAATATAAAGAAAAATAAGTTGAAAAAGTTAGTGGAATATAAGTCTCACTTTTATGGAGTATATTAGTTTTTATAATAAAATATGAGTGAGATGAGTTAGTGCAATGTGAGATCTACTTACCATTTACGGTAAAATGGCAAAATTGGACAATTAATGGGAGACAGATGAAAATGACAAAAGCGGACAATTAATAAGAGAGGGGGAGTAGTAAAAAACAAGTGTTGAATTTTAAACTAGCTAATTAGGATAATTCATTTCACCTATTTAATGAGTCGCGTTACTTTTTGGGATGTCCTAACTACTTCTATCTCTTAACTTGAGTCATTTCCTCTTTTAACAAAAAAAATAAAATATTCAATCGCTCTTAATTTATTCAATCAACTAACTACATCTTTTTATCTTTCCTATTTTATTCATCTTTTATACTTTTCAACACAATTTCTTAATTTTTGTGCCCAAAAGTTTTGACTCAACTTAATTGGGGCGGAGTAGTTAGTCAGAAAGTTAAAAAAATACTCTCCTCATCCCTTATAAATAGACCATATATGTCATTTTGAGATATCCCTTAATAATAAACTAATTATATTCAAAGAAACTTTTTTTCTATTCATGTCTTACTCTCTACTAACAATATTCCAATTACTTTTTCTTTCTCTTTCTTTTACTTTGACAATTCTGCATTAAAACTCGTGTCATTTCAAATGTTCTCTAACATTTTAGGGCCGGATGGAATAATATTTAAACCAAACTCCCTCCGCACTTAAAAATTTGTCACTTATATTCATTTTCATTCGTCCTTAAAAATTTGTCACATTTCATTTTTTATAGTGGACCTCACATTCGACTAACTCATTAGCACTCTCATTTTATTACTACCTTTTCGTCCCACAATAGGAGTCACATTTGGTGTGGACACGAGTTTTAAGAAATGTAAGAATAATGAATTGGAAAAGTTAGTGAAATATGAGGCCACTTTTTTATATTAATTTTATAATAAAATATGAGTGAAGTGAGTTAGTGGAATATGAGTCCTACTTGCCATTTATGGTAAAAGTGAAATGTGACTTTTATTATGGGACGGACCAAAATGACAAATTGTGACTCATATTGTGGGACGGAGATAGTATAAAACTATAAGTAGAACCCACATACTACTAACTTTTTTAACCCACATTCTATTACATTTCTTAGAATATGTGTCGAGTCAAATGATGACAAATTATAAGAGACGGAGTTAGCAGTATATTTATTCTTGGGGAAGCATACGGATTTTTTTCAATAATCGAACCCGTTTATCTTTATCAGTAAATTGATTAATTGAGTTGCATGAAGTAATGAACTCAAAGTTTTTAATTATGGCATATATTTCTATTCAACATAAATATTAGTACTTACCAGTAAAAATTACGAGTACATTAAAATTTTACGGTGACTAAAGTAACCCTAGGCACTACTAGTGTGAATATTTAAAATTTTGAGGCATTTTAGACCTTTTTACTCTCCTTTTAATTTTTAATAATTTTTTCTTCCATCACCATTTTCTTTTATAAACTTAATTATACTTTCATTTAAATAATATTTGATGCTTTATGATTTCAAAAATTTAAATAAGAAACTATATGTTTTAATTATGCTTTATTTATTTTAAAATTAAATAATATTTTTTATACAGATGAATCTATATGTTTGCGAAGAAAATATTATATTTAATAGTAACATTTTTAAATATAAATATTAAAGTGAATTATAGAAAATTTTTTGTGGGATTTATTTTTACTTAAAAATTTTACTAACATTTTTAAATTTGAGAAGAAAAAATATTATAGTGAATTATAGTATTTTTTATTTAAAAAATGTTACTTAAATATTTAAATGTTATTATACTTAAGTGAAAAATAAATATTTTAATTACGTTAATTAAAATATAGTATAGTGAAGATTTTTTTAAATATAATAATTAAAATTTAAGTGAATTATATCTAACATAATGTAAAGTGAAGTCTTGCAAGTAACATTTTTTACTAAAAATATTAAAGTGAACTATAGTAATTTTTTCATTATAAAGCTTAATCTATACATTATTCAAGTAATTATTTAAAAATTTTAAGTAAATTAATTCAAAAGAAAATATTTTTGTTGTAAAAGGTGCTTTTATGTATGTCCAAAATAATTGCATGATTGAAGAGATACTAAAATTGTAATTCCCTGATACCGAAAATGCCCACCATGGCACTTAGGAGGTTTTTCAAATGTAGATGGGTATAAGAGCATTCGCATCGGTGATCTCCGGGACGGACGGCGTCCGTGCCGCTGGCACGTAAATGCGCTGTCACGCACGTATGTGCCGCTGAGCAGGCTGACGTGGCGCAACGGGATTGGCCAACGGCATAGCCGTTGGCATTTTCATTTTTTTTTTAAAAATTCGAATTTAATTTAAAAAATCATTTTTAAATAAATAAAAAAATTCCCACTTCCCAATAAATATATCCGTTTTCTCCTCACTTTTAATTTATTTTTCAATTTTTTCCCCAAAATTCACATTTTCATCTATAAATACCCTCATTTTCACACAAAATTTCACACTACACTACACAATTCTCATCTAAATTCTCTCATCAATTCTCAATCTTTCACTCTCACAAAAAAATTGTCCGGCTCCGGCGATCACCCCCCGACTCCCGCGGTTGGAACCACGAATGGTTCGTCTTACAACCATTCCCTAGTCTGGAAACGCAATTCTCGGGCCCTCCTCAAATCCAAGGTTCTCAAATTCCAGGTGGCTACCGGCCTTACCCGGTGGACGACCAAGATGCCCCCGATGGGCGATACGAGTGGGCACCCGAACCCGGATCGAGAGGGAGCGGCGACACTCAAACTCCTCCTACTTGTAGTCCTACTCCTAGTCCTTCTCCTACTCCTCGTGGTGTTCGTGTTCAGGGTCGTGAAGACAATAATCACATCCGCACCTCGTACACTCCGACGGAGATGGATCAGTTATTCAAAGTCTATTTGATTATCTCCGAAGATCCGGAGGTTGGCACGAACCAAAGCGGGGATAGGTTTTGGTGGCGCGTCTCTCGCCAGTAGTACAACACAAACTGCCCGGATGGAACCATCGAGCGCAATGAGAGTATGGTACGCAATGTCATCTTCAGAGTCAACGAAGAAATCCAAAAGTTCCAGGGGTATTACCCCTAGGAAGAGCGGTCGGCGGGGAGCGGCAGGAGCATGCTCGACATCATCAGTGCCACCTTGGCGACCTACCAATCCCAACATTACAAACCATTCAAGTACATCAGCGCTTGGCAGGAGGTGCGTGTGCATCCGAAGTATAAGGGAGGCGTATCATCCACTTCCATCTCCTCCAACAAATGGTCGAGGTCGGTATCCCTATCCGACGCCGGCGAGGATGAGGTGGCTAGCCAGCTTGCCAGAGCTAACTTGGGTAGCCCCGATGCCGACCCGAGCAGTTCCCTACACTGGCCGCAAGGAAGGAAGAAGGCCACGGCCAACCACCGTCGAGCCGCGTCTCCATCCGTCCCCGCTCCCGCTCCCTCAGTGCCACCTCAACCCCCACCAACTCGTTGTGGACCCTTTTGGCTCAACTCAATTTGGCTGATAGGTCTTGGATGACTCCCGAGCAACTTGATTCACATTTGGCAATGATACGAGGTCTCCGAAAAATATTGGGGATAGGGTCAGAGGACCAGTCTTCCACGGGGGTATTTTTAATTATGTAATTTTAAATTTGTAGGATTTTAATTTTGTAATTTTTATTTTTTAGGATTTTAAGTATGTAATTTTTATATTTTAGAATTTTAATTATGTAATTTTTATTTTTTAGGATTTAAGTATGTAATTTTTATATTTTTTTAATTTGTAATAGTAGTCTGAGTGTTTTTAATGTATTTTTATATTGTAGAAGTGTTTTTAGTAATTGAAGTATTTAAATTGAATAATGGAATGGTGGGACCCTTGAGCATGTTCTTGCGGAAGAGCATAAATGTGAGTGTTGTGCTCTTAGGAAAGAACCGAGAGTAAAAAATGAATAAAAGTGGGTCCAGACCCACTTCCATGCTCTTGCCAAAAAGCATGGATGAGGATGCTCTAAAAGACCTACAGGTACCAAAAATGTAATTTTTAGGGACTACTGGTTCATTTTTCGACAATTTAATTTTTAGGGATAATTGGTGCATTTTTCGACAAGATCATGGATAATTAGGGTAGTTCATGCTAATTTAAAAATTAAGTGGTGTACTGATTAGGACTTCCTAACACAAGTTTCACACAATTAGGGCATTAGCAATGGGGCGCCCTAAGGCGCGCCCTATGGCGCGTCACGTCATCATTTTTTTAATATTTACAAAATCCATACGAATTTTAAAAAAAATAATACATTAAAATACGAATTTCATAAACTTCATTTCATTTAATAAAAATTAATACATTACAATGCGAATTAAAAAAAATGCAAACTCAGCGACGGCGGTTACGAGCCCACACTTCTTCAATCATGTTGCTCATGAGCTGCGCATGCTCCTGTTGGTTGCGCATTGAGGCTTGTCTAGATAGAACCTCTTCGAAGCCTAACGGTAACCCTCTATCGGGTGTGTCGGTCGATGTGCCGGAAGAGCTAGATGCACGGTCGTCTTCATTCCAGTCGGTGATGCTTCCGCCTTTACTCTCGACTATCATGTTGTGCATGATTATGCACGCATATATGACATCGGCGATGACTTCCTTGTACCAGAAACGAGCCGGCCCTTTCACAATTGCCCACCATGATTGGAGCACCCCAAATGCCCGCTCGACATCCTTCCGCGCCGCCTCCTGCTTTTGCGCAAATAAAACCCTCTTCTCACCAATTGGGCAGCTGACCGTCTTTAGGAAAACTGGCCACCGTGGGTAGATGCCATCGGCCAAGTAGTACCCCATATGGTATTGGCGTCTGTTGGCAGTGAACTCGATGGCCGGGCCGTTGCCGTTACATTGATCGGTGAAGAGGGTGGACGAGTTGAGGACGTTGATGTCGTTGTTCGACCCGGCTACGCCGAAGTAAGCATGCCAGATCCAGAGCCGATGGTCAGCGACGGCTTCGAGGATCATCGCCGGGTGGCTGCCCTTGTATCCACTTGTGAATTGGCCTCTCCACGCCGTCGGACAATTCTTCCACTCCTAGTGCATACAGTCGATGCTCCCGAGCATCCCGGGAAACCCGTGCGCCCTCTCGTGCATCTGCATCAGACCCTGGCAATCAGTGGCTGTCGGCTTGCGCAAATATGTGTCGCCATAGGCCTCTACTATCCCCCGACAAAAGCTCTTCAGACACTCACGGCCTGTAGTCTCCCCACAGTGGAGGTACTCGTCAAAAAGGTCCGCCGTGGTGCCGTATGCCAACTGACGAATAGCAGTCGTGCACTTTTGCAATGGTGTAAGGCCGGGTTTCCCGATGCCATCCTCCCGAAACGTGAAGTATTCATCACGTGAAGACAATGTACGAACAATGCTGAGAAAAAGGTACCTCGACATTCCAAACCGGCGGCGGAAAACAGTCGGGCCCCATCGCGGTTGATCAGCAAAATAGTCTTCAACCAGACGTCTGTGAGCTTCCTGGTGGTCGCGTCGGACATACGACCTATGTCGAATAGGCCAATGGACTTGCTCAGCCGCCGCCGCCGCCGCCTCCTTCTCGCGCTGCATTTGCGCATAGCATGCCGCCATGGCCTCTTCAACGGCTGCATCTAATGCTTCGTCAAGCGAACCACCGGATTTAGACGAACTAGAACTATTGGTGTCGTCGCCGAGAATCATTTTGGTTGGATGTAGAGAGAGAATATATAAAGAGATAGTCGATATGTTCGTATGCACAACTGAATGAGAAACAAGATTTAAATAGAAAATTAAAACCGCGTGCCATCGTCCGCGTCAATCGTCCGCGACCTCCACGATGGCGCGGACGATGGCGCGGACGATGGCCATAGTCCGCGACCGAAGTATAGGGCGCGACTATCGTCCGCGCCCTATGGCACGCACCCGCAATGGGTGCGGACGATGGATAGCGCGGACGATGCGCGCCATTGGGCGTGCCATTGCCCGTCCATTGCGGATGCTCTTAGTAGATTTCTACTAGTTCACACTTTACGTTGAAACTTCTCTCTCATCAAGAAAACAAGAAACAACACGCGCTTTCCTCTGTACCGTGTCGCTTATTAGTTTCACCTGCAACTCAATAAAACTATTCTTTCATATCACAAATCAACAAGAAAATTCCACAATTCTTTTCCGAGGTATGTTCTTGCTACGCAATCTCATCTCTGATTACGTTTTTGTTTCTTCTTTTTCGCTTATGTCCTTCATAGTTTGTAATCTAAAGGAGTATGATTTTCCAGAGTCTAGGTTGAAGATGATTTTGTTTGTGCCAGTGTTTTGATTTTTTTCGTGTTGTGTATTTAATTTTCAGCATCTTATTCTGATTCTTATACTTGTCTATATTACTTGAGTTGAGGTGTTGAAATTTTGTATTGGTGGAGGAATTTATTCTGCCTTTCCGTTGAGATATTTCAGCTTTTGAAAATAAATACAGTACTCGTTTAGCCTCTCTCTTTTCAGGTGATCTGTATTCATTCAATATTCGCTTTATTTTTTCTTTTGTTTTTATTTACATTTTCTCCTTTGTATTTTATAATATTTTGGTTGAGGGATGGGTGTTTATTATACGCCTATAGATTATTCGATTTGTTTAGCTCATGATAAGGAAGTAATTAGCGAATTTATGGTAATTAGCTCTAAATATATGAAAATAACAAAGGCTATCTGATGTTTACTAAGATGGTTGGAACTTTGGGAATTTCTATAACTTGCTCGATTCATATCCAATTTAAAGGTGTGGGATTAGAGATATCCTAGTGATGAAGATATAATACTCACTCATGTACTATATTAGTTACCGAAAATCCTAAGAGTAATGAATGCATTCAGTATCATTATTAGCATTCCTTATTAGTATTTCTTTCATAGCGGATATTTATCACAACTCACAAGCTATCAAGCATAAATGAACTCAATAATAAAAACGTCGAACTCGAGAACTCTGTAGGAGTTTCATTCTTTCTGTTCGTGGAAGCATGAGTTGTTTATAAAAGTTGCAACCTTTTCTCTATTCCTTGTTTGGATTGGTAGAGATGACTCTATGAGTTGGATAACATACCTATCAAATCATTCGGTTTGCTGTATTTGATGGAAATTATGTGTGCAAAGTTGCATGTATTTGATGTCTCGTGCTTTTTCACTTATTTGTTAACCCACCTCTGGGAGAGGGTATGTAAGGCTCTCTTAGCTTATTTTGGTACTAAGACTTTCTATTGTTGAAAACTTTAAATGCATTGACCCTTTATTCTTTTGAATGGCAGGTTTGGGTTCGTCTTTGTTTCTTATGATACAGTTGCAATTTTTCAGAACTTATATTGCTCGTAGATCTACAACCCTTCTTGTTGTTTGTGAACCTTGCTGCCGTTTGTGACTTTATAGTCAAAAGAAGGTTGATCTCTGAAGAAGGCTTCTAGTCAAATTTCGGAAGAAATAGTTTAGTGATGCAGAAGGCATCCAAGGAAGCTCTAGCATGTTCAGGTGTCAACTCTCACCTTGTGCCTAGTAAAAGCCAAGATACTGAACTTTCTTTTCAGGCTTTTGCTGAACCATTCTACACACTGGAATCAACACCAATGACTGGTTATGCTGTCTTCAGTTCACCTACAGCTGTAAGCGTCTCTTCCAATAAGAGTCCCTTCTCTCCGCAACTTTCTCATTCTTATGCATCAGACGTCCATCACTCATCGGAGAATAGCTCATCTCTGAATGGTTCTTTTGAAGCAAATGATGAGAGCAATTTGGCTCATTCGCTATGGCTGTTGAGTAATGAGTTACATGGACCTGAATGTGGCAGTGAATATAATGGATCCTTAACTGATGAATCAGTGCAACCTTATTACTCCCCTAGGTACCATAGAATCGTAGAGATGGCCCCAGACATGGACCTGAAACACCTGCTCATAGCCTGTGCTGAAGTAGTATCTGAAGCTGATATCGTCCCTTTCTCTGAAAGAAAGATTGCAGCATCAGCTGCAGAGACTTTGATGGACATAATACAGGAAAGGGTTTCGGTATCAGGTGATCCTTTACAGAGATTAGGTGCGTACATCTTGGAAGCGCTCAGGGCAAGATTGCTCTCGTCTGGAAGCTTAATCTGCAAAAAGTTGAATTGCGATGAACCATCAGGTCCCGACTTGATGTCTCACATGCAGTTGATTGCTCAAATATGCCCATTCTACAAATTTGCTTATATGGCTGCTGGTGATGTCATTGGGGAAGCCATGGAAAACGAAAAAAGAATCCACATAATTGATTTTCAGATTGCACAGGGCAGTCAATGGTTGTCTTTCATTCAAGCTGTCTCTCGTCGGCCTGATGGTCCACCATATGTTCGCATCACAGGCGTAGATGATTCTGAATCAGCGCATGCTCGAGGTGGAGGGCTGGAGTTAGTTGGTCAGAGACTTGCCCAATTAGCATTGTCGTGTGGAGTACCTTTCGAATTCCATGGAGCGGGAACATCAGGGTCTGATGTAAAACTAGAGAATCTTAATGTGCAGCACGGGGAAGCGCTAGCTGTAAACTTCCCTTATGTACTGCATCACATACCTGACGAGAGCGTGAACACTAGCAATCACCGAGACCGCCTCCTTAGACTGGTGAAGAGCTTGTCTCCCAAGGTTATGACCCTTGTTGAGCAGGAATCGAACACCAACACTGCTACTTTCTCAAAACGATTTCGTGAAACTCTGGAGTACTATGCAGCGATGTTCGAGTGCATAGATGCAGCAGGGTTGGCAAGAGATGAGATGCAGAGGAGCATTGTGTGGCGAAGGATGTGGTGAGCATAATAGCTTGCGAGGGGAACGAGAGGCTGGAAAGGCACGAGATGTTTGGTAAATGGAGGTCGAGACTAAGAATGGCTGGATTCTCACAAATTGGACTCAATCCGAGTGTTACAAGTGGTGTAAGGAATATGTTGAAAGAATATAGCCCCAATTACGCACTAGCAGAGGCCGATGGTGCTGTTTGTATTGGATGGAAAAACAAAGCTCTTGTATCATTTTCTGCTTGGAGATGAAAGCAGAGGAGAGAGGATGGATATGTTCGTCCAAGTATTATGAATCATTTTCATATCGAAGTTTTCTCATCTTTGTAATCACTTTCATTGTTGTGTATTTCCTACATACACTCGTCTCCACGTGACATCTTTCATGGATCATGCTTCCTTGGTGCAAATACATGTGGATCCTCAACAGGTGTGTAAATTATATGCAGCCGGAGCCGAAAGTAGTATAACACCTTTTTTTATTAGTATAATAAATAAAATCAGTAAATATTATCATGTGAAATGTAAGTGTGGTACATGTAAGATTTAGTAAAAGAATGATGGTAGTGTATCAGAAGAAGCAAAAATATGCCGCGGCTAAACTCTTGATGCAAGATTTCCTCATTCCTGCATACTGACCAACTCCATCGAGTAATAATCCATCTTTCATTTCCTATCAGACATTAAACCTAAATAGCATCACATCCCCTTCTTGAACCACATAATCTTTACCCTCGGATCTCAACTGCATGATATTCACAAATTAAATGTAAAGCAATAACTGAAATTGCATAACAGTGTAATATCTTTAAAAGTAAAAAGGTGTGTAACAAGCATATTAGATCCTTTTTCACAATGATGCACAGTGCACAAAATAGTAGCAATATGAAGACATCCAACAAGAGAGAAGTTTAACCTTCCATTTGATTAAAGTATCTCCAAAATCAACACACAACAGAAAACGATATGAACTATAAGCAGAATTAATGAAAATTAGAAATCCCCTTCATTTAGACATAGGTTGTCTGTTTTTCCAGCTAAAACTAGTTAGTATATTTCGAGCGCATTGTATTTATGTTTCAATAGGGCTTGGGGTTGGGATGGGAGAATTTGACGATTCACTGAGAACAAACAAGATGTGAGCCTATTAAATTAGTACAGCAGCCATAGGAATGAGAGCTAAGAACAGAGTATCGACTTACCAGACCCTTCTCCCTTGCGGCCGAAAATGAACCAGCAGCAACAAAATCATCATAGGCAACCTAATAAACCAATTGATTTCAAAAGCTTATATACAATTACAGATTATGCACTGGGCATTCCTTCTACAATGATAGATTTCCTTGTACATTGCATTACTTAGAAAACTAGAATGCTCATCGATTCCATAGAGCAATCATGGTCCATTTTTAAATAACTCTACAATATCCATAGATTTAAAGAATCAGTTAATAGATTCCAGGTGAGGACATGATATCAAAAAATAATTGCAGCATAAAGTGGAGTATATGAAATGAATCCTTATTAAGAATATGCTAGATTAGCTAATTTTATCACCATTACAGTTATTTGTGAAAAATATAAACAATTGTGGCCCTGCTATAGAAAGCTCTAGTTTTTGTATAGTTAACTATTACCGTTTCTGCTCTAATAAAGCCTCTCTCAAAGTCAGAATGAATAACGCCAGCTGCTTTTGGTGCAGTCATTCCTGCATATACTGAGAATTAATTAGGAATTTTACATGCATAGAATCAGCATCCATGTACCTTACATATCTCCTCCCAGAAGACCATATAACTAATACCCCAGATTTGGCCAACATCTTTAGGGCAGAAAACACAATTTCAAGGATTGTTTCCATAAGCAATCTTTCAAATTCTCAACCAAAGTTTCTATTCAGGCTGCTACAGTTTAGCAATGACTATATTTATGGTTTTCATGAAATGTAAATAACAGCTGACAGAAAGAGAAATAGGAACGACCTGCTCGTATAGTCCAAGCTTTTGTTTCCTATATTTTTTCAAAAAGAAACAGAATTTTAGCACCAAAGCAAAAATACATTTATTGCTCAAAAGAAATATTCAGTTTTTGTTTCACCTTCTCGCCGGAAGTGAAATAAGTGCGCAGTCCAAGAAGGCTGTATGTTGCCCTTATCAGATTGCCCAGCCCACTTTCTTTAACTCCAAGAGATGCCAAGTATTCAATTCTTTCTTCTGGTACCAATTCACTAAGCTCTGCCTCAACCTAAAGTTTGAGAAACATAAACTTAATTATCTTGAAGAAAAAGGTTCCATGAAATCTGATTCTCGGAGGATAAGATGTCTTTTTAACAAATTCTCTATTAATACATTCTGATACACAGAAACATCTTACCTGTGCTGAGACAGTTATTAGTCCAGATTGTAAGTCAGAAGCAAGGTTCATGACTTCTTTAACATGTGAATTATTTCCAGGATCAGCTAGATCAGATTCTGCCACATTTGCCACATATATAACAGGTTTCATAGTAAGTAAACAGAGATGCCTCACAGCATCCTTTTCAAAATCTGTCAAAGAAACTGATCGTGCTGGTTTTCCATCCATGAGTGCCGGCTCGATTTTTTCGAGAGCAGACTTCTCTGCTTCCTCCTGCAAGCAGATTAAGAAAATATTCAGGACTCTTTGCTTGCACTCGACTTATGAGTTAATTGTAATAGTTAAGAAGAGCATGAAGATCTAACCTTCACTCTGGACTGTGTATCTTTGGCTTTTCCTTTCTTGAGCTTATCCAATCTTTTCTCGACCTGTACTCTTGCCCAAGGCACAAATTCAATGTTACTTTCTTCAAACAGGAGGAATGCTAAGCTCTCAGATATTGCCAATGCTGCTGGGTGATCTTAAAGTGATTAGAACAGGGTAGAAGGTGTATTCTCGATTTTTCGGCACAAGAAGTGGCACAGCGGCCTGTTTAGTGTGTTTTATTGTTCACTGTTCAGTTATTGGTTATTAGTTGCTATTTTATTTACTTAGTACTTTCTTTAAAAGGCTATTGCATGGGCCTTAGATGAGAGTCGGGATTTAGATGGGTTGTCAGCTAGATCATATTTTGTTGAACAGCAATAGTTATGCTAGGGAGTTCACAGTGATCCATGGCTCCAGGTGTTATTTCCTATCAATTCAGCATTTTACATTCTTGAGTTGCCTTAACTCTATAACATATATAGCTCCACAAATTCTCGCTGAGTTGCTGCAGAATGTCAGTATAAAAGACAGAGAAGACTAATATATTCGATCTAAAAATAGCCACTAACCAGCTAAGTTACTCTTTACTTTTACTTTTTAAGTTAGGTATCCTAAGTATGGTAGTCACATTTAAGCCCTATCTACTGCTCGGTAGCTCCAACTAATGGATATTACTTTTTCAATTTGGTCGAGATATGAAAGTAGCTGGGAAGTAGAGTGATGTTGTACAATTTGGTAGTCATATTCAATTTATTTGAAATGATGAGATTGTGTACTATAGTCTAGGCGTGGACTATACTTTAAATGTCTAAAATCAAAAATGGCCAGCTCCTAGTGTTATACTTATACTACATGATGAAATAAAAATGGAATTGCAGGAAAGTATAGCATACCTGATCTATATCTGAAAATACCAACTCTAAATTGATGACGTCAATATCAGATTTTGGATCAACTTTTCCATTCACATGAACAATGTCGTTATCTTCAAAACAACGCACCACCTATAATATTATGCAAAATTTGATACAAATATAAATAAAGTAACAATATATTCATGAGCTATTGCTATCATCATGAGATACATGGTTGGTTCATCATGAAACAAGAACCACCTTGAGCTTTCCCCTCCCCTTCCATCAACAAAGCAACCCAAAATAGATAACAATTAACAACAAATGTACATGAAATCAACAAAGGCTTCCAAGAATCCAAGGAAAGCATAATGTAAGTTTTATGTTAGCAACTCCAACAATACACCTACTAAGAAGATTAAATGATCAATGAAGATACTCAAATTCAATGTAAAGCTACATACTTGGAGTATAGAATCCACTTCACGAATATGTGATAAGAACTTATTACCCAAACCCTGCAACCAAAAAATCATAAACAAAACCACAAAACAAGAAAATTAGAATCCTCAACTATTGCTAATCATAAGGTATATACTACTATCAGACTAAAATGCTTCACCTCCCCTTGACTAGCTCCCTTTACGAGACCAGCTATGTCGACAAACTCTATAGATGCTGGGACTCCTCGCTGTGATTTGCTGAGCTCTGAAAGTACATTGAGGCGTGGATCCGGGACAGCAACAATCCCTACATTCGGTTCTATTGTACAAAAAGGAAAATTTGCAGCCTGAGCCTTTCCATTTTCAACCTACAAACAATGTCTTCAAATCATATAATCACAGTAAAGCTACAAAGCGCATCCAAATTTATTTCAAAGCATAATCTGAAACCAAAATGTGAATTTTCATTCAAATTCAAAATGTAAAATAACGGAAGCTAAGAAGTGCGGCGAAACAACTTGAACTAACGAGCACCCGAACCAGAGGGATTTACAGTAATAATCCAATTAAACATGTGCAAACACCAATTGAAATGGAAATATTGAGATAAAGTTGCTCGACGGAAAAGAAAATGAGTTGAATAATTGAGAAAGGTGCATACAACAGCGTTGAAGAGAGTGGACTTGCCGACGTTGGGGAGACCAACAATGCCGGCTCTGAGGCTCATGCTTATCTTGGCGGCAGAGAAGCGGCGGTTGAATAAGAGCATCGACTGAGGGGGTTTGGATAGATTGGGCCATTGGAAAAGGAGGGGAAATTTGTGAGCAACAGATAATGATGCTGATGATACTGAAGGAATCAAATGAGGGCTCAGAATTAATCTCGACATTATTGATGAAGAGATTGTGTCAAGTGAAGGTCGAGGTTTTGTGGTGAGCTGTGGAATGGAATTATTGTGTACTGTGTAGAGTTTTTTTTTATTCTTTTGTTATGTATATCAATTAATACTAAAATTAACAATTTTTTCCAGGTACAATGACAAAGAAAGTAAGTGTGGCTGTGTGGGTATTTTCTTTTCTTTTGGAGTTTTAAAGAGGATCTCGTATTCAAGTCTCCTACTTCATTCCTACTCCAATACTCATAACAAAATAATATAATATTATAAGCATGTAGAGGGTGTTCGATTTGCAAGATTATATCCCGAATTAAATATGTAGTGTGTTTGGTTCATGAGATTCAATCCCACAATTCAATCCTAGATTATATCTTCGTATTATTTTTATCTTGGAAACCGAATACCATCGTAGGTGATGAGGCCATCCAAAACGCTGTCACTATACAGTCCCTTAAATTACTATTCGCGGGCCTCACTGTACTTTTTTACTCCATCCCTTAACTAAGGGACGGAACCTGCAACCCTCTGTCCCTTAACCGTCCCTTAAATTACTATTCATTCAATTTCATTTTTTATTTTTATTTCCAACCAAATTCAATTAAACAAAACACACTTCATTAAAAATAAAATAAAATTACAACATAAAAAAATACAACTTAAAATTCAAAAAAATAAAAAAAGACATAATTAAAATCCTAAAAAAATAAAAATGACATAATTTAAAATACAATTTTATAGAAAATAAAAAAAACTACTCCGCCGGCGAATTATCCCCCGGAGGAGGTGGTTGAGGTGCACCGAAGCCTTGAGGAGGCGGAATGCCAAATTGTGCCGCCATAAACGTAACTCCGTTAAGCCAGGCTTGGTATTGGGTGGGCGTAAAGCGGGAAGTGTCCGCCATTGTGGCGGTCATGTACGTGGACATAAGGGAGTTCGAGGGTCTCCCCGAGCCCGAGCCTGAGCCCACCTGGCTTGATTCGGCTCGGCCCCTCCTCCCTCTAGCCGCCTTCGCCTCATTTCTCCCTTGCGGCCGATGGCACCCACGGGAGGACCCCCGGCATCGTCTGCCGAGGTCTTCTCCTCCTGCGAGGCAAACTCTTGTGGCCCGCTGCCCGAACCGCCCTCACCAGACGAGTATTGGCCACTCGTCGTGTGCTTCATGCTCTTCGAGGTCGAGCCCGAGCTGGACTGCACACCGCCGGTCCACCTTTCCTCGTCCCTGACGACCTCCCAAACATCGGCATATTTGAATTGTTTGTCGGTGTCTTCGAAGTAGACCCGCAAAGCCGACCTCAGAATGTCGGCTCCCGTGGCTCCGCTTTGGTACTGAGCCGCTTCATGCTTGTAGATGGCGCATAATCGTTTGACATCTTTGTCGACTCAGTCAAAGTGAGCACAGAGCATCTTATATGTGCGGTGACAGGTATTTTTCGGCTTAATCTCGTGGTAGGCCTCGGTGACCTTTTCCCAAAAGCATTTCCGGGATTGTTGATTCCCAACGATGGGATCGTACGAGATATTGATCCAGGTGTTGTGCACCGCCATCATTTATTTGGAGCCGTACGGATGCCGGCCTAGATCCTCCTCCTCCTCCGCCTCGGCCTCCTCCCCCGTCTCGGCCTTCTTCCGGAGTGGGTTGAACCGTATAATCCTCCCGAATCTGGGAGAGTCCCTGCAAATACCGCGGGGCCGAGGGACGAGTGTATGTATCCACATCAAAATTGGGTGGTTGGTACCCCCGGTGTCGACGAACCCTGGGTGCCCGGCGTCGACGAACCGGAACCACCCAATGTGTTGTATATGTTCCCCCAGTCGCCGAACGAGTTGAGATCCCACGAGCCGGAGCCGCCACAGTCGGAGTTTCCATCGCCGGACATTTTGTGATGAGATGTTAGATGAAAATTGGAGAGGAAATGGAGGTGATTTGGGAAGAATAGATGTGTAGTTGTGTGTGAAATGAGGATGAATTAAGAGTATTTATAGAGTAAAAAAATAAAATAAAAATTTTTTAAAAAAGGAAAAACAACTATTAAAGGTAATATTACCGTTTTTCACATTTATTTATTTATTTATTTTTATTTAATCCGAATTTTAAAAAAATGAATTATTGTGTCAGCGTGACGATGCCCACTCGCGGGACGGCGAGTGGGCGTCACGCATGGCCTGGGAGCGCGCCACGTCGCCTCGGCGCATGGCGAGCCATCCCACGTTTCGTCACAGCGGAACAGGACTGGTGACGGGCTGGGGGCGGGCTGGTGACGGAACGAGACGCTGCAACGCGTCCCGCCCCGGTTCCGTCACTCAGGAACGGAATACGGGCTACCCGCGTTGCGGGTGTCCTGATGGGATTATTTATCATTATTTTATTTTGTTGTGAGCGTTGGAGTAGGAGTGTAGGAGTAAGAGATCCTCTCCGACACAATAGTGGACTAACGCCCGCCCTAGCCATTGGCTAGCGGCTCAGGCCTGGCGTTAGTCCACTATTGCGTTAGGCTAACGCGACGGATGAGCGGGCGACGGACGAGAGGTCGGGCGCAGACTACACGGTTAGCCGATTGCTCGTCCAATATTGTGTGGACGAGCAATCGGCTAGCCAATTTTTTATTTTATTTATTTATTTATTTTATTTTTTCTAAAATATCCTATTCTATTTTTTTTCTATGTTTTTTTTCTCCAATTCATTTTGTTGTTGTTGTTGTTGTTGCTGTTTTTTAATTTTTTTTTTCTCGGAAGGGCTAGGGCATTGGCTTGGCTATTGATATGTTGTTGTTTGGTTAGCCTATTGCTAGGTTGTGGGAATGATATGATGATGTGGCTGTTGGAATCGTAGTCCGGTCAATGCAATTTGACGGATTATTCAAGTGATAGAATATTTAATTTTGAAAAAAGAATTAAATAATTTATAATCAATCTACGCTCCAAGTAGATGATTGTGGTATATTCACTTTCTCTAAACCGATTCCCGGTGAGTGAGAAATAATATATTAAAATATGTCATGACATATGGAGATATGAAATTAATTAATTAATTAACTATCTATTTTGGACACGTAAACAAAACAATATGGCAAATGAGCATACGGATAAAGCTTTGTAGAATGTGTGCACATTGATCGGGTCGTCCAAATACATCTCTTGAATGAACAACTACGTGAGAGATGTCTAGGTACATCCGTCCAGGTTCATGCTCCATGATTGATTTGTAACGTTTGTAACCGCCGACCGTTACTATTAGCCTCAATGGCTACTTTGACTCCTCCACATATATTGGACTTGGCCTATAAATAGACATGCATCTCTTGCATTCTCTACACCAATTCACAAGCATACAAAGCATAAGTTCTCTCCCTCTCTTGCATTGTTCTTCTGTCGAAGCTCTGCCCTCACCTTCATCCAGTTCGGCGAAGCTCTGCTGACAGCGATGCTGCTTCATCAGAGACGTAAGCCGTTTTATCTTTAGGGATGACACACCAATCCGAGAGCACTATCGGGGTGTATCTATTCGTTTTATCATCATCGACTCAGCTTATTTCAACTATTTTACGGTTTATTGTTTCGAATTCTTGACCCAAAACAGCCCTAAGCATTTAAATAATTGGCAGCCCAACTATAAAATTTACTTGGCCTAAAGTCCTAAATTAATTAAAACAATATTCGGCCCAAAACATAATTAAAAAAGAATTCCAACCCAAAATCATGTAGGTGATGGGAATGGACTCCTCTTCACCTCTACACATTTCACCCCCAAATTCCTTTCTCTTTCTCTACCGATAACCCTAACAGGCTAACACTAACCCAACCTCCTTCACCTGCTCTCTTCTCTATGTTTTCTCGACACCGTCACCGACCTGCCGTTGTTGTCTCCAGCGTGAGACGACCGACGTTGTGTTACATCCCTCCAATTTATGATTCCTCTAGCTCGCCTTTCTTCCTGCCTTGCTTCTGTGATTTGCGCCGCCCCGCTATCCCTCGTTGAGCCGAGCTGGTTTCGTCGCCTTGTTTGGATACGCTGTGACCTATCGTTGTATGCTCAGTCATGTTGCTGCCGTCGAGAAAGTCAGATCTAGAGTTTTGGATATATGTTAGAAGATATGTGGTCTATCATTCAGACACGACATGTGGAGAAGTAGTGAGTCACTTTGATTCTTTGGAGAAATCATCTACATAAGATTTAATGCCGTAATTTTTATATATTAGTATGTTATTTAAATACACATTCTATATATTTTTATATGTAATAAGAGATAATTGAATTGATCCACATAATCACCTAAATAGATAGTTTTGTGAATTTATTTAATTTGTAATTTTCATTGTCTAAACCCTAAAAATCACATGCCTCTAGCCTTTGCCGCTTTCGTTCCAATCAAATGAGGGTAGAGCTGAGATTTGTATTCTCAAAGTTGTTTCGAGCATACATGTATAGTCAGCATGTATATGAGAAACCCTCTATCCACTTTTAACCTAGTTTCAGATTAATAACATTAATATAATGGTTTATTTAATAGTATTTCATGCATCGAATAAGCAAGTCAAAAGCTTTTGCATTGTGGGCCGAGTAGTGGAACATGTCCCTGCATTAGGTAACTCGGTCAGTCCCTTGAAAAAGAAAAATATTTTTCACAACCTAAATAGACTTCGATTGCCTATCGTGACAGATTGCATTATTAGTCTAATAAGTTTTTCTTATATAAGAACACTAACGCCACTGGGGTGGTATAACATTGAATATATGATCTAAAGAGAGAACATATCTTTATTGCAATCTACTGAAAGTTAAGATCTCGAAAGTTTAATGCTCCCTCCGTCCACTAGTTATACCATTTTTGGTGTCCACCAAAATTAGACCAAGTATAAAAATGAAAAGTTTTCAACCAATACAAACCATATACATCATTTTAAATATGGACCCCACAATCCACTAACACTGATTCCACTATATTTTTCCTCTTTCTCTCTCTACCAATTATACATTAAAAACTCATGTCATTCATAACATTGTCTATTTTTTGTGGATTTTTCCTGACCCAAAAACATTATAGCTTGGGTAGTAGTAACTAAATGGCCGGCGTATATCAGTAATGTTATTATATTGATTCGTGTGCCTACGTAATATGATAATATCTCTAAGAGGTGTTTGGAAAAATGAATTTAATACTCAGTAAAATTGGCAAGTTGAAATTTGATTCCGTTAATAATATCTTTAACTTTTAAATTTAATTGAATTTAATTGAAGATTAGTTTAGTTATTAATAATTATTGTGTAGCACTAAGAAAGAAATAATATAAAAACTTTATATCAAATTGTAACACAATTTCAAGCTTGACTCGAATTAATTATACAATATTTAGTATAAAAAAATATTTTTTTCTTAAATATGCATATAATTAAGTTAAATTTCAATTTTTTTTAATTAATACAAAATAATTAATATAAAATTTATTTTAAATCAACGCTTATTTGTAAATCAATTTTTAATATAAAATATTAAAAAATACAATTATATATACAATTATATTAGATTTATCACTACTCAATAAAATAAAACATTTGACATTTATTATCTGGGATAAGCGAATGGTCGTTTTCATTAAACATGCCTCTGTAATAGTAGTACAACAAAATTTTCTGATTTAAGCCCAACATTATTTATATTCAGTTTTAGCCCATCGCTTGTATTTATATTCGGTTTTCAAAAGAATATTAATGTTTGTGTTCGCTACTGTTTCATGTACAACTCCTTTTTTGTCAATAATGTCTTAATAAATTGAAGACTAATTAGTCAACAAATAATCAGTGTTAATTTGATAAAGTTAAGAATAGTAGTAAAACATACCACTCCCTGTCCCAAGAAAAAGATGCGCTTCTTTAATTTAAAATTAAGATAAAAGAAAGAATAATATAAAAAAGAATTTACTTTAATTTTTCTCCACCAGTAACTATCCTATTTTATAAGTATTATTTTCTCAAAAGAAGAGAAAAAGCACTACATAGATTAACTTGAAAAGGTAGCAAACAGACAATAGAGTAATTAAGGAAAAAATATAAAAGGATGACAAAGAAAATCGTGAGCATGATGAAGGTATCACAGCTCAATGGGAATATGTTTAATTTTATAATCCACGACGCTAAAAGCATCCGCAATTGCGGACTTCCGCGTGGATGTCAGATCGGCGTGCGCGACATACGCACAGGACGTCCGCCATTGTGCAACTGTTCAGCGGATACGAACGTCGGATACGGACACCGCATGTCCGCCCCTTTCCGTTGACGTCTGTCGGAACGTCGACGGCCACGGACATCCGGCAGAATTCCCGATTTTTACGTTGACTCCGTGCATTCGCTGACATGTGCCCAAAATAAGCTCATGTTCGACTCAAGAACGATATAATTGAACAAGTATGGTAGCGGAGGGGTCATCGCTAATAGAGTTTTTAATTGTTGAAATATATATAGAGGGAACATCATTTTAGGTCCATGAACTTTGCCAAAGTATCATTTTAGGTCCGTAAACTTTGAAAATCTTATTTTAGGTCCGTGAACTTTGAGTTAGTATCATTTTAGGTCCTTTTTACTATTTCCAAGTTTTTTTGGACGAAAATACCCTCAATACCTTAAAATATATATATTTTTAATAAATTTATCATATACTCATATTTTTTTATAAATATCTTTACAATATATTTTTATCAAATTTTCTAAATATAATTTGACCTTAAATATTATCACTTAATTTTGTGACATGCAAGTAAAATTGCTTCTTCAATTTTTTATATTAATTTTTTTTAAAATTGAATAAAGAACTTTTCTTTAATAATAAAAAAATTGAATAAAGATCTTTTTATAAATATATTTACAATATATTTTTGACAAATTTTCTAAATATAATTTGACCTTCAATATTATAATTTAATTTTGTGACATGCAAGAAAAGATCTTTATTCAATTTTTTATTATTAGAGAAAAGTTATTTATTCAATTTTAAAAAAATTAATATAAAAAATTGAAAAACAATTTTACTTGCATGTCACAAAATTAAGTGATAATATTTAAGGTCAAATTATATTTAGAAAATTTGACAAAAATATATTGTAAAGATATTTATAAAAAAATATGAGTATATGATAAATTTATTAAAAATATATATATTTTAAGGTATTGAGGGTATTTTCGTCCAAAAAACTTGGAAATAATAAAAAGGACCTAAAATGAAACTAACTCAAAGTTCACGGACCTAAAATAAGATTTTCAAAGTTCACGGACCTAAAATGATACTTTGGCAAATTTCATAGACTTAAAATGATGTTCCCTCATATATATATATATAATTTTTATAAAATGTACTTTTATTTTATTTTAATTAATAAAAATTTTATTCCATATTTGTTTCAAATTTTTCTTCTGTAAATTGCTTAATTCTGTAAATCGTTAAATTTGTGAATTTGTGATTACAATTTAATTCCATAAATTGTTAAATTTGTGAATTTGTGATTATTTTAATGTGGGAAGTCTTAAATTGTTAAATTTGTGAATTTGTGATTATTTTAACGTGGGAAGTCCGTCGGGATGTCCTATATGCAATAGCATGTCGGTATGACGTGGCATCCGCAATAGAAAGTCTGTATGACGTGACCGGGGGTGTTTTTAGAATGTCTACAGGGATGTCCGTCGGAACATCCGCACCACTGTGTATGCCCTAATAAAAAAGAAAAAAATAATGTAGACTGGGTTGGGATTGAATGGAATAAAATTTTGAAAGGAGAGAGCAGCTCAGACATCCAAGGAAGGAAAAAGCAGCATATGCTCTCAAGCCTGGCGAAGGCGAAAGCACTTAGGCGGCCACTGCGAATGTTTTGAGAAACAAGCCTTACATTTAGCATCATTGCGCCCTTATATCTCAAAATTAAATCACCGGTAAAATAATACTGGATGGGTTATATTATAATATAGGCGCATCTGAATGCAAAAGCTCAAGGGAAAACAAAATAAGCCAATGCCAGAATCTCAGCACCCTGTGAATTTGCTATCGGCAACGTACAGCGCTGAAAACACCATTGAAATGCAGTGCACCAGCGACTCTAAAACGTTGCCTTTTAATTGAAACAAAAACTTTACTAAAAAGGAAACAACATAGTAAACATAAGATCAAATCACAAGGCTCAGAATAGTTAGTAATTCGCATCAACAAGCCAATAACGATGGCTCTCATAGTTTGATGGTATATAATTCGACATCACTGCCTGATTCGAATAAATCATAATTCGAATCCCAAAAATTGCAAATAAAACTAGTTTGAAAGAGGCCTCAGAAATATTCGAGATTAATACATCAAGGAAATCAGATGGTACGGACAATTCTCCGTTCATCACCGGCCAAATAAATAGATTTAACAATTCAACAAACTTACATACGGTTAGTTGGGCGAGGGAGAGAGCAGAGGTAAGGATTTGGATGAACACGCCTGACGAGTATTTAAAGGCTTTAGGCCATAAACCCTAATCGTGTATTTGTATATGGTCTTGGATTCACTATATTTGGGCCTATCGATTTTTCATGTTTTCTGGCCCATTAGGAAATTGAAAACATCCATTTAGGAAATCGTTCCAGCAGAGGCTTCCTTTAATGCTCCATACAAAAAAACTAGGTAGACAGTGAAATGCCGCTGCGGAATCAATGAAACCGTTAAAGCATCTCCAATGGAAAAGGTAAATGAAGAGGTAAGTCATATAACTACCATATTTACCTTTTCTGCATGAAAAATCATTCTTATTAGGCCATCCGCAATGGGGCGGACGATGGCACGCCCGACGGCGCGCATCGTCCGCTCCCGCATCGTCCGCCCCATTGCGGGTGCGTGACATAGGCCGCGGACGATCGTCGCGTCCTATACTAAGGGCGCAGAGTATAGCGCGGACGATGCCCATCGTCCGCCCCATTGCGGCCTACGCGGACGATGGCCGCGGATGATAGGCCATCGTCCGCGCCATCGTCCGACCCACTGTGGGCTACGCGGACGATGGCACGCTGTTTCGTTTTTTTATAAATAGAGTTCATTTGTAATTTCATTTCACGATTTCACTTTCGAAACTTATTACATTTACATAATTACTACGAAATGGATTCAAGTCCCAATAGTCCTATGTTTAGCGGAGAGGCGCGTTGGCCGGGTACAGAATCCGGCGAATATCGTTCGTTCGACGCTGACACCCAGTACGATCCCGATTTCAGTACGGAATCGTACGGGTTGTCTGACATGGAGCCGTCTCCAAACCGACCAAGCGCTCCCTCCCGCCGTGACGCCGCATCGGCCGATCCCGAACTCGCCGCGACCGCTTCCGCCCCAGCCAAAAAGAAGCGGAACCGGCAGCGGGTGCAGAAGTTGCCGCCTCCCGAAAATTGCGATGAGTACGCCCCCGGCCGTACGAACTACACCGACGACGAAACCCTTATTTTGGCCCGGTGTTGGGTAGATATATCGGAAGACCCGATTTTCGCGAACAACCAGAGGCAGGGCGCGTACTGGGAGCGCATCGCCTGCCTCTACAATGAGGCCAAGCCGCCGACCGCGTACAAGCGCAAACATGAGCAACTCCGCAAGCACTGGGATCAAGTGAAGAAGCAAGTGAACTTGTACGCGGCGGAGTTCGATAAGTTCACGCGGGCACAGGGGAGCGTCGAGAGCTTGAGCGACGTGCGCACTAAAGCGCTGTTGTCGTACCGGTCGATGTACGACGACTTCAAGCACGAGGCCATTTGGGCTCTCTTGAGGGACAAGCAGAAGTTCCAAGGTGGAATTCTGCACACTGGTGCGCCGAAGAGGATGAAGACCACCGAAGCTGGTGATTACACGAGCAGCAGCAGCGGCAATCACCCGGTTGACCTCAACCGGACGTACGTGGATGAAGGGAGTTCCGCCACACCGGTGTCCTCCCGGCGTCCGCCCGGCATCAGGGGAAGGCGGCCGCGATCTCATCCTCGACCGCTGCAAACCCATCTTCGTTCCCGAAAACGCTCCCGACCCAGACGGCCATCGCATTTGAGTCGTTGACAACAGCGGCGATGGCGAGGACGTTATTGCAGACGCACAAGACCCTCAACAAGTGTACCGACCCCGACGAAGCCGAATATCTCCTGGCATTAATCGATGAGCTGCGTCGGAAGTTGGGAATTGCACCGACTTAGTTGTTTTTTTTAAGTTGAATGGTGTAACTTTTTTTATTAATGTGTCGCCATTTGTTATTTAGACGTTTTTTATTTACCCGTTACTTGTTATTTGAAAACATTTAAATTAATTAAACAAAACAATAAAATGATGATGTGGCGCGCCATAGGGCGCCCCACTACAGGTGGGGAGGTAGGAGGATAAAACTGATGACGTGGCGCGCCTTAAGGCGCCCCACTGCTGATGCCCTTATACCTTTTTTTCCATTTTGATGGAGACATAAAATCTTATAACTCTAAAATCTTATAACTACCATATTTGCCCTTCTTTTCACAAAAAACCATTCTCCAAGGAGAAAGTATTATACTTTATGGATTTTAATGCATTTTGTGCTATTATTTTATTTTTAAAAATATGATTTACGTTTTTATATATCTTTTTTCCTTCAGAATGTTATTTTTTTTAGAAGGGTATATTTCACTTTATGAGAAGGTAAATAGATAATATACCTCTTTTATTTAACTCTCTATGTTTGAGATGCTCTTATACTAGTAAATCCTAGTAGAATTTTATTTATTAAAACTAATAAATCAAATGAAACAAAATACTATTATAATGGTAATATTAAATGATTATAGGATGACTTTAATCAAATTTCATTTATCTTATAATATTAAATGATTGTCTCCAGCCCTCTGAACAGAAGTCCTAGGTTTGATTTCATACAAGTTTTTAGAAATACACTGAAAAGTGAATAAAAAATAGTAGAAGATGAATCATATTATTTTTATATAGTGTTAATTTTATAATAACAATGTAAGTGTGATAAAATTTGTGGAGCATAATATTTATTAATGGATGAACGAAAATTGCAAAATTGAACGACTATTGGTGGACGGATGGAGTTGTATTTAGTAAGTGAATCACTTGAAAGTTCAAATGTTAACTGAATTTGGCTACCTAAAATCTGGACAAAACAAATGAAGAGGTCCATATAATTTTATATTTATTTTATTATATTCTTATAAAATTATTTTTAATAGATTCATGTGATTTTATTTTTGACTTTGTTGGGGCCTTTGTAAAACGGATATTATAAGGCCAATTTTTTTAACTTCAAATTATTTTGAACCCCGATCTTTTCGTTCGCTTTTCCTCATTTAGCATAAACTTTGTCATTCAAGGGTTTGTTCTGTTTTGGTGTCATAATGGTTGTGCGTGCTGCTCTTGTGACTTGGTTAAGACCACATGATAAATTTTTATTTGAGGGCAATTGTTTAAAGTCACTCCTATTATGGTTTGGAGGTTTTGTATTGGTTAATACCCTATGAGGGTTCGGTTTGCAAGATTGTATCCAAAATCAAATTTGTAGTGTGTTTGATTCATGAGATTCAACCCACAACTCAATTCTAGATGGATAATCATAGGATAATTAGTCATAGCTAACCCCCTATGACTAAAATAATCTCACAACTCAATTTTAGATTTTATCTAGGTATTATTTTATATTGTAAACCGAATACCACCTATGATTATGTATGCATGTTGGATTATTTATTGAGTATTTTGTAGTGTGTTACGGAGAATGATGATTGTGTTATGAGGGCTCTTTTTTGAATATTTTCTTGCAAAGGTATGAAAATTGAGCATTATCTTTTTGGATTATTGTGAAGGAATAAAAATGGCTAAGTGTTGTAGATTAGTTTCAAATTTTCTTCAGTTTTTGGTAAAACTAATCAATGGAAATTATGGAATGCAATTTATATTTTTAGCGTTGAATTTTATATATTGGTCTCGATATATTATGTGCGAAATGATATTTGCACATGATATGATGTTCTTATGAGGGTTAAGGCTCGATTTGATTTCTCGATGTGTTGAAATTTACATTTGCCTTAGACGGATATCCCACTCGGACATTCACTAGGACTTCCCAAAAACACCTTCTGCCACGTCACTAGGACTTCCCATCCCACTGCCACATCACTAGGACTTTCCCTTCACAATCCGCCCTTCCCACTAGGACTTCCCGCAATAATAAAAAAGCACAAATTCACAAATAAAGCAATTTACGTTTAAGGAAATAAAATTTCAACACGAATACAAACGGAAAAAAATATCAACTTCATTAAAAAAAACATACATGATTTGAAAAAAAAATTACATAGTAATAAAATAAAAAAAAATAATAACATCAACGTCAACCCTTCCGCGTCCAAACATGGGCATCTGTTTGCCGCATGTCGGCAAATGCACGCATCCGCTCGACCTCTCCATGAGGTACCCCCATATTCACATTCGCGGTGGCCACGCCGTGACTTGGACCTGCACCCGTATCATCTTCATTGGTCCAATGAGTTAGTTCCGCAGCTTCATTTTCGACAATCATGTTGTGCATTATGATACATGCGTACATGACATCGCCGATGTTGGGAATATATCACTGCCGTGCAGGACCCTTTACTACCGCCCATCGACTCTGGAGCACACCAAATGCCCGCTCCACATCATTGCGCGCTGCTTCCTGACGGCTCGCAAAGTATGACTTCTTTTGTCCGAGCGGATGCTTGATTGTCTTCACAAAGACAGGCCAGTTTGGGTATATCCCATCCGCCAAATAGTATCCCATATTGTGCTGGTTGCCGTTGGCGACGAAACTGATGGCGGGACCAATGCCATTGCACTGAGCGTTGAACATGGGCGACGACTGGAGAACGTTGATGTTGTTGTTCGACCCGGTGACTCCAAAATAAGCATGCCATATCCACAGCCGGTAGTCAGCTACATCTTCAAGGATCATCGTGGGATGCTTGGCTTTGAAGCCGGTAGTGTACATCCCCTTCCAGGCGGCGGGGCAGTTCTTCCACTCCCAATGCATACAATCTATGCTGCCCAACATCCCAGGGAACCCGTGCACCGACCCATGCATATCTATCAGCCTCTGGCAGTCTTCAGGGCTCGAACTCCGAAGATACCGCTCCCCGAATATCGCTCTCACGCCCTCGCAAAAATTCTGCAGACACTCGACGGCTGTCGACTCACTAATGTGGAGGTACTCGTCGAACATGTCGGCCGTGCCTCCGTACGCCAGTTGTCTGATTGCGGCAATGCACTTCTGTAAGGGCGTGAGTCCGGGTTTGCCAACTGCATCCTCCCTGATCCTAAAATACAGATATCTTCTCTCTAAAGCACCCACGATATGCATAAACAGCGGACGATGCATCCTAAAACGTCGCCGGAATAAGGCATCCCCAAAACGCGGCTGCGGAGCGAAGTAGTCCTGATACAACCGAATATGTGCAGCAATGTGGCCACGGGGTGTTGTAGTTCGACGACGGATCGGCCGATGTACCGCCGCCTGCTGCCGCCGCTGCTCCCTCTGGTGTAGCAGCCTATCTATCGGCTATCGCACCTTCCACAACGACCTCCAATTCATCCTCACTATCACTAGGCATTCTAGATATACTTGAAAATAGAGATGTAGAGAGAGAAACTTGTAAACACAAGTGGTGCGAATGAAATGAAGTTCAACGAGCCGTAAATA
The DNA here is from genome assembly GCF_004379255.2 of Salvia splendens. NCBI lineage: Eukaryota > Viridiplantae > Streptophyta > Magnoliopsida > Lamiales > Lamiaceae > Salvia > Salvia splendens. Next base: position 12,250,073 of record NC_056036.1, on the reverse strand, counting down.
TAGAGTTAAAAAAAAAAATTAAATACCGGACGTCCGACCCACGCCACAATGGCGGACGTCCGCCCGCCCGTCGCCCGCACGTCCGAGGACATCCGACGTCCTTACGGGACGTCCGTATCCGAGTTGAAACGCCACAATGGCGGACGTCCCGGTCGCCCGTCGCGGATGTCCGACCGTACGTCCGCCATTGGAGATGCTCTTGTAGGAGTATCACCTAAAACTTGATTGTCTATTTATTCAACTAAACTATATATTGTAAGGGAACAGAGCAACTGTAGCACTTAAAGAAAGCAAAAGTATCAAATATATATTCTATTTATTGCAACTTTTAATCTATAGTAATTTTATACTAATATTTTAATATCTGAGGATATTAACAGCTTGATATATATTGGATATATATATCAATTTGTTTTGCATTTATTATTTAAAATTGTAATACAAATATACAATTAGTTTCTTTATTCAAATTCAACTATTTGTCATCATACTAGGGTATTAAAAGTTCGATACATCCGAACACGTATGCACATGTAATATATATTGAAACGGATGTATTTCGTCCATATTAATACTTCTAAAGTCTTAAAAACGAAAATGAGCTTAATTATTGATAAAAACACTAGATCAGAGATAAGTCTCATAAAAAACAGATAAGTCTCCAATATATATAGAGAGTAGTATTATTTAAAGCAAATCAGTTTAATTCTATGACAGTTCTGCACATAGTAAAATTTTCTGCTTTTGTTTACTTAGTTAGTTATCATTAATTATTAAACCAGTGAAATTTTATTTACAACTTTTGTTTACTTTAAGTTACTTGATTAATCAAAGGAATGTAGTTTAATTAATTAAAGTATATGTATATTTTCATTGTAAGAATAAAAATGAACTCAACTAACAAAAAATAGCTAACTAAAAAGGTGGATCTTAAAGATAAAATAGTTTAAAGATTATATTTTGTTAAGTTTTAATCAATCCTGCAATTTAAAATTTTGATGTAATTTTTTTTTGTGTTCAATCGTATATGATGCGATAACCTAAATTTGAGTTCATATCTATATTTAGATCTTCATTTTCATAATATTTATCACTTTGACAATACACTAACACATATTTTCATAATATTTATCAGTTTGACAATACACTAACACATATTTAATCATATTATCAATTATCAGCAATATATTACATATATCGACTTGAATATTTCATAGTGGGATAAATTAAAATAATGCTAAATTTCATAATTGTTTTGCTGAATTTTAAAGTTGGGAGGAAGTGAAACATATTCAACAAATATTCATATATTTTTGAGCAATTTGTTCTTTTTAAAGAATATACTGCACCAATTTGGTCAGTTTCATAATTTTTAAAATGATCAATTATATCATAGTTTATAATTGTCCCATAATTGAGTTACTAACTTATAAGGAAAAACATGTAAAATGTGGAAAATAGAAAATACTAATATGGATAAAACATGTGACCACTTATACAGTATCGTCCAATTAAAAATATTATAAAATTCATAATTTGTGATTGATCATAATTTGATCAAATGGATTAATTTAAGGCCTACCAATCGTGAGCTTTCTACAACTTGTAAAGCAACAGCAGAGACGGAGAAAGAATCCATCCACCAAAACATAAATTTAATAAAGAGAGAACAAGAATACTGTGGGCGCCTTGGAGTAAAAATTCTTCCAATTAATCGCAACCCTAGCTCATCTTCGCGTCGTTCTGGTCACAGCCTTCGATAATTGGAACAAATCTCGACAATTAGGGTTTCTCTGCTCTTCTCAACATGGTTGGCGCTCTATTTATCAATATATTTGGTGGATGTTATCGGTTATTGCTCAATTCTTGTTAAAGCTTTAATCTCCAGCTTAATATGCTTAATACATAAACTTCAAAGTATTTCAAACACTATATAAGCCGTAATTTGTGTTCGAAGTGTCATTGATGGTGTAATGATTTGCTCAAGTGAATTCCTCAGTTAGTTTGTTTCCCAAAACGAGCTGAAAATTAATCCACTTGTTCGTTTTTCTTCTAGTTTTATGCACAATTGATTACTGATAAGCTATTTATTGGCAGAACAAGCTGGGCAGAGGGCAGCGTGACAAAGTGCAACAATTCATGTCTATTACTGGGTCGAGGTACCTTGATTACTCAATTTTGGACTTGAATTTCTGTCCAATTTCTTGATGAAATTTGTCCTTGTTGTTACCTATGTGCTTCTTTATGCAGATTTCCCAATGGGCTTAAGCTGTCATTTTTTTGTTTATTTTTTGGCCTTTGGGGGTGTGGGGTACTTCATGGTTTCAATGAGGTTCTGCCGTTTCTGGTCCTTTCTTAGTTAAATTAAGGATAACTATATATCAAACTGCATCAATATAGCGGTTGATCTCTTTACTGACTATTTGCTTTAGTTATTGATGCTTTAGTATTGGACTATCCATATCATGCTTGGGATAAATCATTCACTAAAATACTCTTTACCCTTTGATACCATCTTACTAGGGGTGTGATTTAATTTCCACCCATTTTCTTATCTGGCAATTACTAGAGGGTAGGACACGACCAAACTTCAATTTAATTAATCCATTGGTTTTCACTTCTTTGTCCTTATAACGTTGTATACTATTCTATGCACTTCAATTTGTATATAGTGATCCTGCAGTTTGGCTACTATATATATGCAGTGAAAAAGTTGCTGTCCAAGCATTGAAGGCTAGTGATTGGCAATTTGAAGGAGCATTTGACATATTCTATAGCCATTCCCATGTAAAGTCTGCTGCTGACACTAGGCATTTAGAGGAGCTTTACAATAGATACAAAGGTAATCTCTTAATTTATTATATTGTGATGACTGCATTTTGTCTTCCTAATTTTTGTCCAACATCTTCATTTTTGAAGTCGTCTCTTTGGGAAGGCTTAAATTGGGATAGTCCATGCAGCCCCTATAATATTTCATGGGGTGCGCATAGTGCATTAACTTTCAAAGTTGGTTCATCTAGCCCCTTGATTGGACAATTTCATTTGCTAATACACATGAACATACACTTCATAAACACTAGGATCTTTTCACACACTTGCTGTCTATTTTTGAATTGCAATTTAAAAAATTCAAGTAACAATAAGAAAAGCCTAAATTTGCTCCATTTCATCTCCTTTATCTGATCTTGTTCTGACACAAGAAGGCTTTCATTCTTCATAAAAATGCATGAGACATTCAGTCTTCATTTTCTTTTTGGATGTTCCCTCTCTCACAACCAAAAAGAAATCTTGGCCTCACACATTGGACCCAACTGCAGTTATCTGTAACTCTGCCAGACTATGAGACTATAGGAAACCGTGCTTCCAAAAACATACACAATTAAATTAATCCTCTTTGAATTGAGGCATGCCACACGATCATGTTTGTCCTTCTAGATCCTATTCCTTACCTGTCAAATGTATTACAAGTTGTCTTATTTTTCAGATCCCTATGCTGATATGATTTTGGTTGATGGAATTACCCTCATGTGCACTGACCTTCAGGTGATTGAGTGCCTCTCAGTTATTTTAATGTTTGGAGAAGAAGATCCATGTCTATCTTCTTTATATATTTTTTACAGAGTGTGAATACACCAGTAACATGCAGAATGCTTTTCTTTTACTAGGTTGATCCTCAAGATATTGTCATGGTAAGTTACATCTGAACTTGTGTATCTAGAGTTCTATAATTTCTCAATTTTGTGGGATTGCTTATGCTCTTTCTCGTGAAGCATATTATCTTTCGTTCAGTGACTGAGAGTCTAAAACCTTAGTTGGTTGCTTTTGTTTTTAGTTCTTATTTGTCAATCATTTAGCACCATTGTACCAACTACCAACTACCAACCCCCCACCCCCTCCCCCCGCACAAAAAAAGAACAAAGAAACTCTGGTTTTAACAAAGTAGACACTAAGTTGCTTGGTCAGTACTTCTCTTGAACTTATAGCATCTTCATGTGATAACACTAAGGAATCATATTTCTACAAATAGACTTCAAATTTGCTTGATCAATGGTTCAATAATAATGTTTAACAACATTCAAAAAGGTTTTATGTGACAAAGATATGGTTGAGGCCTTGGGGGGACAAAGATATGGTTGAGGGGTTCTGTGTTTTAGCTACTACTTATTGTATTATAATTAAAAAAAACCTTCTGGTCTGTTTTTAATGCACACAGTGTATAATTTCTATATCTATTAGTACTAAAGGGTTTCAACTTTCAATATAAGGATCATGGTAGTCGTATAGGATAGTATTAGACTAGTGACAATAGTCAGAAGTACAGAAGTTCCTAATTTTTTGTACTTTTACAATTTACAATGATTATTTGGTTGCATAGGATTCTTTTCTACAAACTGTAGGCGCAGGATATCAGTATTCTCTAGTGACAATCACCAAAAAGTATCTGAAGCTGTTATATATTGGTTAATGTTTTTCACCTGAGTGATTTATTATCTGAGTGATTATTATCAAGTGAAATTTTGGTTTAAGGGTGGGGATTTATTCTCGAGTGACTTGTGTACATTGCCATAAGTTAATAGGATATTGGTTAATTTGGAAAAGCCTTCATCAAGGTAAGCAGAACAGGTGGTCCAGATACTAATAACATAAGTGCTGTTGTTAATATTCTCACATTAGTTAATGGGACTGGTTATGAAAATTTTGGCTGGTTATGTATTGTGACCAAGAAGATAAAGATAAAATATGTAAGTTAGTTAATATCAGGATTATATCTATTCCCATTTATGTTTCAATATGCTATGTTCTGTAGTTGGTTGTCTCATGGCATATGAAGGCTGCTACCATGTGTGAATTTTCAAAGCAAGAGTTCATCACTGGATTGCAATCTCTTGGGTGAGTATTGAGTACTCTTTCTGAAGCTTCTTATATTTATTTATCTTCCTTTCCCTTGAACACCTTGTGCTGATGGCCTTTCACAGGATTGATTCAATGGAAAAGCTTAAAGAAAGGATACCATTTATGCGTTCTGAACTGAAAGATGAACGTATGTATTGTTGTCTTGCGACTCTTGTCACTAGTTTAGAAAATAATTTGTGTATCCAATTCAGTATTTCATTAGATGGCTTCTTAAAATCCTTTGTGTCATTAATATTGAATGCTATATGTTTTATTCCATGACCTGTTCTCTAATCTTTTCAGCAAAAATATATTGCACAATGTAGAACCTATTTTCATGCTTAAAGTTTGAAGAAATTAATGATTTGATGCTTAAAAAAAGTTTCTTGCTAGTACTGAGCATATCTCCTTTTCTGTTGCTAACTAATTCTTAATAATTTATCCAGAAAAATTTCGGGAGATCTATAATTATGCTTTTGGGTGGGCAAAAGAGAAGGTAACTTTCTGTACTGAATTGGCCCTAATTAACTAATCTTGATCATATTTGATGAGAACTACTTAGGCAGCCTGAGAAACCATATTTATATGATTGAAATTTGAAAATGTAATTAGTTATGTGTTAATTGTTTGCCAACTCTGCACCACTAAGCATGGGAATGCAATGACTTAAGAGTGTTTTAATCCCTTCACCATTTAAAGAGATAAAGGCTTCATCACTTAAATAGATTAAGGCATGTGAGGATATGCTATTACACAAATAACAACTTCAGACAGACTTAGTGTGTACCACAATCAAGGTTGTCAGGAGCGCAAGGCGCGCCAGTGCGACGAGGTGAAAATTCGGATGTTTGTGCCTTTTCATACTAAATCAAATATATATATTGCTCTAATGTTCACAATATATCAAAATAAATTTAGATGTGATTCACGTGAACAGAGCTCAAATGGAAAATAGAAAATATCAAAACAATTCATAACTCAATATAAATAATTGACACCAATGTCAGAAAATAGAATTTTTTCAAAGCAAATTGCATAAAATAAAACAAATAACTGAATTATATATCATCTGACTCAAATAATAGTCCTCTTCTCCTTCGTTGGATCCAACCAAGTTAATATTTTCATTTTCATTTTCATTTTCATCATTTTCATCCACAAGTGTATAAGTAGACTTAGAGCTTAAAGCATTTTCCTTTGTATTTGCGCTGCCTCTAGTATGGTTCCAACGCACCAGAAGCTCTACCAACATCTCTTCATCTCAGTGAATCATAAGGCAAAATCATATCTCCATCATCCTCCATCCAGTGTTGTTAGGGTCGCGGGTCGGTCCGGGGCGATGAGGCTGGAATCCGGATCGCGGGGCGCCGGGGCGAATTGATAGTTTAAAAATTGATTTAACCCACATCTGCATTCTTTTTAATATGCAAGTGTCTGCTACTAATAGATACTAATGGGTAAAGAAATTTTACTAATAATAAATCGTATGATAATATGAAGTGTACCTAAGTTATTATATATATAGCCTTCTTATAGTGAAATGGTGTAATATACATACAATAGCTTGCCTTTTGGAAGAAAGAGAGAGAGAGAGGCATATAGATACTGCTTTAGTAATTTAGAATAATTTGGAAAGACGGGTGATACTTTTGAGATAGTAAAAAGGTCACATGCTTCCTTTATAAAGCTGGAAAAGTAAGAAAGTGCACAATTGTCGAGGAAGAGGGAGAAATAGATTTATTTAAGAAGCTGAAAAAGTAAAGCATTTCTCTTATACGTTCGAACTGGCTATCTTCTTCGTCTTCCTCTACCTTCTTCCTCGCCCTAGCCGCTCCAACTGCCCCTGAATCTCGACCCACCCACCCACCCACCCACCCACAATGGGGCGACTTTGGTCTCGACCCTTGCGACCCACGACCCAAGCGCACCCCGGCGCGATTTTGACAACACTGCCTCCATCCTACCAAGTAACCATTCATTACCGTCGTCAATTTCACTTAGGAGTATATGAGCAGTGGTGTCCTTTATGTTGAATCTACGCTCGAGTGCTCTATTGTACTTCACAAACACCAAGTCATTCAATCGTTCTTTCGCCGGATGATTCCTTTATGGATCTAAAAATGAAAAGAAAAAACAAATGACATGTATAAGAGGAATTGGAGGGCTTACATGGAATTTAGGCAATCTCTAGTGTAAAAGAATGTAATCATTGCTTATATTTTTTAGGAAATTGTTACATGTCATTTATTTTCCTTTTCATTTTTAATTTGATACATAGCAAAAAGAGGCATCATCCGACACAAGAACGATTGAATGACTTGTTGTTTGTGAAGTACAATAGAGCGCTCGAGCTCAAATTCAACATAAACGACACCGTTGATCCTATACTTCTAAATGAAATTGACGTTAGTAATGAATGGTTACTTGGTAGGATGATGGAGATGATGATATTGTCTTTGAAAATAATTCACTAAAATGGAGAGGTGTTGGCAGAGTCTTCTGGTGCGTTGGAACGAACCATTTTACCATATTAGAAGCAACACAAATACAAGTGAAAATTCTTCAAACTCTAAATCTACTTATACTTTTGTGGATGATGATAATGAAGATATTAACTTGGTTGGATCTGATGAAGGAGAAGAGGACTATCATTTGAGTGAAGATGATACTCCCTCCGTCCCCTGAAAATAGAGACTCTTTCCTTTTTGGTCCGTCCCTAAAAATAGAAACTTTCTATTTAAGGAAAATTTTCTCTCTATAATGAGGTGTCTCTCATTTTCCACTAACACACTTTTATTCTATGTCTCTTACTTTACCAATTTAGCATTAAAACACGTGTCATTTCTAAAGTTTTTATTTTTAGGGGACAGATGTAGTATAATTTAGTTTTTTTTTATGTTATTCAATTTGCTTTGAAAATTTTCTATTTTCTGACAATGTTATCAATTGTATTTTTTTTGAGTTGTGAAGTGTTTTTCTATTTTCCATTTGAGCTCTATTCACGTCTAAATTTATATATTTGGTTTATTATAAACATTAGATCTATATATTTATTTCATTTAGTATGAAAAGGCACAAATTTGTGGTCTCGTCGTCCCACGCCCTAAATTTTCATCTGATCGCCCTGGCGCGACACATGCTTCTGTCAACACGGGTTTACTACCCCCTCCGTCCGCCATAGGGAGTCCCATTTATGGGCGGCACGGATTTTAAGAAATGTTAAGAAAAGTGGGTGGAAAAAGTTAGTGGAATAGGGGTCCCGCTTATATATATTAGTTTTAAATGAAATGTGAGTGGAATGAGTTAGTGGAAGGTGGGACCCTATTACCATTTATGGTAAAAGTGAACCGGGACTCCTATTCGCGGACGGACTAAAATGGAAAAACGGGACTCTTATTCGCGGACGGAGGGAGTATATCTCACTAGAATGGATTATCTGCCAGAATTAATACTGCTGGTATAAAAATGCTTGAACATTGGAAATAGTCTCTGTGTATTCATTACTTCAGTCTGGACATACCTTCCTACAGCATAAGCACCAAGATCTGTATAAATCAATATTGCATTCGGCTCACATGTTGTCTTCATCTTGAAGTACTTATTCTAGTTCGTAATGACACCCAGTTCTGTCCATCTCCAATTTCATCTTATTAGTCTCTGGTTGTTTGGTTGAACACTTGTACTGCAAGCCATCACAATTCGTTCTTCATGAAGATGGATCATAAGTCATGTATCAGACTTCTTTGTAAGTTTAACTTCCATTTCAGTAATGAACTCTAAATATCTGTTAAGTACAGGGCCAGAAGTCTTTGGCATTAGATACTGCAATTGGGATGTGGCAGTTGCTGTTTGCAGAAAAGCAATGGCCACTAGTTGATCATTGGTGCCAGTTCCTGCAGGTAGAACAACTTGTCTCTTGAATCTTCATATTGGTGAATGGGTTACTCAATTATGCCACGCTAAGAAAAAATTGGTGTTATTTTGCTTTGAACTGAAAATATAAGTAATTCTCACCCATAAGGGTGAGAGATCGGGGTTGGAGTCCTGTTCCCATTCTTCAACTAAAAAATGATGATGAAATCTTAGGGAGTTTTTTTTTATTCTTCCTTTTTTTTAGAAAGAGTTTGATTTTGCTTTGATGAAGGATTTGATATTTTTGATATATAAGTTAGAAAGGTAAAAATATGTTTGATTATGTTTCCACGTTGTGGTTGATATGCAAAGATGAAATATTTTGTGGTTAGTATGAAGAGAATAATATTTAAGGAGCAGGTCCTACTGTACTGTAATGATGATAAAGGATTAGAAAAGTGAAATCAAATATTGAAAAGGAGTAAATCGTGTTTAGAGTGTTTTGCACAGTAGATAATTGAGAAAAATGGGATGGATATTAATATATTTCCTTAGTCATTTTTATCTCATACCATTGTAGGACTTAACTAAAGTTTTTGACATATTTTTAAGATACATTTGTTGATTAAGATTAGTCATTCAGAAGGTCTTTCAATTTTCCATATTATAATTTATATTTTCCCTCAGTCTCAGGAAAATGATTTTTGTACTGGTTATGTGTTGTTGATACATGAGTGGTTATTTGCTGATTCAGGCTAGGCATAACAAAGCAATTTCTCGCGATACCTGGTCCCAGCTTTTGGAATTTGCAAGGGTAATTGATGAATACAAACTCTCTTGCATATCTTCCTATTTCCTTCCCCTGTTTTATTATGTTACAGTTGTGTGCTCATTGAGTCATTGCACTCTAATTCTAATCCAAATTTTGACCAAGCATGTCATCACTATTTGCATTACCACCTGCAAGTAATAGAAGGAAATGACCTAAAATTTCGGAATCTGTACACGGATGTGTCAAAACATCAGCAGCTTCAGGTTGCATTGCATTGGTTAGCCAAAAACTTGCGCCAATTACTGACTGTTCTGGATTTTATTTGTTCCATTAATGCAGATAGTGGACCCTGCATTGTCAAACTATGATCCAGAAGGGGCTTGGCCGTATCTGATTGATGAATTTGTTGACTATTTGACTGAACATGGCATAATTCAGAAGGGCAAGTTGAATGATTGGAGCTACAAACTGTGATTGCCTAGTTGTGTATTAAATTATTCTGAGTTTCATTTTAGATTGATGATGTAAAATTGAAAAAAAATGAACTTAAAGCAATTGTGAGGTATACTCTGGGGCATGTTCACACATTGATATCTTATTTTGAATCGTTAACAAGTGATGCAATGTATTTTGTGGAAGGAAATATGTACTCGGTGGCTCTTGCTCTTATTTTGCCCTTCCTAATTCCTAATGCGATCATATACGAGTATTTGGTATTTAGGTTGAAGAGTTCGGCCGAATCTTTTATTTCTGTTTAATGTTTTTTTATTCGTTACCGCAATAGTATTATACTACTTTCTAAATATTAGTATAATTTAAATTTGTTTCAAGCAATGTTGAGAAATGAAAGGAAAAGAAATGTTGAGAAATTATTGAAAAACTGCAGTTCTGCCGGCGATTACAGTTGCTTTTAATGTTACTAAGAAAATGAAAAAAAAAACAATAAAGAAATTTAGACATGGAAATACTAAGCAATTGGATTATTATTAGGGCGTATTTAGTCATATGGGATGATTACTGGTACGTAGAGATACTGGGCATGGCTTCACAGTTCGCAGTATGTTCACTGTTGCATTGAGAACGACGCGATTACGAATTGTCTACTCTTGGCTGTTTATGGACATCCTGCCCCGATACTCCATAACATGCTTTTGCATCAATCGTAAGAGGTTCGTATGGAGTGCATGCTTCTTTGTAGGATGAATAAGACGATGATTTGTCTGTTTCCGAATGTGGAACCTCGTACACTCATAACCTAGTTTTAACCTATTTCTCTTTGACTGTGCTCTATAAACTGTTGATGAAAACAATTGTGAACAGGTTTAACAATTGTGCCCCTATTTGTTTGTCTTATGAATGGAAAGATTAGTTCATGGTATTGAAAATTCAGGAGGACCGGACGCCTTTTCAGGTTTGTTTGAAGGGTCGGCATCTGACTCACGTCATTTTTGCGGACGATCAGATTTTAAGACTGTTGAGGCATTTTCTAAAATGTTGGAAGATTTCTATGCAAGCTCGGGAATGAAGGTTAGTACTGCAAAAACTAATTATAGAAGTTGTGGGTGTGATGGTGGTGCATGATCTAGGTCATTACCTCAATGTTCCCCTTTAACATAAGAAGGTGAGTAGAGCTAGTTATGCCTATGTCCTAGATAAAATGAAGGGCAAGATAACACCATGGAATACGATAACTTTCTTTCGCATATAGAGTTACCCTAGCTTAGTTGGTTTTAACATTATGTCGCTTTCTTTCACACATTATGCGTGCATGCTCGGTTCTATAAATCTTGGGTGATGATGCGTGAACATGGGCTTTATTTTCTGACTTTAGATGGTCCTTTATCTGAAGTGGCCACACTACACATTTCTGACTATCTACTCTTTAAAAAAAGTGGACTATTTTGTTGATGGTTCAACATGGGAATCGTCTAAGTTTCAACATCTTCTTCCAGAACAGTTATTATGAGACACAGAGGAAGGGTTAAGCATTCTGGGGTCCATGTATTTATTTATTTATTTTCTTGTAAATTAGAATAACTTGGCTCTTATTCTTCCCGCCTCTGATCTACATTAATTATTATCTAATAGACTCGTGGAAATTCGACAATAGTAATAATACAATAAAGATATACTTCCTTGATTGCAATTAGATTATTACACATGCTTCACGGGTTGCCGCTAGCGTTCACATCAATGCATATACACATGGAATATAAGAATACACAAAAAATAAACATAGCTATGTCCAGTTGTACCATGTTGTTATACTAATCATTAGCATCATAGCCCGCCCGCCATCAATAATGACTAATTGCCAAACAACTATAAAAAAGTAAACCCTCAATTAGTATTACATTTACACCCCTATCTCATTCCAACTATTTTTTTGAGCTGTCCATTCCAAATGTCTCATTTTATTTTAGGAAATAATAAGACATTATATTGTGTCATGATTAGTTGCCATTTAACTTTTCTCTATTAAAAATAAGACGATTCTAGTAGGACAAATGGAGTAGTAATTTCCTGGTGGTGGGTTGAGTGTCCGAGTAGTAATATTGCCAAATAATTTAAACATGGGCAGCCTGTTCATTCCATTCCCATAGAATGGTGGAGTATATAGACAGATTTAGGCTTCATTTAAATATCTTTTTGGGGCCATTAAATAACAGTAGTAACACTAATTATTTTTCTTGGGTGAAGATATTATGAGGAAAAGGGCAGTGTTGATAGGCTGCAATTACCCGGGCACCAAGGCGGAGCTGAAGGGCTGCATTAACGATGTGCGGCGGATGCACCGCTGCCTGCTCGACCGATACGGTTTTCCGGCGGAGAATATCGTTGTGCTCATCGATACAGAGGGTAGTGCCGACGCGCAGCCCACCGGCAGGAACATACGCGCCGCCCTCTCCGATCTGGCAGCCTCCTCCCAGCCCGGCGACGTCCTCTTCGTGCACTACAGCGGCCACGGCACCCGCCTCCCGGCCGAGAACGACGAAGACGACGACACCGGCTATGATGAGTGCATTGTCCCCACTGACATGAATCTCATTACTGGTATGTGTTACCGATTCAACGTCCCACATTAGTTGTGAAAGCAATCGATGTGGGGTTTATAAACTAAACAATTTAGGATGAGTATATATTTTAATAAAAGTATTACTTACTTTATTGAACATTGTAGAAATGAATTACTCACCCACTTAAGGTTTTCAACTTCTTGTGTTGTCTATAATTAGATGACGACTTCAGAGAGGTGGTGAACAAAGTAGCCGAGGGAAGCCGGATCACCATCGTCTCGGACTCCTGCCATAGCGGAGGCCTAATCGACGAGTCCAAGGAGCAGATCGGCGAGAGCACAGGCCGGAACAGAAGGAAACAACAACAACACAAGCAAAAATGCTCAGGATTGAAGAGCTTCCTGTGCACGGAAGTCCAGCAAGAAGAAGCAGCAACGGAGCACCTCATGAGCAAATCTCTGCCGCTGTCGACATTCATCGAGATACTCAAGCAGAAGACGGGTAAGCACGACATCGATGCAGGCAAGCTGAGGCCGACCTTGTTCGACATATTCGGCAACGAGACCACGCCGAAGATCACCAAGTTCATGAATGCGGTGAGGAGCAAGTTTGGAGGGCGTGATGGTGGCGGCTGTATCACAGATGGTGGGATTCTGATCAGCGGATGCCAGTCCGACGAGACCTCTGCGGATACCAGCCCCGATGGGGACACTTCCCGAGCATACGGCGTGCTGAGCAATGCGATTCAGGTGATAATCGCGGAGACGGATGGGAGAGTGAGCAACCGGAAGCTGGTGGTTAGGGCGAGGAAGATGTTGAAGCGGCAGGGCTTCACGCAGCACCCTGGCCTTTACTGCACTGATCAAAATCTGAATGCTCGTTTTATTTGCTGATTTTTTAAAAGCCAATTTAAATCTGGACCGTTGATGGATTGAATTGTAACCGTTTGATCAATTAGTTAGTTGATTGTTTTTCCCCTTTTCCCTTTTAGCCGAGAAATTAAGGCTTATGTTCTTTGTAATTCAGTTTCGATCTCTCTCAGCTCAATAAAGATTTCTCTCTCAAATCTAATCATCCTTCTTCTACAATTCTTGATTCCAAATTTGTTTACAAATGGGCGCCGTCCGGTGGGAAGCGAGCAATCGGAGAAGATGGCTGCGAGACTTGAAGCAGAGAAGTTCACCGGGAAAAATGACTTCGATTTGTGGTGGATGAAGATGCGCGCGATGCTCATTCAACAATGGTTGTCGGCGCCACTTGATGGAGAGAAGGAGACGGCTGCGGCAGATTTTGATGAAAAAGCCGTGGCGAAGCGAGCTGAAATTGCGGCGAAGGCACACAGTGTGGTAGTGTTATGCCTTGGTGATAAGGTGCTTAGGGAGGTCGCCAAAGAAACCACGGCGGCCGGAATCCTTAAGAAACTCAAGAATCTGTATCTCACAAAGTCTCTCGCCAATCGACTTTGTATGAAACAATGGCTCTATTCGTACAAGTTCTTGGAGGAAAAAGGTGTAATGGAGTAGTTGGAAGACTTTAATAAAGCGATCGATGATCTTGAGAACATCGACGTGACAATTGGTGACGAGGATGAAGCAATTCTCTTCCTCAATGCTTTACCCAAATCCTATGATCATCCACGTGATGCATTCATGTATGGGAGGGAAGGCACTATCACATTCTTGGAGGTGCAATCTGCCTTAAGGGCTAAAGAGCTACAAGCGATTGGAACCAGAACAATTGACTCTGCATCCGAGAGCTCAATATCAAAGGATCTAAGGGCAAGAAACCGTTCAAGAAGAAGAATGAGGGGACCAAGCAGCCGTGGAATGATCAGAAGAAAAGTAGAGTATGCTTTTGGTGTAAAAAACCGGGGCATCTCAAGAAAGACTGCTACGGGTGGAAGAAGAAGCAAGCCACGTCCGGAAATCAAGGTACAAATACCTCTGACTGTATTGAATCAAGTAGTGCAGCTGAGGTGTTAAATGTGATGGAAACTATTGATGGAGCATCTTGGATTATGGATAGTGGTTGTAGCTTTCATATCTGTCCCAATAAGGAATGGTTTGAGAACTTGACTGATGCAGATGGTACTGTCACTCTTGGCAACAATCAAGTGTGTAGTATAAGGTGAATTGGGTCTATTAAGCTCAAGATGCAGAATCAGTGTGTGAAAATACTTAGTGAAGTTAGGTACATACCAAAAGTAAAAAGAAATCTGATATCTTTGGGTTCACTAGAGCAGAAGGGTTGTTCTTTCTTTTCATCTGGTGGAAAGATGTTAGTAAAGAAGGGTTAAGATGTGGTCATGATGGCTGAGAGAAGGGGTAGCCTATACTATCTTGTTCTTTCTTTTCATCTGGTGGAAAGATGTTAGTAAAGAAGTGTTAAGATGTGGTCATGATGACTGAGAGAAGGGGTAGCCTATACTATCTATATGCTTCTGTTATCAAGGTGCATAAAGATGAACAACTAAATTTGGTGAAATCTTCAAGTCTGAAAGTTCAGCATGAAAGATTGGGCCATCCAGGTCTTGGAAGTGTCAGGGAGTTGGTCAAAAAACATATTATCTCATCTGATGAATCACAAGAAGTGCAGCCTTACCAAGACTGCATCAAAGGGAAATCAACAAAGCTACCATACCTTGCTGGTAAGCATACCTCTTCCTCCCCTCTGGATTATATATACAGTGACTTGTGGGGACCAGCACCAGTGAATACTATATGAGGAGGCAGATATTACATGACATTCATTGATGATTATTCAAGGAAAACTTGGATATATATTTTGAAAGAGAAATCAGAGGCATTTGCTAAGTTTAAAGAGTGGTGCACTGAGGTTGAACTAGAAAAAGGCTGCAAAGTGAAATGTCTCAGAACAGATAATGGACTTGAATATTTGTCCAAGAGCTTTGATGATTTCTGCAAACAAAGGGGGATCAAGAGGCATAGGACAGTTCCTTTGAACCCTCAACAGAATGGAGTGGCTGAAAGAGCAAATAGGACCAGTGTTGAGAGGATAAGGTGTATGCTATTTTCTTCAGGGCAGGGAAAAAGGTTCTGGGGGGAAGCAGCTTCTACTGTTGTTTATCTGATGAATAAGTGTCCCTCAAGCAGCATCAATGGTGATACCCCGGATTATAGGTGGTTTGCCAGACATGCAAGTTATAGCAATCTGAAGATCTTTGGCTGTAAGGTTTTTGCTCATATAAAGCAAGGTAAATTGGATCCCAGCTCGGTGGTAAGACGCTTCACCTCTGACCGTTAGGTCGGGGGTCCGAGTCACCTCGGAGGGTAGATGGGGAACCATCGTTGATCCTCCTTTTAAAAAAGAAAAAAAAATTGGATATCAGGGCATTAATGTGTGTGATGTTGGGATACCAAAAAGGGGTCAAGGGGTATAGATTGTGGTGCATAGAGTCTGGAAACCACAAAATAGTGATCAGCAGATGTTATATTTTTGGAAAATGACATGCCATTTCTGAATAAAGGGGGTTCCTCTGATGGAGTTAGAATTGTAGCAGATGATGGGACTGATTTTGAGGTGGAGCCTGCAGATAGGCAGTTTGTAATTCAGGATCCAAGTGAGGAGGATTCTGATACAGACACTGATCAGAAAACCACTTAAACAACTGGGAATTCTGCTGATAATTCTGATGTTCTAGTAAATGCTCAAGAGGATTTAAGCAATTAACAGCTAACAAGGGATAGAGTCAGAAGAGTTGGGAAGCCACCAAACAGCTTCTCTGATTCTGAAATGGTCTTTTATGCATTAGTTGCTGCAGAAGAAATTGAGCTTGAGGAGCCTCTCACATACAAAGAAGCCATGAGAAGCAAAGATAAAGACAGGTGGATGCAGGCAATGAGAGAAGAAATTGACTCTCTGATCAGAAACAAAACTTGGGTTCTTGTGGAAAAAGTGGAAGGCTTGAAGTTAATTACTTGCAAATGGATTTTTAAAAGGAAGATAGAAGCAGATGGCTCTGTCAGATTTAAGGCCAAGCTGGTGGCTAGAGGATTTACTAAAGAATATGGGATCGATTACAATGAGGTATTTTCACCTGTAGTAAAACACAGTTCCATCAGAATGATGATATCAGTTGTAGCAAAGAACAACTGAGAGCTTGAACAGATGGATATGAACACAACTTTTCTTAATGGTGAGCTGGATGAGACTATTTACATGGTCCAACCTGAAGGCTTTGTTGTACCTGGGGAAGAATTGAAGGTATGTAAGTTGAATAAAAGTCTCTATGGCCTCAAGCAAGCAAGCAGGCAGTGGCACAATAAGTTTAACTCTCACATGTTAGCTTGTGGTTTCACCAGATCTAAGTATGATTCCTGTGTGTATTTCAAGAAAAAAGGTGGAGTATCAGTGGCCAATCTATTGTTATATGTAGATGACATGCTCATTGCAGGAGCTTGCAAGAAAGAGGTGGAGCAAGTGAAAGAGGATCTGAGGTCTGGTTTTGACATGAAGGACCTTGGATCAGCTAGAAAGATACTGGGAATGAGCATAATCTGAAATAGAGAGCAGGGGGAGTATTTGGCTTGGTCAGTCTGATTACATATTAAAAATGCTGAAGAGATTTAATATTGATAATCTGAAGGAGAGTGCAACACACCTCTGGCACAACACTCAAATTGTCAGCCAGCCAGAAGCCTCAAAGTGAAAGAGAAAGGAAGGAAATGGAGGTAATCCCTTATGCTAAGATAATAGGCAGTGTAATGTGTGCAATGGTCTGCACAAGGCCAGACATTGCACAAGCTGTGAGCTTGACCAGTAGGTTCATGGCAGATCACGGAAGAGAACATTGGCTGGCACTCAAATGGCTTTTGAGGTACCTAAAAGGTGCTGCAAGATTGGGAATCATGTATGGAGGAAACAAGATTCATAGTGGTGATGCGTTGATGGGTTTCTGTGACTCAGATTATGCTGGAAATATTGATAACAGAAGGTCACAGACATGGTATGTTTTCACCATGTTTGGTTTTGCAATAAGTTGGAAATCAAGTCAGCAACATATGGTAGCCTTATCAACAATTGAGTCTGAGTACTTGGCACTTGCAGCTGCTATCAAAGAAAGCTTCTGGTTAAAGGGTCTTGCAACAGAACTTGGAGTTCATCAGAAGTGTATTGTTGTTGGCTATGACAGTAGCAGTGCTATTGCACTTTCTAGACATCAGGTATTTCATGAACGGAGTAAGCACATCGACGTGCGCTTACACTTGATCAGAGAAAAGATTGAAGAAGGAGAGGTTGAAGTATTTAAGATCAACACAAAGGTTAATCCAGCTAATATGCTTACAAAAGCTTTGCCGAGGGATAAGGTGGAGCTGTGCAGAAACTTAATGATGCTGCAGAAATGTGATGAGGCTGGATGACTGAGCAAGGTGGAGATTTGAAGATGTATTTGCTCAAGTCAGCCTAGCACAACACTTGGTCAAAATTGAGAAGGAAGGATTTAAAAGCCAATTTAAATCTGGACCGTTGGATAGATAGTTGATGGATTGAATTGTAATCGTTTGATCAATTAGTTAGTTGATTGTTTTTCCCCTTTTCCCTTTTAGCCGAGAAATTAGGGCTTATGTTCTTTGTAATTCAGTTTCAATCTCTCTCAGCTCAGTAAAGATTTCTCTCTCAAATCTAATCATTCCTTATTCTACAATTCTTGATTCCAAATTTGTTTACAGTTTGTTTCATAATTTTTGTATTTAGTTTGCTCTATCTTGATGGGTTTAAACTTTTTTTTTTCATTTTTCGCTATTATTGCGTCTAATCCTTTGCATATCTCACTTTAATTTCCGTGCACCCTCAACCAGACAGTTACGATCCTCGACTGGTACCTTAGGGAACCCGTTTTCTCTTCTTTGTGATTTCTCCCACGCGATTCTTAGGCTCGTGATACAAGTTGTAAAAAGATTTATTTTTGCTCACACAAAAAAAGGTATCAAATGAATCGGACTTGAGAAACATTTTTGATGGGGTACGTACTAAACAAGCCCAATAGCAGTGACGGCCCATCAGCCCAAAGACCAAGGAAGAGTATCAGTTCGGCATTACCAAAGAGTTCGGCCCTAGCCTACAGCTCGGTAAAAGCCGACCAATCAGTTCGGCATTACCAAAGAGTTCGGCCCAGCCTACAGCTCGGTAAAAGCCGACCAATCAAGCTCTACTCTCAGATCGGCAAAAGCTGCTCGGCAATAGTTCAGCAGTTCGGTCTCAGTATTCGACCGAACTGGGAGATAGTGGACTCATGCAGAACCTCCACGACCTCCACTACACGATCTATTTAGTAGTGGACCCATGCAGGATCTCATGACCTCCACGACATCCACGATCTAATTAGTGATGATGTAAGCCACGACCTAATTAGAGATGATGTAAGCCACGACCTAGTTAGTGGTGATGCAAGCCACGATCTTAGTTCAATGTATAAATAGAACTTAGATCAGATAGGAGAGGTTAAGTTCTCTAGAGATAAAAGATCAAATAGCAAGTCTGTATTGTAAGCTGTAGAAAACAGATCAAGCAATACAACTCTGCCCTCTTTTCTTCCCGTGGACGTAGATTTACCTCAGTAAATCGAACCACGTAAATCTCTGTGTCGTGATCTGTATTTTCCTGCATTCATCACCATCAAAAATTCGCCAATCCATCACTGGCGCCGTCTGTGGGAAACAGAGAACCAAATTTGTGATAAAGCGAATTTTTGACCCTTTTTCCACCCCAAAAAAATGCATACCAGATCACACACTACCCGTAATACCGTTCGTGAAAACCATGAGGAAGCTAGTCCAGCCCGCAGGTCCTGAAAACAGCCTCGGGAGACAGCTACTTCCAGTTTTCACGATGAAGGAACAAGCCGCTCAAAAGGTCCACACACCGAGTCTTCCCAGCAGCCTGATTTGAATGAGGCTGTCAAGCTGTTCTTGGCTGAGAAGCAGGATGAGTTCTTAGCCTTCCTGCAAAAGAGCCAACAGCCGAAGACGAAAACGGTGGATTCTCCCTCCTCCTCCAGACATGAAAGTCACTACCGCAGTAGTGCCGTGTCTTCCAGGAAGAAGAATCCTCAACCCCGACATGTTCCTATTCCTCCTCGGTACCGGAATCACAGGAGATCTCCATCTCCTCCATACCGAAGAAATGTCGGGTTCGCCATGTACGGAGCATTGAAGACTCCGTTCTCGGACGATATCACCCGAACTCCCCTTCCACAGAACTACCGAACTCCGTCGATGACTTATGATGGGTTAGTGGATCCTCATGACTTTCTGGGACGCTATCAGTATAACATGGCGAACCAGGGTCTCAATGAGGTCCACATGTGCAAGCTGTTTCCCGAGCTGCTTATCGGGAACGCAAGAAGGTGGTTCGATAGCCTCCCCCAAGGCAGCATTAGATCTTACCGAGATCTAATGGATGCTTTCCACAGGAGGTTCTTTCAGAAAGCGGAAGCCCGAATCACTTCGGCTCAGCTGCTTTCTACACGTCAAGGTCGCGACGAAAAGATCAGCGACTTTATGACGAGGTTCCACAAGGAATGCCTACAAGTAGATTATCTCAATGATCTACTTGTCATTTCGGCATTCCAAAATGGAATCCTGCCCGGAGCTCTCTACAGAAAGCTCGTGGAATGCAGTCCGCAAACAGCTCAAGAGATGTGGGACATTGCGGACCAGTTTTCTCGTGCCGATGAGGCAGACCGTCGAAAACGGTCTTTAGACAGCTCATCTAGAGAAGACAAAAAGAAGCCCGATCATAGCGATCAGAGGCTTCCTCGCCGAACTCCTTCCCCACTAAAGGAGGGATAGCGGTCATCCGAGGTGATCAAAAAAGAGCAAGTGTTTGCAGATTGCGCCTAAAAGTGCCGAGCAATCAGATCGGCACCATCAAGCATAGCAATCACTGCTGCCGGAGTCAAGGCAGGCGAAATGACCGAAGTCACATCGGAGCCGAATTCGATGGTGTACGGCACTGAAGCCGTGATTCCGGTTGAGATCGGCATACCCAGTCCCCGAACTCTTAATTTCTCAGCAGAACTGAATGAGGACGGACTGAGAGCCGAACTAGATCTGGCCGAAGAAAGAAGAGAATTGGCCTGCATAAAAGCAGCCAAGTACAAGGAGCAAGTAGCCCGGTATTATAACCAAAGGGTGAAAAAGCTGCAATTTCAAGTGGGAGATCTCGTCTTGAGAAACAACGAAGTAAGCCGAGCAGAAAAGCTGGGCAAACTCGAACCCACATGGGAAGGTCCATATCGGGTGCCAGAAGTCCTCGGCAAAGGGTCTTATAAATTGACTCACATGTCAGGAGAACAAGCACCCCGAACATGGTACGTTTCCAACCTCAAGAAGTTCCATTTGTAAGAGACAGTCCGGTCAGTCAGTCTTGTGTCTAGTTCGGTCCTAGGGGTATGTGCTTTCTTTGTTTTTTACTTGCGTTTTGTTTGTCTATATGCGTTGTGTCTGTCTATGTGCGTGTCGTCTCTTACAAATGTTACTGAGGTATCTTGTTCTTCAAAGGCTGATCCCCTTTTTAGAACATATATAAGCCAACGATTGTGAGTCCAAGCTTCTAAGGAGGATACAAGACCACAATTCAGCTTAAAAAACAAGCAGTTCGTCTGAAACGAACTGCAATAATAAGCCCACGATTGTGAGTCCAAGCTTCTAAGGAGGATACAAGACCACAATTCGGCTTAAGAAACAAGCAGTTCGTCTGAAACGAACTGCAACAAAGGGAAAGTCCGATCCACGCGATAAAACTCGCCGAATTAGGACAAGGGAAAGTCCGATCCACGCGATAAAACTCGCCGAATTAGGACAAGGGAAAGTCCGATCCAAGCGATAAAACTCGCCAAATTAGGACACAAGCTTAGTCCGGTCAAAGAAATTTACTTCATAAGACCAAAGACGAGTCCGGTCAAAGAAGTTTACTTCATAAAGACCAAAGACGAGTCCGGTCAAAGAAGTTTATTTCATAAGACCGAGGACCAAGTCCGGTCAAAGAAGTTTACTTCATAAGACCGAGGACAAGTACGATGAAATTATTTCGCTGAGCTGTTAATACGCAGTGTTAGAAGCGAAATGAAAATTTCATTTATTAAATCTTGTTCGGCATACAACTCCGCTACCCTACAAAATGGCGTTACGCTATTACAAAGGACTATTCTACTGTCCAGGGTTACTAAAGTTGAGCCACCTATTCACAAAATCCCCATGAAGCCGAGTTCGGGCGTTCTCGGCAGCTGAAGAATAAGCAGGTCGACGAGATGCTCTGATCGACCTACTGCCTCTTCCTTGAGCCCGAGAAGCTCTAGCACCTCGGCGGCGAAGAGTCTCTTCACGAAGCATTTGTTGATCTTGCTCACTCATAATCACAGCTCCTCTACGAACTTGAGTCCGTTTTCGTCTTGACGTTTCCGGCTGTTCCTGAGTTCGTTGCTGACTTGGAGTAAGGTTTTGAGCAAGTGAATCAGGGGTTTGAGCTGGAGTGCGACCATCTGTTGGCGGGAAATGCCTAAGGAATCTCTCGATTGAGGGACGCCGGGAAAGAATGATGTCGTACCGAGAAGCCCAGCGCCGCAATGATTTCACGACTTGTTGGCAAGCCGAGCTCTCCAGCGCATTGTTCCTCCGGAGTACGTGATATTCCTCCCACAGTTCGTCAACTCGTTCCTGAACTTCAGAGATGGTCATTCCCCCGCGCCTGCAGATGAAATCCTCATACGCAGTCCTCTCAGCGACGGCAGTGTTCAGCTCGGCCTCCAGATCTTTCTTTTCGGACTCCAAGTCCTTATTGTCGGCCTCCAGCTTCACTGAACGAGCCAAGAGTTCGTCATTCTTCACCTGGTCAGCTATGGCTCTTTTCTCAGCTTCGTCTAAAGCCGAAGAGTACAGCCGCTTCCAGTGAAGTACCTCCAGCTCCTTAAGAGTTCAGAATATAGAGCAGCTATGTCAGTTCGGCATTTCAGATTACTGAGCAGGTAGTAAACCACAACAGGAGTAAAAGAGAGTACGAAAGGCTATACGAAGACACAAGAGCAGAAAGAAGAATTTTTTCATTCATAAGAAAAAATTTTTTCTACACAAGGGCTTCAAGGCCATTTTACAAGAAGGAAGAAACTAAACTAAGAGAAGGGAGACGAAATCATACTCCGCCAGCTTCGTCTCCGCCTTCTCGGTGAGGTTCAGCTTCCTTCTCCTTGTCTGCTTCAGCTTCAGCCTCGGCCTCCCTGCTCTCCCCAGCCTGCTCGGCGCCACCGTAGCCGATCTGCTGCGCCTCCTGCTCGGCCTGCTCATCGCCGGTCTGCCGCTCATGCTGCTCGGTATCATCCTCTCCATGGAAAATTGGAGCGGGTGAAACTGACCCTATGGAGGCAAAGATAGCCTCCATGTTCTCATCGCGGTCAGCTCGGCAACTACGAACTTGGTCTGCAGAAAGCAGGACCGAGGACGAAGCAAGCTCCTCAAGCACCGGCAGACTCTGAAGCCGAGCTGCTATCTCTCGGCCGTACAGCGGCAGGATGACTTCGGGACCCTGCTCGGCTTTATCGGTCATCAGTTTCAGCAGATCACCGACAAAGGCCGAAAATTGGTTGCTCAGAAAGAGTTTCTCCGCGAAAGCACGGAGAGCCTCTCCTTGGGCAACCACGGCAGCAGCATCCCTCCGTTTCGTCTGCTCTCGCTGGATGACGAGCTGGTTTTTGGCAAACTGAGCTTCATCCTGGGCCGAAATCCTAGCAGCTCTGGCTTTCTCAAAGTTTGCCTCAGCCTGCTCGGCCCGGTGACAAGCAGCCGCCAACTTCCTCTGCATCTCAGCATAGTCGTTGGACGCTTTGGAGAGTTCGACGGCGACGAGCTTGGAGAGCATATCGTTCCTCTGAAAATGGAAAAAGCAAAAAGTCAACAGAGGGGCTACAAAAAATACAGAGAAAAAAAGCAAGGCCAGAAAATCAAGAAGAAAGTTCACCTCGGCGAAGTCCGTGGGCCATAAAAATGGCTCACAGATATGCTCCGAAGGAGGCGCCAAGACCACGTCTTTCTCTGGCGCTCTTGGGGGCTTCTGGGTCTTCCCCTTCCTACTTGCCGAAGTCGACTCCGGCTTCTTTGGATCCGAAGAGATCTTTTGCCTCTTCGGATTCTTCTCGGCATCAGGCGCCGAGCTGGTAGCCTTCTCTTTCTCCGGCTCCTTAAGCTCGGAGGATTTGCGGCTAATCTTATTCAGCATGTACACTGCCAAAAAGCAAGAAAACAAGGTTAGTTTTCGTCGTCAAAGCAGTAATGCATAAAAAAGAAATCCTCACCCTCAGCCTCTTCGTCCGAAGACGAGGAGTCGAACAAGAAGTCGCCCTTGACGAGCTCAGACTCCGAGTACTGCTTCCTAATCATGGGAATCTTACCCGAGGGTGAGGAATAACGGACTTCGGCCCTCTCCAGGAAAAGTCCGAAGCCGAAGTCCTATTATAAAAAAAGAAGCGATTTTGCCATTTCGGCCATTTGGTTTTACAAAAGGCTCTAAAGGGCTGTAAAGGGATCAAGTAAAACCAAGACCCCTTCCTCTTAAACTGGAAGAAATTAAGGATTGCCCTCAGAGACAGATCCTTGTCTAGCCTACGCAGTTCGGCAGCAAAGGCCGATAAGTGCCTCCAAGAGTTCGGAGTCACCTGACCTAAAGGGAGTTGAAAAAAATCTAGCAGCTCTACAAAGGCAGGGGGAAGAGGGAAACGAAGCCCGCATTCTAAGCCGGCTTCATAAACGGTGGCGTAACCCTCCGGCGGCGAGTCAGCCCTATGAAGGTCGTCGGGAATCGCAACCTTTCCCCCAGGAAAAAAATATTTTTCGTGTAAGGATATCACAGTATCCTTACTCAAGATGCTGTGAAAATACTCTACGGTCTTCTCCCCGGATTCTTTCCGGCTAGAAGACCCCTTACCCCCTTTCCTACCGCTACCTGACTCAGAAGACGAAGAAGAAGACATAGTTCTTACTCTTTGAAAGTCTGAAGAAATTCGGAAGAAATTCTTGAAAGCGGAAGAAAATTTTTTTCGCAAAAGAGAGAGAATGCAGAAGAAGCAATAGCAAAAGTGTTCAACTGATGAAGAAAGGACGTATTTATCAGATTCGGAGAAGATTTCAAAATCATCGCACCGTTTCGAATCCCACCTTTTCAGGATTCAACGGCCGGATTTTACTGTCGCATTTAATGCAGTCACGCGCAAGGCACGTCCCCTAACGTCAGCCTCCCCCGCACCTTTATCCAGAATGCCGAAGTGACTCGCTTCGCCGAAGTGATTCACTTCGCTTTTCGGGGGGGGTAGTGATGGGGTACGTACTAAACAAGCCCAATAGCAGTGACGGCCCATCAGCCCAAAGACCAAGGAAGAGTATCAGTTCGGCATTACCAAAGAGTTCGGCCCTAGCCTACAGCTCGGTAAAAGCCGACCAATCAGTTCGGCATTACCAAAGAGTTCGGCCCAGCCTACAGCTCGGTAAAAGCCGACCAATCAAGCTCTACTCTCAGATCGGCAAAAGCTGCTCGGCAATAGTTCAGCAGTTCGGTCTCAGTATTCGACCGAACTGGGAGATAGTGGACTCATGCAGAACCTCCACGACCTCCACTACACGATCTATTTAGTAGTGGACCCATGCAGGATCTCATGACCTCCACGACATCCACGATCTAATTAGTGATGATGTAAGCCACGACCTAGTTAGTGGTGATGCAAGCCACGATCTTAGTTCAATGTATAAATAGAACTTAGATCAGATAGGAGAGGTTAAGTTCTCTAGAGATAAAAGATCAAATAGCAAGTCTGTATTGTAAGCTGTAGAAAACAGATCAAGCAATACAACTCTGCCCTCTTTTCTTCCCGTGGACGTAGATTTACCTCAGTAAATCGAACCACGTAAATCTCTGTGTCGTGATCTGTATTTTCCTGCATTCATCACCATCAAAAATTCGTCAATCCATCAATTTTCATATTATTTCATACATTCTCTTGTTCTTCGATGTGCTATGAGTTTCCACCCAACAAACCCCCCTCTAACCGAGACCATAACGGGAACTTCTTATATTATAGTCGTCTTTAGGTCATTCTAGGCTTGACTTTCACATGCGTCATTTCGGGTCTGACCTTAACCTGGACTCTAATACCATTTTTAGGATTGTTGATTGCAAATGAGTTTGATACTATCCATTTTGTGTCAAGATCAAACAAATTTATTTTTGAGTTACTTCCAAAAGTCCCCAAACAAAACTCTTTGGATATAGGAAACACTTATGCTTCATTCGTCCATCATTATTTGTCACTAGTTTCCTTTTTGGTCAATCTGCCAAAACTTGTCACACTTATTTTTTACTTTTGGTAATGGACCCACACTCCACTAATTATTTCTACTCATATTTTATTATAAAACTAATACTATAAAAAAGGGATATTGATCTCTAAAACCATGAACTCTGAGCAAATTTTGTTATTTCCCATGAACTTTAAAATTGGTCTAAAAAATCACAAACTTAACATTTTGTTTGTTATTTTCCATGGCATGTCAATTACCATATCTAACCAACTTCTGTGCATTTTTTTAATCTTACTTGGCACTACTAGATCAACGTGATTTTCTACGTAGCATTTTATCCCACTTATCACGAACTTAAAAAGTAATCTAAAATATCATAAAATTTCACGGTTACCCACGTATAATGAGATTTTTGCCAATATATCTTATTTGGGCTGCCATGTAATAAACAAAATGTAAAGTTTGTGATTTTTTAGACCAATTATAAAGTTCGTGGAAAATACCAAAACTTAACAAAAGTGCATGGTTTTAGGGACCAATATCCCTATAAAAAATAGGACTCACATTCCACTAATTGCTTTCACTCACTTTATTTTACAATTCTTAAAACTCGAGTAGGGTCAACTTGTGACTATTAATGACAGACATATAGAGTATAGTTTCAAACTTCTCTTCTTCACCGATATAGAATGTGTTTGCATCTAACAAATCTCTCTACCCCTCAAAATAAGACTAATTCGGAAACTCCTCATGCATTGTAGTACTTCTCCGTCCTAAAAAAATAGACTAGTTTAGCCATTTTGGACCGTCTCACAAAATTAGACCAATTACATACCACTAGTAATGTGGACCCCACTAACACTACATCCACTGCTCTTTTCCTCTCCCTTTCTTACTTTTTTCATCTTAATCTTATTTTACCAATTGCACATTAAAAATCGTATCAATTACAAGTTTACCAATTTTTTAGGACGGAGGGAGTGGTACTTAAGGCTATTCTAATACCAACCCAAAACCTGGGCCATCTGTCATGTGGTGACATGATATCGTGCAACCCTAGCATGCACAATTGTTGAATTAGATAACCGATAATTTTTCTCTATATTCTAACAGGAAATGGATCCATTGTTGTGCACAGCAAGTGTTTGTGTCATTTCCTACCCACACAATTAAATAAAAGAAAAGGAAAAAGAAAAAGGATAAAAGGAAGCATACCTGCGCTTCATTCATAAAGTGTGTGTGTTTTGAAACGCAGCCCCTGTTGTACCCGTTTTTCATTCATAAAGTGTTGTGTTTTGAAACACCACCCCTGTTGTGCACAAGAGGGGATCCTTCCCCATTCTAACAACAATAACGGTAAAACACGTGGCACCCATGACATGCACTAAGACGTACTCCCTTCGTCTCAATCTAAGTGAGACGTTTTCCTTTTTTGGTACATCTCAACCTAAGTGAGACGTTTCCTTTTGGCAATAATTAATTCACTTCTCTATTACTTTATTCTCTTGTCTCACTCTTTTATCCTATTTTATTCTCTTATTTATATTACTTTTATCCTCTCTCCTAATTTATTCTTTCTTCACTTTTATTTTATTCTTTTTTCTATTTCTTACTTTTTTCTCTCTCTTACTTCACTATTAATAATTTAATTTACTAAACACTAGCAGTATTATCTAAAATCTTGTGCCATAATAGAAACGTCTCAACTAGGCCGGAACGAAGGGAGTTCAAATTCTTCTTTTTTCATATTGGTCCAGTTACACAAAATTAGTTAACTTCTATTTTTTTTGGTAAGTTTCTCTCTTATGATATGAACCTTATTTTCTACTAACACTACTTCATCAACTTCTCTTAAGGTCACATTAAAATTCGTGTTATTCCCAAGTCTTAGATTTTAGGGATGAAGGGAGTAAGAACATCTACATGCTCTTCTCCAAGGGCATGGATGTGGACCCAGACCCACTTTTATTCATTTTTAATTCTCTGCTCTTCAACAAAAGTACAACACCCACATCTGTGTTCTTCCCCAAGGCATGCTCTTACACTATTCATGCATCCCACTATTTTATTATTCAATTTAAACACTTCAATTACTAAAAATATTTTCATAATATTAAAATGCATTAATAGTAACTGAAATACTAACTTTTTAACTTTTGTTCCAAGAAGAGGAAAAGATATCTTCTCAAAATGAAAGAAGGTATAATACCTCCCCAAATACATTTTCCATTGGACCATGAAATTTTATCAAGAAGAAGTAAATACGGTAGTTATTTCTCTGTACCTGCTCATTTACCCTTTCCTTTGGAGATGTTCTTACAAATTTCTAAAATAAATGGAGTATTTATAGATGAAAATGTGAATTAAAAAATAAAAAAATAAATTACTAGTGGATAAAAAATGGATATATTTTTATTGGGAAGCAAAGAAATATTTTTTATTTAAATATGATTTTTCATATTTTTCGAATTTAAAAAAACGTTACTCCATCCGTCTCACGTTACTTGAGGTGTTTCTTTTCGAATTTAAAAATAAATATGATTTAAGAAAGTTATATTTAGTGATTTAAATAAAGTAGATGAGAGAATAAAATAAGAGAGAGAAGAGAGGTTAAAATAAAAGAAAAAATAAAGTAGGTGTGATTAGATATTTTGTTTTTAGTAAAAAAAAAGAAATAATTCAAGTAAGGGTGATGACCAACTAGAAGCCACCACGTGTCCGTCCGTCGCCAAGGGCGGAGCTCTCTGCGAAGACCTCGTCTGTGATGACGGCACTAGTGCAGCAACGAGCACGCTGCTGCCGTCCGGAGGGCATCCCGCTCTAATATTTTGGAAAAAAAAGGAAAAGAAAGGTAAAGAAAAATAGAAATCGTTCGAAGCGAAAAGTTCCTCAAAGTCAATTGCATTAGATTTGATTCATACGTCACTCTGTTCGAAAACCCCTTAACAAAATGAGAAGAAGCATCTCCAAAATCCCTTACCGCCCCGCTACCGCTACATCCTCCATTCCCGCCGCTCTTTCCACCTCGTCAGGCGGCGGAGGTAGAGGCCGTGGCGCCCCAACACATTTCCAGTTCACCGTCGATTCCCCACCCGAAGACGAATCCAAAACTTCCAACCACGACGCCGCCCCTCCGCCGCCGCACGGCCATGGTCGAGGCAGAGCCGTTCCGCCTTTCTTCTCTTCCTCCCTCAACAATGGCACAAACTCCACCGCATTCGGAAGGGGCCGCGGCATTGGTTTTGTTTCCCCAAATTCTTTCTCGCCTCCAGCAGAGCAATCTGAAGCTCAGCCGCCGCAACCTAATCCCCAAATGTCGTTTCTGTCAAAGTACGAAGAGTTACAATCGGATTCCGCTGGATCGGACGCTCCTCCTGCCCCAATCAAGTCGATTCCGTCGAGCATCCTCGGTATTTTATCCGGTGCTGGTCGGGGGAAGCCCGGGGTATCCCCTGCGCCACAACCGGAAAAGCCGAAAGCAGAGCCTCAACAACCTCGAGTGCAGTTGAGTGCTGAGGAGAAAGTGAGAAAGGCAGTGGGGATATTGTCAAAAGGAGACGCAGGTGGAGGCGGAGCTCGCCCCGAAGTTAGAGCTGAAAGATGGGAAGGAGGGAGAGGAAATGGACGCAGAGGAGGAAGAGGAAGAGGAATGGCGAGAGGAGGAGGAAGAGGAAGAGGCATGGCAAGAGGAAGCCGAGATGAGAGATATGAGGAAGAGGAAGATGGAGCTGCTGAGTTTTTGGGGGATCCTGCTGCCGAGGAGAAGGTGGCTAAGAGACTGGGGCCGGAGGTTATGAGCAAACTGACAGAAGGGTTTGAGGAATTGTCAAACAGGGTATTGCCGTCTCCTATGGATGAGGCTCTTTTGGATGCATATGAAACTAACTTAATGGTAATCTGGTTTGTTTTTTTAGTTAGATTGGATGCTTGGTTCGAGTACATTGGTTGTTGATTTTGGAGTTGCTTGTGCAGATTGAATGTGAGCCAGAGTACTTCATGGAAGAGTTTGGCACAAAGCCTGATATTGATGAGAAACCTCCTATTCCTCTTCGTGATGCACTCGAGAAGATGAAGCCATTCCTTATGGCATATGAAGGGATTAAGAATCAAGAAGAGTGGGAGGTGAATTTTGAACCACTTATGATTCGTGTAAATTAAAATTTGTGATTGGTCCTTTAAGCTTTTATTGTTTGGCTGCAATTACGTGGGGCACCTGATGGATTTTTCATTTGAATCCCGAAACTTATATAGTAGTATGTTTAGAAAATTGAATTTTCTTTGTTGGTGTTGCAAGGTGCAATTTATACATGTGTGAAGTCACATATAATTAGTAGTGGTTTACAATCTTGTAGAACCCTTTTAGTCTTGGGGAATTAGAATTTAATGTTTTGAAAGTGATTCTGTGGATACTTTTTGATTCTCTTTCGCTTGTACCATTTGCCGACCTCTGCTTTTAGCATTTTCATGCTGGGTGCTTAGTAGTTGTTTCGTGTTTTAGAGTATGAAATGCAAGCTCAGATAAACATAATCAAGTACTAATTAAATGCTCTAAAATCGCAGTTAACCTGCAAGTACAGTCTAGCCAAATTAAATTGGAAAGATCTGATTAATCTAAAAGGAAAACTATACTACTAAACTAGAGCATATAAACAAACCGATGAATTATGGGAAACCTTTTAGTTGGCAATAACTAATCTTAGCATGCTTTACAAGGTTTTAACACATGTAACCCAGATTAAACCCTAGCTCAATTTCATGCAATTAAGGATTGTATTTGTATTAAGTTGTACTCTTCTATTCCATTGAACATATCTAGGGAATTGTACGACTATGATAAGATTGATGAACACACCTCACAATCTCTACTCATTAACCTATCACCCCACAAAAGCGCAAAGGACTTTAGATTAGCTTTTGAACCATCCCTAGACTATTCTTGAGTTAAAGAGACTTCAGAATAGAGACAAGAAAATATCAGTCATGGTGCACCAATAATGCTATATACTAAAATTAATCCATAGAAGGTACAGAATTCATGCATGTGTTGTTGATTTAAAGCTTGTATTGGTTTTAAATCCTAGACCTAAACCTAATTTTCTTTAGCCTGTACTGGAACAAACTGGAGGATTTAGAAATATGAACGACTCATTTTGTATACTCGGCATTATTTTGAAAGGTTCTGAAGTTGGGTGGTGTATGTAATATTGGTTGTATAGTTTTTACTATACTTTCTTTCTTAACAGTGTGCACATCACACAATTTGATTTTGTCTAGTAAAAGTTTCTTCATGTCATTATTGCCATTCAATATTTCTGGTATTCTATAGAAGAATGAGCACTGAGATATTGCAACCTCACTGAAACATGTGTTTTATCAAAAAGGAAACTACAGAGTAAAAGCGATTACAAGTTGTCATGTCTATTGCTGTCTTTCGCCTTGCATCTTTGTTGTGAGTCCTCATTAAAGGGTGGTGGTCTGGTCTGGTCATCTACTAAAAGAAAACATGCTGAATGAGCGAACACTGGTTTCATATAAATGAAATAAAAGAATGAATATTATAATCAAACTCAGGACATTGATTAATTTGCTGTTGAAGTTTTTTTCTATTATTACTATTATTATTTATTATTTATCGTTAGTATTATAATCTTACTGCTGGAGAAGTATGCATGTGAAGAAGGCATGTAAGTTATTGACATTTTACCTTGTTTTGCGTCAAATTTCATTCTTCGAGGAATGAACAAAAGATGAGATGGCTTGATTTGTTATTCCCTTGGATATGGTGGTCATAATGTTTTGTGAAGTATTCCATATTTTCTTATTTGTTACTCATGTATTCTCTTCTTCCATGGGATTAGGATACTCATACTGAATCCTTTATACTATTAATAACTTTACTTGTTTGACTTATGATCTGTCCAGGAAATTATGGAAGAAACAATGACTAGAGTTCCTCTTATCAAATCGATTGTAGACCATTATGCTGGTCCAGATAGAGTGACTGCGAAGCAACAACTAGGAGAGCTAGAACGAGTGGCTGAAACTCTCCCAGCTAGTGCACCTGCTTCTGTGAAACGTTTCACTGACCGTGCTGTTCTCTCATTGCAGGTAAAAACTTTGACGTCTTAAACATAGGGCTTGTTTGTTTGTTGGGAAAATGATTTTGGATAAATTATTGCAAGTATCAGGGAAAACTACATTTCTAAGCTTAAATTAATTAGTTAAATTCAATTAACCAATAGATGTAATAATTAAAGTAAAATTCTTATTTAAATTATTATTTGAGATACTAATAATAATAATAATAATAATAATAATAATAATAATAATAATAATAATAATAAGATTGCACTATTTTCCTTGTTTTTAGGATTCTTATTATTTTCCTGGTTAGAATACAAATCAAAATTAAAATCTAGAATCAGATTACATTCCCTCGGTTTGCACGCATGCTGAAATGTGATTTAAATGTTGTATTTTGATGGTATTGTTATGCCACTCCCATTTGGAATTTGGAAATGCGGTTAAATATAATTCACTCTAGCTTTATCGACCATAGATGAAAATATGAAGATAAAAGGGTAGAGCACACCTTAATTAATTACAAAGTAGCTTTAGAATAGAAGTTCCAAATATTTTAGTTTGGGATGACTCTTTTACAAGGGATGAGCTATAATGAGAGCTTAGCTGGATAATAATCTTGATGCCAGCTCTTGCAACATTGTGATTGAATTGATAGACTTGAGGTGACTCTAGACAACAAAAAATAGAATTTGAAGATTTGGTTTGATTGCTCAAGTGCAATGTTTTCTTATCCTCATAGTAGCTTTGTTACTTCGCTGGAAAATTTGAATGTTTTTAAGGGGCGACCCTGTTTTGTGTGTATGATAAGTCACACATCTCATTGTTATCTTGTCTTTTTGTTCAATTATTTTTATTTATGCAGAGTAATCCTGGTTGGGGATTTGACAAGAAATGCCAATTCATGGATAAGCTGATAATGGAAGCTTCTCAGCAGTACAAGTGAGCTTTGGATGCTTGGCCTGTTATATATTCTGCTTAAAAAGAACCTTTATAGTTTCAATGATGGAAGACTAAGAAGGGCTGTCTCTCTCACTTGGTTATGGCCTTTTGGAATTGATTGCAAATCAATATTGGATATTCATTACGTAGGAGATTTTGTCCTCAACACTTTTGCATTGGATGTTATGTCTCTATATGCAAAATTGGTCAAACAAAGGTTATATGATAAGGACCTCAAGTCCATGCTTAGCCAATTATATTGAGTTTTGGCATTGGGTTTCTGATCTAACGAACGTCTCTGTTATGTTTTTTCTTTTTTTGGTAATGTCTGTTATGTTTTTATTTGTTTGGGTTTTTTACTGTGTGGTTTTTATTCATAGCCTGCAAATCTGCCCATAACTTAGCCCTATTTTATTACGAGAAATTTTAGAATATGAGATTAATTTCGCTGACCTTTCGGAATTTAAGATTAAATTCGCTGACCTTTCGTAATATGGGATCAAGGCATGCGGATTTTTGTTTTTTCATTTTCTTTTTTAATTATCTTCCTAACAAAATATATATATTGACCAAACTATCCATTTATTAAATTTAACATATCTCCCTAGTTCTCCCAAACTCACGTTTGCCTTTCCAGAAGCCAAGAATCAAGTGTAGTATTTCTACTTTCCACAACATCAAGTAATATTAACAATTAGATAGTATTAAGCAGATTTCGAATTTGAAAACTAACCCTACTGATGTGAAAGGATATGGTGTTGTTGCTCAATTTCTTTTGCTGCTTAAGCAAAAAAAAATATATGTATATGCAGGTAAACACAAATAAATACATAGTGTACAATAATAATAAGATGAGGGTGGGGAATGAAGGGGAGAGAGAAGGCGAAGGAGGGGATGTTATGGGCAAGCTTGAGGTTCAAAATTGGGGTTTCATTATCAAGATTAACGATTAGCGTAGGAAAGATGAAAAAAACCGATTACAAAAAGAAATCTTATGTGGGATATTGAATCCTAAATTTCGAAAGGTCAACGAATTTAATCTCATATGCCGAAATTACTACATCTGGCCTGAAAAATTATCATGAATGACATGATTTAAATACAAAATTGGTAAAGTATGATGGATAGAGAGAAAGAGATAGTAAAGTGTTGTTATTGGAAACTAATTTTGATGGGTGGACCAAAATGAAAACAAGACTATTCTATTTTTCATAGAAGAAAATAGTAAAGAATCTTAATTTTCCACCGGTAATTATATACGATATTATTTCCTTTATCAATATTTCATTCATTCCCAAAAATTTGGCAACTTTTGCTGTTTCGGTTTGTATCCCAAAATTAGTCTACTTTAATTTTTGACAATTTTTTTCCTTTCTAATAAAACGTGGTTAATTATCCACTAATAGTACTTTAATCATTTTAATCTCTTTTATATTACTAACGATTTTATACTAAAATTCGTATAATTTTTAAATTCTCTATTTTTATAGGACAGATGGAGTATTATCAATAGTATTATATTTCGTTCATAATAATATTGCATCACAATAATCTATAACTTACATTACATATAAGCTCGTGTATATAGTGAGGGGTTGAGGGACATTATAGGTAGACAACTCATTTGGTGCATAACAATGACCAAAGTACGATTTAATTAGATCAAAATTCGATATTCAAAATTTCATCAAGTTGTAGGTCATTAAACACTATTCATTCCATACAAGCGGTAGTACATTATTTTCTTTTTTTGGACGTCTCACTATAATTGACATATTTTCTAAAATAGAAATATCACTATTTTTATTTTATTCTCTCTCTACTAACTCATTTTATTCTCTCCTTACTAACTCACAAAACAAAAGTGAATAAAATCATGTGTCGAAGGCTACTTTCGTTAATCGTATCATCAAGATAAGTGGGTATTGAGTGTTTTTAGGTTTGGGTAGTAGGTCAAATTGGGCCACACATAATATTACAATATGTTTGGCTATAAATTTTTTTATGTGGAATTGATTTAAATTTTAATGTAGCATGCAGATTGCAGGGAGTTTACAAATATTTAAGTCAGAGTTAATTAAAAATTTAAAAGTCAGAGCATCATAGACGAAACAAATACCAAAAAACCGACTATTCAAAGCTAAATCTGGTTGCTCAAAAATGACAAAAAACACGATGCACATCCAAGCATATTTATATTTTAATGTACGAACTCAAGAAAATCATGTAAATAAAGTTACGTGGATATCAACAAGATTTCCGAGTAGATAAATTCGAGAAAATTGTCCAAACATCATGGACGCAATCAAAACACATCAACCGATATCAAAAAACTATCGCCAGTTGGATGAAATGTAAACTACCAGCTGCTTAGATACTTCAGAACCATGAACATCGTATGAAAAGCATCAACGCGCTTACATCCTTAACCAGGGGATTGCCCACGTCCAGTGCGTCCACCACGTACACCACGACCACGAACTGTTCGGCCACGAGCTCTGCTTGGTGAAGAAGTAACCCCTCCCATGCCAGCCTGCCTCAAGTGTGCTCGCTGCCTTGCTCTCTCCTGTAGATTAATGGTTGTTGCACCACTGTTCAGAGGTGACACAGGCTTTGCACCACTGTCCTGTGGGGGAGTCGATCCACCACTGTTCAGAGGTGACACAGGTTTTGCACCACTGTCCTGTGGGGGCGTCGATCCAGGTTGATCCGAAGATCCAACATCAACAATGGCAATAGTAGTGCTGGTTGATGCTTCCTCAGAGGGAGGATTGGATGAACCAGGTGCCCTGTCGGTTTCTGCACTAGAATCTGCACCATGGATAAGCTTATCAGAACTGTCAGTTATGGTCTCATTTAAGTCACCTATCTTCTCTTCCTCTAGTGTATCGGATGTATCAATCTCCCCAGCTTCCAAGCCCAATGGTTCAATACTAGGTGATTTCTCAGGGTCCGCTGATTGTTCACCTTGTAATTCTCCATTTCCTGGTCCTCCTGTCTCATTGATGATACTGCTATCACCATCATTATCAGCAAAATCTCCAACCACCTCTCCCTCTTCTTTCTCACCACCTGATTCTGCAACTATGCGTTGAATATCTAGTTCGGTTTGATCTCTCAGTTGATCATCAGATAGCATAGAGTCACTTGGTTTCTCCAATTTTTCATCTGCAGCATCAACTGGTTCACTGAACTCTTCATCTGCTAATGGTTCTACAGTTTGATCTTCTCCAGTGTCAAGCTCATCCTTTTCAACAACTTCTTCCTTAATTTGTTGAGGGTTTCCCATATCATCTGATGATTCTTCAGTGATAACAGCTTCAGGTAGCTTTGTGGGAGCAGCAGCTAGTTCATCACCTCCCACCTGTAGGCTATCTGGAGCTTTTGACTTTTTATGCAACGGTGCTGGGACATCAGAGGTAGTCTCTTCTGTAGTGACCATCTCATCTTGCATTCGTTTACGTGCAGATGCTGTTGTGGGAGCACCTACAGTTCCCTGAATCTCCGTACTATGAGATGGTAATCCAGTATTAGATTCATCTCCTTCTGTCATCTCCACATCACCTTGAGGTTCCTTAGGCTTTGTAATATTAGGACGAACCAGCTTCCTTCCCATTTTAACGTTTGCCTTTGTTAAAGCAGGTCTTTTCTCTTTCTCCTCAGCTCTTGCTGCAGGAACACTGGCAGCAGGAGGTTCAGGGGTTTGAGATGATGGTACTGCTTGACCGGTGGGAACTGCAGCAGATGTTGCATTATCAAGAGGTGGAGCATCTGTCGTGGTAGAGTCAGGGACACCAAAAGCTGGCTGTGCCAATTGTTCAAAATTATCTACAGCCAGGAAATAGGCAGAAGCAAAATCATCCAATATATTACTAGATGCACTTTCTGATTGATTGCCTCCAGGGTTCTTTATTTTTTCCACTTCATCTTGAAGAGCTTTCAAAGCTTGTTTATGCTTTGTAAGGTCGTCGGTGATTCTCCTCTTTTCTTGAATGACATTTTCATGAGACTCGATTATTGTTTTCCGAATCTTTAGAAATTTTTGTTTTTCTTTATGGTGATCTTCTTTTTCTTTCTTAAGATCATCTCTTTGCCTCTCTACTGTTCTTTCTAGAATTTGTATCCTCGTATCTTTCTCCTTTTCTCTCAGCGTCTGTTCTCCAGAATCGACAGTATTTCGTTTTACAAGTTTAGCCTCCTCTAGTTGTTTGGACAAGGCTTGCCTAGCCTCCTCTAATTGTTTGGACAAAGACTGGACCTCTTTGCTCATCTCATCTTTTTCCTTTGCAAGGTTTTCAAACTTCCTTCTCGCTTGCATATTATACCGCTTAAGTTTATCAATCTCGGATTTCTGAGAAGCTTCAGTTTGTGAGACTTCATTAATCTTGTTCTCTCGTTCACTCACTTCTGTTTTGCTTCTAGCTAGGTCTCTCTCTAGAATTGATACTGTTTCCTGCTTTTCTAATAAAAGCTTCTCAACTTCCTCCAGCCGACTATCCTTTTCCGCTAAGCTCATCTGCATCTGCTTTGAAGATTCCTTCAACTGATTATAATCATTGACATCAACATCCTTGCACTTCTGTACCAACTCGTCAATTCTCTTTTCAAGATGCATTTTTTCTTCCTTCAAGATTTCAACTTCTTTTCTATATGCTTCCAAATCTCTGTCTGTGTCTCTTAGAAGCTTCTCCAAATTCTCAATTTCAATTTTAGCATTCTGAAATGCTTCACGAAGTTTCAGGCATTCTTCAAAATTATGCCGGTTTTCCTCTCTGAGTTGCACATTGCTTTCACGCAGTAATGTAATCTCTCTGACCTGTAGTTGAAGAGATTGAAATTCATCATCTGTAAGCAACGATGCATGTGATTTTCCTCGCTCTGCTTGAAGCAATGTTTGTGCAGACTCGGCTGACTTCAAAGCACTCTCTAATTGAGATTGCAAGCGATGCTTTTCTTGTTTCAATAATGAGATTTCTGTTTCAGCTATTTCCTTCGACCGTCGGAGATAGTTCACAACACTTTGCAACCCATCATCACCCCCAAGGTTCTTAGAACTGCTTCCAGAAGCTATTCCCTTTTCCTTCTCAGCCAACCTAATGTGCAAGGCTTCAAGTTGACTGTGCAAAATCTTGTTTAGTTCGTTAATTTCAGTGTACGTCTTATCTGCTTCGTTCCTATATACTTCAATGGCCAACTTTTCTGTCTCCCAC